>NW_026294402.1:107164701-107779701 GCF_007827085.1 Peromyscus californicus insignis
ATTGCAGATGAGAAATGTCAGCACAACCCTGTTGTTTGTTAGACAGTTGGTATAGAATGTTCATAAGTAGTGAGTTAATAGGTTCATCGGCTCTCTGTACAATTACCACCACTGGGTAAGAAAGCAGAGTTCCGAATAAGGGGGCACATTTTAGAGAGCTTGCCTTTCCTTTTCCTCTCTATGTCTGTTTCCAAAGAACAAGCAGTCCCCAAGGTTAAAGGAATGTGCTCCCTCCTAAGCTCCAGGTTCTCGGGATCAAGAAATTCTAAGCCCAAATCATTCACTCTCCTGAGCCTTGCCTGCCTTCTTCCTCGGGAAGTTATCGCAGCAGTTTACGTAACCTTGGGCTCAAAGTTTGATGCAGTGACCTGCTAGCAAGGAGAACTAGAGTCGGTTGGGAGTCACGCCTGGATGTAAATGAGCATGGCGCCAGTACTTCAGGACAGCCAGGAGTGAAGACAGAATAGGGATGGCCTGGGCATGGAGAATTCAGGGAGTTTTCCTGTATCCATGTCATACAGGATTTCTGATATCCCAGGAATTGTAAATCTAGGTTCCCCTGGGACGTTCTGGAATTAGTTTTGTCGATATAAAACCGATTGGAATGTTGGCTTATCATTTGCTTGCTTTAATTTCTATGGTAGCTCATCTTTAAGATTCTCCTCTCTCTATCATACATGCATGCACACCATAGGGATCAGAGGCTTCAAGAATTTCACTCTAGCATGTATGCATGTCATATGTATATATGCATGTAAACAACCCCTCACAACAGAAAGTGGAGCTATTTCTCTTCTGCTTGATCCTGGGCTCATCACTAATGGCCACTGTGCAGTAGTGCATGGTAGTTGAAGTAACATGAGAACTTTATAAGCCCAAATCTTGATTGACCAACTCTTTGTATTCTCTGGAGCCTGCTCCACTTCTACACTGCTGAAGAGAATTACCATGTATACCACGACTTCTAAAAATGTGTTTCCATTTAGGGCTCCTTTTTATCTGAGTAATGTTTATATGGCTGTATGTTTACTCGTATACAAAATAGGTACAGAAATAAAAATTTGCAAATAACATAGAAATTTATTTTAAACCAATTCCTTGGTATACATATAAGTTTACCAACTTTTAAAGATGAGATTTGCATATTAATAAGGGGGATGTGCTTATTTGTTTACTGTAAACCTATCCTAAAGTGTATTAGTCTGATATTTACATGTTGAAGAACAATGATAGTAACATGTTCAAAGTCTTTGTTTTCCATAATTAAGGCATTATCTTTCTAAAAGAGCAGAAAATACTGTATTGCACTTAAAATATGACAGTTTGTAAGAGACTTGCATCTTGAGTGCAAGCCAAGGTCCTTCAGGCCACACTCATTAGGATTGTGTAGTTGGAGCATGCTCAGTACAAGTCATATGTGTACACTCAGAACCAAGACTGTGGTGAAGTTGCAGGACTCCGTGCAGGCTAACACGGCCAAACACATTTTGGATTCATTACAGTTTTGGCTTTGGGTTGATTTTTGCTCATTGCATTTTCAGAAATCTGTAGCTAGAGTTTTCCTGCCTGGCCCACAGTCAGGACAAATCTCTCTCACCTGCCAAGTCCCACAGCCGCTCAGACCCAACCAAGTAAACACAGAGACTTATATTGTTTAAACTGTTTGGCCTAATGGCTCAGGCTTCTAACTATCTAGCTCTTACATCTTAAATTAATCCATACCTTGCCACATGGCTCGTGGCTTACCGGCATCTTCACATGCTGTTTCTCATCATGGCGGCTGGCAATGTCTCTCTGACTCAGCCTTCCACTTCCCAGCTTTATTCTCCTCCTTGTCCCGCCTACACTTCCTGCCTAGCCAATGGCCAACCAGTGTTTTATTTATTGACCAATCAGAGCAACACATTTGCCATACAGACCATCCCACAGCAGAAATCTTTTACCTTTTCCAAGTTTTTCACACCTCCCACAATCTATTATGCCACCCCATGGGGGCTCCTGATCCACAGTTTAAGCTTTGATAGAGAAACAGATGGACAAGCCCCAAAGGCCACCTTGGGTGCTGTTGCTCCAGCAACCACATGGGAGATGCCAAATATGACCAGATAAAAGACCCCAGCTGAGAGCAACCAAACTACCAAATCTTACAAGATAATTTTAACTAATAGTTGTCTTAAACCACTGAATGTGGAATGGCTGGTGGCATATATTTGGTAAGAAGACCAACTTGTAAGCTCTATTTCCAGATTTCAAGCCTTTATTTACTTAACTTTCAACATGACATTTATACTCTTGCCACAGGAGCTATAAATAATAGAAATGAGTCTCATATAATAGTATGAAAAATACAACATTTTCAAGTTTTAATATCACATTTATAAGAATTTATACACATTAGGCAAGAACATTTTTTTACTACATAACAAAATATAGTATTAGTTGAGATGACTTCATCAGATAGTGTGTCAACTATGCATTTTTGGTACCAGTGGGATGGTTTGCAAGTAAAAGCACTTGCCAGGAAAGCCTGATGGCCTGATGGCCTGAGTTTGATCCCCAGAACCCAAGTAAAGTAGAAGGAGACAAGCAACTATGTAAAGTCTTCCTCTGCACCTCCACATGCTATAGTACGCATACACACACACACACACACACACACACACACACACACACACACACACACACACACAATTATTAACTTAATAAAGTTTTAAAAGCAACAGAAGGGCCATAACATCAGTGCCATCCAACAGTAGCAATTTATTTAACTAATGTTTCTGATGTGGCTAAGGGTCACTTACCCAAACTGGGCTTGTTAACTGGTTCTGCTAATCAGCTGTGCCAACTCATGGGTTTTCATGCAAGTGGTTGATGGTAAAGGATCTAGCTGAGGTACCCCAGCTAGTTCAGCTCCCTCTATCTTGCTCATTCTCCTCCTGAGAAGTGGATGTTAAGCACATGTTCTCATAGACTAGGCAAATCTATACATCCTCTTAAGACCTGGACTTGGAATGGACACATTGGACTTCAACCTCAATGTACCCAAGCAAGTTATAGCACTAACCCCAAAGGGAGTAATAGAGAAATGAAAGGTCCTGCTTCTCTGAAGGTACCACAAAATTGCCTGGCAAACTGATGGTTGGGAATACAGTGGGCAATGTGGGTCTCTTGTAGTCTACCATGCATCTCCATGAGTCAACTATGGTGACAGGCAGACTAAACATCATATACATTTGATCAACATGTCTACTTGCCAACTGATCCAATGAATCAATTTATGTATTCCCACAAAATGACAAAAGGTCATTTGTCTAAATTCAGTTAACCATCTGAAGAAATAGTAAGTAGTTGCCATGTAAGCACGGGAACCTGCGTATGGGCCTCAGAAGTCACATATTTCTGTATGTGACAAAGCCAGGCATAGTGGCATACAGTTATAAAAGACAGCCTATCCTAGTTGGTAAGTTCCAGGTCAAGTGACAGACCCTGTCTCTCTTAAGCAGTAAGGTTGAATCCCGCCTAAAGTTGACCTCTAGCCTCTACACACATTTGCACACTCTGCATGTGTATCTACCCAGATCCATGAACTCCCTCCTCTTTATCACACACACATTCATGTTAAAGTTTAATACACAAAACACGAAGTAATGCTTTCAATGAAGGATGAAGAGACAGAGATGCTCAGACCCCTTTAAAGCTAAAGCATATTTTGAATCTATAGCCCCTAAAGACACACCTTTGAATCTATAGCCTCTAAGACACATCTTGGGGTCACCCAATTATAATATTCTACATGCTTACATTTTCAAAATTATCTACATGATCAATTAGTAGTTTAAAATTATGATACAAAATAAATGGAGAGATAGTTAAAATTTCTAAGGAAATGCTTTTAAATGTACAGTCACCTGCTCTCTGTAAAGATGGAAAAGAGTGTCACATCAAGGTTCTTCTTTTGTGCCCAGTGTGTTCTCAGTCTTGTACTCATTCCCCTGACTTAAATTGATAGACAAAGAGCACTTAGGAGGGTTCAGGTGTTGGGGAATGTGACGAGGGTGTCAGGAAGGAAGATTTTTCTTAGTGTGCTCTTAGACTGCTGTGCTGGTAAATATGAAAATAATTCCCAATTGTTATGATAATGCCCTGTATCTCCCTTTCCTTAGGTTCTTTCTCCTGCTGTCTTTATTTTAACACTTAGGGATAATTTTCACAAGGTTACCCCTTCTAAGTGTTCCAGTAGATGTAATTATATTTATTTCAGAACACACAGTTAAATTTATGGAAGCAAAAACAACACTATTTTTATTTATAACCCTGGTAAATTTTAATAGTGAGTTTACTCTAGCAGTGCATAATATGATAGCTGAGGTATTTAACATGATTATGATTGAATGTCAACCCTGGGGAATAGCTCAGCAATGCTTTTTTTTTCCTCCAGTCTACAGATTCGTGAGAGAGCATAGAGCTAGACATTGGAGGAGATGGGCAGAATCTCAACCAGGAAGCAATGCACCTTGGGCATCCATCTCTCATCTGGCGCAGTCTTTCTCATGGCAATTCCTATGGCTCTGCATCCACAGCACCCATTGTCAGGGTTCCACAGTCCACAGGTAGCTCCTTAAATGGAAAGCTTGGCTTGTTTATCTCTAAAATCGGGGTGCCCAGCATTGTGCTCAACAACAGCTCTGTTTTGGAATAAAAGTATAAACAGTTTGTAAGGGAGTAAACAAATTCTACTTGTTTCTTTATAAAAAAAAAAATATTTTTAGCTAGCATGCAAATTAATTGGGTTATTGTGGCTCTCTTTCTCTCTCTCTCTCTCTCTCTCTCTCTCACACACACACACACACACACACACACACATGCACACACACAAACACACACACACACTGTTTTTATTTGGTCCACACCACTACTGTTTACCTAGGTCTACCCTGCTTGCTGGCCCCCTTTCTTCCATCAGAATAGCCCATCCTACTTCCTTTCTTAAGAATTCTCATTCTCCTTCCCTTTGGCCCCTCCCTCTTCTCTCATATCATCTTTTTATTTTCCTGTCCTACATGAATATATAAATTCATATCTGGATTCTGCATGCCACAGAAAAATGCAATGTTTGGCTTATTTCCCCTAACATGATGATTTCCACTTCCAACTATTTTCTTACAGATGTCTGGATTTCATTTTTCTTTCAAGCAGAATAAAATTCTATTATTTATATGTATATTTTCTATACCTACTCCTCTATTGATGGACTTCTAGGCTGGTTTGAAATCTTGGCTGTTGTGATTACAGGAGTTGATATAGCCATGCAAGTATCCAAGTATATGTGAGCTTAGAATCCTTTGAAGCCATGGATAAGAGTGATTGCTCCATTAGTCCGACTTGGCCCATTCACCACAGCAATCTGCTATTTATCTCAGTCACTTTCCTGACACAGAGGAAGCACAAGTGGTTCTCACATATTTGTCTTGGTCTCTCTAGCATTTGGAAAAGTATTTGTCTCCATAAAGAAATAAGACCAAGAATGAAAGGCCAGAAGTAATAGATGCTCTTGGCTAGCCGTGTACACTGCTTTATCTGGCACCTGTACCTATTCCCAACCTGTTGTCAAGTTGGCCTCTATTTGGTCACAGGTGGCTCTCCAGTTTATTTCCCTTGACATCCATCAACTACCTTGGCATCCACTGTTCAAAGACCTGCATTCAGAAAATGACCGACCTATGTCAAGATAGGTCAAATCTATGGTGTTGGTCATATTGCAGAACCATGTTCCTGGGAGGGTATAGTCCAGTTTTTCCACCCTTCCCTAACTATCTGTTATTGAAAGTCATTTCCAAATGAGTCCAATGATGAGACTCATGGCAACCATAATTATGCCCTAATCATGAAACAATATTCTGGAGTCAGTGAGGCACCACCCAGAGTTCTGAGACAAGGATTACCCTTTTCCTCTCTTGGGATAGAGAGTATATTCTAGTTTTTAGACACTGGCTGCTCTTTCCTTCTCATGGGTTAGAGAGTCCACTTTGAGAGAGACAAGTTAACAGACCGGGGGTGGGGGTGATGAATTCTTCATCCATTAAGTTCTCAGCTTGTAAGTTGAGGTTGTTAGCCAGAGATAATGTGTCATTTTCTTTGCCTCCACTATCAAAGCCTATTTCTGGAATATTTCCTGAAAGGAGCTGAGCACAGAACAGAGTTCTAAGTTCTGTCCAGAGGATCTGACTTCATTTGCATGAAAGTATGGCCAAGGTCAAACCTCAGATTGCTCTCAACCATGATGACAGACAACTGGTAGGAGACTTCTAGTCATGGAGAAATGAGCTAAACTGCAGGCCAAGCAAGCTAGTCAGAGAGAAACTTGGAAGGACAGCTGGGATGTGTCTAAGACACTGACTTGGGCTATGGTGGGAGTCCTCTTTTCTGCATGGCATCCACTGACTCTTGGTGCCTTTGGTGTCTTTACCACAGAGTGATAATGGGAGTCCCCACTCTTCCCTAGATCTTCTATGATACTCTACCAGTGGAGAATGGAGAAGCCTCTCACTACAGGTGGGTGGGTGTGGAATCCAGGCTCCTGGTGCAGGCTGGGCTCATTACCAATGGATGCAGATGAAAGTCCCTGGTGCTTATTACATTGATTGACACTGTTATGTTTGCAGCCCATCTGTGCTAGAGGACTGAAGTGAGCTGCTGAGAGTCCAACATAAACACCTGGATATGGCATGCAAGACACAAGGAAGCTAACAAGGTAAGTGCCTTGTGGTTGCTAGATTAAAAAGGAGGTCTACTGTGAACACAACTGATACATGCTTCTTGGAAGATCCAATGGTAGTCAATGGGACAATGGGCAGTTCCTTATGCTTTTTATTGTGTCCTTTCCCATGACATCCTTCCAGCTACCTGAAGTCTGGAAAGGTAAGAACTCAAGAAGATAATTTAGAATCTAAATATCTAAGTTAACAGTCTACAAGGAGCAAGAGAACATTAACCTCTGTGTAATCCTTTAGCTCCCTTGCCTGTTTGGGGATGCTGATTCAAATTGCATAGGGCAAATACATTGGGAACTATTTACTATAACTTTCTACTTGATTCCTTGCTTTGGTGGAAATCAGCCACACTGCACTAGCTTCAAAATCTGCACATCTTCCTTGAATGCCTGTCTCCATCATGTTCTTTTATTAAGATGATCTTGCAGGGCTAATGCAATGTTTATAGCTAAATCATTATGTCTGTCAATCAAGCATAGTGCCTAGTCAATCATGTACCTGGATTAAAATGGAAGAGAGAGAAAAGTTGAAATGACTTGGCGATGAATCGTGTAGAAAAATCTATTCATAGCACATGTGGCAATGTATGTTATGTATGTGTTGCTTAGAAAAGTTTAGGAAGGAAAATTTGTCCTCTTGGAAGAGCTGTTGGTTGCCCAACTCATTTCTGTTCTCTTTGGGAGTTCTGAAGGGGCACGATGTCTTCACTTTCATGTTAATGTTTTGATTAAAAATATCAGTGTATCTTCATTACAAAAGAATTGTATCATTATATTCAATATTATCAAAAGCTATACTGTAAAGACAATATTCTCACTTTTGTAAGTCATACTAATCCTTAGATTGTCATTTTTGTTATCTTCAAGATGGAATGTAGATTCTCTATCCCTAGGCTTCTGTCTGTAGTCACCATCCTTCGCATGACCACAGGTATGATTTTTATTAAACCACATCACCCAAATGGCTCTCCATTCTTCTGTAACTCCCCATCATCAATAACTTGTGGTGCAGATCCCAAGACTGACCTGAAAACAACTTGTTTCCTGGAACTTGCCTATTTCTTTTTTGATACTCAGTCTCCTCTGCACACACAAGCACTGTACCCGTCCTGCTGTGGAGGTCACCATTTGCTAACATGACCACCCTCTTGCTCTATGTGAACATTTGCAAACAACCCTTATTTACTTTCTATATCTCACTTCAAAACCTCTTTCTCATACACCTATCTGAAACTATATAGTCTGTGTTTCATTGCTTTCTGAACATATATGTATGAATTTCCATTTTGACACATGTCATTATATATAGACTATGTTCCCATTTCTCCCTTAAAAGCTAAGTCCTTTCTAGGACAAAAGCAGTGTTCCAGCACCTGGATTTCATATGATGTGGACAAAGGTAGCTTTTTTGTTAGTTTACATAAAAAAAAAATTGTGGTTAAGAAATAGCTTCTATAAATAAAGTTCCATGCACTGAGCTGAACATCAGAGAAATGTCTTATTGGACCTAAAAAGCTAATAGAGGAGAGAGAAGGGATTGTTTAAAAATATATTCAATTGACCCAAATGAACATAGGGGTTTAATGGCAAGAGGGCTATTACAATACAAAGAATATAATAACAGCCTTAATTCCATAACCAAGAATAGAAATCAGTGAATTTGTGCATGCACTCTAATGTTCAGTTCACTTTCTCCTCTTTCATACAGTTTAGAATCCCCTGGCTAGGAAATGGTGCCACCCATAGTGAATGGGTCATCACTTCTCAGTTAACATGATCAAGATAATCTTCCATAGATATGTCCACAGGTCAACCTAGATAGTCCTTCACGGGGACTCCCTTCCCAGATGATTCTAGATTATGTCAGGTTAACATTAACACTAAACATAGCAGAACAGCACTATACTACACACGTTGGTCTATAGAATATTCAACAGAAAACATTTCATCAAACTAATGACTTTTCAAAAAGTAAATTAGAACAATCATCTACAGGATATCTGAGGCTTATTCTGATTTGGGGAGTATGCACATGAGGGTAACTATTTGAGGGGTGGGTAGTAGATGTGTGAGGTGTGCTATGTGCATGTGGACTTGTTTGCAGGTATCTTGCCTGTAGATACATGTGTGGAGGCCAGAAGTCAGCTTCAAATATCTTCTATATTGCTCTCCACACGTTTATCTTTCTTTAGTTATACATTCATTTATTTATATGTATGTTTGTATCTCTGCTCTTGACTGTGCATGTAATATGACTAGCTGCTTCAGATTCCTGCTTCCCACAATGGTGGACTGGAACTTAGAATTGAGAGCTAAATAAACCCTCTCTCCCTAAAATTACTTTTGCAAGGGGATTTTTACCACATCAACAGGAAAGGAAACTAAGACATGGCCTAAGCAGGACAAATAACTTGGATGTGGGAGGTAAGACAAGTCCTTATATGTAAAATGTCTCTGAGTTTTCAATGGCAGAACATACAGCAGCATGAATTAACCAAAGCTCAGAATAAGAATGTACTGCAGCATCTGCAGGTAATGTACCCTTCCCAGGTATCTCACTGTTCCTGTTGGCAACAGTGAGGTTTTCCTCTCTAATTTCTCTGAAGACTGTGTTATCAAAATGCCTGTCACGTCTGAGAGTTTTTTGAGAAGTCTAAAGTCTTTTCATAATTATCATATTGGTGTGATGTTCGGTTTCAGCATGATATTTTCCCTTTTAGAGGATGGGCAGATGTGCTCAGTGGTTAAACTTCTTTTCAACTGAACCCGAATTCAGTTCCCAGTATCCATGTCAGGTGTCCCACAACTGCTAGTGACTCCAGTTCCATGGAATCCCACATGCTTTTCTGCCACTCACACATACCTGTTCACATAGGGGAGAGAAAACACACACACAGACACAGACACAGACACATACACACACACACACACAACACAACACATAAATAAAAATAATTAAAATAAATCTTTAAATTTTTCTTTTATTTTGAGCCATGTACTGTGGTACATGCTTATAATTCCAACACTGGCGACTCTGAAATAGGAGAACAGGTCATGATTTCAAGGTCATTCTGTGCTACATAGCAAGACTATGTCTCCAACAGCCATAATTAGCTGGGTATGATGGCTCACACCTTTAATACCAGTGTTTGGGAAGCAGAGGTAGGCAGATCTCTTTGAGTTTGAGGCCAACCTAGTCTACACAAGTGAGTAGCCAGGGCTACATATGAGACTCTATATCAAAACAGAAGCCAGTTTTTTTTTTAAAAGCAACTACTTTAATGCTTAAAGTTCCTAAATCTATAACATCGGTTTCCCCAACTCCAGCATCCTAACTCACCATTTGAAATCCACGCACACAGACAACATGACCTTGTGATTAAATAGCTAGACCTTGGAACTGTAGAGAAATGGTTATGATTCCTAATTTTGCAACTATCAATGTGGATTTGTGGTCATTACTCCCTTGAACATGAGTTTTATATGTAACATAGTGAGTATAAAATTCATATCAAAGTGATTATGAAATTCATATCAAATGAGACAGTGTTCTGGAGAGTGACATAATCCATGGGGACACAGGTTACGGTTTGCTATTGCAAGGGAAGTTGCTCAGTACTGTAAACCTTTCCTCTAACCACACCTCTCAGTCATTGACAGGACATAGGAGAACTTGAACATTTTCTAAATGGAAAAAATAAACCTCAAAAACTTGCAAAAAAACAGGATTTATTCTCAAAGCCCTCAAACTTAGCTGTCATTCCATTGCCCCATATCACTGGAATCAGAGAGACATTTTCATCACTCCAGAGATGAGACTGGGAGAGAGAAAGGCATTTTGTGCTCTTTCTAACCGTCACACACTTTATCCATCCCTTTTTGTGAATGTATGCAAACCTGTGTGTGTGTGTGTGTGTGTGTGTGTGTGTGTGTGTGTGTGTGTGTGTGTGTGTGTGTACATGCCAGTATGTGCTCATGTGAGCATATGTGTGTATATGGAGGCCAGAAGACAATCACAGGTGACATTTTTCAGAAGTTATTCACCTTATTTTTTGAGGCAGGATCTCTCAGAGGTCTGGAGGTTGTCAGGCAGGATATTTTGGCTACTGGGTGGGCCAAAGGATCCACCTGTTTTTGCCAGTTCTGGGATTATAAGCAAACACCACTGTGCCTGGCTTTTTTAACATGGGTTCTGCAATCAAATTCTCATCACCATGCTTGCATTAGGGGCTTGGGAGATGACTCAGTGGTAGGAATGCCTTCTGCTCAAGCATGAAGAATTGAGCTTGAATACCCAGCACATATGGAAAAAGTTGGGTGTGGCTACGTTCATATCTAAAGCTCACAAGTGAGTTTTGCTCTTATGGCACAGAAACAGGAGGATTGCTGGGGCTTGGTTGCTGCTAGCTGAGCTCCAGATTCAGTGAGACCTCAAGAAAATAAGTGTCTCAAGAAAATAAGACATAATATGATAGAATAAGGGACTTAACATTCTCGTGTGGTCTTTGCACATGTGCACACAGTGTGTGCACTCACACTCACACAATAATATACCAAATACACCACATATATACTGATGCATACACCAGTAATAGTAATAGTAAACAAATTTAGGTGGGCAAAAGATTTGAATAACGATTGCAAAGAAACAAGAATGCTCAAAACAGCTATGAAAATGAATAATAAAGTTACTTAGAGCAGGAAGGCTGGCCAGCCAGCTTTGACAGTTACTCTACAACTGCAATTAATGACTGCAGTGAGCTACATCATAAGTTGTCTTATACGGAGATGTAGTAGGCTCCCTGTTTTCCTAGCCCTGTGGATACCTCCCTCTGAGCTAAATGCCCCGAATGGCAGGACAATCACCTGTGTGTCCACAAAGTCATGAGATTTTTCTACTGTCTGGAGAAATTCCAGATTCTGATACAATAAAGACCCTTTGGTCCTGTGCATTTGGGGCTATGTTACTCTAACTTCCCCACCACTGGGACCAGCCTGACATCTCCCTTACCTGCCACTGGTTTCCAAGAGACACGTCGTCGTCTTACCAAATGCCTCACCAAATCTGAGAAAGACAAAACCATTCTGTCCCTGCTCATTTGTCACTACGTCCCCGGGACCTATTTCCTTAGTCGTTCATTTATTCAGTTTGGAAACAGGGTCTCGTGTAGCCCAGGCTCATTTCAAGCTCACTAAGTAGTGAAGGCTGGCTTCAAACCCTCCAGTCTCCTGCCCCTACTTTCCAGTTACTGGGATCACAGGCATGCACCATGACCAGCCTCCCCTGGAAACTTGTCCCAGCATCTCTCCATGGCACAGAAATCAGAGTGAATATGCATGCTGGGGGGTATTTCTTCTTCTTTTTAACCTTCTTGTGTGATTTTCATTGTTCTTTTGAATGAGCACACAAAGCACCAGGTTTCATTATGACATTCTTCAAACACATGTCTTATTGTCCTTATGCTTTGTTCATATTGTATCTTCACTATTTAACAAGATGGCATTGTCACAAAAACACAGCTTTGAGATCAGAGAATTCACCATTAACTACTTTGTTTACTTTGGGCAGGTCACATACCCTCTCTGGGCCTTATCGTTGCTTCTTTGATTTTATCATTGTTGGTGGTGGTAGTGATGGTGATGATGGTGATGATGGTAGTGGTAGTAGTGGTGGTGGTAGTGTGATGGTGATGATGGTGGTGGTGGTTATGGTGATGATGATGGTGGTGGTGGTAGTGGTGGTGGTGATTATGGTGATAATGGTGATGATGGTGGTGGTGATGGTGATAGTGGTGGTGGTGATGATGGTGATGGTGGTGGTAGTGGTGCTGGTTATGGTGATGATGATGGTGATGGTGGTGGTGGTGGTGGTATTGGTGTTGGTATCAGTCAGTTCTAAAGGCTGATTATATAAAACTATTCATGAGAAAAGCCTGGACCTATGCATGATAGATGATGAGTGCTTAGGAAATACAATCCCCACCTCCGAAGTGTATTTCCCCAATCTGCCTACTTAACCCAACAGTACAACTACCACCTCTTAGATTTCTCAGGGTAATCCTTGTCTGGTGGACATTTTCTCCTGGCTCAACTCACTCTAGAAGAACTTAGCTCTTGCCAGAGTATTTTATGGTATCAGGCACCATACATGAATATTAAGATTTCCTAATGTAGACTCTTCATCCATAGAAGGGGCAGGCAATTCAGAGCATCAGCCCACAGTAGCTGATGCCCAGGAAGGGGCTGTAAAACACAGAAGCTCTGCAATCTACATAGAAACTGGAGAGAGTTATCTTGCTGGTTCTAGCCTTCTGTCTCCGGAACAAAGAAAAGGGTGAAATTGCATTTTACCCCTTGCTAACAATAGTTGTGCCCCCATTGGGCTCAGTGACCCCAGCCCTTGTCACTGAAATGAGATGACAAAAGAGCAGAAACTGGTGGCTTTTCCTGGAGGTGTGCAGAAAGGCAAGACCCACATTCATCTCTGCGTGACAGGACATGCAAATTAAAAATTAGAGCTGGCTTGTTCTCCGCAATACTCAGGTCAGCACTGCAGTCATCAGCAAAAACGGCTTCTATTTATATAAAAGGGCGCGGGAGGGGGCTCAACTCCATTATATCTACCGTCTTAGTTCAAGCTCCTCCAGAAACAAAGGGCTGTGACCACATGGTTTAGAAAGTTCACTGTGGAAATGAAAGCCACACTGGGCCAACATCACAAACTACTACAGACAGGGCAGTTTTAAACAACAGACACTTACCTTCATGCAGTTCTGAAGACTGAAAGTCCAATTCTGAGATCAGCATGTTTGATTTCTTCTCTCCTGGGCTTGTAGGTGATCACCTTTGCACTGTGTCATCACCTGGGCTTTCTTCCAGGCCAGCATGTGCCTGAGAAATCTTCGGGTGCAAAGAACACTAGTTTGTCTGGTTCATGTTCTGAAGTACACTCAGTCAAATCTCATTGGTAGTAATATGGGAACACGAGGGAGAGATTCAGCCCATGAAGATTATGTCCCTAGTGCAGGGCAGGGTGGGGCACACGATTACATCAGCACTTGGGAGGTGAAGGCAGGAAGACTGAGATTTCAAAGTTACTCTTCTCAGATACCTAGGAAGTGTGAGGCCAGTAACATGGCATGTGCAGTGATGAGCGAGAGAGAATGTCTCCAAAAATGCTGAAGGCAAATTCTCACACAAGGGTTGTCCCGTAGCACATACATGCACATCGTGGTTTATTAGTGCTTGCTCTTATACATCCGAGCACACACGAGTGTGTTCCCCCCCCCCCACACACACACAAAGAGAGAGGTTTAGAAATAACTAATTTCTTCTGAACTCCTGGCATACATGCTACCTACACATATTTGTTGCCCTTCTATCCCCATGTGAAATATTCTCTCTACTTGGGTTGCGTGATGCTGCCCCTCTCTCTCTCTGATTTACCCCTGATTCTCAGTCTCTTCTCTTCTACCTCTTTTTCTAAATAGTTCTTTATCTAATCTTTAAAACTCAGCACATGCCATTTCTCACCGCAACTTGACTCCACTAACTTACCTTCAGGCAATCTTATCCCTCAAGGCAAACAAAGCAAGGTCATCTTATAGATTTATATCTAGAGCACACATACCCCTTCAGGATATCTTACATGTACAATGTCTGTAATTAAACATAGTTTTGCCTCCCCTATGGAAATGTTTCCTTCCCTGCTTTCCCAGGCTGCTGCGTGACAGTCCATGCTTCTATTTGCTCAGACTTCCAATACTTCCTTCCATTTTCAACTTCCTTTCTCTCAAATCTTGTAAAAATCCATCAACAAATCCTGTTGTCTCAGCCTCAAAGAATACATCCAGGCTGGGCGGTGGAGGCACACACTTTTAATCCCAGTACTCGGGAGGCAGAGGCAGGTGGATCTTTGGGAGTTCAAGGCCAGCCTGGTCTACAAAGTGAGTTCCAGGACAGCCAGAGCTGTTACACAGAGAAACTCTGTCTTGAAAAAAAAAAAATACACTCAGACTCCAGTCCTTCTTCCTCTGGTCACCCTGGTCCTCTGGGACATTAGCATCTCCTGTCTGGCTTATGGCACTAGTTTCTTTTTAAAAAGAATTATTTTATTTTTAATTATGCATGTGTGTGTGTGTGTGTGTGTGTGTGTGTGTGTGTGTGTGTGTGTGTATGTATGTATGTATGTCTGTGTGGGAGCATGTACACATGACTGCAGGTGTTTGAGGAGGCCAGAAGAGTATTTTTGTTTTTGTTTTTGTTTTTATCCCCTGGAGCTTTTTTTGTTTATGAACAGCCCCACATTGGTGCTTGGAACTGAGCTTGATATTTCTGAAAGAGCAGCAAGCACTTAACTTCTGAGCCATCTCTCCAACCCACACTAGCTTCTTATCCTCACTCCCTGCCTGTTTACCCCCCAGTCTTTTATTCTTCCAAGGACCTGGAATCATCTTTGTAATCTTGGACCAGATTCTGCCACTCTTCTGCTGAGCTCCTCCAGTATTTCCCAAACAGAGAGACAGCAGGGCGCCTGGCGCTGACCAGGTGCTGCTCTATCTGGCTGCTGTATCTACGACCCACCTCACACACACACACACACTCTTCTCCTCTCCCCTTCTCTCTCCCCTCTCCATCAGCCCCTGCCTGTCCCTGGTTCCTAGGTAAGTTCCCTCTCCCTTCTCCATCAGCCCCTGCCTGTCCCTGGTTCCTAGTTAAATTCTCACTTCTCTCCCTGCTCATGTTTTCTCTTCCAAAATCACCTTATCTCTCACAGCCATGTGACTTCATCCCATTTTCCTTCAGTGTCTCAAGTCTTTGAGGTCTTCCACAACCAATCTCTATAAAGGAGCATCCCACCCCCTCCTTATTACTCCATGGCCACTTCTCCTGCTTCCTTCTGTATAGCACACGTCCTTCTACCACACTGTGTATTTAACTTCTTATTTGTTTATGGACAGACTTCCTTCATTAACAGTTGATCAGCAGTTGTCAATTTTAGTTGCAGTATGGATCCTCATAGACTATTAGACCGTTAATAAATGATTGACGGAAGCTAGAGAAAGGAGAGTCACTCCTTTGGGGGCAGGGCTACTGACAGGTTGTCCATGTCCAGATGACCCACACCCATAGGAATCTGGGCAGCACTAATTGGCTTCAGTGGATTTTAAAGATTTGTAATGGATATGAAGATGAGATGGAAATATATTGGGTGCATGGAGGGAAGTGGAGGAGAAGAGTGGGGTAGGTATACTCAGGATATATTATACACATGTATGAAATAGTCAAAGAAGAAATAGCATATTGACTAAAAATAGACATGTTCATGAATGGACAATTATGAAATTTTAAATTATAAATTATGAAATATTTTATATGCATCTGTCAAAAAGTCTTCCAGTTAGGTCTTTAAATGCCCCTCAGATGAAGAATTATCTCATTCTCCATATCTACAGTTTTTTTCCTCAAAGTTGAAGCTTAATAAATGTTGGAGCCAGGGATATAGATCAGTCATTAATAAATTCACTCTGAACTGAGGGAAATAACCTCTTGCTTTCCTCAGCAGCATGACCTCATCGCAAGGCAGATGGCCTGCGCTTCCTGCTGTGTATTTCATTGAGAAGACACCACAACACCGATTATTGTGTCTTTTCTCTCGCTAATGCATGCAAAGACAGTCCATGCATGTCAGTGCTGGGCACTGGTGGGCAGCAGCTTTTCCTTTGTTTGTTTTTGAGACAAGATCCCATGTGATCCTCAAACCTAGTATGTAGCTGAGGATGGCATTGAACTTCTGATCCGACTTCCTCCTGAATGTGGGAATTGCCTGTGCAAACCATCATTCCCCTTTGATTTGGTGCCAGGAATCAAATCAGGACTTCATGCATGCTAGGCAACCACTGTGCCAGCTGAACTACATCACCAGCCGTGACTTAATTGTTCTTACCAATTTTAAATATTATCTTATTCTTCCTTAACTATAAAGCCATCCCTTTTCTGTTCCTGATCAGCAGTTTCTGAAGGGGACAGAGGCACCAAGGACATACCAGATAATCCCCCCTTTTGTGCTAACAGCACTCTCCAGTCAGCCAGTCTGGGCTGGGGCAATCATTCAAAACTGTAGTTAGTGTGCTTTGAACTTGCAGCCTTTATGTCACCTGAGCAGAGGTGGCAGACTGTGGCCCTTTTCTGCAGGTCAGCTGCCCATACCCTAGCTTACAAAGGAAAGCTTCCTCCATTGCTGACCTTGTGCCCTGCCTGGAATGAGAAATCACCTTTCCACAGAGCATGGAGTCTGCTTTTCTGATGCAGTGTTCTCCTTTCCTCTCTTGAGAGAAGAAAAGCATGTTGCGAACTTCTCTAGGCACCAGATTACTCTGTTCCTCAATTACAAAGAAAAAAATATCTCTTCGAAATCTGTGCTTTGACATTAGGGTGTAATAAAATAACTCTAATTAGGATTGTGAAAAATACCTTATGTTGCTTTGGGAGGGCGGTAGCTGTTCTAATAGGAGGTTCCTGAAGGGTCAACCCTGATGCTTTCATTTAGACTCAGAACCAAAATGACTTGCTTTAGTATTGATAGAAAAACAGAAATGGGGGCTGTAGTACAAACACCTTTGTGACAAAAGTCCAAGAGGCGGAATCTAGCGGCAGCTCCAGCACTAAGCAAGCTGTATGGGCCAGCCCTGGACCTCATGAACCTCATTTTGAGTCACAATTTTCCAAGTGACTAATTCTAAAAGTTGGAGCAAGTCTCTTTACCTACGTCTCCGTTTTCCCATTTTCCCCAATGAACAGCATCTGAAACTCAGGGTGTAGTAAGAATGAGGCAGTGTAAAAATCCAGAGCCCAGAGTGTGATTAAAAAGCAACTGACAACTCAACTACTCAGTCATTTCCATCCTGGGCCTTTGTTACAGCCACGTTGACTCTAAGCCTATGCACACCCTCCCATTTTAAACAGCACATCTTTCTTCTGTAGTTCATCCATCCAACCCATCATTGGCTTTGCAATGTTGGCGGAACATGTTGTATATAGCTCCACTCAACAACAAAATCTGATGGCATTTTTGTCTTCAGTATCATGTGTTTCTATACAAGTGAGACCACTAAAGTGTGTTTACTAAGTTTGCTGGCTGTGCAACTAAAGACAGAGCACTCTGATATGAGCAACAAAATAGAGTGCAGTTCTTTCACTCCTCATTCCACAAGCACATGGGCAGACTATCTTTGTGTTATTGCCATTAACGTGAATGGAAGCAGAGCAGACCTCTGTGCCCTGGATGTATGTGGGATGGCTCCAGCAGAATGTTAAACATCATGTCCTCATCTGATGATCTGTCCATTGGCAGCACACCTCAAGTCCCCTCTCCTAAGCAGGTCTGTGAACTCTTTTTTATGTTCATTTTTTTCATCGCCACTACTTAGATGACTGGATAATTTAGCAGATAATAGAGACTCCTCCAAGAGATGCAACTTGAAACTGTGTGGCTGGCAGGATCCTGAGCACTTTGCTACAACTGATTCCATTTCTTTTTCCTAGTTTATCTGAGACTCGACTTCTTGTACTTCCCCTGTACATGAGGATAGAGTGGCATGCTTAAGACGTGACAAGGGATGCATCTAACGGAGGACATGTACACCCAGTCTTCCATCTTTGAACCCAAAAGTGTCAGTGCTCTGATGATCTCAGCTGAGATCTCACCATAGAGAGGAGTTAACCTACTGGGCACATTCCAACTCTCTGCTCCTGTCCTTACTGTTAGGGTTTAGGGAGCAAGAGAATAAAAGATTTAAAAGAAGTACAGAGTAGAATTGTCCTTCATGTAAGAGGTTTATTAGTGTCAACAGTAGGGTCTGAAGCACAGTTTAAGCCCAGGCAACATGAAACAAGAGATCTTCTTTAAGATCTTTCAGAAGGAGGTAGGGAAGCATTGCCCCATGTGAAACAGGCAAATTCCCTTTATTTTACCAAGTTAGTTGACAGGCCCTATGTACTGTGTCATTTGGGGAAAGATGCCTAGACTGAGCAGAGCACATTCAGCATACAGCTAGGGAATTCCAGAGAACAGTGTGGGATGTGTCTTGTAACCAGTGAGATATCCCATTGCCAGGCTGTCATTAATCCCTGGGCAGCAGAGGGACTGGGTGTGTTCTGTACTATGTGAAGCCCTCTCTGTTTAGGACCTGATTATCTGGGAGATCTGTTTCCAAGAGAGACAGGTTCCCTACCTATGTGACATGACATCCACATGATACCACACTCATCATCCTCTATGGGACTCTATAAGGCCTGGATGTCTTACTAGAGCCAGTCCCTTTATTTTGGGTCTGTCGACAGCACCCTACTGCCTCACTCTCAGATTCAAAACCATGCCTGGAAAAGAGTCACCTCTATGTTCAGGAAACAATCATTCCTTAAGGCTTAAGATGAAGGAGTAAGACCTAAATCCTCCTAGGTTTACGTGGACTAGCTAGACTTCTATGTAATCCAGAGTATGTAAAGTTCTTACTAGCATGTTTGATACTTAGCCTTCCAGGCAAACTTTCATTACTGTGAAAAATAACTGGGGGGAACAATCATATTTATTTTGGAGCACAGTTTCAGAGGTGTCAGTTTGCAGAGGACCAGCTCCATTGTTTCTGGTTGTGCTAGAACAGAGTGGAGGGAGGTTAAGGGGGTGGAGATGAAGTTGCTCACTTCATGGTGAACCTAAACTAGGATGGGAAAGGAAAGATTACTGACCAGGTAGAACCTCCGATATATGCCTTATTTCCTCCAGCTAAGCCCCACTCCTTAAAACTTCCAGATAACATTGCCTGCTCAGGATTAAGCCTTCATATAGGAGTCTATGAGGGGCATTTCAATTTTAAACCATAGCACATGGGTTTTTTTGTTTGTTTGTTTGCTTGCTTGTTTTGGTTTTTTTGTTTTGTTTTTTGTTTTGCCAATCGCTATAGAAATATCTCTGAACCACTTCATGATATGTGGGTTCTAATAGTTCTGATAGGCTCACCTGTACTGCCCTCCGGGTGGTCATATTTTATTTGTATGTTAATGAAGTTTGCCTGGAGATCATAGGAAATAGCAAGCCAGTAAACACAAAAGTCAGGCAGTGGTCGCACAGGTCCTAAATCTGATCACATGACAGGCAGAGTCTCTGTGTGTTCAAGGACACAGCTAGCATGGAGACACACGCCTTTAATCCCAGTACCAACCATAGAGACCTGGAGGTCTGTACAGATGGACAGTGACAAGGAAGTAAGGTAGCTGGGCTAAGAGCCAATGAGAGGACAGAACAGCAAGGCAATAAAGGCTCAGGTAGACAGGAAGTAGCTCACTTTTGGTAGCTGCAGAGCTGGAGAGGTAAAGTTGCTTGGTGGCTTTCCCTGTTTCCCTGGTCTCTAAGGCTTTCACCCTTATATTTGGCTCCATGTTTTTTATTTAATAAGACCGTTTAGAAATTCGTCTACAGTTCCACAACAACACACACCTGGTGTCCTATTGTCTGCCTAAGGACATGTTTCCTAGGTAGTCTGGAGTCTTTCCATCACCTTTGGCTGATTTTCCAACTCCTAATAGGTGTCTAAGAGTTTTAGCAACTTTGGAACAAGGTCTTAGTGGCAGGTACAAGATCTAGGTGGGAAAATGAGGAAGAACTATTGTTTGGGCATCCTTTTAGGCTGAAGGAAGCTTCCTCAAGCCAGGCTTATGTTATCACTCTCCCAGAGGCTTCTCCCACAACTCAGGACAGCACACAGTCACCCAGACATCACCCAGTCCTACCTGGTCTACAGGCAGGACCAACTCCTCTGCCTTTGTGTCTGTATTCCACTTCCCCACAAGACTTACGTTTGTGTGTCTCCTAGTGTGTGCCAAAGCCCAGGAACAGTAGAATTCCAGGGGAGTGCTGGCTGCCTTGTTCCCTCAGCATCTGCCCAGTGGCCCAGGTACACCAGACCTGCTGGCGGTCAGGGTTCTCAGTGGCAGCTTTGCTGGAGAGTGTTACCAAGACAACCTGGTACTTTAGCAACTGATACTCAGACTCCATGAGGGGATGAGTCAATGCCTTTTATTAATTTACTTTCAAAAAGCTCAATACAGAATTTAGCTAAAATCTTCAATATTCATGCAGATGGCCCTCTCTCTGATCTTTGGGGAAGAAATTGTGGTTCTTATAATGATCGTACTGTCTCCTGTCATTATACCTACCCGGAGGCAGATGCTTAGGGAAGCTACTTGTAGGCAGATCATGTCATGGCCCTTAACACCAGGTGTGATGGCTAATCTTGTCGTCTTGATGGGGTGTGGAATCAACTTAGAGACATGTCTTGGGAAGGTAGTTCAAGAAGTTATTTCTGCCTTTGCATCTTGTTGGCGAGTGCATCCTCCCTGTCATCGCTGCTGCCACCACCACCTGGCTATGCCTTTGGAACCCAGGATACTCAGTCTTTCAATGTTGACTGAAGACTAGTGATTCTGCAGGAACCTTCCTGGCCATTGATGCCAGATTGGGACTGCTGAGGCTTCCAAAGTCTCACACTAAGAAGCCACCAGGTGCTTAGCCTTTCTTGCATGATGTCAGCTGCTGTTGAACTACCCAGCCTATCATGTAAGCCACTCTAACAATTGTCCTTTTATAAGACACATACATTCTATCAGCTCTGTCTCCTTGAGTCTCCGCTATTGCACCTGCCTACCTGCCACCCCCAGGCAGTGTGAAGGAGGCTGTGAGTGGCAGGTGTGGTGCCCTCGAAGGCAGAAGGAGGTACAAAGAAATTGTCCCTCAGAGGTAGTCTAGCAGGTATAGACTATTATCCTGCCTTATCCCTGAGGCTGAGAAAAGTAGGGTTTTGTGGGTCTCTCAATAAAGTTTGATACAACTAGACTATACATCAGAGCGTGACAACAACAGAAAGCTACATGGACCACTAAATGAAAGAGACACGGGATCAGCCAGGACTAAGAGAAAGGACGGGACAAAAAGACAGGTTTCCCAAGAGAAGTGGCTGGTGGCTGGGACATACTGCATTGTGAACATGGAGAACAGCTCAATTTTTGAACTCATGCTGGGATCCAATGGCTCGTCAGACATCTAATTAGCAAAGGTCAAAGACATGAATGGCACTTAGCATGGGCTGAGGGAAACCACCCACAACTCTTTTTAGAAATGCAGTCTTTCCATCTGGCTAGTTGAACAAATGTGCTTCCCTCTTTGACATTCTGGTTCCCTAGAGGACAACCCTCAGGTAGGCATTCTCATTAAAATGACTATTACTGAACTACTACTGAGGGAGCAGTCAAAGGTGAGACACATAAGAAGGTCAAGCATCATAATGGGCTAGGGAAGATCTGAGCAAGGATATGGTCTCCAAGGAGAGTAGATCTCAGCTTGGTGGGCAGGGAGCTCTGGAGCTTGAGCCATACATACACTGGAGTCAGCCCCACTGGGAAGAGAGGAAGCTAGCCATTTGTACCAAGCTCAAACAGTGGAAAGCCTATTGTGGTGATATTTTATTTGTATGTTAATAAATAAAAGTTTGCCTGGAGATCAGAGGTCATAGTCAGCCACAAACAGAAGTCAGGTGGTGGTGGCACACGCCCTTAATCCGATCACATGGCAGGTAGAGTCTCTGTGTGTTCAAGGACACAGCCAATCGTGCTGACACACACCTTTAATCCCAATACCAACCATAGAGACCTGGAGGTCTGTATAGACTGGGAGTGATGAGGAAGTGATGTGCCTGGGCTTAGAGCCAATGAGAAAGCAGATCAGGAAGGCAATAAAGGTGCAAGTTAGACAGGAAGAGGCTCTCTTGGGAAGCTATGGCAACGTGGTGAGCTAAGGTTAGTTGGTGGCTATTGCTCTGATCTCTACAGCTTGCACCCCTGCATTTGGCTCTGTGTTTCTTATTTAATGAGACTATTTAGAAATTTGCCTACAGCCTATGAAACCAGGCACTCCCTGCCTTTTAGACCAAGAGAAGTCTCTGGAAGCCTCATTGATGAGGTGGGGGGGTTGGCTACTGAGGCTGGGGGATGGATACACCAGCACAAAATGGATCTAAAGGAGGCACTGGCCATGTCCATGAGGCATTTTACCTCCATAAATGTAAACAAGAATATATGAATGTATGAAGAGGGTGGTCTTTATCCCATTAATCCTTCTGGCCCCACCTATACAGAGGAACTGCAGGTGTCTCTGTTTAGAACAAAGGCCCAGGACTGGTTTCTCAGTTGTTTCCTTCTGGCCTGACTTCTCAGGCTCCAGCCAACGTTCTGCCCCTTTGATGCCAACCTGACTCTCATTTCAGAATCAGTTCTTCAATTCACTCCTCCATGGCATGGCTGGCACTTATTTAAGCTTCTGCCAGCCTGGGGCTGGGGGTGGGGCGGGGGAGAGAAGCAGCCATAACTTCAGGCTCCCCCAAACCCCATTCCAAGCCTGGTTACAAATAAGGAAGTGCCCATGGCCACTTTTCAAGCAGAAATAGTGAGCCAGTCATTCATCTGAAAGTTTAAGAGACAAAACTTCCCTGAACATCCCCACCGTCACACCCGGAAATTAGTATTTTACAGTCGTTTATTTCGTGGACACCAAATGGAAAGTATTGTTTTTACATTACCTATTTTTAGCTGGTAAAGGGAACAAGATGATATATGCTCCAGTTGTCAACTGTCTTTTAAAATGTATGTAGCACACTGGAACTCATAAATATTTAAAAGGACTAACTAATTATCTGAAGCTCCCTGGTCCACTTTTAAAATGATCATTTCCACGGGGAGTCGAGAGCATTTGTTCTTTGTCAACTGTCCAGATGGGATTATCATATTGGAAAACTTATCTCCCCTGCTTGTTACTGTTTCTGCTAATTTGTGACCCAGCATCAACCCCCAATTCTTCATCTCCCCCTCACCTATATCCTCCTTTTTTATACACTCACCCACGTCTCTGTCCCCCACCAACACCTTTATCTCCCTTGGTGGGTTGCAATACCACAAATTTGCCATGTTTGCCAAAATAGCCGCATTACAAACATTTCCAGATAGAGGCTTTGTCTGTCCTGGGAAGGTCATAAGCGGAGACAAAGGAGACAATGGCATGTCACCTTTCCCTGAGTCATTAGACGTGGTGAGGCAAAGACTGGGAGGAGGATTTTGCTACCTGGGATGCTCTGAGAATGAACATACACACACACACACACACACACACACACACACACACACACACACACACACACACAAACGCACATACACAATAAGAGATTTCCTCAGGTGGAAGATGATGGCAATGTAGTAAAATAGAGAGAAACATAGAATTTTAATCCAATCACTTATGGATCTTACTGTACAGCTTTCTTGGTGTGTGTGTGTGTGTGTGTGTGTGTGTGTGTGTGTGTGTGTGTGTGTGTATGTTCACCTATGTGTGGGTACCTGCATTGAAAGGTACATACACATGTTTATGTGTGCATGTGTGTGTAAGCCTGAGGTTGAAGCAGAGCCTCTTGAGGAACTGGGAACTCAGCATTTGGGTTCGTGTAGCCAACCAGTTTTCTCCCGAGAGTCCCTGTCTCCACCTCCCTTACAATGGGAGTGCATGTGAGTCACACACTCACTCTGCTTGTTACACGAGCTCTGGAGACCTAAACTCTAGTCTTTATGCTCACACAGCAAGCACTGTACCCTCTGATACATCTCCTGAGTGGACTGAGCAGCTGTAACAAACAAATCACAAAGCAAAGCTCGCAATCCTTACCTCGTAGCTTGGTGGAGAGAACGAGGGCTACCATCAGAAGCATTACTGGAAAGCAGCAACAGGCCCTTGCCCACAAGAAGCTCAGTAATTGGTAGAGATTAGGATTTTTATCTCACCATTTTAAAGCAGCATCACATTCTACATCATTTCAAAAATGCTCTTACATTAATTTATAGTCTTTTCACCCTGAAGGTGGTGAATAATTTTTAACTTGCATTTTCTAGGCGATTCAATGTCAACATTATTAAAGTAGATGATAATTTAAGCCTAGGTTACTGGTGGCCTTCCGGTCTGCAGAAATATGGAGACTTGCCAGCTATTATTAGACTGCAGAGTGGTCCCTCATCAAAGCTATTTTGTTCTGGATCGATCTTCTCTGTCTTTTCCATATGCATGTAATTTCTCAGGGCAGACATGGTTTGCTTGTTGTAAAGACTCCTTGTGGAGAGTGGTTTCCAAACTGATGCTCCTTTATGCACCAGATAACCAAGCTTGGCAGACTTGCAAATACTCAAAAGTTCTATTCCTGGGGCTTAGGGAAGACAATCTATAATGAAAGTATTATAATAAAAAACATGTAGAGAGCCGGGTGGTGGTGGTGCACGCCTTTAATCTCAGTACTCGGGAGGCAGAGGCAGGAGGATCTCTGTGAGTTAGAGGCCAGCCTGGGCTACAGAGTGAGTTCCAGGAAAAGCACTAAGCTACACAGAGAAACCCTGTCTCGAAAAACAAAACAAAAACAACAACAAAAAAAAACACATAGAGAAACTTGACTGAGAAATAATCAACATGATTTTAATGCATCACAGGGGTCTGAAGAATGCAAACGTCAAGAGACCTAAGGGGAGAAAAGGCTGGAATCAACCATGAATAGGCACTGGGGTTCCATATGCTTCACATGAAGCTGCAGTCTCCACAGCTGACAGGGATATTTTTGATAGCAAAAGGTGGTCAGGAGAAAGGGACTCAGAGTGACACTTGAACACTATGAAACACGATGTGTGATAAAGTGTTTCATCTTCAGTAGTATGGCAGGCTAGTTCCCCCCACCATGGCACCTCTATTTTTGAATGCTCTTCTGTGAATTCTAAAAAGAGATTAAATGAATTCCCTGAAAATGCATGGTTAAATATTCATGCTTAAATATGCAGTTTTACTCGTGAGGGTATAGGCTTGAAATGTTCAGGAGGGTTAGGCAGAGTGACAGGCGTGATCTTATATGCCAGGCTAAACACCATCACCACAGGTAAAATTCCTTTGGCTGTATACTTGCTGAAACTTTGCAGAACACAAAATACCAAAACACAGTGAGAAAAAGCAAGCAAAGTAACCAGAAAACTGAAGGCAGTGCATACGGTAAAAATAACAAAAATAAAGCATGTCTAAGATCACCTGTTGTGTGGGAAGAATGAGGGACAGACCCCACTGAACACTTATTGATAACTCAAATACCATGCATTCATCCCAGTTCAGTACAACCTCTTGCCTCTAAGAGTACACTGTGGTGTGATGATTAGCAACCATCATAAAACATAGGCTGACAATAAGCAGAAAGCAAATGCTCAGGAGAAACATGGCAAACATATCCTTGGTCAGCTGACCCCAAATCACCAATGACAAGTCTTGTCAGCAGGAGGCTATAGGTGGGATGGAATGGAATTAGATGGTGTGGATGGAGTTTTGTGATGAGGGATGGGATGGGACAAGGCAAGACAGGATAGGGCTGGATACAAAAGAGTGAGATAGGATAGGATGGGACCAGATGGGATGGGATGGGATGGGATGGGATGGGATGGGATGGGATGGGATGGGATGGGATGGGGTGGGGTGGGGTGGGATGGGATGGGATGGGATGGGATGGGATGGGATGGGATGGGATGGGGTGGGGTGGGATGGGATGGGATGGGATGGGATGGGATGGGTTGAGATGGGGTGGAATGGGATGGGGTGGGATAGGATGGGATGGGATGAGGTGGGGTAGGGTGGGATGGGATGGGATGAGGTGGGGTGGGGTGGGATGGGATGGGATGGGATGGGGTAGGATGGGATGGGATGGGGTGGGATGGCTGTGTGGTGGGGTGGGATTGAGATGAGAAGGAACAGCATGGGGTATGATGGGATAGAACAGAACAAGACTAGAAGTGGGAAGAGATTTGATGTGATGGGACAGGATGGGATGGGAAGGAATAGAACAGAATAGGATAGACCAGATAGAGTAGAATAGAATAGGTTTAGAGACAGGATGAGGTGGGATAGAATGAAATGGGATGGAATGGATTGGGGCAATATAGGATAGGATGAAATGGGCTGGGGATGGGACAGGATAGGACTGGCACATTGTTCTGTAATCTTCTTCCCCAAATCCACAGTCCAACTCCAGCTCTGATACAAACATGACCTGAAGCCAAAATGTAGGACTTTCTAAAAAGTGTACAATGAGTGTTCTTTGGGGCCATTACAACATTCAAACTCTGTCACAGTCCAGACAAGCCCAAGGAAATATAGTGACTGACTGTCATATGGTCTCCTAAGAGGGACCCTGAACCAGCTCAAGGCCCAAGGGCACAAATGTTGAGAATGCAAAATAAATCATGGACCTTAGTTGAGTGACGTGCTTAGGGTGGTTCTCAGGTGTGACAAACGTGCTTTTCATAGTAAGGTGACAGAGTGAGCGAGGACTCAAACAGGTAATGGAAGGTACAGGACTCTGTACGAGTCTCTCAACTTCTCTGTAAACATTAAAACTACTCACCAGAAACTCCATGCTTGTAAAATGACTGACCTAACAACTGATCACAATGGTACAAATTCTAGTTCTAAACTCACCAGCAGCATGGTGTCTGCTTCCTTCCTCTCAACTTTTCACCCAAACACAAAACAGCAGAACAGAAAAGCAGGTTGCAGTAGCTGGAGCTTGTCCAGAGCAGGCCAGTGGTTCTTCAAGCCAGAGTTAATGGGCTGAGGGCTTCTGGGAGGGGATACAGCCAAGGACACAGGGAATTTGTTACATATGCAGGAGTTGAGCAGTCAAAACAGTGTGTTCAGAAGATGAAAGCCAGGGTTCCTATGCCAGAGACGGAAGGGACAAATATGGAGGCCCAGAGACTCAAATAAATGCCATAATCCTCCTGGCAGCTCCAGCTGTTTCTGTGTGCTCATTGTCCTGGGCAGTTTTGATTGTCAGCTTGCCATAACCTAAAAGAGAGCCTCAACTGAGGAACTGTCTAGTTCAGGCTGGTCTGTAGGCATGTCTGTGGGGAACTGTCTTGGTTGTGAGTTGAAGTGTGAAGAACCACCCTGAATGTGGGTGACACCGTCTCTTGGGCTGGACCCTGAACTCTTTCAGAGTGAAGAAAGCTAGCTGAGCAGAAGCATCAAGCAAGCCGCAGCAGCACTGAGTGTATTCAATTCTCTTCGCTCTGGGCTGTGGGAGTCATGTGACTAGCTGCTTGAGGCCCGCATTTGACTTCCATCAGGTTGTACCTGGACTGTAGCCAGGTGAACCCTTTCATCCACCACATTGCTTTTTGTCAGAGCATTGTCACAGCAACAGAAACGACATCCGTGGTTTTCAAAGTGTTGGATTCATGTAGAAATATATGTATATATAACACACATAATTGTATAATATGCAATACGATATGCTTTTGTGTGTATATGTGTGCACATGAACATAATTACATAATATGTAAGGTATATCTACCTTATTGCAGCTAAGGTAGCTAGAGCCTCATGGAGAAATGGCTAATTTGAACATTGGAACAGAGAGAGTGAAGACAAACTTGGAATATCTAAAAGTAATCAGGAAATATAGTGAAGGTGTGCCAAAGAAGCAAGGAGCAAGGAGGGCATGGTAGTGACTCCTGCCTGATATCTCAGCACCCACAGGACAGGGGCAGAAGGGTCAGGAGTTCAAGTCAATCTCAGCTGGGCAGTGAGTTTGAGGGTAGCTTGAGCTACACGAGATTATCTCATAAAAGCCCACTTTCCTCCACAAAAAGAAAAGAAAAGAAAGAAGGAAGGAGGGAGGGAGGTAGAAAGGAAGAAAGGGAGAGAGAGAGAGAGAGAGAGAGAGAGAGAGAGAGAGAAGAAGAGAGAGAAGGAAGGAAGGAAGGAAGGAAGGAAGGAAGGAAGGAAGGAAGGAAAGGAGTATCAGCTGTAGGGGCTACTGGTCAAATCTTTTAAATAACAAAACAATTAATTTTTTAAAATTTTAATGAATGAGAATATTAGAACTGTAATAGACTGTAGTCTGTTGAATACTACAACCTATACTCACCTAAGCTGATAAACAGGAGAAAGATCTTTCATACATAAAATTTTGAGTAAAGAATGGTGGAATTATAAAACCAACACATAGTGACTGCAGTATACATCAAAAGTGGGTTGGGGTGTTAGAAGTAAGGAAGGGAGTTTTAAATAATTTAGAGTATTGCCCCGTAGTCTTGACATTAATGACAAAGGGAAGAAAAACATCTGTAAAGGAGAGAGTCTAGCAGGAACCAGCCTCGAAAGACAGTGCTGTAACCACCATTGTTGGGTAAAGCAACAGTGTGCATTGTGGAGAGCATGAAGACAGAGACTTGGGTCTGGGGAAAGTGTAACTATTGGTGTCAAAAGCTAAAGACACATGAGATCCTCGACAAGGCTGGGAAGGGGCACAGTGTGGTTAAGGCTCTTGCTGCCAAGTGTGGGGACCTGAGTTCAGATCCTCAGAATCCATGTAAAGTACCAGGAGGAGATGGAGCCCACTTGTGATCCCACCTGGGAAAGCAGAAGCAGCTGGTCTCCAGAGCCAGCTAGCAAGTGAGCCTGGACATACAGGAGAGCCTGGCTTGGACTGGGAGAGCCACATCAGCTTCAGGGCCTCCATGTGCACAGGCACACATGTGCGGGCACACTTCTTATATCTGTGCTCACCCACATGCCCACCACATATGGACACATGAAAATGGAGAGAGGAGAGAGGAGGGAGGGAGGGAGGGAGGTAGGGAGGGAGGGAAGGAGGGAGGGAGGGAGAGAGCGCGAGAGAGCTCAGCTGGTAAAGGTGTCATCTACCAAGCCTGGCAATCAAGTTTGATCCCCAGACAGCACCGTGTGAAAGGAGAGAACAGGCTTCTGACCACTGAACGTTGTCTGCCACCCCGACAGCACCCGGAGTTGTATTCTACTTCAAACAAGGAGAAAACTAAACGCGGAACACAGAAAAAAGAGTTTTTCATTACTAAGTAACGCCTTCTGGGGACTGTGACCCGGAAAATCTCCACGAGGATCCTGCCTTGCTTCAAAGAACACTTGCAAATCTAGAAGAGATTTTACTTTAAAAATCAATCACATGGGTCACTGAGAGAGCTGTAAGGGTAGAGATGCCTGCAGCCAACCCTGGTGACATGAGCTCGATACATGGGACCTTTATGGTGGAAGCGGGGAACAAACTCCTGCAAGGTTCTCTCTGACCTCTACAGGCCTGCTGTGGCACACAGCCCTGCTCCCTCTCACCATGAATAAATTATAAATAAATAAACAAGCAAACAGACAAACAAATAAATAAATAAGATGTGAAAAAATCAATTACAAACTGGTGAGGCAATCTAATCAGAATGTATGATTTAAAAAGGTTCTTCTCACAAACAGGGCATAAATTTACACAATAATCATATGAAGTTGTATTAGTACCTGAGAAATGGAAAATTAAACAAGATGCAAATCCACACCCACCAAAATGTCTAAAAATAGAGTTTTAATAATTAAACTTTGGTAGGAGTGTGAAATAATGCAGCATTTTCCAACAATGACAGTATTTGAATGTAACACAAGCATACCTATGCCTACATGTGTATCACATATGTGACTATGCCTGTCTAGATATCACATATGTGACTATGCCTATGTGGATATCACATATGTAACTATGTCTATATATGTACCACATGTGTGATTATACCTATATGTGTATCACGTATGTGACTATGCCTATATGTATATCACATATGTGACTATGTCTGTATGTATATCATATATGTGACTACTTACAGAATTATTAATCTTAACAGCAGCCAACTACTAACCACACAAGACCCATCATTCTAAAGAATAGTAGTGATGGAAGATTATACAATCATGGAAAATTTAAATAACCTTCAACTAAATGTTGAAAGATCAATTAGCTTGGCTAAGTGGCTCATGTGTGTAGTCACCATACTTGAGAAGCTGAGATGGGGATACTGACATGAGTGTGTGGTCAGCCATTTCTTTACACTGAGTTTCAGCCCTAGCAGGGGCAAGTAGAGAAAGAGAGAGAGAGAGAGAGAGAGAGAGAGAGAGAGAGAGAGAGAGAGAGAGAGAGAGAGAGACTAGCCTAAGAAGAATTTTTAAATGTAAATTAAACACCAAATATGACTCTGACTGAAATACATCAAACACAGAGAAGACTACGGATCATTCCACTTAAGTTTAAAATAGAAAGAGTCACATATGGCATTTGGTGCCAAAACACTGATAAAGTTTGGGGAGTTAGGAGGGAGGAATGTTTGGAAGGGGCCACAGTGATGCACCTGAGCTTCTCAGTATTGAGCTACACTTAACAATAAGTTATTAAACTCTATGTGTGTACTTTTCTGTATTTCCTGGTGGGATGATGAATTTTTAAAAGGATGCTGTGATGCAGTTGAAAATAAAGAAAAATGAAATAAATATAAATGCCTTCCTGTCTGTTAGTGATGAATAAATTTATGGTGCATAGCTAATGAGGAATAACAGCCAGTCATTCGAGAGCTGAGACACTGAGATCAGTTACAGAAGTGGAAAATATGAAAAGTTATCAAATATTAAAATGTGACTCTCTACCTTATCCTAAAAGAGTTTCAAACCATGACTTCTTTTCAAGTTGCTCCTGGATGGATAAAAATCCTTAGAGATATTAAGAAGCCTGTTCTGAAACTACCCAGCTCCCTGAATCAGCTTGGAAATTTATTTCCCTTTGCTTTCAGTGGGTCATCTGTATGAGTAACAACCTATCTAGCCAGAACTGTGCCCTTTATTGGTAGCCTGGGGGAAGGGTGTATGCAACAGAAGAGTAAAACATTCTCTCACATGCCTGTGATAGGAGATGCTGTAAGGCACTTTTCATACATTTAATTTATTTATGTTCTCTTTAAAACCATGTTATTTGGGTAATATTTGAAACTTAAGGAAAAGTTGCAATTAAGATTCAAATAACTCACATACACCTGCATTCAGCAGTTGACCATGTTTTACACTATTTCACTAAATTATTCTCCCCAACCCCTGAACACTTGAGGGTAAATCCTTTATCTCTGAGTGTTCTTCAGCGTGTGAATCTAAGAATAAGAACATCTCTTCTGTAAACACAGTATTATTACTGATATCAAGGATTCAAAGTGGACACAGCACAGTTTATTTCCCACTAGGGACATACTGGATAGTGCTAGGATTGCAATCACTAATTTCTTTTAATGTTTCTATTTGTCTGGAAAATATTTGCTAATTCCTTTAATTTGACTGTTTTGAATTACCTTATATTATGATTTTTCTAGTATTAAACACACAGTGAATCTTTTTTGTAAGTCAAATGTATTTTATTTTTTAAGATATATTTATTTTTATTATATTTGTGTGGGTGGTTTGACTCTTTGCATGTATATGCATCACACGCATGCAGTGCCCACAAACACCAGAAGAGGGCATCAGTTCCCACTGGAACTGGAGTTACAGACAGCTGCCATGTGGGTAATGAGAACTAAACCTAGGTCTTCTACAAAAAAGCAAGTGTTTTTAAGTGCAGATTCATCTCTCAAGCCCCTATTTGAATTAATAATACTAAATAAAATACAGCCTAATAGTCTAATCCTTGATGGTTGACTTTGTTGTCATGTTTTGGACCTGGCCAATTCCCAATGCAATTCAATGGTCATCATGAAAGATTCGGTCATGCATTATGAAGATTAAAATGCAAATGTTATGAAACAAAATGCAATCAATGATTGTATTTACGTGAATTAAAGTTACATAGATATATGCGTGTGTTTTCATGTGTATGAACACAAAATTGCATGAAATACCAATGGGAGATAGTCTTAGAAGGTAACTGCAGGAAGAGTCAGAGGACATGTTTGGAGAGGTTAATGCTGATCCACCACCCAGAGCAATAGCAGTGGCTTCCCCCCCTTCTGGAAATAGCTCATTTCCTTTAGGATATCCAAGGACACGAATCCTGAAGGAGAAGGAGGAGGGAGGGAGGAGAAGGAGGAGGGGGGAGGAGGGGGACAGGGAGGAGGAGGAGGAGGGGGAGGAGGGGGACAGGGAAGAGGAGGAAAAAGAGGAGAAGGGGGAGGAGAAGGGGGAAGAGGAGGAGAAGAAGGAAGAGGAAGGGGGAGGAGGAGGAAGGGAGGGGAGGAGGAGAAGGGAAGAAGAGAAGAAGGACAGGGAAGAAGAGGAGCACAAGGAGGAGGAGGAGGAGGCAGAGGTGGAGGAAGTGGGAGGAGAAGGAGAAGAACGGGCACAGAGAAGGAAGAGGGAGAGAAAATAGCAAGGCTGTAAAGGAGAAGGAGAGCAAGTACAGTAAGGGTGAGAAAGAGAATAAATGGAGAGGAGGAGACAGGTAGAGAAGAAAATGGAGGAGAAAGAGGAGGAGGAGGAGGAGGAGGACCAAAGAGCCAAAGAAGAGGAAGAAGAGGAAAAGCAGGAAGAGGAGGAAAATGAGGTTCCTGTGAACCCTAAGCCTGGGCTTCACTACTCCAGAATGGCTTCCTTGGTAAAGCAGTTACTCCAAGTCTCTACATCAATTTCCCAAGCTGTGTAGTTAGCCTCTCCATCACCCAGTGAACAGCTGAAGGAGAAAGAGAGGTGTGCCTCTGTATGCTCTCTGTGAGCTCTAAGATAAGGGAATGGAGGAGTTTCAAGGAAGATGAAAGTGTGATGAACAGATTGATGATGAGCAGAGTGGATGAACAAAGGTTAAAATTACACTGTGGGCCACTTTTAGGAGCAGGTAGGAGATAGTGCCCAGAAAAGAGAGGGGTAGTAGCATATACAGGATGTAACTGACCTGTAGCTCCCTTGAGTCTGTTTAGTCATTAACAATGGAAATACCATCACTACTAAGTAAATAATGGAAAGATTCGCTACATGTGTAGCAGAGTGCCCGAGAGGGAGGGGAGACAGTGGCAGCTAGCCCTCCATATGGGTGAATAACAGATTTGTGAACAAGTTAGAAGCGTTCATACTTGTGAAACAGAAATAGAGTGGAAAGCAGGCAGGGTGAGTTCTTTAGACTGTCTTCTAGCTCATCTTTGGACAAATAATAGCATTTATTAGCATTGTGGATAAATAAAAATATTTAAATAAATAAATTTCTATATCTACAATTCATATAGAGATTGTGTGTGTATCCATGTTCAATTATACCTGAGTATTTTATAGCTTACGTATCCATAAACATTTTGTTTCTTCAGTGTTCTATGACCCACATATTGTCTTTTCAACATTTAAAGTTTGTTTAAATGGTTTTTAAAACTTTTTTGGAATACTGGAAGAAAAGACAGAAGTCTATAGAGACTGGTGTTTGGATTATGGGCTGTGTTCTCTGCATCCCACCTCTGAAGAATAGTCTAGAAGATCTCTGCTTGCTGAGTGATTGGCAGCCTGCATCCCCCTGGGAGCGCAATCTCCCAGGCAGTTGGATCCACTCTCTTTGGGAAGCCTGGGGCTAGGAGACAATATTTAGAGCAATACTTGATGTAAAATACCAAGCAAACATGCTAGTGAAACAGAGCAGTGAGAGGCAGAACTCAGCACATCCTCAAACTCAAGGGACCATGACAGGTGGAAATAGAATTACTTGGGAAAATTCCTCCTTGGGGAACTCCTGGATTGCCCTAAGACCCCAGGACACAGAGGGACAAGGAGCAAATGCCCCAAACTAACAGTAATAAATGTTGATAGTTAAGTGAGGTAGGTAAGTCTGTGTGTGTACGGGGGGGGGGGGGGGGGAGGTGTAGATATGTGGTATGTGTAGTGTGGTGTGTGTGTGTGTGTGTGTGTGTGTGTGTGTGTGTGTGTGTGTGTGTGGTGTCAGACAGACAGACAGAGACAGAAAATACAACTCAGGTGCTGTTTTTCAAAAACTGTCCACCTTGCTTTTGAGAAAGAATCTCTCTCTGGCCTGGAAGTCTCCACTTAGGCCATGATCCCCAGGGATCTGCCTCCCTCAACCTCCACAGCTCTGGGATTACAACTGCACACCACCAAGTCTAAGTCTGGCATACTTTAAGTGGATTCTGGGCATTGAGCTCAAGTCTCTCTTATTTGGAAGGCAAGCACTTCACTGACTGACATCTCTCCAACCTCAGGGAAATCTTTTTAACATTGTTTTTATTCTTCTCTCATATATTACATCCTGACCACAGTTTCCCCTCCCTCCTCTCCTCTGGTCCCTCTGCCCATCTCCCCTCCCCACACCCCTCCTCTGTTTCCCTTCAGAAAAGGGCAGGCCTCCCATGGATATCAACCAAACATGGCATATCAAGTTGCAGTAAAACTAGACACTTGCCCTCCTATTAAGGCTGGATGAGGTGACCCAGTGGGAGAAAAAGGGTCCCAAAAGCAGGCAAAAGGTTCAGAGACACCCCCTGCTCCCACTGTTAGGCGTCCTGTATGAAAGACCAAGCTACACAACCATAACATCTATGCAGAGGATGTAGGTCAGACCCACACAGGCTCCCTGGCTGTCACTTCAGCCTCTGTGAGCCCCCGTGAGCCCAGGTTAGTTGATTCTGTGGGTTTTCTTGAGGTAATATATTGGCAAAATTACTAAGGCCACTCCACGTAGTAAAAAGAAAGATTTATTTAGTGGGTAACTTACAAATGAAGGGATAGGTAGGCCGCGGGGTCTGGGGAAGGTGTATCGCAGTCCAGTGGTATTCTCTGGAGCTCTGCTCGGTCAACCTCCACTGTCTAGGGTCCAGGAACAGAGAGAGCACTGGCCCATCTCGATCTCGGGTCTCCAGGGTCCTCCCTTGGCCCCGCCTTGTAGGCATGACAGTTGCCGAAGCCTCAATAGGGGTTGGAACTTCCAGATCAAAGCTGGAATGGCTACCCACTACAGTAATATACTGTTATATCCATAGATTTGTGCCTCCCGATTGTCATCACAGAGGTTTCACCTAGCAACTGATGGAAACAGACCAGAGACCAGCAGCCAAACGTTAGGTAGAGTTCAAAGAATCCTGTGAAAGAGGTGGGAGGAAGGATTGTAGGAACCAGAGGGGTCAAGAATACCACAAGAAAATCTTATATTTTTAAATTTTTTAAGACCCATTCTTTACAGATTACCCATTTGTGGGAAAAGACAAACACCAAGGCAGATTTCACCTTGCCGGACAGTGGCCCTCGTCTTTTCATTCTGTTGACCTTGCCTCTCACTTGGTTCTGCTTCTTTGAGTACACAGATATTCAAGGATGCACACAGTAGCCCCTTCAGTGGCCCATCACCTCTGCCTTCCAGCTCTTTGGTGGGAACCACTCACAGAAGACTTACATAACACAGTATTTGTGAAGCAGAAAGCATTTCAGCATAGCTCCATGTGCAGCAGACAGTTGAACGGCACTAGAAGGAAACAGTAAGTGCTTGTATCAGTTACTTTTAATCGCCGTGATGCAATACCATGACCAAAAGCTACTTACGGAGGAGTTTATTTTGGCTTACGGTTCCAGAAAGATGCTCCATGATGGGAGCACGCCCCTGGAGCAGAAAGCTGGGAGATTACATTATCAAACATAAGAATTAAGCAGAAAGACTGAACTGGAAGTGGGGGAAGGCTATGAACTCTCTCAAAGCCTCCCCTCCCCCAGTGATGTACTTCTTCCAGGAAGGCTATGCCTCCCAAGGGTTCCATAAACTCCCCAAAATTGCTACCAACTAGCGACCAAGTATTCGAGCAACTATGCCCACGGAGGGGGGCATTCATTCTACCACAGAGCTATATTACAATTTTAATTATAATCAGGAAAATCTATTATTTAGTACTATCCCAAGAATAATAGACGTGTGCACCCAGATGGTGTTCTATGCAGCTATTTTTGTAATAGGGAAAGTATAAGCAAGGTAACTGTTGATAAGCAGAGACATTCTTATGTTGAAGGATGATGTCTTGCCGTTAAAATCACACGGGGATCAGTTATACATTCTAACAGGAAAATCTTCAGTATATACACTGTTAGGTGAAAATCAAGCCAAGTAGTTGAGATTTTAATCCCAGCACTCAGGAGGCAGAAGTAGGTAGATCTCTGTGAGCTAAAGGCCAGCCAGGACTACATAGTGAGACTCTATCTCAAACAAACAAAGCAAGTTATCACACATTTAGCATTTGTAGATTCTTAGTTAAAATAGCAGCAAAAGAGATTTATCTCTAATATATATTATATATGATGTTTCAGTCATATGACCTGAACTATCTATCCCCTTCGATCTTTCCCCTAGTTCCATTTAATCTATTCTATCCTAATTTTGCATACAGTCAAATGAGAAAACTAAAGAACAAAGTTGAGAAGGCATTTTGTAAATACACACACACACACACACACACACACACACACACACACACACACACACCATGCAGATCAAGGATTTGAGGAGTTCAATATTCCAGAATGCTCCTTAACTTTTATTTCTTTTTTCTTTTGTTTTGTTTGGGACAAAGTCAATTAACACAGGCTGACCTTAAACTCTATATGCAGCTAAGGGCGACTTTGAACTTCTGATCTTCCTACCTACACCTTCCAAGGCCTGGGTGTGTGCCACAGGTCTGGTTTGCAATGTTTCTTTATGGCCATTTCCAGTTATCCCCATCTGTGACTAACCAGTGGTTCATTTTTCTTGTTTTCAGCCCCGAACATTACCACGCCTATATTTTGAGTTGATACAGATAGAACTGGGCAATGGTCACTTTTCTGTTTATGGGGTCTATCACTCAATACAACACATCTGGGATTCATCCATGCTGCCCCGTGTGCCCATGGACCTTCCTCTTGATCACTGAATACCATCCCATTGGGGAAACATGCTATCATTTGTTTGGTCATTATCCTGTTGATGGACACCTGGGTTGTTTCCAATTTTTTTGCTAAAGCTTCATTAATTTTTGCAAACAATCCACCCCATCTGCTTTGGCCTTTTTCTGTTCCCAATAGCCCCCTCCATACTTCTTCCTCTCCAGACTTTGCCCAAGCTCAAATGTCATTCCTGACCACAGGAAATCTGACTACCACTGTGATCCATTTGCCCCCCTCCAAATAACTTAAACTTAAAGTCAAACTTAACTTTAACTTAAAGCAACACATGGATGTAATTCCAGAACCCACCATTTTCCTGTGACAGAACTTCACAGTCTAGATAGAAGCCTAGAGAAAAGCAAAGATAACATTAAGTATTTCCCTGCATGTATCTCGCTTCCACAATAGTTCTTATGCAATACCGGTTAAATGCATATGCTATTCACTTCATGTAGCCATCATAGGAGGCCAGCAGTGTGGTGATATATACACTTTTATCAATAGCAACATCATTATTTAGATGCCAGCTCTGAGCCAGAGGCTCATACTAGAATTCCCTAAGTGCTTTCATACCTAACTAGCTAGTGTGACATAAGAAACTGCCTCAGTTTGAATGTATACAAAAATCAAACTATTAGTTCTTATTGTTGTTCTGAGTTTAATGAAGACATAGTCCATTGTCCTGTCAGAAACATAGTAATAAATATTATTCATTAGCTCATTTAATTTTTAACAAATTCATTACTTTGCATTTAGTTCTGCAGTTTCCCACCATCAACCATCATCCACTGACCATTCCATAGCATTCCATAGCATTATGACCACATAACAGGCAGTTACTAATTGCTATTTTTTTTTCCTTGATAAGCAAGTGTCATGAGGACTTTGCCTCTTGGTAAGTACCTTATTCTCATCCCTATAAGAATGTCCATTCAGTAGGCTTCCAGTACGTATTTCTAAGTGCACTGATGAGCTTGTATAACACTTGCTTAGCCATGGGTGAGACTGAGACTTAATGCCACCACAAGTTGAAGACCCAAAGTCCATCCTCCTTTCACCCCTCTCCCTGTCTGCCTTAGTGTGGCCAAAAGTGAAGCTCCTTCTGCTCAACAGACCATCGAATGCCTTGAAGTTTAGGAACATTCTTCCTTCTCCTAGGATGACATTCCTCTGCAAGTCAGAGTCCCTCCAACTGAGGAGAAAAGAACCTCAGCTAAAAGTCCTTCCGCTGAGCGCCCAACAGTGTCTGTTTGCCAGAGACGTCATGCTGTAGGCAGCATTTAATTCAGATGAGAAGTGACACCCACATCCTGATGGCTCAGCTGCCAGCAAAAGGCTAGTGACAACTTCCATTACACAGAAGGGTGAGCCAGGTGTCCTAGAAAAACTCCAGCTTCTCAAATCCCGTCTACCTAATTAGATTCTCTCTGCAGAGCTGCTGGGCTCCTTCCTCTGTAGCAAGCCCGAATTCTGCTCTGCAAAAGTGTGATGCTTTGGTGATGCCATTCTGCAATGACAGAGTGGAAGTTGGAGACCAGGGACTAGCAGAGACCAGGTGACAAGAAGGAGAAAGGGGAGAGGATTTGGGAGATGAAAAACTGAGCGTAAAAATCTACCCATCTCCAACTTTAGCAGAACGTGTGTTTGTTTCGATTGTGTGTATGTGAGTGTGCTGTACACACGTGTATGTAGGCATGTTCTTGTCAGGGGGGCTCACTCGTGTGTATGTATACATGCACATGTATACGTTCATGGAAGCCTGAGGCTGATATCTTCCCTAATGCTCTCTACATCATATACTGAAGCAGGGCCTCTTCGTGTACTCACAGCTCTAGCTAACCAGCTTGCTTCAAGGGTCCTGTCTCTATCATGTCCACCTGGCTTTTACATGGGTTCTGGGGGTCCAACCCAGTCCTCACTATTACAGAAATGCTTTGCCACCAAAGCCATCTCCTCAGTCCCTAGGATGCACTCTGGTTAAAGGCAGCAAAGAAAATTTTCTATTTCAGCTCAGGGCTCTAAAAAGAGGTCCCATAATGAAGACAATGCCATGGAAACAGGAAGTCAGAGCAGGAAGCTTGATGATCAAATGTCATCAACACTCCTGGAAACAGAGAGTGAACTGGAAGTGAGGTGAGCCTATGAACCTTCAAAGCACCCCAGCACTACCAGGTACATAATTCCTCTAGCAAGACTCCACTTCCTAAAGGTTCCATGACCTCCTGCAAACAAGAGCACCAACTAGAGACTAAATGTTCAAATACTTGACCCTATGAGAGACATTTCTCACTTGAACCCCAGTAAACATGTTCCTCTTAGATTCTGGAGGCCACTTGGATGTGTATTTAGAGAGTCTTAAATGAAATTATGTTACTAACCCTCGACATCTTGGCTTTCGTTTTCTTCCTGGTTGTCTCAGAGGTGGGAGAGGCACTCCAGGTCTTTCTCCAGTGAAGAAATGGTGATGAGAAACAGTGAGAAAAAAGGAGACTTGAGCTAGTCAAGAGAAAGGTCGGGTTTATTTCAAGTCCCTTGTTACTGATGGCAATAAACTGACATAAAAATGTGTGTGGTGTGTGTGTGTGTGTGTGTGTGTGTGTGTGTGTGTGTGTGCATATATGTGTGACTGTATGCATATGCATGTATATGGGCATATGTGTAAATATATATATATGTATGCAAGTGTCTGTGCATGCATGAGTGTCTGTATGCCTGTGTATCTATGTGTGTGCATGGGTATATATGTATGTACATGGGCACATGTGCATATGCATGTGTGTGTGGTAGAGCAAAACACAAACCACATATATTTAAAAAGTTTCCTTAAGTGTTCAGAGCAGAACAGAGGTTCCCATGGTCAGTATCAAATTCAACACAAGGAAAAAGTCACTAACATTCCCGTGACAGTAACACAAACTCTCTCATACAAACCTAAGCTTTACTCAACAGCTCAGAAAACCTAGCTCCTGGAAAGAACATGCTTTGCATAGGAAGTTTCTTAGGTGACTTCTATAACCCCAAAGAGAATTCAACATTCTGCCAATCACACTAATGGACAAATACATCCTTAGTAAGGACTAATGCCTCAAGGTGGGTAAGTTGGAGAAACTCAGACATCAATCCAATAGGCAGGTGTGTGTTCAAGGATGTTGTAGTACACTCAAGGAGAAGTGGGGCTCCTGCTGGTTAAGAAGGATGCAGACTAGAGTGGTCCCTTCATTGTTAATCACCACTGAGAAGCTGAACTAAAGCATCCCAAGGACATCACATATATTACCATTAAGTGGTATCTTGTGACTCATAAGGCAAAGCTACAGAGTCAAGTAAACCAATTAACTTAAGATAAAAAGAGAGAGGGAGCTGCCATAAGGGACCTAAGTCCTCTCATGGAGGAAGCCTTCCTACAGATTTGGGTTTCAGGGCATTCCATGTGAGGATTGAGGGTAGAAGCAATCAGAGGGCCAGGGCAAAAAAGGAGCAGGGATGACCTCCATATAGAGGACCTGAGTGGTCAAGCTGGTCTGGCAGCTGCAGGAATTGTGGGCCTTGAGCAGGGAAAATAAAAGAGGGAGCTCACTGAAAAGGAACTTTTTGGTTCTGAGAACCTTTCCTGATCCCTCCTGCTCCAAGCAGTAAGTGCCTTGGCCTGTGAGCATTGGAAATGAAGCATGGTTGTGTGAGGAGAAGATGCACCTGAGATTAGGGGTCTAGGTGACAGACCAGCACACATCGTCAGCCCCCATCCCACCATGGTCCTCATCCAAGTTGTCCAATGTGCACATGGGGACCGCAGCACTGCTGAAGCCCAAAATTTGAAGTGGCCTCTGGAGTTGAAGCCCTCTGCCCCTCACTGCCTTTTTCTCCAGCTCACTCTCTCTGCTCACCTTTCATAAGGCTCCTTTGAGAAAGAACAACAGAATCCTGTAGAGCTAGGCATGGTAGCTCACACTTAAAATGCCAGAACTTGGGAAGACCTCGGCAGCAGGAGGATAGCTGTAAATTCCAAGCTATTCTGGGCTAATAGGTAAGACTCTGTCTTAATAACCTGATTAAGTTCAAATACCCTTCCCACAGAATTATGCTGGTTAAAATTAAAGCATATCTGTATTGCCTTCATCCAACACCCTTTAACCTAATGTAAACTGAGTTGAGCTACTGCCTCTTTCAAAGACCACGACATTGTAGAAGTAGAGAGAACTGATAGAAAAAAAGAGGCAGAGAAAAACATCTGAATGCCAAAGCAAATGGATGCTGACTACTTTTGCTAAGATTTCCATTTTTGGGGGAAATGGTGCTTCAAATCTTAACTAAATGATCATAAGTCACGACAGAAGGTCTTCTCTTTCTGACTGAATCAGCATCAAATGTCAGGTTCTTCTCCTGGCACTTAAGCACTGCTAGTCATTAGGGAAGAGAGAGCACACACCCATGCATGTGATAATGATGGATTACCACTTTTAATTGATGCGGTGTCAGTTCAGTATAACAGCTTCCGCTTTTATTCATGGAGCAAGACTGAGCATCCATCATAGTTGCAAGTAGACTACCTCTAAGGTCAGAAGTGTATTGTTCAAAGGAAATGTGCACATGCGCTTCTTGTGGCTAACAGAAGAGAGGAGGGTGTGAGGAAGAACAATATGAGATCAGCACATTCAAGCTGAGATTCCCCTCCCTGCAACTTGTGGGCGGTATTGGCACATGCTGCTGTTCACACACGAAGTGGAGGCTGTGTGTGATTCATGTCACTATAGGTTAGAAAGGGAACTCATGGAGACCTGGCTCTTGGCCACCTAGAAAATTCCAAGAAAGCTTAAGTGTTTCTAATAATCCTCAGTACACACTCATTAGCTTCCTTAAAGAATGCATGGGATTGAAAAGAAGGCAAAAATATCTGTAATTCTGTAACCCCATATCCAAGTCTCCAGGCCCGGGTCCTGGCAGCCCTAACAAACCGTGTTCAGCTGCCTATCCTCAATAGCCCAGCTACAAGAAATAAGTCATGGGGAAAAGCAGAGAAAGAAGGTTCAATCGGCGGAACCACACTGGGAAGAGAAACAAAGAAATCTGGTAATCTCCGGGTCCTTCTTCTGGTTAGGCTTAAACAGAGGGCAAGAAGTATCCATAGGTAAGCAGTTCTGGTCAAGGTGTAGCTAGAGTTTTCCTGCCTGGCCCACTGTCAGGACAAATCTCTCTCACCTGCCAGTCCCACAGCTGCTCAGACCCGACCAAGTAAACACAGAGACTTATATTGGTTACAAACTGTATGGCCATGGCAGGCTTCTTGCTAACTGTTCTTACAGCTTAAATTAATCCATTTCCATTAATCTATACCTTGCCACGTGGCTCGTGGCTTACCGGCATCTTCATATGCTGTTTCTCATCATGGCGGCTGGCAGTGTCTCTGACTCAGCCTTCCACTTCCCAGCTTTATTCTCCTCCTTGTCCCGCCTACACTTCCTGCCTAGCCAATGGCCAATCAGTGTTTTATTTATTGACTAATCAGCAACACATTTGACATACAGACCATCCCACAGCATCAAGGTGTGACCCTCCCCATCACATGGCATGATTGGGCTAGCTCCAGTCTCTCCTGGGTCGTCCTCAAAAACATATAAAACAATGTTTTCTGAAGGCAAATTCCTTCTCTTGCTTGCACAAGTTCCAGAACTTTCCTTCTCAAGAGCATGAGATTCCTGGGGAAATTTCAGTTCTTTGGGAACCATTGTCTTAATAGTCTGATGACCAAAGGGAGAGGCACAGATGTCTCTTTAGATCTTTACACTAGCCAAGATGGTCACATGCTGCCTTAGTTAGGGTTTCTATTGCTGTAAAGAGACACCATTACCATGGCAGCTCTTACAAGGAAAACATTTAATTGGGGTGGCTTTCTTACACTTTCAGAGGTTCAGTCCATTATCATCATGGCTAGGAGCATGGTGGCATACAGGAAGACATGGTGCTGGCTACATCTTGATCCGAAGGCAACAGAAAGTGGACTGAGGCACTGGGCATGGCATGGGCATGTATGAGACCTCAAAACCTACTCCCGCAATGACATACTTCCTCTGACAAGGCCATACTTACTCCAACAAAGCCTTGCCTCCTACTGCCACTCCCTATGAGCTTATGGGAGCCAATTACATTCAAACTACCACACCTACCTATATCTTCTAATAGCATTTCAAAGACAAATTTATAAAAAATTCAAATGATATGGAAAAGAAAACTAGTGACACTAAATGTACTTCCCCACATTTTGAATTCCCCAGGCTACAGTCACCAAGAAAACAGGACCACATGACTCAGTCAAGATAATTCTTTATCATTGCACTTGTTAGTTCTTGTCAACTTGACACAAACTAGAGTCATTTCGGAAGGACTTCTTCCCACTGATTGGACTTCTTCCCATTGATTGAGAAGATGCCTGTGTAAAACTGGCCTGTAGGCAAGTAAGCAGGACACATTCTTGATTAATGATCGGAGAGGGCCCAGTCCATTGTAGGGGGGGTGCCACCCCTGGGAAGGTGGTCCTAAGAGGTTTAAGAAAGCACTGAGCAGGCCATGTGGAGCTGGCCAGTAAACAGCACTCCTCCAAGGCCCTTGCTTCAGTTCCTGCTCCAACTACCCTTCATCCCCCACGGACTCGGAGCTGAAATAAACCCTCTACTCCCCAAATTACTTTTGGTAATGGTGTTCATCACAACAATAGAAAGCAAATTAGGACATCCCTATACCAGTAAATATTCATTTATAAATAAGCATTCATATTTACATAACAGATTTTGGTGTGAAATGTTTCCTAATCCTTGTTACTGCACTTAATAACAAACACTAAAGATGTCTCAACACCAGCCATGCTGACCTCCTTCAACATCTCAGTATGGGAGCTAATCCGTGCACAGCAGGTAGATCTTCAAAGGCATTTAAGGACATTCTTTAAAGATCGATGCTTGGTTTCTTGTCTTTCTTTGTTTTCATAAGCGCAGATCTCCTGTATTTCCAGTTCAAATAATTTGGCCTACTTTTCCAAGGGTGCAAGAAACTAAAACTGGCTAGTCCAAGAGCACTGCTATTTCCCTTAAAAAAGAAAGAATTTATACTCGTTTAATACCAATACTATGAAATTTAAGAATTTCTCCAATATAATAAGTGACAAAGAATAACTATCTTTAACTACAATATCTTTAGAAGTATATACTCATATTTCTTCATCGGTAGGTTTAAAATTTAAATTTTATAAGCTTTCCTATCAAAATTTGCCCGTAAAAACATCACATTTTATGCTAAGTGCGTAAAAATATATTTGATAGTGTATAAAGTAAATCTTCAATAGAAGTGCAGTTTCTAGTCCAAGTGACTGTCCTAACTGTACAGAAGTGCACTGCAATGTCTGAACTTTGGGTCTGATGAATTCATTGTTTTTATTTAGTCATAATGCATTTAATATGCTGTATCATTTGTTCATTATATTATGATTTTAGCTAATATGTTATTTATCATATGTGTCCTGCTAAGAATTTTGATACTATTACAACAGTTAGTAAATAAAATAGGCTATATAGTTGTTCTTTGAATTTTCACCTATTTGTCCTGTTATATATATACAATGTTCTGAATTCCTATGTGAGTACATTTGTTATTATTTCATTTAAAGTTGATGAAGCCTGAGTCTAATTCGGTATGAGCTATAAGTTCAGCCACTCTTAATTTTAACATTTTGTAGATTATTTTTTGATGAAATTTTATTTAGCTGAAATTTTATGGTGCATGCAAAGCAAGGTGAAAATCCAGCTTTTAAAAACTATGTCTAGGGCCTGGAGAGATGGCTGAGTGGTGAAGAATGCTTACCACTCTTGAAGAAGGCCCAGTCTGATTCCTAGCACCCACAAGGGTGGCTCACACCTACCTGGAACATCAGTTCCAGGGGATTCAACACCCTCTTCAGGCTTCCAAGGGCAATTGCACATTTGTAGTTTATATTCTCTCTCTCTCTCTCTCTCTCTCTCTCTCTCTCTCTCTCTCTCTCTCTCTCTCTCTCTCTCACACACACACACACACACACACACACAAAAAAAAAATTTACTCTCAGAAAATTCATAACTTCCAAGTAATAAAATTGAGCAATGATAATTTGCCTGCAAATACAATGGCTTTCTATTCACTTTAAATGTGTGGTATATGTATGATGTGAACTTTTGCAAAATTTCATGTTTTCCTTATATAAATACATTTATTACTTATTAACAGCATATAAAACACTATACACACTGGTTAAGTATACAATTTATGTTCATTTTATTTTCCTTTTCTATGCTTGTTATGCATACACATGAATTTTCTTAAGACTATTTTATAAAAATTGCAGAGATAATCACATGTTCTGTTCTCTTAAGACACATGAGCATGATTAATTATATTTATTAATATGTTCCTTCTCTTGGATGCAATTGTAGGCAGCAAAAACCAACAATGATTTTAAGCAAAAAATATGTTCAAGGCAAGGATGTTGGCTCCATCTCTGACTTCCTGGCACTCAGAGCACCCGGATAGACCTGAGTCAACAACAGCTGCTCCCTCAGCCGCTACAGGACAGAGAATGGGGGAACCCCTAATTACACTTCAGGCTCTAGAACCATAACACCTGAGCAGGTGGAGGGGGTGGCTTTGAGCCAGGAAGTTGCCTCCACATGAATGACTTCAGGTCAAGTTTGGATAAGAACTCTTATTACGGAACTGGGGAGACAGATCAATTATTACTGTGCTGGCCACTCAGGCATAAGGATCTGGGTTTGATCCCCAGACCACCTGTGTGCTGTTTCGTTTTCTGTCAACTTGACACAAACGAGGGTCACCTGGGGAGCAGGAACTTCAACTGAGAAAATGCCTTCCTCCGCCTGGCCTGAGGGCAAGTCTATGGAACATTTTCTTGAATAATGATTAATGTGGGTGGGTCCAGCCGAGTGTGGGCGGTATGAGATCCTGGGCTATATAAAAAAGGTATGAATGTGAGCCTGAGGGCAAGCCAGTAAGCGATGTTCCTCCACAGTTTCTGCTCCAGTTCCTGCCTCTAGGTTCCCTCCTGGAGTTCCTGCCCTGACTTCCATTCCTGATGCAATGTAAGTTGTAAGATGAAACCAGCCCTTTCCTCTCCAGCTTGCTTTGGCCATTGTGCTCTTCACAGCAAACAAGAGCAGTTTGTTTGCACCCTTGTAGTCCCAGGGCTGGGTGAGTATAAGGCACATTTCCAGTGCTCACTGGCCAGACATTATGTTCTGATCAATGACATACAATTGGAAGTTAAATATAGACGTGCCTAAGTAAGCAGGCCCCTGTCCCATAGAATGATGCTGCCAACATTTAAGGTGGATCTTCCCATCTCAACCCAATCTAGAAACTTCCTCACAGACACTCTCAGTGGTTTGTCTCCTAGATCACTCTATTATCATATCAAGTTGTCAATAAAGATTTACCATTACAGGATAAAATGTGAGAAAACATATGTGAAAATTCAATAGACAAAAATTACCACAGTTGAGGGAGCCATGATGCATGCTGAGGACAATTTGAACACATGCATAGCAGAAGTCTTAAGAGAGAAAGGGTTGGAAGAAATTAGAGCTGGTTGAACTCCCCACTGTAAGAAGAGAGATTGACAGTAGCTCTGTCCCAACTTTGCTATACTCTGCACCGTGGCAAATGTACCAACACTTCTGCCCTAGTTAGCTTTAGCTGTCAACTTGACACCGCCTAGAGTCACCTGAGAAGGGAGTCTCAACTGAGAGATTTCCCACACCATCTTGGCTTATAGGAATGTCTGGAGAAGGGCTGGTTGTTAACTGATATAGAAGGGTCCAACCCACTGTGGGCAGCACCATTCCCTGGAAGGTAGCCCTGAATTACAGAAGAAAGGTAGCTGAGGATAAACCACCTGGCAGTTATCTAGGAGTCAGCATCCTCCAGTGTTTCTGCCACACCTCCTTGACTCTAAGTGAGTCCCTTGGTCAAAAGTGATGCTCTGTAGAACAGCAAGCAGGTTGCCTTCAAGTCCCTGCACTGACTTTGCGCCTCAATGCCTCTCAATGGTGTACTGTCACCAAGAATGGTAAGCCAAATAAACCATTTCCTCCCCTAAGTTGCTTCTGGTCATGTTATTTGTCACAGTAACAGAATAAAAACAGACAACCTTCACCTAAGAGCTGTTGAATCAAGATCTGGAAGCTTTAATATTTAATATAAAAAGTGGACATTGGGAGAATGACCACAGGAGTCTCCACAGGGGAATCTAATTCTGTGTCTTACAGGATCTTGGATCTCTCAGTGATGATAGAGAGCTAAAACTGTTATTGGCACCACTAACCACCTGAGGAAAAGAAATGTAGAAAAATGATCTTCCCATGCTCCTCCAGGTTACAATGCATAGAAATTATATCAATCAAAACCTCATACTGACTTGAAATCACTTTTCACAGGAACTATTCTTTCAAGGATAGACCATTTAATTATACATCCCCTTTTAATTATACATGCTTTTGCACAGGTTCACATAGCACCTGGGGTTAATTTTCAAAATTTTCTATTTAATTATGAGTATTTTCCTCCTCAAAATACTTCTGTGAATCCCCATGGTTTTTTTTATGACAAACTTCAAGATATTTTGCAAGGTTTATACATTCCCTGTAGAGCCTTTCTGTGCCTTTTCAGCCTTGTTGCTTGAGTTTTCTCTCCAAATCATTTTTCTACAAATACAGAAGCAACAACAACAACAAAAAGATTAGAGGAGAGAGCACCTTTAGCTGAAACAGGAGTGTGTATGGGTTAGTACACACCGATGAGAGAAAATCACGAAGCAAGAATACACAAAACTTGGTAAGTAGTCCGTGAAAGCTTCAGATACTATCACTTGCATTAATAGGCAGAGAATCTACAACAGGATGAAGAGCAAGAGAGGAAAGTGTAGAGCTGTAGGTAGAGTTTTCCTGCCTGGCCCACAGTCAGGACAAATCTCTCTCACCTGCCAGTCCCACAGCCTTTCAAACCCAACCAAGTAAACACAGAGGCTTATTTTGCTTACAAACTGTATGGCCGTGGCAGGCTTCTTGCTAACTGTTCTTACAGCTTAAATTAACCCATTTCTATTAATCTATACCTTGCCACGTGGCTCGTGGCTTACCGGTATCTTCACATGCTGTTTCTCATCGTGGCAGCTGGCAGTGTCTCTCTGACTCAGCCTTCCACTTCCCAGCTTTATTCTCCTCCTTGTCCCGCCTACACTTCCTGCCTAGCCAACGGCCAATCAGTGTTTTATTTATTGACTAATTAGCAACACATTTGCCATACAGAACATCCCACAGCAGATACTATCACTTGCATTAATAGGCAGAGAATCTACAACAGGATGAAGAGCAAGAGAGGAAAGTGTAGAGCCCTGATTCTTGAGCTTGGCTAAACACTGGAGTGAGCAGGAAAACCCAGATCCTAGCTTCTAATGCAGGTTCCACATGATCTCCAGGCTCCTAGATGCACTCCACTTTGTGAGCCTTTGCTTTAGAGAAATTGGCAAAGAAGTGTCGGAGAGGAAGTTTCGTTTATACACCAGTAGGTTTATAATACACAGAATGTGGGGAAGAGAGTGTGAGGTTGGTGGCTTAAGGTGAGACTGTGTGTACAAGTATCATATAAAGCAGTTAAGGTCTACAGCAAGGTGGTGGCAAGGAATGGAGTGAAGTGGAGATTGTTTGTCTAGACAAAGCTTAAATTGTGTATGGTTAATTGAAAGATTTATAAAAAGATGTCAAGTTAGTCTAAGGTAATTCCAAACAAGAGTGATATTACCTCATACCACCCACAAGTATGAATGTATGGCTGTTTATTATGAGACGTGGAAATTTTCCCAGAGCATGACACAAAATGATGAGCTATAGGCTATGCTATGATATAGACCATGTTATTAGGGGAAAACCTTTTGTCGTTTTCTAACTACATTTACCTGTTCAAGTGATAGACATTTTGTGTACATCCATTCATTTTGATTTACCATCCAGGCTGTGAGCTATCTGGTAGTTTCATGTTAACTTGTGAACTTCCTTTAAAAGCGTTCAGTTTTGCTGGGCAGTGGTGGCGCACACCTTTAATCCCAGCACTCAGGAGGCAGAGCCAGGTGGATCTCTGTGAGTTCGAGGCCAGCCTGGTCTACAAAGCAAGTTCCAAGATAGGCTCCAAAGCTACACAGAGAAACCCTATCTCAGAAAAAACAAAACAAGAAAAGGTCAGTTTTAAATGTCAGAGACCTTCCTTATAATCAGACAGAATGACTAATTTAATCAAAGCCACAGATGCCAGAAAATGATTGCAAAGACTGTGTTGCCCACCTTCCATCCTTTACATCAAATGTCTTCTACTCTCTCTTTTTTTCTTGTCAAGGCCAGTCTCCTTTTCCCCACAAAACCTCTCTGATTCTGTCCATCCTAGATCAGAGTCACCCTCCAAAACCCCACAGTGCCCAGCTTGTACCACTTGTGTTCCACAAGTTATAGGATAATGGCTGAGTCTAAGTTTGCATCCCTCTTACAGTTAGCATGTTCCCCAGTAGAGCTCTCTACCCCGGCCTCAGAAAGCGACTTTACAGTTTTCATGAAATGTTCAGACAATCAGTGTTGAAATGAACACAACTTCACTTTTCCAAACAAACAATTTAAAGCCATGGCAGCATTCATTCTATGGTTTGATTGATTGATCCAAATATACTTGATTATAAAGACAATGGCAGCTTTCTAAGAAGTGCAATTTTCAGTGTGAGAAAATTACATTGAATGAATTTCAACAATTAGCACTTATTTTCTGTTCACAATGTTAATTTAGATTATTGAAGGAGGAAATTATTATATTCCATGTTAAGTTGGGTTTCTGCAAAGGGTGAAGCTCTTTGTCCAGTCAGTGTCCCATTGTGTGTTTGGAAATCCAAATATTATTACATCTCTCATCCTCTGATGTACATTTGAGACTGTTGAATAAACTATAGAATTAGATAGAATGTCAAAATGTTCCAGGGACAAGCACATGTTTTGTAGCTGTGACCTAGTCTGTATGGTTATTTTCACTTTGTTCAAGGAGCAAAATATTTTTGAGACATTAATATAATGCTTTGTCCAAGGCCTACTTTTGACTCACAGAGCATCATTATATTTGATCCATCTTAGGGGCATTTTTATAATCCAAGTGCCCGAGAGAATACACCTTCTGGAAGGATTTCAGAAAATAGTAATGACTGTCTTCCTTATTTTTAATTAACCACAGTTAACTAGATAAAGAAAACTACTCCTTCTAATATGTTAAAGAGTTTCTTTGTCAATATAGCCCACACAAAAGCTGAGATGAAATTCAGTGGTAGACTGCTTGCCTAGAATGCAAAATGCCCTGAGGTCCATCCCTAGCATCACAAACATACACAGAGACAGAAAAAAACATACATATACACAGAGGGGAAAAAAAGGCAGACAGGTAGATACACACACACACACACACACACACACACACACACACACACATCAAACATGGAACTTCTGAGTTTTTGTTTGTTTGTTTCCACTTATAAAATAGATGTACTGGATTGGAGAGAGGGATCAACAGTTAAGAGCACTGGCTGCTCTTCCAGAGGACCCAGGTTCAATTCCCAGCACCACATGGCAGCTCACAACTGTCTGTATCTGCTGCTTACAGAGGATTCAAGACCTTTTTTGGCCCCTATAAGCACTGAGCTCACATGGTACACAGACATACATGCAACACAATACCCATATGCATAAAATAAGTAAACTAATAAAAATGTAAAAATATGTACTAGTGGGATTGGCAGGAGCCATGTGACTTCTTCAGGGGACAAGGCCTGAGAATAGCATGACTGGCTCTCCTTGTGACAAGATGCTGGAGAGCCTGACCCACTTGGCAAGAACCTGTGGACAGGTCGCTGCATGATTCTGTGCATGACGCTGGGAGTGTGTGTGTGCTGCTTGCTCTCCTTGCTTTCACCATGCTAGCCATACTGCTGGCCTGAATGAGTGAGTCACAGTAGGTCATGAAGTTTAATATTACATATTTGCATAAGTGTCCTGGAAAGAATGGTTTTAACCATAAGACTTCTGAAGTAAAGTTACTAAATAGATGACATCAAGAGTTAATGGAAACATTCAAGGAACAAGGAATGAAGTAGAATCATATAAACCCACAGTACCCTCATTTCTAATAACTGTGCCAACATCCCAAGAAGTTAAGGGAGATGGACTTAAGGACAAGGGACAGACAGTGCCAACTATTAAGAGTAAGTTTCCAAGTTATGTTGCCTACAGGATAAATGGAAAACTGTGGTATTTCAGAGGAGGAGAGAAATACAAAATGTAGAATGGATTGATCCACCTTTGGCTGGTGAGTTGATCATGAGAACCCAGACCTTACCAGATGTAAATATTAACCACAAGAGACAAACTATTTCTTGCCCTGTATGATGCTATAACTGCATGTATGCCAACTAGGCACATTGCTCTACCTGTATGTGTGCCTAGTTAGAAAAGTTCCTTTGTATCTTGCAAGGCTGCTTATGCTTCTAACAGTAGAGATATAGATCAAAAATGGTAATGGCTCCTAGTTGGAGAGTTGGGAGAGAAAAGGGGGAAGAAGCAAGGAACAAACTGGCAATTATTGTAACCATGTTTAGAAACTCAAGGAAGCAAACTGTAAAACTGTTCATGCAAACAATCAAAACTGTATAAATAAAAAATGTCCAGGCTATCTGGGGCCACTTGTTTGAACAACAGGTGGTTACAGTCTCTTCTTGGCACCAACTTCACATATCCATCCCAGGTCATCGAACGCATCCAGAGCAAAGCTTCCAGCATGGGATGTCATAGGACACGCATTAAGTAAGATGATACATGCAGCGCATGCCAGACTAGAACAGATCAGATCACTTAGAGGAGATTCAAAGGTTGTTAAACTGACAAAAAACAAAATGTAAAGGAAGAGGTAAGTCTGAACTTAAGAGGAAGACTGATGCTAGTGTGTGCCACCCATGGAAGTGATCCCTGCTCTGTGTAGTGAGAATCTCCATAGTGGTGCTTTAGAGAAGCTCATCACAAAGTACCTGAGAGATGAAGAGGTGAGGTGGACACTGGGTCCCGCAGATTCTGCACTTGCTACTCCAGGTTCTCCAGGAAGTGAACAGCAACATGAGATTTTCTAACATCAGCAACAGTCTGGACACCATGCATCAGGTGCTTGGACAATAAGCATGGTTGGAGGAAACAACCAAACCTGTCAGTTTTTATATCTTCTATGATTTATTTTAGTGTGGTCATGTTTTCTAGCTTTCAACATCTAAGCCATTCACATTTTTTGTAGCATTTGTGCTTAAGTACCCAATATTTGTGATGTCATTGTAAACAATACTATTCGGATTTGAATTACATTATGAATTTCTAGTGCACATAATACCATCTTTACATGGGTATTACATCTTGCAATATTTCTGCATTTATCCATTTCATTATAGTTCTTCTGTGTATTCTGTTGGGTTCTCTACATAGGCATCATGTTATATGCAAATAAAGACAGTTGGAGGGCAAGTGAGACATTTCAGTGTGTCAAAGTGCTTGCATTGAAAGCCTGATGCCTTGAGTTTGATTTCTGGAATTCATGATGGAAGGAGAGAAGTGACTCCTAAAATTTTTCTTCCAACCTCCACACCAGCACAATGCCATCTTGGCCCACACTCATACACATACTGTGGCAGAATCCATTCCTCTGAATTGAAACAGTACCTCCAGAAGGGCTTAGGGTGGGGAGGGTCATGAAACTCAAGAATAAACAAACTTCACATGGCTAGAAAAGCTGAAATTTGTATGATTGAGAAGGCCCCTCCCCCAGGTTACTGTAAGCTCCCCCCTAAAGAACTCATTAGTTCACCAAGTTGGACTTTGGTAGAATTATTATCTATGGGTTCACTATCTGGAGTAAGTAGGTATGTGTTTCGTTTGTGTTCTGTCTCCTCAGGAAATTTTCACACATCATACACACACACACACACACACACAGGAGAAATACAATAATAATACAATTTAGAGTTTTCTTTATTACTTCCTCATTATGGCACCTTTTGTTCTTCATTTTCTTTTATTAAAGAGTGACAGTACATCACACTGGTTAGGATCTGTAGTATAATATTGAATAAGAATCTTGAGAGCAGATGGCCTTGTCTTGAACCTGCCCTTGGGGGAAATTTTGTGTTTTGCACTATGAAGTACAATGATAGATGTGAATTTTTGAAGGTATCTTCTTCATATTGAGGGAAGTTTCCTCATATTTTTGACTTGCTGAGAATTACTATTTTGTTCCTTGCGATCACTTCTTCAATTGCTTAATATTTAGAAACTTGAAAATACATATTTTGTCATTTGTTGGTTGTTTTGCACAAAATAGTAAATCTAATCTTTGTTATTCTGTTGACCAAATTTGTTATTCTTGACCAAAATCAGAAATCTAAAACTGCTCTTCAAAACTGAGCAAACTAACACAGAATTTAACTGTAACTGGATTTGGTTATATCTACTATGGCACCCATTGCTTTTACTGAAACCCAGGAGTTTCAAGTCTCCAAGCAAGGGTGGTTGCCAAGATGAGAGCGGTTACTTGTAGATCCTTCCAAGAAGCCACCGGGCCCTTCTCTTTGTTTCTGTGACCTTGGAGAACTCTTTCCCTTTCAGCTTTCAGTGTGACATTAAAGGAGAATGTGTAAAGAGAGTAGCTCCTGAACATTAATCATCTAGCACATTCTGTGTCATGAAGTAGTTTCCCTTGTACAAGTAGAAAGAAGAAACTAGAATTGTTTGGGCATGATTCCTATAATCCCAGCATTAGCAGAAACAGGAGGATCTGGAGTTGGAGCCTAGCCTGGACTATGTAGTAAGAAGCACTGCCTCCAAAAGAATGAAAACTTTATAGATACATGTATGTTCATGAGTTTATAGGTGCACATGTCTACAGGAGAGTGTGGAGACCAGAGGTCAGCTTCAGAGGTCGCTCCTCAGGATAACTTCCATCTCATTTTCTGAGGGTTAAAAGGAGTTAATGAAGTAGAAGAGTTTCCACTAGACTCTTCCAGACTCTCTGGAAAGTTTGGCTCCACAACACTTAGATTATGGCTAACATGCTTCTTAGGTATAATATTCAAACTCTCCCTATATATCTCTCTCTGTCTCTGTCTCTGTCTCTCTCTTCCTCTCTCTCTCTGTCTCATTTTTCTTTGTCAAATTCTATCACTAGCCAAATTCCCCAACCAGAAATCTCACCCCACTGGTCAACTACTGCTCCCACACCTAGGAAAATTTGATAAGACACAGGAGGCCAGAGTCTAGTTTTGGACAAGAATCTTCCTGATAAATGGCCTCTGTGTTGAGTTAGGTCTTCTTATGACCCACATGTGATTTCATTGTGTTTAGAGCTGAAGATGGCTTGATCTCCTCAGGGTGTCCATAGGACAGTCAGAAGGAATGTATGCAAATAAATTACAATGTGAGTACAATTATGAGAAACAGTGCTGTGGTAATAACAGAAATATATCACTTTCTGTCTCTCAGGCACTTTTATATCTGCACATATGTTACCTGACCGACTCTTTGCACAGTCCAGCCATGAGGTATAGACTATTATCTCTACTTCTCTAGTAAGTAGAGCTGCGGAAATGGCTCAGTTAATTAAACATTTAGTAAAGCATTTGTTGTGACAGCAAGAGGACCCGAGTTCCATACCCAGAACCTATATTTAAAAAAAAAAAACAGTCATGGTGGTGTACCTGAAATCCCAGGGCAAAGAAGGCAGAGGTAAGTGGATCCCTGGGACTTGATGGTCAGGCAGCCTAGCCTACTTGTTGAGTTTCAGGCCATTAGGAGACTGTTGCTCTCTACACATTGTCCACTTGTGGGTCTCTGTGTTAATTCCCACTACTGCAAGAAGAAGCTTCTCTGACATGGGTTGAGCAAGTCACTGGTCTGTAAGTATAGTGATGTGCCATTATATGGGATGTCTTCATCAACCTCCTCCTCTCAAAGCTCAGAGATCTATGCAGAAGAGGAGGCAGAAGAAGAAGATCCTAGGAACCACCTGTAATGGATGACTCCAAGGACAGAGTATCTTTCAGGACTAACAGCCTGGTGCACACATGAACTCACAGAGACTATAGCAGCATGCACAGGACCTGAATAGTCTCAAGCGAGGTGGGGTCCCAGCACTGCGAGGGAGAAGTGGACACAAGGTTCCAACTCTGACTATGCAATTATTACCTGTGGGCGAAGGGAAGTCAGTTTTCTCCAAGACTTCCTAGCTAGGTAGGAGTAGTTGTCCAACACAAGACAAACTCAATGGTATTTTTGTGGACTTTTTGTTTAATTTTACTTTGTTTTGGCATTTATTTTGTTCATCTTATTAGTCTTTTTCCTGTTTGTTTTGATTTTCATTTTCATGTTTTTGAGATATTTTTCTTGCTTTTTTTGAAAAGAGGGGGGAAGGAGAAGAGAAAGAGAGAGAGAATAAAGTTGGGTAGGAATGTAGGGAGGATATGGAAGGAGTTGGAAGAATGGAAAAATATGATCAAAATATCCTGTATGAAAAAAAAATTAATAAAACAAAGGGAGGCTCTGTGTCAAAAGCTAAAGTGGAAATCATCCAGAGGAACAATAGCTGAAGTGAGCCTCTGGCCTTTACACTTACCTGAAAACACCTATGCACTTGCAAACACAGGAAAACACACACACACACACACACACACACACACACACACACACACACACACACACACATGCACAGGACAGGACTGACCTCCTCCCTGACAGGAGAGATTGTCCCACTTCAGTGGTCCCTCCCACAGCAGCGACAGCTGTGGCACCGGAGCTGCTGTGCTGTTCAAATGTAAGGGAAGAATGCCTCAAAAAGACTACTGCAAAGTAGGGGGAGGAGCAAAAGTCAGGGAAGCTGCGAGGTGCTCCCCCCCCCCCCCCCACTCCTTGACAAATGAAAGAGGCCATGATTTTTCCTAACAGTTAAAAAAAAAAATGTCCCTGTAATGAAGAACTTGGTTAGCTTGACTTTTCTTGCTTAAATGACAGGTCAAAACCTTTCCATTCTAGCTAATGGCTGCAGATTCAGCCAGCCCAGGGTTTCCAGGAGGGATAATGATGAGGTGCTGGGCTCGGTCTGCCTGAGGCACTGCCTGCAGGTTTTAACTGCCAGGCCATCATTTAATAACTGGGACGGCAGGGGCATTTCAGTTATTTTTAGCCTGCCATCTTGACGCATTGTAAACCTTTTAAGCCAGAGAAGTTTTCTTAAGTGCTACAGCACTCTGAAAACAAGAAGAAAGCCTGGTGTTGGGGGCGTCCAAGAGATGAGTGGACAGGCTGTTCCCAGCAGACAGGTGAACTCTGACCCACATGAGGGCAATAGATAATTAGAACTTGGGGATCTTTTACAAAAGGTGAAAGTGGAGTGTCAGCCAAGTGCTGTTTAACTTCCCGTAATCTTTGCAGATTTTAATGAGAGGACAGGAAGAGGAGGAGGATGGAAAGGCTTGCAGGTAGATAGGGAGATCTGTGGTGAGGGCTTGTGTCTCTGAGTTCTTCCTGATTAATCCTTTCATGTCTTCCTTCTCTTGGGTTGGCAGAGGTGAGGCCAAATATTGATGATATTCACTGATTTCGCCTCCAATTTTTACAGAACAATAAGCAAAGGACTGTTCAGAGCATAGAATGCAAGTGATTTCTGGAATAGTCTGGGGTAACTAGGGAGACACAGTCTATAAAGAACACTTACTAAATTTGGGGGAGGAGGTTGTGATAGCTCAGCAATTAGGCACTCGCCACATAAACATCAGGACAGGAGTTCAGATGCCCAGAATTCCAGGTGAATGACAGGTGTGGTTAGCAGCACACCTGTAATCCCAGCCTTGCAGGCGAGATCAGGAAATCCCTAGAGCAAGATCTCTGAGTTTGACTGACATTCTGTCTCAGTGAATAAAGTGGAAGGTCAATCAGGGATGATTTCCCAGCATTAGTATAGGACCTCCACATGCATGTGCATACTCGTGCACATGCACTCATACATAAGTAAAAACGTGCATGCACACACACATGCACAAACACATACGAATATGCATACAACACACATACACAAACAGAAATGGAAGAAAAATAATCGGGAGAGCCCTCCTTCAGTGGCATATCCATGATGCTAACTCTCGCAAGTATTACTGAATAGCTGCATTGTACAGGGCACTGAAGCACAGGGCTAGTTGACCCCCGAGGTCTCATTTCAGGAATCCCTAAATCACAATGGGGAGAAAGCTTATGTCACAGACCACAGGAGGGTTTGGAGGGGAGGAAGCACAGAGACAGGGAGGTGACAACATCTCCGTGTGACCAGGATTTGTCCTACAGAAAGGAGGCTTTCCCGAGAGTTCTAACTGGAAGCACCTGGCTGGAAAGGGGCAGGGGGAACCACCCCAGAAACAGAAAGCAGTGTGAAGAAGGTTCTTTTCATGGGTTCCAGTGGGCTCATCCAAGTGCAAGGCAGAGGATGTGGATGGAGACACACATAGCTTTGACTCTTCGGGATCATTTCCTTGACTTCTGCTGCCTTCCATGGGCCAACTGGGCTGTGGTTTGTCATAGAAATTATCTTTTACTTAGTTTCACAGGAGCATACATTTTCCAAGGTTGTTTTTACAGCATTTATATTACATAGAAACACAGAAAGTCACACACACATACACACTCACACACATACACACACACACACACACTGTTAGCTGTTAAGTTTTAGGGAAGAAGAGGGTTCACTAGAGAGTCAGGGATGGATCTACCTTCAGGAAAAGGGTTTATTATTCAATGAAGCAACAGGATCTGAAATAAAGTTCCACCAAGCCCAGAGACCTATTCTTTTAGGGTCCCCTGTGAGAGAATCTGGAGGGAGAGGTGTTGTACTCCAAAGAAATGGTCCAAGGTCAACTGGCATCCCCTAATGGGTCTTAGCTAAGGCAGGAGTTGGAGAAGTCCCGAAAAGAACAACAGTCCTAGTCAGTGTGTGATCCAATAGGGTTACAGTTCTGGTCTGCATCCCTTCCCTGTTCGGGGCCCTTTAGAGTCTTGTTCCCTGGAAAGTCTAGTTCCTAGGAAATCAAAAGTGGATGGGAGGGGTGCTGGCTCTTGTGGGAACTGTGAGAAAGGAGATTTGCTATAGGGTCTGGATTCTGTCCTTTAGAAATGAAAAAAGAGGGAAAGAAAGATTGATATCATTGGATGTCTTTTGTGGACTGTGAGCAACAAAGCATACATTACTACTCTTATCAAATGTTCATCACTTTGTGATATATTTATACATGTCCTACACCACACACTGTCCCAGTCATAGAATACAAAGTTGATACAGGAAGTCTTTCCCATCCAGACAATGTACCTTAGAAAAGGACATGCATAAAACACATCCAATGTAATTTAAAAATCATAATAATAACAACTTGTTAAGTTGTGAAGATAAGCAAAGATGAAAAGGAGAAGAGAGACTGGTGGTACACATCTTTAATCCCAGCACTTGGGAGCCAGAGGCAGGTGGTTCTCTGAGACCAGCTGGGTCTGCATAGCAGGATCCAGGACAGAGCTACATAAAAGAGACACCTTATCTAGAAGAAGAGAAGGAGAGAGGGAGAGAAGGGGGAGAAGGAGAAGGAGAAGGCAGAGGAGAAAGGGAGAAGGAGAGGGAGGAGGAGGAAGAAGAGGAGAAAAGGAAGAAGGAGGAGGAGGAGGAGGAGGAGGAGGAGGAGGAGGAGGAGGAGGAGGAGGAGGAGGAGGAGGAGAAGCAGCTGGATTCAATGGAAAACCAGAAAAGGACTAAGCCAGAGTGAAGAAACACCTTTAGAATGACTCCATGGGTCCTAGGACAGGCACATGCAGAGGAATCAGTGAAAGTGAACCCAAGAGGCTAATTAAGTGGAAAGAAGTGAAATGTTAGCATTGTGAAAAGTTTAACATATGATGAAAAGTCACAGATATTTTAATTGTAATGCTTACATTTACAATGAGGGCATAACAGCTTGGATCATAAAGTACTACAGTCTTGATGAAGTAAGCAATTCATAGAAAAAGGGCACCAGACTAGAGAAAGAAAAAAACAATAAGAAAGCCATTTAAATAGTTCATATCAGATGTGGTAGTAGTCTGGTCTAGGGAAATGGCATGCACTCAAGTGTGCACACACACACACACACACACACACACACACACACACACCAGCAACAACAACAGCAACAAAGCAGTGCATGACAAACCCAAAGGGACATATAGTGTATGTATCTAAATGGTGACATTTTACTGACCAAAATGAAAGTCCATGGTGGAAGGCAAGGGTGAGGTCTAAGCTTTTAACCTGAGACACCATGACACTTCTTAGAGTAATTACCTCTCCTCCACCTCTTCTTATGTATAATAGTGAATTGCAGAGAAGTGAGGGGGCCAGTTGGAGACTCATAATCTAGATCGTGGTGCCTAAGGAGAGGCTTTCTTGCCAGTGTTGGGTAAGACTGTGTCCTGGATTAGGGAATGAGAGAGACTTTCAGAAAGGTACCACATTACCCAACTCATCAGACCATCTGAAGGAATAATATGATGAGGATAAAAAGCTAATATCCCTTCCTGGTGAAAAAAGAAAAAAGAAAGGTAACAGTCAGAAGCATTAGAGAATGTGAGGTCCTCGGCTTCGGCTGATTATCTGCTACCCCTGCTGAAGGTTTACTTTCCTACCGAGGGTCTAACATACCTTTCTGTTTGGATCCTTCCTCATCACTGCATTAATTAACATTGCATGGGAAAGAAAATATAATTAGAAGTAATTCCCAGTAATTATGACCTCGTTGAGTACACTGAATATTAAGAACAGCAACATCTTTCTTCTGTCACAGGAGCCCCCAGTCTCTTCCTAGGCTCCCGCGCCCTCCCATGTCTGGGAATTTTTAACCCTGAAAGCAACCTCACACTATTTTGACTGTCACTGGAGAGCTCTTTCTATCAAAGTGAGGAAATGAAATGAGGTGAACTGCACGTTATAAATGAAGACACTTGAGAACTCTCGGGTGTCTCCAGGCTACACACGGAAGTGATTAATCCACGAGAGGACTTGGCCCATTTATCTCTTGTCTATTCTCATCGCATAAACACAAATTCTCTGTTACATCCCCAATACATTTGTTGGAAGGAGGGGGTGAGGAGATGAATTAAATGAACACCCACTCGATAATTCCTGACCTTTCCCTTCGTGTGACAGTTTTATCAGTCAAGCTGGGAGATAATATGATGAGGATAAAAAGCTAATATTCCTTCCTGGTGAAAAAAGAATCAATGGCACTTTCACCCACAGCTTTATTGAAAAATGGATGATAATAGCTCAAGCAACACTCGGCCCAAGAAAGCTACATGAAGCTACATTTAGCAGACCTCTAAGAAGATGAACTATACCTGCAGTGGTACAGAGACCCACCGAGGGGGTGAGGGGGTGCTTCCTAGAATGATGCAGTGTCACATTTCCCCAGCCTACCAGCTGAAACCTGCCAATGACCTGATATAGTGGCTGTTCTCCTTTGGTGACCTTAAGACCTCTAGCCCTTCATGGCCAAGGGGAGGGGTCTTGCCCATCTTCTGTGACTCTAGGTGGGAGGAGAAAAAAATGCAGTCATTTATAAAATTTTTTCATCACCAACAATTAGAGCTTTAAAATAATTATGTATCTCTGAAAAACTGACTTCTGGCCTCCAAGGGAGAGATTCAAGCACATTCTTTCTTCCCTCAAGGCATCTAATTAATCTACTTTCAAGAAGGAATGTTAATCTTAACAATCAGAATATAAAATACTAAGCAGACCGAGTTCTTGAGGTATAAATACAACTATGAGGTCAGGGGGAGGCATTCTCCTGATGCTGAGGATGTATGTGTCTGTCCAGGTGGGAGATTTTAGGCAGTTTTCTCCTTCATTGGGTTGCTGAAGACCTCCATGGGAATCGGACCTAAAACACTGAAGATGATGGCTGGATTTGCTCTCTGCCTTTGTATGCTAAAAGGCTCATCTGGGGAGCCAAGATATTCTCCCCTTGTGATTCCAAAATGATGCCTGGTCTTACTTCTCAAGGAACAGTAGCCAAGCGTAGCCTGGCTGTCCTCCTGAGTATCTCTCTCCTTCTTTCTGGATTGTTCTCTCCAGAAGGGTTATCCCTGGTTCTTACTTCAAGTTCATTCTTAGTAAGAAAGCATACCCCAAATGAAGGCCAAAGGAGTACCCACGAGCTTCTACTCACCCCAAGTCCAAAGAAACACTGGTTTGTTACTACTTTTTAGGGGCAAGCTACAGGCTCTCTTATTAAGGACAATCTACAGACTCTTCAATTCACACCCCCTACCCCCCGAAAAAATGAAAATGCAAGAGCATTTGTTCAAAAGCCCTATGAATTTCAAGATGGCAGCTTCAGAGCATTAGACCAAGTATGGACAGTGTAAGTATGGTTCTCATGGGATGGTATATATCTCACACTCATGAAGCATGACGGAAAACAACTGTGCCCTTCATCTCTACCATAGACTTCCTCTGTGGGCTTTGGGATGAAGAGAACTGCCACTCACATCCCACCATGGTGGAGCATTTGCCCTCATAACCTAGACCTATCCCAGTGATTAACTTGATTGCATTTGTGTTTTAGAGCCAATGTCTACAAGCTGTTGTTGGCATGCTCAATAACTAACCATAATACCATTAAATTAAAGAAATGGGCTTGCCACTATCTTCTAATGTCTAACCAGGGAAAGACCAGACTACCTGACAGTCACTTCACTACTCTGACAGAGAAGATTAAGTTACAATGACCTTTCTACTGACCTTACTATCCAGGCTGGTTTGTACTCACTCCTGCCCTTGATCAGACCACAGGCTTATTCTGCAATTTCAACACCAGGGCAGCTGACACAGGATGATCTCTAAAGCTGCCTGGCCAGCCAGCGTAGCAAAATCAGTGAACTCCAAGTTCAGTGAGAGAACCTGCCTCAAAATGAAGGTGCAGAGTAATTGAGGAAGCATTTATTTCTGGCCTCCACATGCACCTGTACACACACAGGCATGCACCTACACTCATGCATGTACACTCCTACACAAACTATATTTTCCAAATCTTTTCATCAGCTGACAAAATTCTTCTTCCCCTACATGCATAACATGGTGTCTGATTCCATGACTCAAACCTGCTTCAGATTCACCGGCAGGGACACATCTACACTGTTGTATAACAGAGAGGACATATGTAACAGATAAAAGGACATAAATAGACACCAGAAAGAAAAAGAGGGAGCCCTGTGATGTTTTCTTGTCACAAGTCCGTATGTTTCTAGTATGCAAAGTCCACTTCCTGGAATGCTCACTTATTCGCAGCATTGAATCATGACACTCCTTTGCTACCGGACTGTCTCATGTTTTGGAAAGAAACTCCAGGATGGTTGTTGTCTTTACACTGACTATCAGTGTCAGTCACAAGACACATCTCCATTGCCCTGGCTGTTTTCTTTAACTCCCCATTGATACCCTGTGTGGTCCAGCAGTACACACCTGCACCTGTTCCCCGAGTTACAAACGGACTCCTGGGCATCTGCACAGGCTCCTTTTCACAGCTCCCTCCCTGTGTCCTCCCCTGGCTCTTTCTAACCTGAGTATGTCTAGAAAATGGAGCCTTCTGTTGATTTCTTTTCATGTTTCTGAAGGAATTCCCTCTGAGAGACGAGATAGAGAGAATAAGAAGTCTGCTGGAAGATTCTTCTTGAGGTCACTTGAAAGCTAAGTTTCCTAAAGCACATCAAGACATAAACAACAAGAAATAAAAAATATTGGGCTGAGTGGAGAAAGGCACTTACATCAAGCCTGATGACCTGAGTTCCAGCCACATGATAAATGGAGAGATTGTCATGATTTGTTCTCTGACCACAACACACACTACACACACACACACACACACACACACACACACACAAATAAATAAATAAGTGAACATAATAATTTTGGAAGAGATAATTAAAGAAACCCAATTATGAGAAATAGATCATAAGTCATAATGGTAGCAGTTAAGAGGCACATGAATCTAAAATACTCATAGAAATGCAATTTATGGAACTCGTGTATTGATCATCTATAAAGAGAAATAGAAGATGATGTTAAGAGTGTCGCCCATCTTGTTGTCTCTGGAGTCTGGGTGCAGTTGTTCTGTGAACAAATGAGACTGAAAGATGCAGACACTAGCCACAGCCAAGCCCCCTAGGCACAGACACAGCTAATGTGACTTACGTGAAAAATCCTAGAAGCAAAAGCACACCTCTCAATAAAGCCTGGCATTAAGCATAGCTCTTCCCCCCTCCCCTGGAATGCCATACTCCACTATAGCATTCACCAGCTTGTCCCCAGCTCTCCAGGACAGTCAGACTTTTGTCTTAGTCATAGCCTAGGTTCTCCCATCTGTGTGTTCTCAGCATAATTAAGGCAAACTCCCCTGATCTGCTATTTAGTGTTATTTAGCATATTACTCTAATGATGCTTCCCATTCTTCCTGAAGCTTAGCTCCCCTTGTTTTTATGAGGAGATACATCAATATTCCCTAACATATCTAAATTTTCAGAGACATGAGGAAACAGAGTTTGCAAAGTCCAATTCAAGTATGGTTTAAGTAAATTAGACACATAGTTAAGCTAAAGTATTTTCAAGATGGTAGTCATTCTCATAAAGGGAATGAGCTATGGTCATTTATATTGAATGTTACTACTTTAGAGAAATCACTATTATTGTTGACATTCCTCTGACAAGTGGCTTCTCTTGAGCTAAGAGTATTAACTGTAGTGGAACAGATCTTTAGAGGAAGCAAGTCCCTCTTTATAATGAGATGTGGACTTCAACTTTGCAGCTAAGTCTCTGGGATGGCTATTATCCAAGAACCAGTGAGCCAGTTCAGGCTTGGCCCATGAGCCCATCACCAACACAAGCTGTATTCCTTGAAAAACCAAAAAAAATTAATTTTTTTCAGAGTAGTTTCATTTTTTTCTCCATAATAGAAAGGCTTCTTTCATTAAAAATAGACCTTTTGTAATAAAGTCTTCTGCTAAAGAAAATATTCAATCAGAGATGTATGACGAAGTGAAAATGAAGGCTGCATTTCCTCAGATGTCTAAATAGGCAAGAATGTTAATTGTGGTGAGCCTGGTTTTATTGGTGAAATTATTAAGGCCACTCCACGTAGATAAAAGGAGATTTATTTAATGGTGTAACTTACAAATTAAGGGATAGGTAGGTCGCGGAGTCTGGGGAAGGTGTATCGCAGTCCAGCGGTGTTCTCTGGAGCTCTGCTTGGTACACCTCTCTAGTCCAGGGTCCCGCAACAGAGCGAGCGCCAGCCGATCCAGATCTCGGGTCCCCAGGCGCCTCCTTTCGCCCCGCCTTGTAGGCGTGACAGTTGCCGAAGTCTCAATGGGGGTTGGAACTTACAGATCAAAGCTGGAATGGCTACCCACTACATCTCCCCCTTTTTGTCTAAATAAGAAAGTTCTAACCTAATACAAGACTATATACAAAGGAATGGTTATCAAATATAGTCCAGGAATAATGAGGGATAATGACCTAGATAAGATGGAACTACAACCAATGCAAACAATATCAAGCAAGAAACACATACTATTATCCAGAGAAGTATAGAGCATAGGTAAATGGCATGTTACAAAGATCATTCCAAAAGGTGTCCTATCCTAAAGAACCTGAATCTAATACTTAATATGTTCTATCTACTAGGTTGTAACTATAACTGCTAGTCTTCAATCCCATCAAAGACCTGAGAAGGAATATAATGGTACCTGAGAAATGGTAGATGGATGCAAGCAACTTTCGGGAATCTTGCGAGAGTAGACGGAGACAGCTGGCAGCCTGGACAGTCACCTAATGTTTGTCAGCATTGTTGGTGCATTCAAATTGGCTACAGGCCTAAAGTATCTGACAGACCATTTTCAGAAGCAGGAATTCTGAAAGACCATCTTACCCTGTCTTGGCAGAGTACAGTGGTCGCTTTCCTTGTGTCCCGCTTGTCCAGAAAGGATAGCATTGCATTAGTACTGTCAGCCGTCGAGGCAAGGGCAGTTCTTTGCCCAGTAGGCCATTTTGTGCCAAGAAGACAAACTTCCAAATGGAAATGTCTTAGAAGCCCAACATTCTCTCGGGATCAAATTGGTGCAGCCAGGAGCAATTATGTCTCACATCAACAGAATTCTAAGTTATTTAAATGCCATATTCTCTAGGTCTATGAAGTGTTTGAAGATTACCTGTCCATCTGACCTATGTATCTGTAAATCTGGATAACCTAACTAACGTAACTATAGAGATGACAAGCATAGGTGACTATAAATCTATAAGTCTTATCTACCGAAATAACCTAAGGACTAAGGCTTCACGTAAACAAGGTAAACAGTCTATAAGCAAGTGTATGGTAAAGAACGATGACTTCAAAATTGTGACAATACACAAGATGTTATAACAGAGGTAGGAGTATATAGTGCAATATGCAATATGACAATAATCTTAAATATATATCGATATTTATAACAGAGGTAGGAGTATGTAGTGTGATATGCAATATGACAATAATCTTAAATACATATCAATTCAATATACAAATTATCTTAGACAGGAATATAAAAATAGTTTACATTTGTATCAACATATAAGAATCCATAACAGTGCAAATTACAGTGCAAATTATTTAAGGCTGCTATTTTACTAAATTTGTTTACTAGTATACATAATAATCTACCATAATACCTTATACCTATCCATTCCATTTCTTTTAAGCTGTGTGGTGAATTTAGCCTTTGCTAGTACAAAACAAAACAAAACAAAAAAAAAAGAGGTTTCTGGGCTACACACTGCTTTGATAAAAGCGTAGACCCACTATTTCTGAGACTTGATGGTTCCCAGAGCTGGCGGGAACCGCCATGTTGGGAAGCTAAAGTGGGCGGAGCCAGCAGCCACAGTGCCGTTTCAGGCTTAGAAGGCTGCAATTTAAAGCAACAGGTTTACAATAAGACAGATTCAGATGTAATAGTTTAAAATGTGTGTAAAATATACGTAGGCTTAAAAGAGACAAAAAAAGGTGATATATACAGTATAGAAACAAATACATGGTTTTAAAAAATAAAGTCTTTAAAGAGACAGTAAAATTAATATAAAAAATAAGCCACGTAGAGATGACTATTACACAGAGAGTCTGGATTGTGTTGTCTTTGGGATTCTTAACTACAGAGAGATGTTTGATTGTAAAGGAAGCTGAGTTAAACCAGTACGTATATTTTAAAGATACTTTGACTTCAAAATTTGGATGTAAGGATATGTTGCTTTGGAAAAGAGTCTCTTTTGTTTCCACAGAAAACAAGAGGCTATAGATTTGTTCCAGAGTAAGATACATCAGGTTTGACCAGCCAAGACCCCCTGAAAGGTCTCTGATGACACCATGGCCCAGATGATCCAACATCCAGAACCGTTTCAAGACAACTGGCTCAGATGATACAGCCTCACGGACTACTCCATGATTCTAAAATTTTCTTTGTTTCCCCAGAAGATACAGCGCCCCCCTCCAGCAGGAAGTAGTAAGAGAAGCTACGCCCAAATTTCCAAATATACCAAGCTGACTTTGGAGATGTGTAAAGGTTAAAACCTTCCTTTTTAAGAAAAGAAAAGGGGAGGTGCTGTGGGATGGTCTGTATGTCAAATGTGTTGCTGATTGGTCAATGAATAAATCACTGATTGGCAGTGGCCAGGCAGGAAGTATAGGCGGGACTAACAGAGAGGAAAATTGAGAGAACAGGAAGCTGGGAGGAGAGACACTGCCAGCCGCCATCAGGATAAGGAAGATGTAAAGTACCGGTAAGCCACAAGCCACGTGACAAGGTATAGATTAATAGAAATGGATTAATTTAAGCTGTAAGAACAGTTAGCAAGAAGCCTGCCACGGCCATACAGTTTGTAACCAATATAAGTCTCTGTGTTTACTTGGTCGGGTTTGAGCGGCTTGGGACTGGCGGGTGAGAGAGATTTGTCCTGACTGTGGGCCAGGCAGGAAGACTCTAGCAACAGGTTTTGTCTTACTGTTTCTACTCTGACTCTTTTTCATATAAAGTTCATCCTGATTATTCATCGCTAAAGAAGGGACAGCTGATTCTTTTCTTTCTTAAAGATTTCTTTTCCTTTTATTTACGTGAGTAGGGAAGTAGGGGATATATGTACATTGAGTACAGCATCTACAGAGGCCAGAAGAGGATTTTAGATCCTGGGAGTTACATGTGGTTGTGGTGCGCATTGTGGGTACGAGGAACTGAGCTTTATCTTCTGTAAGAGCAGTATGTGCTCTTAACTGCTGAGACATCTCTCCAGCCTCTAATTTTCTTTCTTCCTTTTAAAAAAATGTATGTGTGTATATTCATGTGTATTCATGTGTGTATCTTCATGCATATGTGTCTGTGTATTCATGCATATGTCTGTGTATTCATCCATGTGAGCATTCATGTGTGTGTTCATGTGTGGCTTAGAGGTCATAGGACAACCTCAGGTATTGGTCTTCACTTTCCATCTGGTTTGAGACAGGGTCTCTTGTGTCCTGCTCCACACATCAGACTGGTTGCTTCACAACTTTTCAGGGTTTCTCCTGTCTCTACCTCCTATCTCTCCAGAGGAGGACTGGAATTGCAGATGTGTCTATCATGTCCAGCTTTTCATGGTTCTGTGGATTTGAACTCTGATCCTTATGCTTGCCGATCAAGCACTTCACACAATGGGTCTTCTTTCCAGCCTGTTAATGGGTTCTCTACTTCCATACTGTGAATTGTGAAGATTCACAGACTTCTGGGTATTAATATGAAGCAAAACACTGAGCAACAAGTAGAGTACCCAAGAAAGAAGATGCATTGGTTAATAAACACATTCTTGTTTCTGCTTCAAAGACTAAATTAACAGTATTACATTCCCAGACCACGATTTGACAGCCCACAAAAATATCAGCAAAGCATTTAAATACACATAGATGATGGGGACAAAGACAGCTTGTCAACCATGAATGGAGTTGCTTTTACTCCATCCCTCTCAAGAAATATCTCCAAAGATTCAACTTAAAACCGGCCTTTGTGACTTTGAGTGGCAGTAAGGGATACATTACTTGATAGCTGATAGGAGAGTTACTTTTGACTAATTTTGTATCATAGAAAAAATGGAGGAGCTCTTCATGACCACATTTCTTTTGGACACTTTTCTTTCCTTCTTAGCACAAAAAGGAAGGGTTTTTTTTTCCTAACTCAAAGAAGAAAACCAACCACAAGCAAACAGAAATCCCTCCCTTAGAACCTCACAGCCAATCACCTCAATTCTCCCTGTCACTAAGTTTTGGAAGATGATCCTCCATCCCACTGCTTCATCTATGAAAAATGAAGGTCTCAATCTACAGATAATGGGTTTCATCACAGTGGAACCATTCTCATTACATATTGTGATGACTAACATGACCACATAGCTCATCATCTAAAACAAGTTGTGCTTGCAAATGAAAGGGGCATTATTAATCATCAAACATCAGTGGAACCTATAAAGACAAATAGAGCATATACTCATGATTCACACAATCTCCTAGCAAGAAAGTCAAAGATCTTTAACCTTCTGCAATGATTTTGTTAACTGCTGGGTCCTTTGGGCTGCCCCAGCCCCCTTTACTCTGTGAGACATCTCAATACTGTAGATGTGATTATAGATATTGATTGGCAATTTGACAAGATCTAGGATCATCACCAGGCATTGGAAAACATTGCTGGCTTATCAGAGGTAGCAGCCTCCCCATGGACTAGCCACTTATCTCAATAAGCTCAGCAAAATGGAGGTCCCTCCCTTCAGCAGAACTTCCAGTCTCTACCTGCCCTTATCTGGAGAATGTCCCTGGGCTTGCAGGAATGACCTTATCTCAAAAACTATCTCTAAAACCAGATGCCTGATTCATCTTTAGCTTTACCCTTGGGGCTCTGCTATAAGACTCTACTGCCACATACTAAGCCTTGTGATAGGAGCGTGCCACTTACTACAACTAGGGTTTGTTCCTAGGCTCCCAAATCCTATATATTCATTATACTCTGGAATAAAATTGGGCTGATTCACCGAAATCTGTCTCTCAGAGGGCTGTCTCCATTCATGTTCACGGACCACCAAGGCTTTCTGTCGCCCATCTGCCTCTTTGCCCTCTCAACCTGGTGGCCAACAGGCTAAGGGGGAAAGAGGCCTCACACACACATAACCAGGAGATGCCTTTGGGAACATGGAGGAGAAAATGTCTCTGGGCAAGTCTGTGAGGGATTTTCCAGATTAGGTTAATTGAAATGGTAAGGTCCATCCTAATAACTGAGTGTCTTAGTTAGGGTGTCTATTGTTGTGAAGAGATACCATGACCATGGCAACTCTTATAAAGGAAAATACTTAATTGAGTGGCTTACAGTTTCAGAGGTTTAGTCCATTATTACCATGGTGGGACATGGCAGCATGCAGCCAGACATGATACTGGAGAAGGTGCAAAGAGTACTACATCTTTGACCTGCAGGCAACAGGAAGTGAACTGAGACAGTGGGCATGGCTTGAGCATATACAAGACCTCATACCTGCCTCCACAGTGACACACTTTCTCCAACAAGGCCATACCCACTCCAACAAAGCCACACCTCCTAATAGTGCCCCTCCCTATGAATTTATGGGGGTCAATTACATTCAAACTACTACATTCCACTCCCTGTCTCCCATAAGCTTGTAACCATATCATAATGCAAAATGCATTTGGTCCAACTTCAAAATCCCCATAGTCTATCACAGTTTCAACAGTATTTTAAAATTCAAATTTTCTTCTGTGATTCATGCAATCTCTTAACCGTAATCACTTACAAAATCAAAATCAAAAACAGATCACATACTTCCAACATATAACAGCACAGGATATACATTATTGTTCCAAAACATAGGGAAGGGAGCATAGTAAGGAAATACTGGACCAAAGCAAGACCAAAAACCAGCTGGGCAGACTCCAAACTCTACATCTCCATGTCTGAGGTCAAAACTCTCTTCATATCTCCAACAACTTAGCCTTGTTGACTGCAACACATTTCTTTCTCTTGGGCTGGTTCTACTCCCTGTTAGCAGGTATCCCACGACTCTGGCATCTTCAAAATCTTGGGATCTCTAAGGCAATCCAGGCTTCTCTTTCACAGCTTTATACAATTACCTCTGTGGATGTCCATTCAGGGATACCCCTGAGACATACCTGGCCTTAGCATCTTTCCTTAGTCTTAGAAGACTGTTCCATAACCCCTTTCTTCTGTCCTTGACTCTAACACCAGAACCACCACATGGCTAAAGCTACCAAGTTCTGCTGCTTGCTGGGGCTGGAACATGGCCCCCTCATTCAATTACATCTTTACCAGTTTTCTGTGGTTTCAATGGTTTCCTTCACTACCTATGCTCAGCTATCCTGAAACTGGATCTGTAGACCAGACTGTCCTCAAACTCAGAGATCTGCCAGCCTCTGCCTTCTGAGTGATGGGTTTAAAGATGTGCACCACCACACCCAGCTCTAAGCTCTTCTTAATTCCTTTTCACAAGTTGGAAACTTATCTGGATGGGATCTTGCCCTGAGGTCACCACTCCTTTTATTCCATTTCTTAATCTGTTTTTCTCCTGGAACACAGGACTTAGCTCGATTCTACTTCCTAGTGCTCCTTTTCTCTTCAAATTGTACATTTTCTATCTTTACTTATTGGTGAAATTATTAAGGCCACTCCACGTAGTTAAAAGGAGATTTATTTAATGGCGTAACTTACAAATTAAGGAATAGGTAGGTCGCGGAGTCTGGGGAAGATGTATCACAGTCCAGCGATGTTCTCTGGAGCTCTGCTTGGTCCACCTCCACTATCCAGGGTCCCGCAACAGAGAGAGCGCCTGCCAATCCAGCTCTCGGATTCCCAGGCGCCTCCCTTGGCCCCACCTTGTAGGCGTGACAGTTGCCGAAGTCTCAATGGGAGTTGGAACTTCCAGATCAAAGCTGGAATGGCTACCCACTACATTTACTTGATCAGCTTGCTCCTTTTCATTATAAATCTGTATAAGAGTAACCAGTAATAATCACACAACAGAGTCAACATTAAGGCTGTTTTGAGATTTCCTGTGCCAATGGAGTTAATCCAAAACTCGTCACTTTAGCTTCAGGCATACTCTTTAGACAAGGGCAAAAAGCAGCCACATTCTTTACCAAAATATCACAAGAACCACATATTAATATTCTAGGCCACATCTTAATATTCTTCTCCTCTGAAACCTTTTGATCCAGGCCCCAATAGTTCATAAAAATCATACTCAGCACCACTGTCTTCCATGTTCCTACTAATATGATCCATTAAGGAGCACTTAAAGTGTTCAACTACTTTTCTAGTCCACAGTTCCAAGGTCCATATTCCTTCAAACAAAAGCATTGTCAGACCTATCACAGCAATACCCCAGTCCCTGGTACCAACTTCTGTCCTAGAGTTTCTATTGCTGTAAAGAAACACCATCACCACAGCAACTCTTATAAAGGAAAACATTTAATTGGATGGCTTACTGTTTCAGAGGTTTAGTCCATTATCATCATGGTGGGACATGGTGGCATGCAGGCAGACATAGTACTGGCAAGGGACCTGAGAGTCTTACATCTTTGAAATGCAGGCAACAGGGACTGAGCCAGTGGGCATGTCTTGAGCATATATGAGACCTCAAAGCCCCCCTCCACAATGATACACTTCTTCCAACAAAGCTATACCTCCTAATAGTGCCCCTCCCTATGAGCTTATGGGGGACATTTACATTCAAACTACTACACCATCCCATGGGTTGGGGTCTCAGACTCAATATAAAGAAGAACGCAAACTGAGTACAAGCACTCATCTCTCTTAATTCCTAACCCAGGACACAAGGTGGCCAGCTGCTCAAGCATCTGCTACTGAGGCTGTCCTGCCATGCTGGACTGCATCTTTGAACTGTGAGCCAAAGTAGACTCCTTCTCCTGTAAGCTGTATCTGTCAGATATTTTGTCATAGCATGGAGAAATGCAATGAATGCATTGGGTCTCCTTCTATCCCTGCTGTTTCTTCCTCACTTCGGAGGCCATTGTTATTTTGTTTTCTTCATTCTCTTCTGTGTTCATGTTACAAGGTGTAGGTTATAGACAGCCTCTCTTCATGGAAACCCAGACACGAGGCTATTCTCACTCATTCTCATGATTTCTGTGTGAATCTGTGTTAACAACTCCCATGAGTCTAGTCTTGTCTTTCCCTCTGAATTCCAAAATCATACCCAGAACTCTAATTTACATAGATTTTTGATAAAATACTGGCATATAAAAATTAATCAATTAAATTGAAAATTGTCTCCTGTGCCCCCCCTCAAAAAAAGCCATTTTATCATGCTCCCAAATTTGGCAAGAGACATTATTCATCTATATTTCATCTCAAGCAGCAAATCTGATGAACAGCTGTTTTTACCTAGGGTAACCATCTGCTTTAAAAGAAATTACTGGAAATGAAAGAATCCCAGCTGGGTGTGCTAGCACACACCTGTAACCCTAGCACTCTGGGAGCGGTAGTCAGGAAGTTTGGAGTGCTAAGCTAACTGCATGGTAAGATTCTGTCTCAAACAAACCAAATAAATAAAATACACAACGACAACCACCAACAATAGTCTCAAAATCTTAGCACAAATATCCACACAAAACTATGCATTCTTGACCTCATTCCTGTCCAGTGTGGCCTAGGTGAATGACTAGAAGATACAGTCATTCAAGGGTCTTCTAAATGTGGCCTTAAGGTCATCCTGACATTACTTAGCCATGCAATTAAGAGACCAAAGAGAACGTGGAAATGGTACACTCACACTCTCCTTGCCTCTCTTGCTCATAGAGTAATTCTACTTTCACAACACTGACAAAAATCTTCCACTTGGCTTCACCAAGATTCAAAGCAATTAAGAAGCATCCATTCACTCTATGCAAAGCCAAAGAAACTGGCATTGTGAACATCTATCACTGTCTGGGACACCATCTTTCTCTTCTGCCTCAAGCCATATTGAGTCTTCTGTTTAGTCCTGTTCACTGTTCTTTAATAAGTAGTCTATGCTCTGTTCAATATTGCTTGTTTTTATTTAAGACTTGAAATCCTTACCAGGACTGTATAGTCACATGTTTTTCTCTTTTTATAAGTATAAAAGTATAAGACTTACCTTTTAGAATTTAAATCCTGAGACCTCAAAGTAAATTCCAAACTCCTCAGCCTGAAGTAAAATTATTCTCACATTATAGACACTTACTGTATACCCTATCATATTTCTTATCAGTTGTTCCTTAAGTGGACCCAAGCCACTCCAAAGTTCCTGGAACACCTTACATATGCTTTCAAATAGTTTAATTCATTCGCATGACTTTAAATGATAAGCTACACTTGCGCCATGTCCATTCTAAGTCACAGTGCCTTTCTCTCCAGGAAGGTCCTCCCACCTGGTGTCCCCCATAAACTTCTGATTTAGACTCTTCATGCCTCACTGCTGATGCACAAGGCCACTCTTTCTTTCACCTAAGCTGTATGAGCGCTCCGTGACTCTCTGTGTTCAGATTGTTCATCAACTTGACGGGACATAGACTCCCCTAGGAGACACAGCTCTGGGTATGTCTCTGAGGGAGTTTCCAGAGAGGCTGAATTCAGATGTAAAAAAATTAAAGAAGATCCAGCCTGCACGTGGAGAGCACCATTCACTGTGCTGGAGTCCCAGACTCCCTAATAAGTGAGAGGCTCACCAGCACTCACCTCTCTGGCTCCTGACTGTGGACCCAGTATGGCCAGCCATGTCCCATGCCTGCTGCCACACCTTCCTTGCCACAAAGAATCTGGAACAGAAGTGTAGTTCTTTCCAGTTCCTCCACAGTCAAATCCTGTCTTCAGCATGACTTCCCTGAATACATCCTTCTGGTTATTAGCTTCTACTCTTATGATCAGCTAATTTCTAGGTCTGGACTGTTAACTGATCTTTCTTATTTTTCCTTCCTTCTTCCATATCCATCCATCCATCCATCTATCCATCCACACACTCACGCATCCACCCACCCATTCACCCACCTATCTGTCTATCTATCTATCTATCTATCTATCTATCTATCTATCTATCTATCTATCTATCTACCTATCTCTTCTTTTCCTTCCACACTTGTGTAATATTCCTTTACACTATGTGAACATATGTCACTGTGATTGGTTTAATAAAGAAGCTGACTTGCCTATAGCTAGTCAGGATAAGGTTAGGCAGGAGAAGCAGACTAAGAGGACTCTGGGAAGAAGAAGAAGAAGATGGGAAGTATGGACATGAGGTAAATGAGCTTCAGGGCAGCAGATAGATTAATAGAAATGTGTTAATTTAAGTTATAAGAGCTAACTAAAAATAAGCCTAAGCTATTGAGCAAGCATTTATAGTTAAGTGCTGTGGATATTGCTCTGTATAAATAAAATGCTGATTGGCCAGTAGCCAGGCAGGAAGTATAGGAGGCGGGACAAGCAGAGAAGAGAATTCTGGGAAGTGGAAGGCTGAGTCAGAGAGATGCTGCCAGCCACCACCATGAGAAGATGTTAAGATACTGGTAAGCCACGATCCACATGGCAACTTATAGATTAATAGAAATGGGTTGGTTTAAGATATAAGAACAGTTAGCAAGAAGCCTGCCACAGCCATACAGTTTATAAGTAATATAAGTCTCTGTGTGTTTATTTGGTTGAGTTTGAGCAGCTGCGGGGCTGGAGGATTACAAGTTTGAGGCCATAGGGAAGACACTATGTTCAAAAAATGAAAATGGAAAGTGACAAAGGAAGGGGAGAAGAGAGTGATGAAGGTAAGGATGGGTAGGGAGAGGAAGGGAGAGAGTGTGTGTAGGCAGACTGTTCTGTCCCTCCAGTCACTTCTCAAATATCCACAGAGAGACTTAATTGTAGCTAGAGTTTTCCTGGTCCTGCCTCTGCCTCCTTCCCTTTCATTTCAGAAAGTATAATGGACACACTACTGACAGCTAAAACTCTCCAAAGCATTATTGAGTTCTGTTGCTATCATTCTGCCCTAATCTTTACCACTTACCTGAAGAACACAATTTCCTAAATAATAATATTCTTTTAGACTAGGCATTTAAGGTCTTCTAGTATTTAATCTCTCAACCCACTCTACCCTTATCTTCCATGGTAGCCAGGATGAATGTGATGCCAAAGCAAGCAAAGTGCCTTTGATTCTAAACCTATACACAAATTTTTATTCTCCTTTATACTCACTTCCATTGCTTGTATAAAACATGAACTTCACTATGATGTTTACTTCACTAAACTCAACCCCATTTAAGAAATGTAGCTTCCCTAAGTATAAAATGCAATGCATTTTCTTTTTCTTTTCTGTTCTTTTTTGTTTGTTTGTCTTGGTTGTTTGAGACAAGGTTTCACTGTGTAGCCCTGCATGTCCTGGAATTCATTCTGTAAACCAGCCTGGCCTCAAACTCACAGAGATCCATCTGCCTCTGTTTCCGGAGTGCTAGTTCTTACATCATTAACTGGGGACTATTGACTAACTTCTCCCTCTGCCTTCCCTGTATTCCTTAGCTCTTTAGAGGTATATCTTTAGTGGAATTCATTGTAAAATACATGTGCACAAAGTTTGAATCAGAATCTTTTCAGAAAATGCCAACCTTGGGTTGGAGAGATGGCTCAGTGGCTAAGATCACTAGCTGGTCTTGCAGAGGACCCAAAATGGATTCTAGCACCCACATGGTGACTCACAATCATCTGTAACTCCAGTTTCAAGGATCTGGTGTCATCTTCTGGCCTCTGCAGGCACCAGGCACACAGGTAGGGCACTGACATATGTGCAGGAAAACCACACATGTCCATAAAATAAAAATAAATATAAATTAAAAGACCAACCAAAGCACAGTTGTCTCTAGACATATTTGATATAGTTGAAGAATATGGAAAACCAATCCTGCTGTGCAGAAGTTTTAGGAACATACCAGCAACTCGAAAAGCAGATTTCCCTGAGGATGCAGGTTTCATTAGTACATTCCTCAGGTGGGCAGTCCCCTCCTCAGAGCGGCTGACAGAGAATATGCCATGTAACAGAGGGCACAGGCAAGCGGCTGAGCTCCAGTCCAGCCTGGATTTGAATCCAGTGGTAGCTTTATCTTCTGCCAGGAGTCTAAGGCTCCTGCACTGCCCTTCTGTGTCCTGCCAAGTAAAGACCACAGTTCATAAAGTGTAGGGCGCCAAGCATGGTCAGAAATGACTTACGAAAAGTGACACAATCCAGACCCTCAAACAGTGTTAACCTTTGCAAGAACAGGGGACATGGAAACAAAGGGCTGCGGAAGAACAGACAGAAAACCTAGGGAGACCAGGTCAGCTAAGTGAAATAAGACAGGCACCACAGATACAACATGCATGTGCTTCTCTGTGTCTGTGTGTTTGTCTGCATGTGTATGTGGAGGGAGTGTCTTGTGTGCATGTGTGTACGTCTGTGTTTTTGTTTCTACCTGCTTGTCTGTTTATATGTGTGTACTTGACTGTATCTATGTATAAATGTATATAAATGTTTTTTCTGTGTGTAGAATGTCTGTGTTTGTATGTTCACATGTGTGTATGCACATGCACGTATATGTGCCTCTGTAACAGTGTGTGCATCTGCCAGCTATTAGTCTGTGCATCTGTTTGCATGTCTCTGTGTATATGTGCATGTGTGCACATGTGTCTGTATAGGGGTGGGTTGTGTGTTTCTGTGTGTGTCCCTGTGTCTGTGTTTGTGTGACTATATGTGTGTTTGTACGTACATGTGGATGTTTCAGTGGTGGGGTGGGTGTATCTGTGTGTGTATGAATGTCTGTTTTTCTGTGTGTCTATGTCTATATGTCTGTGTATGTGTTTGTGTGTGTATGTGTGTCTGTGTACATGTCTGTATGTGTGTGAGTATGTATGTGTGTTGCCTTTTTTATTTTTAGTTTTAAGATATATTTTATTTCCATCTTAAAGTGAAATTCCTGTTTTATTTCTAAGGAATCTAAAAGAGGAGAAATGAAAGCAGCATGAAATAGCTCCCCAGGATCGACTCTGTGTCTTCCATTTGGAGAAAAGACAATGGTGTGTCCTGGGAAATGCGGCAGAAAAGTGACTGCTGGGAGACAGCAGGATTCTTTTTTGAATAAGGACTGACATGGAACTTAGGGACACTTGATTGTTTAAAAGGTCACAGAAAGAATTCAGTTCCTTTCCCTTCTAATTGGAATTCCTTTACATTTACAGAGCAATGTTAGAGGATCAAAGAATAATCCAGAAGTGTCGACTAAAAAGGAAACAGTCACCACAGACTGTAAGATCCCATCATTAGTGGCAATGAGAAAGAGAGAGTGAGTGAGAGCTGAATCAGCTGCATTGCTCCATGTTCACTCAGGGCCACCAGCAGTCATCTGTCAGCAGGGAGGCAGAGTCTACACCTTCCTTTGGGGGAAAGATGAGTCCTAAACCCCTTCTCTCTGCCCCAAATATATTAGTTTCATTAGAATCTAAAATACTCTATTTCAGTCATACTTACGCTAATACTGTTAAATCATGACTAAATCCTTTGTTTTATCCCTCTTCCCCTTAGCTGAAAACCATGCTGACACCACCCTGCTCCTGTGAGTGAGTTTTCTTCCCTTCCACCTCTGACTGTTAGAAGAACAATTGGCATCCAGTTGTTACAGCTAATGATCAACATTAAGTAGAACATTAGCCAGAGGAGAGACCATTGAAATCCCAGGAAAACCAAACTTGTACAAATGCTTCTTTGTGTATTAAATACACACCTCCTGGTTTGAGGTGATTAGTAAATCAAGCCAAAAATTAAAATATATATTATTTGTGCATGTGTATGAAGAATATCCAAATAAAGAGGTGTTCAAAACAAATTAAGAGCATGCTAGCCATTCAAATAACATATGTAATAAATTCATTAGTAGGGGTGTGTGTGTGTATGTGTGTGTGTGTGTGTGTGTGTGTGTGTGTGTGTGTGTGTGTATCTTCAAATCTCTTTTTTTTTCTATTATTTATTTAATTTAACGCCATTGTGGTGACAAAAAAATTTTAGATTTTTTAAATTCAGATTGTTTCCTGTTAGTTGAGGTTCTTTCACAGCCTGTCCCATGGACTGTCTTACAGATGACTCTTTGCATTCTACGTGCATTTGAGAGAGTGAGCAGCTGCTTTTCTCCTCTCATAGACAAATGTGTATCCTGCCTCTGTGGGATGTAATCCTCTCTGGTACCTGGCAGCTATAGTTGATTCTCTGTGCTGTCTGAGTCTTCTATTCCCCTGTTGATTTGTGCTCACTTGTCCTACCTCCTTGTCTTTCCCCATTACAATCACACCCTCTCCTCCCAGGGGATAGGGATCACCATCCTGGACCAGCAAGAAGAAAGATTCTATGAGGTGTAGGTGATGGATGATTATAGCAAAACAGGGGGTTCTAGACACAGCAAGGGAGCTGTACCCATGAATTCAGAGCAGCTGTGACAATGTGCACAGGACCTATGCAAGACCAAGTCAGACAAACACTCTGCATGAAGCAGGGAGGGGCTAACAAAGGACCACCCTTAGCTGAGGAGCTATTGGCAACTGATCCTGCTGGGAGTCGTTTTCTCAGGGCCATGGCCCCTGAGAAACTATTCATGCTCTAGTAGGTGGCCCAATACCCACACACATGGGCAACACTAAGTGAATTCAGTGAGTCTTAAAGAATGGAGATAAGAGATTGGGAGGGAATAGTGGGGACAGGGAAAGGGCAAGAATTGGAGGAGAGGGTGGGGATGTGGCTTGATAAAAGCACATTATATGCACATATGAAATTCTCAATCAGTAGAAAATAATTATCAAAAAGAAGTTGAGTATCGAAACCTCCAGCTCCTACTGTTCAGCTGTCTTTCCACAAAAATGGGTCTCTTGTATGCAGTGTATATTTGAATTGTGGGTTTGTCTCTGCCTTTCAATTTCTATGTTTCTATGAACTGTTTGATCTACCTACTCTTATTGAAAACATTCTAATAAAGTTAGAGCTACTCCTGCCATTTTGGCTGTCTGTTTTATTGTATCTAAGGTCTGTCATATTCTATTCCCACAGTACTGCTTTCTTTCCCCTACTGGACATTTTTCTAGGACACCATTTGATTTTTATACTTTTTCTCTTACTACATGTGTCATTTGTGAATATTTTTTTAGTGGTTTCTCTGGGAATAACATTAGCATGCCACCTCAAAAGAATGTTCAAATTAACACTACCATGAATTCAACAATACATGCAGAGGCGTTCCAGTGTACAGTAAGGGGCATTTATAATTATTATATTTTTGGTTGTGAGTCTAGCCTTTAATGGCTGAACCATCTCTTCAGGCCCATTTATAATTATTAAGTAAAGACTTAGATATTTTTCTTTATGTATGGGCTAATACTGTATACATTTTTAAAGCTGTGTAGATTGTTTTGTCAAAATTCACCCACAAGTTGGATACATTGAACTATCTAGAAAAAGCACTTGTTTTTGTAGTCAGTAAAGCAGTATGAGGTAGAGGGAGTCACTGCCATAATAGTCACAGCTATTATTATCTATGAAATGACATCTTATGTCAGTCAGAATGAACTAGGCAACAGTTCATTCATTTGAGTATGTTAACTCCCAACTTTATCTGTGGAGAGGTATATCATTAATCATCTCAAAATTCTACTACCCATAACACTCAGGAGGTACAAAACTAACTCTAACCCTCCACAGAGTACTTGCACGATTTGAACGTTACCTTAGTTATCATCAGTAGCAAGAATACAGCATGAAATGAAAGTGATCCCATTGTACCTGCTTTTTATCTAGCATAAGACTCACAATGTAATATAAAAATAAAACTAAAAATAAAATAATAAAACATCAAACAGAGAACCTGAGCCCCCTTCATCTCCCACATCTCCTTAGGTGGGAGAACTCATTAATTCACTGCCCATTTTATCCCATGCTCTGTATTCATATTTAATATCATTCTACTGAAACTGGAAAAAATATAAAGGTAGAGTTTGAACAGAATGAAAATATTCTTAAAATAAAAGAGAGAAATCTCTCCGACATCAAAGAGGGTATTAGTATAAATGGGGAGCATCACTTGACTGCAGGAAGCAAGTCCTTCCACACAGAGGACTCTTCATCTAAGGGCTATTCACACCCAAGGGATAAAACCACTCAGATTTCAGCCCTCCATAATAGAATGAACTCCACAGACACCCGCTCTTGACTACTACACAGGTTAGCCAGCTCACCCAGGGGCAACCAATGCTTTTCTTCTCTGGATGCTATGTGAACCTGTCAGTCCTATCACCGCTAGAGTCTGTTCTTGTGACTTTGGCTTCCAGCAAAGCCCTGTGCAAAACACCACTGATGAAAATAACTGCTTCTAGAATATGAAAATGAAGCCGTATTTGTATCAGGTGACTTAAGTTATAAGGTGATGAATAAATGACACTTAGAGTAAGAACCATAACACTGAAAGATCATTTTTCTGTAAGTTACATGCTGATTATGAGTGTTTTCAGCCTTGTTCTCTGCCTCTTGTATTCAGTGACCCAGAAGCAACTGTTTCCAATACTGCTGGTCTCAGGACAGGGGAAGGATATCATGATGAGGTCCATGAAGCCTTGGAGCTTCCTCTCAGCAGCCAAGCACATCAGTTATGCTCATGGTTCATTGGAAAGAGCAAACCATGTGCCCAAGTGTGATGGGACTGGCAAAGCTACATGTGGTCCTCTAGTAAGCAGTAGCACCTCTGGTGAGGCAATGTGTTGAGATACGCAGCTGAGGAGATGAGCACATCATGACCATGACCACAGTCTCCTAAGAGGTTCATTGAGAGCTATCTCTTCTAGGAATTCACCACTAATGGAACATTTGGAAATAATAGAAATATTTTACATCTTTGGTGTTCAATAGCACAGCTCATAGCTACATGTGGCTAGCCTGTCTAGTATGACAGCTAATCTTGATTGCCAATTTAACTGGCTGGAATCAAGCAAGTCCCTCCTATGGGTGAGTCTATGAGGGCATTTGGGCGGAATGAATAACTGAGAGAAGAAAACTCTTCCCCAGAGTGGGCAGTCCTGTGGGAGTCCAGGTCTAAAGAGGTGTATGGGAGAGCAGGGTAGCTTTGCCTGCCTGTCTTCACTTCTCACTGGTGAGAATATCTATGCTGCTACTGCTGCTATGGTCCTTTAAAACTGGCCTGAACACTAGCAGCTCTCTAGTTCCCCAGGCCTTCAGCCCCGTATATGGTATCTGATGGCTCTGGAATCTGACCAGGCTGGGTCCTAACATTGTCACTTAACGCTATATGAGCTGGCATTTGACGAAATTGATGAGTACCTCCAAGTTGCTCTTGCATCATCTGTAAAAGGTATATGCCATCCCCTACATTACTTCTGAGAAACACAGGAGCTAAAAGCATGAAATATGTATTAATGGCAAATTTATGATCACAACCCATTAAAACTCTTCCATTTTTTTTTTTTTTTTTTTTTTTGGTTTTTCGAGACAGGGTTTCTCTGTGCAGCTTTGTGCCTTTCCTGGAACTCACTTGGTAGCCCAGGCTGGCCTCGAACATTACAGAGATCTGCCTGGCTCTGCCTCCCGAGTGCTGGGATTAAAGGCGTGCGCCACCACCACCCGGCTAACTCTTCCATTTTTAAGACAAGACTTAACAAAGGAGGGTATACCCATCAATATTCAAAAAATATATTAAAATCTAATTATTACCACACCCAGTACATCAGTAATACTTTATTTTACTTTAGACTTTGGAAATACCTCTTATGTGTATTTGGCTTAAAGGGATGCCAGAAAGACCCATATATGAATCCCTGCCCTCACCTTTCCTACCTAGGTGAACACAGCATGCTACCCTGAGTTCATCCTTATCTGTTAAATGGGGATGACTGTACTCAACCAACCATGCCTATCTGAGGATGACAAAGGAGGGACACATAAAACAGATTTGTGCTGTGATTATTTTTCTACAACTCTATTTGGAGAAAGAGATCACAGATAGGGAAAAGCATTCAGTACCATCCAATCCTAGCTTCAGCATCATCCTTGTCAAAGTTTTATAGGCTGGAGAGACAGTTAAAGTTTTTTTTAAAAAAAAAAAAAAAAAAAAAACTGGCTTACCTTACAAGCATGAGCACCTGAGTTTGATCGCCAGTATCCTCAGTTTTTTTTTTTTTTTTTTTTTTTTTTTTTTTTTTTTTTTTGGTTTTTCGAGACAGGGTTTCTCTGTGTAGCTTTGCGCCTTTCCTGGATCTCGCTCTGTAGACCAGGCTGGCCTCGAACTCACAGAGATCCGCCTGCCTCTGCCTCCCGAGTGCTGGGATTAAAGGCGTGCGCCACCACCGCCCAGCTATCCTCAGTTTTTTAAAAAAAAAAAGTCAGTTGTGATGGAACACACTTGTCAACCCACTGCTGGAGAGGCACAGACAGGCAGAACCTGGGGTCTTGCTGGCAGCCAGCTTAGCTTTCTTGGTATGTTTTATGCCTCTGAGATAATGTATTAGTTTCTTTCCTGTTGCTGTGGTAAGATGCCCTGACAAAAACAACCTACAGGAGAAGAAGCTTGTTGTGGCTCACAGTTTAGGGTTCTAGTCTTCATGGTTGTAAGTTATGGGGACTGGAGCTTGGGCTAGTTAGTCACACTGCATGCATATCAGGAAGCAGAGAGATATGAATGTTTGTGAACAGTTTATTTTCTCCTTTTTATATAGTCCAGGACCCCAGCTTAGGAAAGGGTAGAATCTACAGAGGGTGGGTCTTCCCACATCAATGAACTGAATCAAAATTAATCCCACAGGCATGGCCAGAGACAAGTCTCCTAGGTGATACCAGACCTAGTAAAGTTGACAACTAAGATAACAAACAACCACAGAGATCTTGTCTCAAAAACACAAGATGGGCAGTGTCTAAAGAAGGATACCCAAGATTTTCCTCTGACCTCCACATGTATAAGCACACATGTGAACATTCACCTCCACACACCTGAACACATATAACATGCATACAAGCACATACAAAAAGAGTTAAGGCCACATCTCTGATCTGAAATGGAACTAAAAGTGGTATTTTTCAGAGAGGAGGGGAGCCCCACGTAAGACTGAGCATTCATTCCATGCCAGCAAGAGAAGATACCTAGACTTTATCATACATGACAGTTATAATAAAAAAGAAAAGTGAGATAGCTTCATGTTGATATGCCAGTGCCTATAATCTACAAAAACCTGCTCTGTCTGCATGGAGTACATCATTTCCCCTGACAGGAGACTGAGTGTTTTCTACATAAAAGAAAGAGACAGGCAATTGGGTGGAGAAAAGACAGAGGCAGAATGTTCTAGAACTGATGTTTATTTCAAGTGTCTCCAGAAAACTACAAATATTTTTAGGAAGAAGAAAACTTGATATCTTGAATGACATGGATTTTACTTGGCAGGCTAGATGATTTGAAATGAAGCCAATATTAACTAAACAATAAGAACTAGTTATTTGGACATGTGTGAAGCATACAGAAGGCATCCTGACAATAGCAAGTTAATAGTCAGAAATTGATGACTAGTCAGGTCCTTTGCACAATGAAACTGGACATAAAAGGACCCATAGGAAGCTAACACATCTGTCATAGTAACCTCGGCAAACTATTCATGTTCAATGGAACCTATCATATTACTGACTCTATATTATTTTTTGGATGTTATATGATTAGAAATGTGGGAGGTTGGGAAGACTTTGCTTCTATATTTACTTTATTATACAAATGTACATTACATATATTCCTATGCTGAATCCTGTAATAGGTGTTTACGTAAGCCATAAAGGTGGTGTGAGTGTGTGTGTGTGTGTGTGTGTGTGTGTGTGTGTGTGTGTGTGTGTGTGTGTGTATTAGGGGTTTACATGAAAAAGTAAGATTTTTAAAAAGCTATTTCAGCATAAGTAAGTTAAATAATTTATTAATAAGTATTAAAGGATCCAATATGACCATGAAGCAGAGTCATCCATCAATACACAGTGGAGTGAGAAGTTGAGGGTAATTTCACCATGAAGAACAAATGAGAGCTGTACCAATGGGTGGTTGAGAACTTCTCCCTGCTCTGGTTTGGGGTTTTCAGTCAACGCATGTTAAGGCTTAAGAAAAAGATATTCTCTTCAGTGGTTTCCTCAACTTTTGCACACAAAATTTCTACAACTTTTGCTTCTAAAGGAGAGAAAAGTAATTTTCAAATGCAGAAATTTCAAAAAGATAAATTCATCTGAATGGGTTGTGCCACAAAATGCCATAGACTTGGTAATTGAAATAATAGAAATTTATTTCTCGAAGTTTTGAAGGATGGGAGGTCCAAGGTTAGCGGGTTGCTAAGGCTGGCTTCTGGTGAGACCTTATGATCAGTTACCTGTCACTGCTCTGACAGAACACCAGACAAAGCAACCTGAGAGGGAAAGGTTTGCTTTAGCTCATGGTCTGAGGTCACTGTCATCATAGGAGGGAATGCAGGACTGCAGGAGCTTGAAGCAGCTGTCACATTGTCTCTGCACTGACAAAGCAGAGAGAGAGATGAATGCCGGTGGTCAGCTTCCTTGCACTTTTTATTTCGACTAGGAATGGTGCTGCCCCCAGTAAGGGTATGTCTTTCTCCCTAGTTAACCCAACCTAGAAACTCACTTCACAGACATACCTAACGTATTTTTCCTGTGGTGACTTTAAATCCCATCAAGTTGACTTCAAAACTGACCATCTTCCTTTTTTGATTCTCCAATTTCCTCTCTTGTGTAGCTACTCAAGGAGAGGATGCCCCATCTCTTTTCCTCTTCTCATAAGGGTACCTGTCCCATTTGATGGGACTCCTCGTTATGAACTAATTTAATGTTCATTATCTCCAGCATGTAGCTAAAATATGCTGATAGAGTTCCATTCAACATATACTTGAGGATTTCAAGGCATTCAGGCTACAGCAGTGAGACTGATATAAATGAAATGAAGAACTTGCATTGTACAAGATCACAAAAGGGCTACAATGTGAACTGGGTGCCCATTTCTGACCCCTGTATCTGCTGAAGTTGTTTGTAATCACTTAACTAAAACATAACTCACTTTTAAAACAAATGATAAGTAATGCATTTTTCATCATAGTTTTAAAATAATATTTATTTCCCATCCCTACAGTTCCTATTAGATTATGCTGGCAGGAAGTCAAGACACACAGAGCCCCCTTCTGTCTAATCAAAATTAATATGCAGTATTAATTGGAGGTACACTGGCACACAACATTGAAATGTTCCAGTTAGAAGCAAATGCTGCCCAGAGATCAATGTGCATATTAAAATAAATGGCTGAAGAAAGAGACTTGAATCTCCATGTCAAAGGACATGATACTTATTTAAATGTGCGGCTGAAAATTCTTCCTCAGTGTTGTTTATGAGATTCTCAAAACTGACATAACTCGGGGACTCCAGAACCATAATAGTCACAAAAATGCAAACATTAGCACAGCAAATAGTATGAAGCTTATAAAGGCCAAAATGTCCTCATAGAATGAACCAGATACACTCAACTTGTGATGTTCTTTGGAAAGTGTTTCTTTCCAGCAATGGGTTTGATAAGAGATCCATGCAAGGTCCTTAAAATCAGTGACCAAAACAAAAAGACACAATCTCTTAGTCAGTTTGAGTTTCGATAACACAATATCATAAATTGGACAGCTGAAACAATACAAATTTGTTTTTCATGGGTTCATGTACCATCATGGTTGATTCTAATATATACTACAGGTTTCTATTGAGATGGCTTAAAACACCAACTGTGTCATGGGCCCTTAAGGCGGCGTACTACAATTGTTTTCTAATTGGATGTGTTATCAAATTCCCTTCTAAATATAGACGCTTACGCTCACAGATGAGTGATGCTGTGAGTCATGATGAGAGAATTGCAGTAGGGAGAGATTAATCCAAAAACCCATAACTGGCCAAGCGATTGGTGTTTAGACTTACACAAGGGACATCTATGTCACCCTCTCTAAGGTCCAAGGAACATCCAAGGAGAGCAGAGACAGAGTGTGTGTAAGATCCAAAGAATGGGAAGGACTATAAAGTCCATGGTTATACCCACAGATTAGTGTTGCTCTCAGACTGCTTGTTGCCAGTGACAACAGCCAATGCAGAGATTCCTAACTGGTCAGAGTACCAAGAATAAGTGATGGCAGAAGGGTTAGGCCCCAAATGAGACATTTACATCACCTCTTCCGGGACTCAAGGACAACATGGAAGATGGGGTGGAAAGAAAGTGAGAGTTGGGGCTTACAGAGGGTGCCACAAAAGCATCACCTTCCGGACACAAAATGGTCAATGCATTCAAGAACTCACAGCAGATGTGACTGACTGCACAACCCCTGAATGAGATTGGGCCATTCAGTATTTCATTGTGGATGGGGGAAGGTCTTAGGATGACCCACCCCTCCTGGAGGACTCATTGGCAGTTAATGACTACAAGGTGAAGAGGAGTCTCTCTCTTTTTTTCCCCTCAGTTGTGTACCCACTTGTAGATGTAACCAACCGTCTTATTAAATAAGAAACACAGAGCCGATTCAGAGAAGAAAGCCAAGAGGTCAGAGCTAAGAGCCTCACCCTTCCTGCTTCAGCGATCCTCTTCAGCCAAGAGAGCTCTCCGAAAAGGGGCCTACTTCCTGTGTGTATGTCTTTAAATAGTCTTTCTGTTCTGTCTTCTCATTGGTTGTAAACCCAAACACATGACTGCCCTCGTCACTGCCCATCTGTACAGACCTCCAGGTCTTCTATGGTTGGTATTGAGATTAAAGGCATGTGTCTCCAATGCTGGCTGTATCCTTGAACACACAGAGATCTACCTAGCTCTGTCTACCAAGTGCTGGGATTAAAGGCGTGCACCACCACCACCATGCTCTTGCTATGGCTCTAATAGCTCTGACCCCCAGGCAACTTTTTTTATTAACATACAATTAAAATCACATTTCAGTACAAGTAAAATACCACCATACCCACTGATTAGTTGCCCAGTAAGTAACCCCCATCTTACACTCATGTAGGCAACTCTAATTAAGCTCAGCAGGTCACAGAAATACAAGGCATGAAGTAGAAATGTGACATGTTGAGAAGAAAGGGGGTTATATGGGAGTCAACTGGTAAGAAAGGATAATGGGGTCTACATGGTACCAAAATACATTATTGTTCAAGTTCATAGTACTAAACTCTTGAGCAACACTTTAACATTGATATCTCTCTCTCTCTCTCTCTCTCTCTCTCTCTCTCTCTCTCTCTCTCTCTCTCTCCATCTTTTCTTACCTTCCTCCCCTTTCTCCTTAACATGAGACCTTTTTCCAAATATTTAAATGCTGGTTCCAGTTGTCTGACAGTTTCCTATGTGATTAACCAGTCATTTCTTGAATGTGTTGACTAGAAAAGTCTCCTCAGATCGATGCCTGCTTCATTGCCTACTATGTCCACTTTCCATTAGTCCACTAGAACACAAACTCAGTTCAGGCAATTTCTTTGCTATCTTAATTCTTTTGCCTTACTTACTGTGTGTATGTGTATGTGTGTGTGTGTGTGTGTGTGTGTGTGTGTGTGTGTGTGTGTGTGTGTGTTTATATGTATGCATTGCATTGCTTATGAATGACGGTCAGAGGACAACCTGCAGAATCAGTTCTCTCCTTCCGCTGTGTGGATCTTGGGCATCGACCTTGGGTCCTCAGGTTTGGTGGCCAGTGCCTTTGCCTCTGAGCTCTCTCACCAGGCTGTCTTTGCAGTTTTACAACAAGGATTTCCTTGTACCAGTTTCTGATGCTGCGTTCCTTGTTTCCACATGAGAGCTCATCCAAACAAGCTTTATTGCCCTTATTGTTGTCAATGTCTTTTTCATGACAGTTTATGAATGTGGGTATTCTCTGGGAAAACGTAAGCTTTCTCTGAAGCTTGTTTTTCTTTTTTTTTTTCTGTGCTCAAAACCAAAACCAATTACCTTAAATAAGTTTTTTTAGTCCCTCTAGGAGGCACCTCTAAGCTATTCTCACCTGTACCTGTCACCTAGTTCCAGAGTGGCTTCCACATTTTTAGGCTTTTTTTTTTTTACAGCAGCACCTAACTCTCTGAATTAATTTCTGTGTCAAGAAAGGCTGTTTAAAAAAGTATGGCCATCCTTCTCTATCTGCAATTTTTCTTTCCATAGTTTCCATTACCCATGATCAGCTGTAGCTTCAAAATAGTAAATGGAATTCTCCATAAATTTACAATTCATATATTTTTAATGCTTGTCATTTTGAATATCATGACAAAGCCTCATACTGTCCTGCTCTCTCCTGCCTGCGTCATGAATCATCTCTGTGTCCAGTGAATCCACGCTGTATACACTATCTGTTCATTAGGTGCACAGTAGCTATCACAGTTAAGATTGATTGGCATCTTATGTTCAGGTCATCCTTAAGTTACCTAATAAATTACCAAGAAGTACAAAAGCAGCAATACTTGCAGATTTAATGTGCCAAAATGAAATCCCTAATATGCATTCTTAAATAAAAAGATCAGTGTTTATCACAGGTGGGTTTGTAAAGTAAAATATGTGGGCTAGATAGGGTGTGGTGCTGACAACAGTTTCAGACATTTGTTGGGGTCTTAGAAGATAGCTCTATGGGAGAGAAAACTATCCTCCCCATGCATAGACTACTCAGGAGTCATAGACTACACACTTTCACCAAGTTCTGGAGAGGGATTCCAGACCAAGGTCAGGGTACTGTATCTACCTGTAGGGGAAGACAAAGGGGGTGGGAAGGAGGAAGGAAGAGTTGTTCTTCTTCACTAATATCATCCTGGAAGCCAGTCCTACCCTGAATGATACTATCTAAAGTTAATCATCTTCCAAAAGCCACCCTTTCCAAACACCATCACTTGTGGACTTATAAGTTCTGTGAGAACAGAGACCCTAAGTTCATAGTCCAGGCTAAATCATCCTCAGGCTTCTTCACTAATTATTAGAGACTTGGAACCCACTCGATACAATTAGGACTGAAAGACATGGCCAGAAAGAGTGCTAGGCTCCCTTCTCCAACACAGCTGCCCTGCTGTATTCAGAGAGCCCTGCATTTTGCATAACTCTCTGCTGGCATTGTCTTGTCAATCTTAATGGCTATGTAACAAGGAGTTCTCTGTTTTCATTTCACACAGAACCTGAAATTTATGCAGCTGCTCTACCCATGAAAGAGGAATTAGAAAGAACAAAACTTATATGTGGAAAAATGGATGGATGATAGGAGATGGGAATTTGTACACAGGATAAATAGATCATTAACAAATCACAATGCAAAGGAAACGTTCAGTTGGATTCGACCTCAGTGAGGCAGGACTATAGTCAAAAGGAGCCACCCATCTCCTCACCCTCACTCACACATCCAGAATGTGTCATCCATGTGTGTTAATGGAATAATTCACAAAACACAGACACACTACCCTGCTGTGTCTTCTCCTTCCATACCCTTTCTTGGATCCCATCAGTAATTCTGACTCATCTTTCAATTCAAACTCCATGGGCTGGGACACTTCTCTTTGAGAATCTTAGCTCTAGTTCTGATAAAGATCATGATCTAACTAAAAAGAAAGGAAGAAAGAAAGAAGAAAGAAAAAAAGAAAGGAAGGAAGGAAGGACAAAAGAAAGAAAGGTTCTGAATGATTTCATTTAACTACAACTGTGCTTGATCTAGCTATCACAATCATCTTTGCTCAGTTTGAGGCAAAGGTAATAGGAGATCAGACACATAGTTTAGTCCTTGGTAAATCAGTCGGAGTGGTTTTTGTTTTGTTTTGTTTTTAGATTGCATACTATGTGAGGACTGTACCTACATCACACTAACTCTGCAACTTGCCCTTCCAACTCCTCCCATATTTTCCCAATTCTCTCTCGAATTCATGACCTTTTCTCTTTTTTCTTTTCATTTTTCTTTATTAAGAATTTTTCTTCTCACTCTACATACCACCCCCAGATCTCCCCTCCTCCCTCCTCCCACCCTCCAGCCCTCCCTCCCAAGCCACCCCACATCCCCACATCCCCCAAATCAAGGTCTCCCATGGGGAGTCAGCAGAGTTTGGCACACTGAGCCTAGGCAGGTCCAAGCCCCTCCCCGCTGCACCAAGGCTGTGCAAGGTGTCGTGACCTTTTCTTTAACCATTATTGCTGCACATAGACACAAACACACACACACACACACACACACACGCACACACACACACACAACCTAGTGAGCCCATTTTGTGATGCTGTGTGTTGTATAGGGCTGAATACTTGGGATTGGATAACTTAGGCCTGAGTTGTTTAAAAGTTCTTTGTTGTTGTTTTTTTTAAATAACAACCTCTTTTTTTTTTTTTTTTTTTTTGGTTTTTTTCGAGACAGGGTTTCTCTGTGTAGCTTTGCGCCTTTCCTGGGACTCACTTGGTAGCCCAGGCTGGCCTCGAACTCACAGAGATCCGCCTGGCTCTGCCTCCTGAGTGCTGGGATTAAAGGCGTGCGCCACCACTGCCCGGCAACAACCTCTTTTTGATGAAACATTTTGTTCCAAGATTTTCTCTTTCTTGTGAAAAAATAAGAAAATTAAAGCAACAATGAATTAAAATGTTGGACAATTATTATTCTCACCGTATTCTTCAATGAACACTGTTAACACAAATGTTACAGGTTGATGATATGTGCCAACAGCTATCAACTTCAAGGGTATCCTTACTTCTATGCAAACAAATCTGCAATTCTTTGCTTACCACTGTGCTAGATTCATAAATTTCTTAAGCAATTTTTAATGAGAGATCACTAAAGTGTTAGGAAAATCACATGCAATAATAATTTTAACTGCAGCATGAAAGCTAAAAAGCTCACAGTGGAAGACCTTGCAATATTCTTTATTTCTACTGAAAAGTGCAATGTTTTTCATTTTCCAAGCACTTTGACATTTTCCTAGGAGAACAACATACCATACAGACCTCTCTCTCAAACAAGTAACCGTCTTTTAAATGCAGAATTGGGTACCAGGCTCTCTTAAGTGTAATTTGGGTTTATTCAACATAAACAGAAAGCGATTTCTGGTTTCGAGAAACACTGGCAGGCAGAATGGTGCTGCAAGAAGGCCCGGGTGTGGAAACCAATACTGCTTGGGTTACAAAATAGTTTTATATGGTCGGAAAATGTAAAAGAGTTACTAATGATGACACGAACTGAAAAGAGAGCGACGAACAGCAGAGCAGTTTAAAAGATGCTAGGAGATCCTACCAGGAAGCAGTGGAGAGTGGAATTATGGGTATGGGGAGGATTCAAAACATGTCCCTATCAGAACATGACCAGACTGAAGAAAAGTGTGAAAGGTTCTGGTAACTCTGGGCTCCTGCCTTTTAGTACAAGGCCTCTAGATGGATGCCTGGAAGCATGTATTATGCAGCTGTCTCTCTAGAACATCAACATTCCCTCTCAGAGAGAGAAGCTGGTTCAACTTACAAAACTGGGGAAGTGCAAAAAGGTCACAGGATTCAAGAAGCCCCTCTCTATGGTTATATGAGCAGTAGAAAATTGTTGGAGAGAGGAGGCTCTCATTAGTGGAATTGCCTACAAGCTAGGCAGAGAGCCACAGGGATGGAGTTTGCATGAGGATCACCCATGATGAGGTGGTATTTTTGGTGATGCTGAGTTTCCTATTCAAGGTGAATGGTGTTTGTTCATGCAGTGCTAGGAAACTCAATGTTTAGGCTCACTCTGGAGCTACTGGTTAAGATGCACATAGCACAGTATCACATGGTTTGTAAAGCACAGGTCTGCTTTGCTTCCCGCACAAGCTCATCTGGGAGCTGCCATGACAGTATCTCTGACCTTCACACCTGTGTCTACCCTGCCAAACCACTTCCTTTTGCTCCCCTTGGCTTAATAGCGATTCTACCTTCCGTCTTTTATTCATAGAGCATGTTAAAATCCTCATTGAAAAACTAAGAATAACATTCCAAGTATTTTTAAATTAATAAGATCCAGTGCTAAACTAACATAATAATGTAGTGAACAAAATCTGAAGCCAATAGATTAAGAAGAAAACTATTTTTTAAACTCCAATGCAACACAGTGATCTCAGATCAAGTATTAAAAATGACTTTCTAGGATATTGCTGGGTAAGACAATAATCATGGCTGTTATAATTTTCAGAGGTGTTATAATGCAGTACTGTAGATGACTTGGATTGTACAGCAGCATATGATAGTTGTTAGTCTGCAGGCTGGGGTCTCGGGAGTTGCTCCTTCTTCTGATCCTGTAACAATAATTTGCCAATGGTCATTTTCTCCCTGAGTCCTCACATGGTCTCTCTCTGTCTGTGTCTAAATCTTCTCTTCTTCTATGTCATGTGGGCTTTAATCCCACCCTCACAGACTAATTTTAAACTTAATTAACTCAATAAAAAGCCCATCTCCAAATATAGTCACACTCACACTTAGAAAGGGCAGAGTCTACCTTACAGGAGTGATAATGTTGCAATATGGATTACTTTCGTATACCACAGAGCTTTAGTAAATGATGCAGTATTCACTTAATACAGAAACAGAGTGGTGGGCCTGGGGCAATAGCTTGGTGGTCAAGAGCACTGGCTGCTCTTTCAGAGAACTAGGTTCAGTTCCCAGCATCCACAGGGAGGTTCACCACCACCCAGAAACCTAGCTCCAGGGCATCAATGCACTCTTCTGACATCTGTGGACATCAGGTACATACATGTTACACAAAAATGCCCTTGGGTAAAATACTCACACAATAAAGTAAAACCCCGGTGGATCTCTGAGAGTCCAATTAGTGAGAATGAGGAGGGTTTATATGAGCGAGAATTGTTGAGACCAAGGTTGGATAAAGCACAGGGACAAATAGCCAAACGAATGGAAACACATGAACTATGAACCAATGGCTCAGGGGTCACCAATTGGATCAGGCCCTCTGGATGGGTGAAACAGTTGATTGGCTTGATCTGTTTGGGAGGCATCCAGGCAGTGGGACCGGGTCCTGTGCTCATTGCATGAGTCGGCTGTTTAAAACCTGGGGCCTATGCAGGATCGCTTGGCTCGGCCTGGGAGGAGGGGACTGGACCTACCTGGACTGAGTCTACCAGGTTGATCTCTGTCCACGGGGGAGGCTTTGCCCTGGAGGAGGTGGGAATGGGGGGTGGGCTGGGGGGAAGGTGAGGGGGGCAGGAGAGGGGAGAACAAGGGAATCTGTGGCTGGTATGTAGAACTGAATTGTATTGCAAAATAAAAATAAAAATAAATAAATAAATAAAAATCTTTTTTAAAAGAGAAATGAAGGAACAGAGTTAGCTTGGGTGGGGAAGTAGCGTGGGGGTGAGGCACTTGCTCACCAATCACAAGGCCTTGACTTTGTTCCTAACTGTGAAAAAAAGGAAAGTAAAACAAAGACTCAGAATAACAGAAAAACAGTCAAAATTCAAAGTCTAGAAATAGTTATTTGTATAATTTTGATTTGGCACCTAACTTTCACCAAAGGATAAAGAAAATGAATTATTGTATAATTATTATTGATCAAACATTTATCCACTTAGAAATAAAATTAACCTAGCTTTCTACATCATATAGTTTACAACATAATTTCCAAGTAAAGGAAAAGTTAACTGAAAATAAAAAGCCATAATATCTACTCAAGGCACAGTAACTTATTTCAGAGAAGAAACAGCCATTTCCACATGTAAACGCACCTCTAAATATAAGGCACAGATGGGAAAAGTACATTGATTTTATGATGTAAAAAAAAAAAATTAGGACAATAAAACAAGAAAGAAAGAAAAAGAAAATGAGAAGAGACTGGAATAACAGTGCTGTACATGAGTGAATACTGATGTTCCCAGTAACTGTAAGATATTAAACAAAAAAAAATTGTTGTCCGTGTGAGGGCTGAGCTGGGTCATAGAGAGGGGCTCCTTTAAGGAGGGCAGATCCTTGCTCCTGAGACTCCCTCCCTTAAGGGGATCTCAGCTGTTATAGGCTGCTGGGTTATTAAATGAGATCTCTGGAGTTTTCATGTGTGATGGAGAAACTCGGCCTCTCTGTTTCTTTGGCTCTCTGTTTCTCCCCAGCCTGGTTTTCTGTTCTGTCTTTTGTCTTTTCTTCCTCTTTCCTTCCATCCTTTTCGTCTTTTTGCTTATTTTACCTCAAGTAGGTCAATGGTATGTGCTAAATGGTAAAGGCAAGCAATCTGTTAGGCTTTCACCAACTGGTTTATGGCTCTTCTTAGCATAATGCTGTGAGAACTGACCTGCAGGCTCAAACAGAGCTCATCTACATGCTTGGTTTGATTTCTAGGAATGCACATGCCTATACTTCATTGCACTGGCGGAAATTAAAAATTACACCTCAGTCTGTATGTTCAAATATCCAATATTATTTCTACTACTTCATTCTGACCCTCAGGCTATAGAGAAGAGTCATCCTCTCTCCCTAAGGTGAAGCATCAAAGCACAGTTGTTGCATGGGAAAGAAATGAAATTCTGAGTCCGTGGTTAGAAGCAAAAGACTCGGATCATGCACTGGGCATACAACAGAAGCCTTGCCCTACTAAACTCCACAAGGCACGAAACACATCCAACTCATACTCTCAAATGCATAGAATCACAACCCAGTTTAAAACCACACAGCCTAGAAGTGATGAGATTTGAATGCCCTGCACAGAGTGGCTTCCAGAGTATCGCTGGTGACATGTTGCATTGGAGCAAGTCCCTGTTCCTACTTTTACTAACAATGCCACTTTGACATATGACGGGGCCTCCTTAGGTTCCATTTTCTCCACCTATAAAATAAAAGGCAAACTCATTTTCTATTTCAAGTTGCTGCTTGGAAGGAAAGGGGCCATTACAAATGCAAAGAACTTGATATTGGTCCTTATATACACTATGCATGGAAAAATAACATTATTGTTGAATTTATTTTATTCCAAATTATGTGAAAGAAAATCTAGCATTTTGATTACTTTAAAAAATAGGAAATTACTTTTAATATTCAAAACCCCAGTCGGATGATACAGTTTTCACTATTAGTGCACATACCCAATAGTCTACAAATAGCCCTGTGATAAGGTATGTGTGTGGCACACATATCTATATTTCAGACCATAGTCAGAGGTTTCTGGATTAGCATATAGAGTATATTTCTGTCTGCAGGAGGTCAGTTAGACCATGTCTGAATTTGCAAAACCACTTAGGAGAACTCTAACTCAGCTGAAATGCCAAATTATTCTTTCTAGGTTGATGAGATTATAGATTCTTTAAAAAAAAATATCTTCTTTAGACTTTTGTGCATTTTTCCATTTTAATGAATACATAATTTTTAAACCAGAATGAGCCTCATTTTAAAATAAAAGTAACTGGCACATGAATTATAAATTTTGTAGGTATTTAGTGACTCTTGATATGAACCAATAAATTAAATAAAAGATATAAGCCTTAGCATGGTGTTATGAGACATCATTGGCACTGGACACGTGACCAGACTGACCTTCAAGTTCAGATTTTAGTTTCCCTGGAGAAGAAGAGAATGATAATTTAGATAGCTCATTTAGGATGAATTTTATAACAAGTCTGTATTGTTCATTGAAAATATAATTTATCTCGACTTCTACCCAGTTCAGAGCAAGTGGCACAGCTAACCTTCTTCAAAGCAGGGTAGTTTAAACTCAGAATCATTAACTACTCATTAAGTCACTCAGTGATTTAACATGTTAACAGTTTTAAACTTATTAATTTGTGGGTTTGCTGGAAGTTATTTGGGTCTGGGCCAGATTTGGCCAACTTCAGCAGGGCTAAAAGACACAGGACTCAGAACAGCGAGTAGAGGAGGGGTGTAGGTTAGGTTCTTAAGTGTCTGGCCATTGACTGCCTGTTTGTGATGGGTCACTAGCCTCCCCTTCTCAGTATGCTGCTGTGGATGTGCTGGCATGGGCATTGCAGGAGTCCAGTGTGGAGAAAGGCTAAACATGGAGCTGACACTTGGTTGCTTGTGCTCTATTCTGTTGTTATATGAAAGCCACCAGGAGGGTCTGGTTTTCAGTGAAAGAAAAGACTTTGACTGACCGTAGTAGAAATAACAAATGACTTGCTTAGCTGTACAGGAGCTGGATATAAGCAGGGAAGAGCTGGAGTCATTGCTGGAATTGTTTAGCGATAAACATTGCTTGGTCTCATGAAAGCTGAGTTTTGAATAAGAAATAACCCCATAGCCTTATGGATGTTCCCCAGTTTGTGATATTTTTTGGAAAGGTCATGGAACCTTTAAGAGGAGGAACTTCCCAGGAGGAAGTGCATCTTTGGGGATAGACATTGAGGTTTCTTATCACAGCCCCACTTCCTGTCATCTTTCCGTGCTTCCTGTGTGTGGATGCACTTCCTGTCATCTTTCTGTGCTTCCTGTGTGTGGATGAAATGTGACTTCTCTGCTTCCCACCCGCTAGACTCCTCCCACTCCTTCTGCCATGTCTTCCCCACCATGATGGGCTATATTCCCCTCATGGAATTATGAGCCAAAATTAAGCCCTTTCTCCCCTAAGTTGCTTTTGATCAGAGTATTTAATCATAGCAACAGAAATAAAATTAGAACAAAGGTAAAATCAAAATTCCCATAGTGTCTAATTTCTGAGGTTCAAATTTTAATGATGTTAAAATACTGAGGTCAGGATGGCCATGTATAGAAGCACAGTGTCCACTTAGGTAAGTTCCTAATGACTTAATGTATACTTGTAACTCATACCTTTACATCTCTGTTTTCATGGAAATGATTTTCTTTCAAAAAAAATGGGTAGTCTAATCAGAAAACCTAGTCTTCTCATCTGTGTGCCTTTAATGTAAAACAGTTCAATCAAGCAATGTCTGCTCTTCTGGCAAAGGTAAATTCCCTCTGGGTCTTAGGCATGCTTGCCCAATTTCCTTCCAATGCTCCTACAGTCACTCAAGACAGCAGTTGTTTTCATGGAGAAAACTAATAGCACGTTAGTTTAAATGAACATAAATTAAGTGCTTGACGTTACCTGTGAAATAAGTAAGAACGATTTAGGAGCCAGGAGCTTCACTTGTTCAGCAAGGCAGCTACAACGTTATACAATGTATTTTCTCTGAAGAAAACCTAAGAGAAGTTGAAAGTTCTTGTGCTAAACTCACCTACAGAGAGGATAGTATACTGCAGTCCATCCACTCACCTACAGATAGGACAGTACACTGCAGTCCATCCACTCACCTACAGAGAGGACAGTGCACTGCAGTCCATCCACTCACCCACAGAGAGGACAGTGCACTGCAGTCCATCCACTCACCTACAGATAGGACAGTACACTGCAGTCCATCCACTCACCTACAGAGAGGACAGTGCACTACAGTCCATCCACTCACCTACAGAGAGGACAGTACACTGCAGTCCGTCCACTCACCTACAGAGGGGGCAGTACATTGCAGTCCATCCACTCACCTGCAGAGAGGACAGTGTACTGTAGTCCATCCACTCACCCACAGAGAGGACAGTGCACTGTAGTCCATCCACTCACCTGCAGAGAGGACAGTACACTGCAGTCCATCCACTCACCTACAGAGAGGACAGTGCACTGTTCATCCACTCACCTACAGAGAGGACCATGCACTGCAGTCCATCCACTCAACTACAGAGAGGACAGTGCACTGCAGTCCATCCACTCACCTACAGAGAGGATAGTACACTGCAGTCCATCCACTCACCTACAGAGAGGACAGTACACTGCAGTCCATCCACTCACCTACAGAGAGGACCATGCACTGCAGTCCATCCACTCACCTACAGAGAGGACAGTACACTGCAGTCCATCCACTCACCTACAGAGAGGACAGTACACTGCAGTCCATCCACTCACCTACAGAGAGGACAGTACACTGCAGTCCATCCACTCACCTACAGAGAGGACAGTACACTGCAGTCCATCTACTCACCCACAGAGAGGACAGTGCACTGCAGTCTATCCACTCACCCACAGAGAGGACAGTACACTGCAGTCCATCCACTCACCCACAGAGAGGACAGTGCACTGCAGTCCATCCACTCACCTACAGAGAGGACAGTGCACTGCAGTCCATCCACTCACCTACAGAGAGGACAGTACACTGTAGTCCATCTACTCACCTACAGAGAGGACAGTACACTGCAGTCCATCTACTCACCCACAGAGAGGACAGTGCACTGTAGTCCATCCACTCACTTGCAGAGAGGACAGTGCACTGCAGTTCATTCATTCACCCACAGAGAGGACAGTACACTGCAGTCCACCCACTCACCCACAGAGAGGACAGTGTACTGCAGTCCATCTACTCACCCACAGAGAGGACAGTGCACTGCAGTCCATCCACTCACCTACAGAGAGGACAGTGCACTGTTCATCCACTCACCTACAGAGAGAACAGTGCACTGCAGTCTATCCACTCACCCATAGAGAGTTCAGTGCACTGCAGTCCATCCACAGAGCTTCCCTCTTGCCTAACAACTATCATCTCTTTCTTTTGTGGTCACTGGTTATTATTTTCTTTATTTATTTAGAAAGTAGTTATATAGCCGGGCAATGGTGGTGCATGCCTTTAATCCCAGCACTTGGGAGACAGAGCCAGGTGGATCTCTGTGAGTTCGAGACCAGCCTGGGCTACCAAGTGAGCTCCAGGAAAGATGCAAAACTACACAGAGAAACCCTATTTCGAAAAACCAAAAAAAAAGTAGTTATATATACATAAATTTGAGAATGTACATGTTATCCTGAGAAAGAAGGATCCTTAATTTGAGGCCAACCAGGACTACATAGTGAGGTTCTGGCTATCCAGGACTACTTAGTGGTACTTGGTCTCAGAAAAGAAAATCATACACTTATACTGGTGGTTCTGTAGTACCCTAAAGTGCTATCTATATATTTATTGTTGAGAGCAAACCAAGGAAAGTATAAGAAAAGCTGCATTAGTGTCAGGAAATGCTTCGAAATGACTCTGTTCTGTAGAAGAAAGCAAAGAAAACCAGAAATCAAAAGGTTTTTTTTAAAAAATGCAACTTGTTCTCTTTTCTTCTCTTAAGTTTAATACAATGACAAAGTTTATAAACTAATAAGTATACAATATCCACTTGGATTTATAATATGTATAAATTTAATACAATAACACAACAATCAGAAAATTACATGGCACTATACAGTGACATTATTTCAAAATCTCATCAGATTCAGATAAATCTGAAATTTCTGACCAAAGGCATATAGTAAATGCTATTTCAAAAAGAGATTGAGCATCTAAGGAGCTAAAATGCCATTCTTACCTATGAAAGCATACAAAACATTGCTGGGGGCCCACAAGATAGCTGAGTGAGTAAAGGCACTACTCCCCAAGCCTGGCAGCCTGAGCCCAGTTCCTGCGGCCCACAGGGAGAAGGAAAGAACCAATTATTGCGGGCTGTCTTCTATCATTCATACGTGTGATATGGCACACTCAGTCACACATACACAGACAAATGAACAAATGTAAAAATTATTTTAATTAAAAATATTAGTTTAACTGTGTGTAGTGTTTGGGATGTTACTGTCCTTTAAATTTTCCTAAGCCAAAGACTTGGTTGCCAGCTACCAGGTGTGACTGACAGAGGTGGGGCAGTTAAGATGCGGGGCCTAGTTGGAGAAAGCTGTGTCACTGGGAGCATACTCATAAAGGTGTGGTGAGGGCTTTCCCCACCCTTCTTCTTCCGTGTCCCACTGATTCCTTGCCATATTGAAGTGATCATCTCTGTTTCATCACATCCCCCTGTAGTTCTATTCTATGTTGCCCCAGGTCCATAAACAAAGGGGCAACTGGATCGTGCATTGACCCCTCTGAAACCTGTGCTCCAAAATCAATATTTCTTTTTTTTTAAGTTGTTTATCTCAGTAATCTGTGATAGAAAAGTGATGAACTTAGGAGATGTTGATCAACAATTCATCTCCTAGCTGATTCTAGATCCTGTCAAGTTGACAATAGTAACTATCACATTAACCTAAACTTGTGAAACAATGCAGCATTAGACAATTAACAGTGCAAGTGTGTAAACGTGACTGCCTGTGAAGATGGGTACTGAGTAGTACAGAAACTTTCCACCATGGGAAACATCCTGAACTAATAACTCAGCACTAAGCAAATTTTATCAAGTGTAAGTGGGGGTATATAGGGAAATTTATTAACTGTTCTCTAGTCAGATTGTGTTATTTCAATATGCCACCCTAAAAATGATATATTAAGCAAACAAAACAATAGGAAAGGTGAGTCCTCTAATCTCAACACTTAGAAGGTGGAGACAGGAATATAAAGAGTTCAAGGCCAACCTCAGCTATAGAGAGAGCTCAAAGCCAATGTGGACTACATGAGACACTGTTTCAGAACAACAATATCAACAACCAAACACAACTACAAAATGAAACTGTTTCTGGACGGAGGATGCAGCTCAATTGGTAGACTGCATCCCTTGCACACATGAGGCCCTATATTTAATAACTAGTAATGCATAAATCAGGTGCATCAATCAGGTGTGAAGAGATATCCTTATAATTCCAGCACTCCAGGAGTCAAGATGATCAAAAGCTCAGGACAATCCTCAACTGTGACGTGAGTTCAAGGCCAACCTGAGCTACATGAAACATCACCTCAAAAAATGAAATAATGAAATTGGGGATAATATACATAATGCCCTAAAGCAATATTGTACACTATCTGTCCTTCTCCACCCCATGCCATTACATACACACCAGATTTGTAAGTACATAACTAAAATTTGTAATTATTGACCATGTACTAAGTCCTGAAATGGTTTTCAAAGCTTGTTGATAAATGGTGTATGTTGGACACAATTTATAACTGGAATAAAATTAAAGAAGAATTGCATGATTTACCAATAAACATAGGAAGAAAAAAGAAAGTGATATGTATGGGTGTTTTTAGATACCTTGCCTAGATAAATTCTGGGTTATACATGAGATCACAATGTAAGTTTGCAACTATTTACAATTGAAAAATGAGGGACTGTATAACAAAATTTCCAACTCGCAGGTAAATAGAATAACTCAATGATTCCATAGGCTAGGTTTTTAACACCTAATTCATTAGCTCAAAAATAAGAGATGTTGAAACTAATTGATTTAAACTTTTAATTCATAAGCTCACCAAAGAAGTCAGGGGTCTCCATGGAGTGAAAGAAAAAGATTACTACAAAGAGAGCATGGTATGCTCATCCAGGTAACAGAAAATGATGCTAGAATCTCTTCCCAACCTCAGCTTCATACAACAGAACATGCTCAATAAAAAGCCACAGTGTAGTAACTGATATGCAAATGTGGGGAAAGTAGGCTCTGTATAGATGTTTCATAAAATCACGATGGGCTTCTAGAACACAAGCGTCCTTTCTGCTCTCCACCCCATTTACATTCTCAGGACTACTTTTCATTTCTTAATAAACCATTTCTATTCCTATTTCTGAAAAAGAGAGAATAAAAATAAAGAACTCTGAAAATAATAAAGATAAAAGAAATCAATGACTGAGTACATTTCTTTATATAAAAATCATGTAGAGAAAGTTGCGTGATGTTATAATAACAAACACAAATAAAAGAAAAAATCTCCTGTTTACACAGGAAGAAAAGTGCCATAAAACATAAAATTTCACACATCAATTCCATTCAAAACTGCACAGGAGTTTTCATGAGAACCCGGCATCTCAAGTTAAAATGCTCTTGTAGAAGAAAAGGAACAGAGGTAACAGAGATATTGTGGGGTGCAGGTTGGGGGAGAGCAGAAACGTACTACCACAGCAATAAGATGTTATTGCAAAACTATAATAAAAACACAGACTAATAAAGGTACATAAACTCTCAGTAGAAGAGGTGTGAGAATCCATGGTGAGCTTTTAGCGACTAGATATGTACAAACTATGAATATAGAATTAAACTTTTGGTACATTGTGCTGATATCATTCTAGAACCACAAGAAAAGAAGTAAAGTAAATGTAACATAAATTGCTAAACAGTCTTATTAATTAAGAAAAAAACCGTGGAGCCAAATATTGGGGTGAAAGCTGAAAGATCAGAGAAACAGAACAAGCCACAGCCAACCTCACCTCACCAACTCCTCAGCCAATCCTGTTTCCACAAATACTGAGACTGAAAGCCTCTGAGTCCTCACTCCTGAGGGTCTCAGTTGAACTGCTGCTTAGTTCCTGTCTCCTCACACCTTATATACCATTCTCCACTCAGCCATGTCACTTCCTGGGATTAAAGGCATATGTGCTTCCCAAGCAAAGACATGAGATCCCAATTGTTGGGATTAAAGGTGTGTGCCGCCACACCTGTCTCTGTTCCCAGTGTGGCCTTGAACTCACAGAAATCCAGAAGGATCTCTGCCTCCCGAGTGATAGGATTAAAGGTGTGTGCCACCACTGTCTGGCCTCTATGTCTAATCTAGTGGCTGGCTCTGTCCTCTGATCCCCAGATAAGTTTATTAGGGTACACAATATATTTAGGTACACAATATCACCACAGTAAAACACTTTTAGAAAGCAACATAAGGCATTATCTTCATGTACCTGACATCTGTGACATTAAACAAGAGAGAAAACAACAACAGAGGAAAGTAGATTAACATTGATATCAACTGAATAAATAACTTTTTAGTTGGGCATGTGCATTACTGAAAACAAGAAATGACCTTAGGGGCTGAAGAGATGGCTCAGAGATTAGCAACACATGTTGCTCTTGGCAGAGGAACCAAGTTCTGTTCCCAGCACCTATGACAGGCAACTCACAACCACTCCAGCTCCTAGAGGATCCAATGCCTCTGACCTCTGCAGGCACCTGCGCCCCCATCTTCTAATAAATACTCACACCTGTGCATAATTAACACTTAAAATGAGTATTTTTAAAGTGAAATCACCTTAGAAATCCCCAATGTATTAAAGAGTAAACAATACTACAAATCAGACTAGAGACTCTTTAACTGCTCATCAAGGGAGAACATATATATATATATATATATATATATATATATATATATATATAGTGAATATATATATATATTCACATAATAACATTGTAAGCCATGATTACCAAGAATGAAATATGGTATAGGTCACTTGGAAAACAGTTTGGCAATTGCAACATATTTTTACCTTTACTACACCATACAGGACTGAATCAGGAAACGTGTCTATATAAAACCTGTCTTGTGACTACTTTGGACAACTTTTATTCATAATGACAAGTTGGAAGCAATGAAGATGTCCTTTAAGTAAATGGATAAACCATTGCCAATCTGAAAACTGAACTGTTAGCATTAAAAAGAAATGAATTAGCAAGCTGTCAAATGATACAGAAAAAAATACTATATGTTGTTAAGTGAAAGAAGTCAATATGAAAAACCATTCTATGATTCCAACAATATGGAAATCTGGAAAGGCAGAAATGGGGAGGCAGTAAAAGGATCAGTGATTGACAGGGACCCAGGGAAAGAGAGAAAGGGTGTCTAGTTAGGGCTGCTATTTCTGTGATTAAACATCATGACCAAAAGCAACCTGTGATTTAGGATATGTATTTGGCTTATATATCCTAAATCACAGTCCACTGAGGGAAGCCAAGGTAGAAACTCAAACAGGGAAGGAACTTGGAAGCAGGAGCTGATGCAGAAGCCATGGAGGGGTGCTGTTTACTGAATTGTTCAGCCTGCTTTCTTATAGTACTCAGGTGCACAGGCAAGGCGAGGCCCATCCCGCAATGGTCTGGGCCCTCCCACATCAATTACTAATTAATGCCCTAGATGCTTGTCAACCACTCAGTGTCTTTTTTTTTCTTTTGGTTTTTCAAGACAGAGTTTCTCTGTGTAGTTTTGGTGACTGTCCTGGATCTCACTCTGTAGACCAGGCTGGCCTCAAACTCAAGAGATCTGCCTGGATCTGCCTCCTAAGTGCTTGGGATTAAAGGCATGCACCACCACCTCTCGGCAACCACTCAATATTATGGAGGTATTTTCTTTATTGAGGCTTCCTTCTTTCCAGTGACTCTAACTGGTTGGTATCAAATAGATACAAAAATAGCCAATACATGGAGGGCATATATATCTAGCTAAGGGTACTCATATGGTAAAGAAATGACTCTATGTAACACCATGCTGGTGGATGTCATGACGTTAGACATTTATTTGATGCTACAGATGTGTAGAATCCAGAATGAATTGTATATGAATGTGAAATATGGACACCAGCTAACAATAATGTCAATCATAAAATGGTACCTTTCTGTGGCAGGATTCTGCTGGATCTAGGTGTGTGGTGTGACAAAACTTTTCCTTGGGAGATGCAACATACACTTGTACTCTCCCAAGATGGGGAACCCTTGACAGATACCACCAAAATCCAACTTGGTGAACCAATGAGTTTTTATTGGGGTTACTTACAGGAATATGGGTGAGTGGTTACTTACAGGAATAAAAATGATTCAAAGACAGTTGCATCACCAAAGCCCACACCAACATGTGTGACAGCTCACAAAAGCTGGAAAATGTGGACTACATGGTAGAGCCTGCAGGCAACTCAACAGGTAGTAAAGTGTCCTTTCCAAATGACTCTGATCTAAGCCTCTTCCATGCAGCTCCACTGCCTTCTGCTTCTTCCAGGCAGCTGGTCTGGTCTCAGAGTCTTCTTTGCAGCTCATGTCTGTGAGAGGCACTCTCAGCTTTTATTGCTTACTCTGGCAGGGAGGGATCTAGTGAATCTGGTCACTTTCAGGGACTTCTTGGAGCTATTTCGAGTTGTTTACCATCCTGATTAAGGAGGATGGCAATCTTCCCTGCAAGATTGAATGTTTCAATCTTGGCAGAAACTGTTACAGAACAGGACAGCATTCAGCCTCTGTGGGTATTTATGAAAATCCTTCACTTTCTCATCGTTTTTGCTGGTAACTTAAATCTGCTCTATAAAATAAAGTTTCTTTAAAGAAAGAAATAGAAGATGTAGAATTCACATACATATTCAGGTAAGTATCTAAAAATGTTTAGGAGAAAAAATAAATTTCAGAAATCTATATTAGAGTAAAAATAATATGAAGTTTGGTAATTGAATGAATACTATTCCTTGTTTCAGTGTATATTTATTGAGTGTACTCATATAAGATTGCACCAAAGAGATGAAGAAATAGTAGATTTTCAATATGCTCATCTTTTTCTGGAGGAGGAGGGATATGGGAATGAGTAGCGGTGCCCTGGACTCTTTAGCTACTGCACATAATCTTCCATTCTTTAAAAAAAATGTAATTATAAAATCCTCTTAAGTGGTTGTTATTAGAATAAAATAAGAGAATGAAGGTAGAAATCCTAGGAATGCCCTGGACCCCAAGTGGCCACCAAATTACAAGCCCACTGGTCTCTCCATGCAGTCCTGTCCTCAAGGTGATGCTTCCTCCAGAACCAAAGTAAAATGTCATGTAATGGTAGCACCTACTCTAGACTTGAGCATTAGGTGTACCACTAACAACGTGAGAGAACTCTTGAGCAAGTCCCTGAGCCCTAACACAACTCGAAAGTGAGGAGGTTGCGTTGGGTCATGAGTTACCTTCCTTTCACTGTTAACAGTCTAAGGTTCTGAGTTAAAGCAACTCTAGAGGTATGCTTCGGTGCTCCCCGGGGTACTTGTCAGTCACTCTTTGAAGATCAATTGACCACTTTTCAAAATAGTTCCTATTAAGTCGTATTACAACTTGTAGTGTTCTCCAGAGCAAATAGAGTATGTATTTCATGTTGATGAAAGGAAGAGCCATCAACATTGATGCAGGAAGACATTCATGAGGAGCATGGTCCACCTGACATGATCACTGAGCAACCAGCCCACCTCACCAGTTGCCAACACTAGTGTCCAAAAGCCTTCCCGCCTTTATCTGGCTTTATTTTTATTCATTTTGCATGTTGATCATGAACACAATTACATTTCTACTTTTCTGTCTTACTGCCTGTATTTCAATATGAGAGTGGTCCCAACTATAACTCTCCATCAACACTTTAAAAGACCATTATGCTGGGGAGATGGCTCAGTGGGTAAGATCACTCTCACAAAAATGAAGATCTGAGTTTGGGTACCCAGCACCCATGTAAAATCTGGGCCTGGCTACATGTGTGTGCCATTCCAATGCTACAGTGGGTAAAAACTGCAGGATTACTGGAGCTTGCTGACCAGCAAGCCAATCCCCAGACATAAAGCTCTGGGCTCTGTGAGAGACCCTACCTGAAGGAAGTAAGACAAAGAGTGATAGAGTGGAGCATGTAATTTATCTTCTAACTTTCATGCACACACATGGATTAGTGCACCAACACATGTGTATACACACATGCAAGAGAGAGAGAGGGAGGGAGAGAGAGAGAGAGAGAGAGAGAGAGAGAGAGAGAGAGAGAGAGAGAGGGAGAAAGGGAAAAAGGGGGAAGGGGAAAAGGGAAAGAGAAAGACCAATGTAAAATACATCCATGTTACCCTCCCTGCTCTTATCACATGACAAACATTAACTCCTTCTAAATTTTGTTCCCGTAATATTATGTATGGACTTCCTATGACCTTTGCCTCACTCTTTATTACATTATGGTCGCCTCATTCTCTCCATTCAGCAGAGAGAAAATGAAATTGAGGTGTTAGCACTTGTGTTTCCTTACCCAGAATGCACTTCACAACATAGCTAACTATGGTCTTACTAGCATCCTGGTCCCTTCTCACTATTTCCTACTCCGTCGTGTGTCAGTGTATATTCTTACAAATATTCAATTGGACCCACCCTGAATCAATTTAAGTAAAATAATTGTAAGAATATAAAAAGAGGGTGTTCTAAATTCACTTCTGTGGCTATGATAAAATATCCTGACCAAAAGCAACTCGAGGGAGAAAGGGGTTTATTTCTTTCAATAACAAATTTATTTCAACAAATTTGTTATTTTAGCAAACAATTCCAGTCCATCACTGCAGGGAAGTCGCAGGCCAGAAGTCTTGGGTCACAGCACATTCGCAGTCAAGAGCAGAGAGAAATGGCGGTGTGCACTCTCACTTGCATCACTTCTTGCTCTCAGCTGGATTGCTCCACTCTGTTCTAGTTTAGACCCCCCCCTGCCTCAGGAATGGTGCTGCCCACAGTGGCTTGGGTCTTCCCATATCAACTAACTACATTAAGACAACCCCTCATAAACCTGCCCACAAGCCAACTGAATATAGACAACCCCTCACTGAGACTCTCTTCCCTAGTAATTCTAAGTTATATAAAATTGACAATTAAAGCTAAGCATCACAGATGCCATCCTCTCTGTAACCAGGTGATTATTCTTTTAACAACCACTTGGTCAGAATCCTCCCAATTCTACAAGTGCTTCCAAAATCACATTTTTTTTTTATCAAGGATAATTTTCTGTCTATCTGTAAATGACCCTGTCCCTAACTGCACAAAAAATGAAGTCAGCCAACTGCAAGGAATTTTCCTAATTCTGTAATCACTCTCCTTCCATTTTCTAGAATTTCTTCCTTCCTTTCCAAGCCACCTAGTCTTTGAACAAGATTCTCCAATCTTTCCTAGGAAATTATTCTATTTATCATCTAAGTTTTATACTATGTCTATCAAAAGAAAACCTGGAAGCCAAAAATAACTTAACTTCTCTCAAAATGGACCTGTGAGACATTTTTGTAATGCTCAGTTGTGGATTAATGAGAAGAAATGAATCTTCCTTATTGAAAAAAAGTGTTTACACTAACAAATAATAAGAATAAATCTTCAATACAAAGGGCCAGCTCTTGAGTCTGCATTGCTGAAGATTGCAGTTGGATGACCATTGCGGAAAAGGATGATGGGAGTTCAGAGGAAAGCTTCCACAGAAAATGGGGAGAACACTTTTGTCTCACCAGGATGCTGAAGAACTAACCCAACCTGAAAGCTTCCTTGGTGCTTCCCGGATCACATCATTTACCCTCCCTGGGAAACAAGCCTGCTCTTACCTCCAAGGGCTTAGCATACCTATGAATTCCTGTATAACTTTATAGTACACATTTAATGCTCATTTTTCAGGAATCAAAACAATGAGTTGTGGCACCGCATCTAACTTGCATTCAAGATGGTATCTGTGCCTATTATACTCTGATTTACTCCTTTTCATGGGGTTTTAGTGCCCATCTTCATTAGCCGCACCACATTTTAACCATTCTGTTAGAGACAGACATGTAGCTTTCTTTAGCTGTTGTTCTTTGTAAAATAATACTTGGGGTAAAGAGATGTAGCTATGGCTGGTTAACTTGATTAGCATGTGTCAAGACTTGGATTCCATCCCCATACCACAAACAAAATATACTTTTAAGAAATTCCTCAAACTTGTCTATTAATATCCAAGTTCAGCTTATCTAGGTAATGTTCCGAAATATGGAATGGCAGGGTCATGTTTATGTAAATATTCAAACGTATTTTATATAAATTATATTTTTATATTGCTTTTCAATGTCTAATACACATAAATAAAAACTCACATTGACCAAAACTGTGAACACAAATTATCAAAATTAAAAATAACAGATAAATGTTCAATAGTGATATAATCATAAACTGTACATAAAAACTCAGAAATCATCAACACACTTGTATTAATAAATCTAATAGTGTGAGAAATGAAATGAGCAAAACCTGAAAAACATTTGTAACATCAGTTTTGTTGCTTTAAGTAGAATAAATAAAAATGCAATAAAATGTTAAACAAACATGAAAAACACCTATATAAAATTAAATCAATAAATATCTTTAAAACGTGTACCCCTACTCAAAATTAATTCAAATATAAATAGATAGATTTTCCTTTCTGGGATTGTAAATGTCAAAGTTTATATCCTATACACTGTTGGTAAACTAAATGATAATATAGTCACCTGACATGTTTCAAATAACATTTAAAGTAGGGGCTAGAGAGATGGCTCAGTGGTCAAGAACACTTGACTGCTCTTGCAGAGAAATGGAGTTTGGTTCCCAGCACCCACATTGGGGCTTTACAGCTGCTTGCAACTCCAGCTCCAGAGGATCTAACAAGCGCACTCATTTCTCTCTCTCTCTCTCTCTCTCTCTCTCTCTCTCTCTCTCTCTCTCTCTCTCTCTCTCTGTCTGTCTCTGTCTCTCTGTCTCTGTCTCTCTGTCTCTGTCTCTCTCTCTCTCTCTCTCTCACACACACACACACACACACACACACACACGCATGCATGCACTCATACACACACAGAGACATATATGCACACTTGCATACATACATGTACACACACAATGTTTTAAAATCATTAAGAAATAATATTTAATAAAGTCCTGTGATAGGTTAAGCAGAACATTAAGTACTCCATTGTATTAATACATCTTATCCTTTTCTGCAGCCTTGAGGTAGCTACAGAACCCAAATATTTCTGAGGATCAAAGTGAGACATAGACAAGTTAAGTGACTTTCTGATCCTACTGTAACACAAAAGCTACCTGGGATTAGCATTCACCCTGGGTAGAGTCTATATGGACATACAGGTGTGTTGTATATGTATATACTATACATAAATCTTTTCTTGCTTATATACTCTTTTTCGCCATTACATAAGCTCTCATTAAACTCCTCACAACTGTCCATTTCTCCTCTGTCTTCCTCTTCCAATGCCTTTGAATTTTTAAAACCAGTCCTTTTAATCTACCTTAGGCTTATCTTATGATTGTTTATTTATGCACACCATGATTAATTTAAAAATTTTTGAGATGTGCAAATTACAAGAAGGCAATATAATTGCATGCATAAGAAGTAGAACATTTTAAACATTGAAATTAGGTTAAATAGGAGAGTGTATCAGCAGATATGCATGTGAGGGGATGCTCCCTGCTGTGTAGCAGGTTGTCTTTCATGCTGTTCTGAGGCTCCTCTCCTTGGACAAAACAAAACTGAAGGTTCGGTTATATTTCAATTTTATTTTTTCCATGCATCAAAACAATTTGCATGTATTGTGAAAGAAGGGCTTAAATTTATTTTAAAGGCTGAGGGTGCAATTCATTAGGTAGAGTGTTTGCAAGTATTTGAGTTCAGGTCCCAGTACCACATAATTTCGGCACAATGGTATGCCTGAAATCTCAATACACAGAAAGTAGATACAGGAAAGACAGAAGTTCAAGGATATTGTTGACTACATAGAGATTGGGGCCATCCTGGGCTGTGTAGAATCTTAGCCACCACCCTCATACTGAATCAAGTGATATATTTTTATGTGATAACCCTTCCAAACAATAAGACATTGAACTTCAATAATCAGAGATGAATTATTTAGAGATAAAATACTGACTTGCTTTATATTAAATAAAGCATCTCTCTCTCTCTCTCTCTCTCTCTCTCTCTCTCTCTCTCTCTCTCTCTCTCTCTCTCTGTAGATGTAACCAACGGTCTTATTAAATAAGAAACACAGAGCCAATTCAGAGAAGAAAGCCAAGAGGTCAGAGCTAAGAGCCTCACCCTTCCTGATTCAGGGATCCTCTCCAGCTAAGCGAGCTCTCCGAAAAGGGACCTACTTCCTGTGTGTATATGTCTTTATAGTCTTTCTGTTCTGCCTTCTCATTGGTTGTAAACCCAAACATGTGACTGCCTCGTCACTGCCTGTATGTACCCGCCCTCCAGGTCCTTAAAGGCGTGCGCCACCGCCGCCACCCACTTGCTATGACTCCAATAGCTCTGACCCCCAGACAACTTTATTTATTAACATACAATTAAAATCACATTTCAGTACAAGTAAAATACCACATTTCCCCTTTTCTATTTTAATAAAAAGGAAAAAAAAAAGAAAAAGGTTATAACTAACAAAAGAAAAACTATATACAAAAGTACAATGACTATATACAATATATACAAGTAATAAATGTCTAAACAATGTCTAGTCCATTTGTATTTGACAAATTCAGAGAAAATAATTTCATTATCTATCCTATTTTGTTAAGTCCAAAATGTATCTAATTCACTTTCTATCCTAATTAATCTTCAACTATAACTAACTAACCTTCAACTCCCTCAGAGACCCAAGAAGGAAATAATATTAGCTAACAAAAATAAAAACAGAAAGTGCATGCAAGCAACTTCCAAAAAATTTGTGAGTTGACAGAAACAGCCAGCTGCCTGGACAGTCACCTGAGGTTTCTCCACAGTGTTGGGGCATCGTCTTCAGCCTATAGGCTTAGCGTATCTGACAGACTCATTTGTGAAGTAGGATGTACACAAGGTCATCAGTTCAACCTCACATTGGGTGAGAGCAGTCCATGTACCAGAAACACCTGAATTCCACTAGTGTCATGTCATGATTCAGGATTTTAAATTCTGAAAATTGTTGTTGGTTTTTTAATTCAGTTGTCCATTCTTCTTGGCTGTGTATATATGGCTTCATCTCAGCATTCCGTTCTTCTCCACATCCCTCTGTCAAATGCCAGTTTACTATTGCGAGGCGTGAGCTTAGTTACTCTTCAAGAATAACTGTTTCAGCTGCTGTTCCATTGCACATCAGAAGCCATCGGCCCACTGCCTGTTCAGCTGCCTTCGAAGAAAAGGGCACTGTACCTTTTCCGAATTGCGAAGGCCACTTCAGGGATGGTGCCATATTGTCCTGGCCTCAGAAGATGCCTTTTGATAAAGCCATAACCACACTTGTTTTGGCAAGAATCAGTAGTTTTTGTTTCATGTCCTGTCTGTCCATTTTGTCAGCAGTTGATTCGAGGATACTTTGTTGTCCAGTGGCTAACTTTTGCCACAATGAAAGTTAACTCCATATGCAGTTTCTTCAATGCCCATATTTTCTCTGAAGTAGATTGGTACTGCCAGGAGCCGACATGCCTCATAATCATAACAAAAAAGAAAAATTTTCTAAGTTATTAAAACATTTTAAATGCCATATTCTGTAGATCTCTGAAGGGTTTGAAGATGACCTGTCTAAAATATATCTGCTCAATTTTTAAAACATATCTAATATGACTACAAGTTCTATTGTAATGTGTAACTACTAACTTTCATTTCTTTTTTTTTTTTTTTTTTTTTTTTTTTTTTTTTTTTTTTTTTTTTTGGTTTTTTCGAGACAGGGTTTCTCTGTGTAGCTTTGCGCCTTTTCCTGGAACTCACTTGGTAGCCCAGGCTGGCCTCGAACTCACAGAGATCCGCCTGGCTCTGCCTCCCGAGTGCTGGGATTAAAGGCGTGCGCCACCACCACCCGGCTAACTTTCATTTCTTTATATCCTAATAGTTGGTAATAATAACATTCAAGGATCAGAAAATTGCATTGTTAAATGAACAGTATAAGTACAATTAGAGATATACATATAGCATTTTCTAACAATATCAATTTCAATATATATAATTTGTATACAATATAAAACAATCCAATCCAAAGTAAAGTATTTAAAACTGGTAATTGTCTTTTTCTTCTTCCTTTCTCTTTTTTTTTTAAACAAGAACCTTAAATCTAATCTCCTTTGCTTAGCCTTTTTCCTAACCCTTGACAACAACTTGTAACCAACTCCCCTAAACAATGAAAATTATCCCAGACCCAAAACCCATTAAAAAGACCAAAAAACCACCCGCCCCACACCACCTCTTTGGGAATGTGGGCATCGTATTCTTAAAATTGCTTCCTGCTGGGTATAGGCGAAGTTATCTTTATCCTGAAAGAAAAATTTTAGGTTAATTGTCAAATTCTAGGAAAGGTAACCATATCCTTCATTATCCAGTCTGTGTATAATGCCAAAGTTCAGGGTTTATCTCAAGTCCTTATTCAAGTAGTCTTTGAGACTGGATCATCTCAGCTAGTCATCTCAAAATTGCTCTGAGCACCTTGTAGTTCAAAACTGATCTGTAGATGATGTTTGTCAGCTTAGTGATATTATTATTGTCCACGTGGAATTGTTGTTGTTGTGGGGCCCCAACTTCTTCCTGGAGACTTCAGTTGATGTTAGGCCTGGCCGTGATTTCCTGCAGAAAACTGATAAGAGACTCGAACACAAAGACATATATATGCAGCTAATTGAAGCCTTTTTTCTAGAATTAATTAGTACTCTATATGACCATTCATCTTAAAGTTTAAAATGTATATATAACTATATATCTATATATATATATTAATTTTGTAAATTTTGATATAAAATTTATACTTTAAGAAAAGTTTTAAAGAATCAGAATAGAATCAAAGAGTTGAGATTAGTAATAGAATAGTCCCTTAATTAATTTGGCTTTTCTCCTGTCCCATAGGAGAAGATGGCTCTTTTATTCTGGCATGATACAGGGGGTTTGCATTTTCCTTTTAACAACATGCTTGAGTTTAAAGAAGGAGAGAGCCATTCTCCAACTCTAAAGTCAGCTTTAAATTTTAATTGAACTGGGACTATTAGAAGAACAATAGTGTTAAATTTTTAGAGAAAAGCAGAAACAAACATTTAGGAAGACATAAAAATTTTTTAGATAATATATACCCATATGCCATTTCACTCTGTTTCCTGGGATAGATGATTTGTCCCTTTTCTTCAGTTGTCTCATTTGTCCAGTGTTCTTCAGATTCCTTAACCTTCATTCTCCTAAAAGACAAAAACAAAAACCTTTCCCCAAGACTAATTTTGGGGATGTTCCTTTTTGGCAAGTTATTATCTGATTAAACAAAAAGACATGTGTTACTGGTGTAAGTTAGTTTAAATTAGATGTTCATGCTGGTTGAAGAACTATCACCTCCTCTAATTAAGAGGTTTCTCTTGTTCAAATCGAACCTTTATCAATTTTGATGGTACCCACAACTTATCTTCTCCTGTAGAAACAAAAGCAAAACCTCGTCCCCAATGTAACACATACCCTGGTTTCCATTCTGAGGTCAGCACATCTTTAAAGTATATAGGCTGATTTAATTCTGTAGTTTTTTCTATTATCCAATGTCTCTCTGCAGCTGTTCTTCCTTTCTCATTGGCATTAAGAAAATTCAAAGTTAATAGAGCATTATGCAGTCTGTTTCTGGGGGTTCTTGTTACCCCTTTCTGTTTATTTAGCATATCCTTTAGAGTTCTGTTTGATCTTTCTATAACTGCTTGACCTGTAGGATTATGTGGTATGCCTGTAATATGCTTTATATTGTAATAAGCAAAAAACTGTTTCATTTTAACAGAGACATATGATGGAGCATTATCAGTTTTGATTTGTGCAGGTATACCCATGATGGCCATAACTTCTAGCAAATGAGTGATTACAGAATCAGCTTTTTCAGAACTCAAAGCAGTTGCCCATTGAAATCCTGAATAAGTATCGATAGTGTGGTGTACATATTTCAGTTTTCCAAATTCTGCAAAGTGAAACACGTCCATCTACCAGATTTCATTCCTTTGAGTACCTTTTGGGTTACATCCAGCTGGTAATGGCGTTTGATTGTAGAAGGAACAAGTAGGACATTTCTTTACTATTTCTTTGGCTTGTTGCCAGGTTATGGAAAAATCCTTATTTAAACCTTTACTATTGATATGATGTTTTTTATGAAATTCTGAGGCCTCCAGCACATTTCCTATCAATAATTTATCAATCTCATCATTGCCTTGTGCTAGAGGGCCTGGCAGACCAGTATGGGATCGAATGTGAGTTATATATAAAGGATGACTCCTTTTCCTGATTGTATCTTGTAATTGAATAAATAGTGAAGTTAATTCTGAAGCATCAGGGATAAATTCTGCAGTTTCAATATGTAATATTACTCTTTCAGCATACTGAGAGTCAGTTACTATATTGAGAGGTTCTGAAAAATCCATTAATACCAACAGAATAGCATACAATTCTGATTTTTTGAACTGAATTATAAGGACTTTGAACCACTTTACTTAAATTTTCTAATTTGTAACCTGCCTTTCCTTGTTTGTTGGCATCTGTATAAAATGTACGAACTCCAGATATGGGTTTTTCCCGTACAATTCGAGGCAAGATCCAATCAGCTCTCTTTATAAGATCAATTCTATCGCTTTTGGGATATTTGCTGTTAATTTCTCCCAAAAAATTACTGCAAGCTCTTTGCCAAGGTTCACTTTCTGTCCATAATTTTTCAATATCCTCCTTAGTTAAAGGTACGACAATTTCTGCTGGGTCTATTCCTGCTAATTGACGAAGTCTCAATTTTCCTTTCCAAATCAAGTCAGAGATTTTTTCCACATAAGTTTTTAATTTTTTATTTGGTTTATTTGGTAAAAATATCCATTCTAATATAATATCTTCCCTCTGCATTAATATTCCTGTAGGAGAATGTCTAGAAGGTAAAATAACCAAAATGCAATCCAGCTTTGGATCAATACGATCCACGTATCCTTCATGTACTTTCTTTTCTACCAAGGCCAATTCTTTCTCAGCTTCAGGTGATAATTCTCTTGGACTATTTAAGTCCTTGTCACCTTCTAAGGTTTTGAACAAATTATGCAGTTCATCATTTTTTTACCCCAACAATAGTTCGTAAATGAGAAATATCTCCAAATAATCTTTGAAAGTCATTAAGAGTCTGTAGTCGATCTCTCCTAATTTGCACCTTTTGGGGTCTAATTTTTTGTAGCTCTATTTTATATCCTAAATAATTAATAGAAACTCCTCTTTGTATCTTTTCAGGAGCAATTTGTAATCCCCAGCAAGGTAAAATTTTCTTTACTTCTTCAAACATTCTTTCTAAAGTATCTGCATTTGAGTCAGCTAGTAAAATATCATCCATATAATGATAAATTATAGATTTAGGAAATTTTTTACATATCACTTCCAATGGCTGTTGTACAAAATATTGGCACAGAGTTGGGCTATTCAACATTCCCTGTGGGAGGACCCTCCATTGAAATCTTTTAACCGGTTGAGAATTATTGTAAGTAGGCACTGTGAAAGCAAATCTTTCTCTGTCTTTTTCTTGTAAGGGTATTGAAAAGAAACAGTCTTTTAAATCAATAACTATGAGAGGCCATCCTTTTGGTAACAGAGTAGGCAAAGGAATTCCAGATTGTAGAGAGCCCATTGGCTGAATTACTTTGTTAATTGCTCTAAGGTCTGTTACCATTCTCCATTTACCAGATTTCTTCTTAATAACAAATACAGGAGAATTCCAAGGGCTGGTTGATTCTTCAATATGCTGAGCATTTAAATGTTCTTCTACCAGCTCTTCTAAAGCCTGGAGTTTCTCTGTTGTTAAAGGCCATTGCTGGACCCATACAGGCTTGTCTGTTAACCATTTTAAAGGTAGAGCTGTTGTTGTTTTTGGAAGGTCATCAGTTGTTGTGCCCTGTTCTTGTATAATATGGATGACTGGTGACCACTCAGAATAATGCCTTCTAATATTTCTCTCAGAAATATGTGCTAGTTTATGATTTGTTTCTGAGATTGGAGGGATGTTAATCTGAGTATTCCATTGTTGTAACAAGTCTCGACCCCACAGGTTCATAGCTATGTTAGCCACATATGGTTTTAATTTTGCTCTCTGTCCTTCTGGACCTATACATTCGAGCCATCTTGCACTCTGTTTCACCTGAGATAATGTCCCAATTCCTAACAGTTGAATGTTTACCTCCTGAAGAGGCCAAGTTGGATGCCAAAATTCTGGTGCAATTATGGTAACGTCGGCACCTGTGTCTACCAAACCAGACAACAAAACACCATTTATTTTTATTGATAATTTTGGTCTTTGTTCATTAATAGAAGTTTGCCAAAAAATTTTCTTTATGTTTTCTCCTGAATTTTCTATTCTCTCTGTTTCATCATCCTTACCAGCATGACTTATTCCAATAGGCATTCGGTTATTTAATTGCTCTGAGTAGAGGTTTCCTCTACGACTGCAGGAAAGGTTTGAACTGGATTTGCTATTGGGGCCTGCATGAGGCCCCTCTGGGAGTTTCCCGAAGACTGAGGCAAAGGATTACCCTGTCTGTCCCTTGTTGATCTACATTCGTTGGTCCAGTGTTTTCCCTTACCACACCTTCTGCATACTCTAGAAGGAAGGGGCATTCTGTTGCCATTGTTCCTTGAGGAAACATTGTTTCTAGGAATGACCTGTTTACAGTCCCTTTTCAAATGTCCTTGCTTTCCACATCCAAAACATCTAACATTCCTCAAACCTTTTGAAATTGCTTCTCCTACCCACGTATCATCATGCTCATGAGCTTCAACATTAACCGTGTCTCTAATCCAATCTTCCAAAGGTGCAGATCTTGCCTTTAATGGCCTGATTATTGTTTTGCATGCTGCATTCGCATTCTCAAAGGCCAAAGTTTCAATTATTATCTTACTAGCTTCTGAATCCGGGACCATTCTCCTTACTGCTGAAGCCAGTCTTTGTAAAAAATCTGTGAAAGATTCTTTTGGGCCTTGTACAACCTTTGTAAATGACTCAGTTTTTTTTCCTGGTTCCTCAACTCCCATGCATTCAAGGCTGCTGTTCGACATAAAATTAGGGTTTGGACATCATATAAACATTGTGCTTGTGCTGAAGCATATTGACCTTCTCCAATAAGCTGATCCTGGCAGACTTGTATTCCTTTATCCCTCCACTGTTTTTCTATGTTTTTAGCTTCATCCTTGAACCAAGTTAGCCACTGAAGCCTTTGACTGGGTTCAAGAACAGCTTGTGCCAGCTCCCGCCAATCCTGTGGTACAATCCTATTATATGTTGACCAAGAGTTTAACATTTGCTTTACATATGGGGAATGCATGCCATAAGATACTATTGCCTCCTTAAACCTTCGTAAATCTAACATTTCAATTGGAGCCCAAATATTTTGTGTAGTCATTTGATCAGGCAACTGCTGTATGGTTACTGGACAAACTAAGGGTGACTGTGTGAACACAGGCTTTCTTTCTGTAACCCTACGATCCAATCTTGAAGCAACTTCACTGTTAGTTTCTTCTGTCTGAGTTTTTACAGGTTTATCAAGTTTTTCTAAAGCTGTCATCCTGGCACTTAAATTGACTATCTTTCTAAATAGTAAAATGAGAATAAGCATAGTAATAAAATGCATAATTCGGTCAACATTAATCTTCTCATATAGCTGTTCCATTGTCAGACTGTCTAAAATTGCAAACAAAGCCCAATTTTCTTCCAATGAACACAGAAAACCCATTTTTTTTTTAAATGTGGAAAAAAATTTCTCTTTTAAATAGTTTCCTTTAAAATATTCGATATGTTAAGTGACTTACCAAGTCCTCGTAGAACAGTACCAATCCGAGGGAATTTCAAAACAGCCTCCTAGTGTCCAAGGTGTGAATCCAGAGAGAGAGAGAGAGAGAGAGAGAGAGAGAGAGAGAGAAAGAGAGAGAGAGAGAGAGAGAACACACGCAAGAACCGTAGCCACAAGTTCTGCCTAAGAGCTTGAATCCAGCCACGTGTTCCCACTTGAGCCTAGTCAAGCCTTGGCTCTGGCTACCTTAAGCTCCAACCACGTGCGTTGGCTTTACAGGCAGGGGCCCTGTTCGGCAGGGCAGGCCTGAATTGTCTGTAGCACCAGCTTTAAGCAAGTAGCTCAAAGTTAGTCCGGCCTGAGGCCAAGCCGACCTGGGCCCGGGCTAGGGAGCCGGCCGCCCTGGCGGGAAACCGGACCTGCCGCCAAGCCAAGTTAAGCGTTTTTTAATGGATTCTTGTCACATTGGGTGCCAAATGTAGATGTAACCAACGGTCTTATTAAATAAGAAACACAGAGTCAATTCAGAGAAGAAAGCCAAGAGGTCAGAGCTAAGAGCCTCACCCTTCCTGATTCAGGGATCCTCTCCAGCCAAGAGAGCTCTCCAAAAAGGGACCTACTTCCTGTGTGTATATATCTTTATAGTCTTTCTGTTCTGCCTTCTCATTGGTTGTAAACCCAAACATGTGACTGCCTCGTCACTGCCTGTATGTACCCCCGCCCTCCAGGTCCTTAAAGGCGTGCGCCACCGCCGCCACGCACTTGCTATGACTCCAATAGCTCTGACCCCCAGACAACTTTATTTATTAACATACAATTAAAATCACATTTCAGTACAAGTAAAATACCACATCTCTCTCTCTCTCTCTCTCTCTCTCTCTCTCTCTCTGTGTGTGTGTGTGTGTGTGTGTGTGTGTGTGTGTACCACATGAATGCAGTGCCCAAAGAGGCCAGAAGAGGGCAACAGACACACTGAAGTTGCAGGAGGTTGCCAAGTGGAGGTGCTAAGAACCAAATTCTAGTCTCTGGAAGAGTAGGCAGTGCTCTTATCTACTGACCGATTCCATTAGCCACAATATTAATCCCTTTTAAGCAGCAAATGTTTGGTGGAGATTGGACAGCATACCTTAAGGTTGACTGTTTAAAGTAATCCTAAACTTATCCCACTTGCCTGCCTCCACAAGATCTTTATTGTGAAGGAGATCAAATTGGACATTGATTTCATACATGGCAGGGTTCAAGCACTCTGCTGAGCATTCCACAAAGAAAAAATGATAAAGATGCCCCATCCCCTGTTAAGGAGAGAAGCACACAGAAATTTATCAATAAAATAGCATCTTCCTTATCAACCGAGTTAAAAAAAATAATCAAAGAAGCCCAAATAAGGGAGAGGTACACTATGCTTTTTGCTTGCAGGATTGGAACAGCCTCAATACTTATGTGCATGTAGAGGTCAAATGGATGGATCTGAATGAACTAATTGAATTCCAGACAAGCCCTATGACAAAAATGAACACTGAATGAACACCTCCGGCAGCAGGGCTGAGCACTTCAGATATGTGATTTGAGGACAAGCCACTTAATTCTTCTGAAACTCAATTTCCTCCTGTAAGAACACAAATGATGATAATAATAATAAAAAGTGCCATAACCCAGAATTTGTTTTTAAAATGAAATTTAATATTAGTCCAAACTGTGTGCTAAATCAAAATGAAAATTAAAATAGAAGTTACAATTTCTTATTTTGTTTTTTAAAAAAATGAATATGTGATGATGTTATCCTTTCTTGATTCCAAAATTCAGAGTCAGAATTTTATTTATTTACTCAGAACTTTATTTATTCATTCATTTTGTGAATATATGTACATACTTGTGTGTGTGTGTGAGTGTGTGTGTGTGTGTGTGTGTGTGTGTGTGTGTGTGTGTGTGTGTCTATGTATGCACTTGTAAAGGCCAGAGGTCAACCTCAGGCATGGTTCCTCGGGGAATGCCTTCACTTGTTTTTTGAGACTGGAATTTGATTAGATGGGCAAGCCAGTGGACTCCAGATATCATCTGGGGCTCAAACTCCATTCATCATGCTTGTAAGCCAAGCACTTTCTTGATGAACTGTCTCCCCCGACCCAGACTCAGAATTTTGAAATTGTTGCTTAAGCTTGTGGTGTAGAACACTTTTCACTTATCAAAATTTTCTGCTTAAAATTTGAGCAATTTTCCTTCTAATTTTCTATGAATGCTCTTATGGTTCTTTGAATTAGACCTCTCTTTTAAAGAGGGATTCATCTGCAGTTTCCATTAAAAAATCTGCCCAAACCAGATTTCTGTGTTTTCATTGTGTTTTTTGTCAGTGCATGTCTTTGAAAATGGAGAGTGCAGTGATCAGGTCAATGCTCGGTGCCTTCCTCAATCTCTCCACCATGATTTTTTGAGGCACAGTCTTTCACTGAACCTGTAGCTCACCAATCGGATTGGCTGATCAGCAAGCATCAAGGCTCAACCTGTCCCCATTTCCCCAACCCTGGAATTAAAGGCACATATACCACTGTACCTGTCTTTCTTTCATATGGTCCCAAGGGATGGAACTCAGGTCCTTATGCTTGCTATCTGCTATCTCCCCAGCCCTTCACTCAAAATTTTCCATCATCACGCATCACAACTTCTATTGTTGACCAGTTGCTACATCTGTCCTCATTTGCTGGACCTGCGCCCCCAATTCCACACCCTTTGGAACTGTGGCATGGCATCCATTTAGTCTAGTACAACATGGAACTTGCTCCAGTCATTGGGATGCAAAGGCATATTTGAGCATCTCTGTGAGTACCACATGAAGATGCCTAGAGGAGCTGAAGGATGGGGGAATCCATGGACACAGCCCCAAATCATTCCAGCATTGCTTCATAAGAAAAATATGTATAGTAAAGATTTCACACAGTGAGTTCAGACATCAGGAACCTCTTAGGTAACCCTGGTTTCAATCATTTTAACTTAAGTCACTGTCTTGTGATTTAATCCTGACAATAAGTAATTACACAGGCACTGATGGACAGGAAAGAAGTACAAGGTACACCCCGGCCCTCTTTAAATTTCCAAATTCATATCAAGGATGGAAACAAGAAGGAAAGGTGGGTATGGTTTCTAAAGTGGACCACCAGTGCTGAGAAGACACTGCTTTTATTTTCCTTGTCCTAGAATTATCCTTCAGGCTGACTTGTCAAGTCATGCTCAGTTGGCCTGCACCAAGCCAAGAGACCAAGCAAGACAAAGGAAGTCAAGAGAGGACAGCACTTTGAAGTTGGCAGCAAGCCTTGTAGGTCTTTGCATGTCACCTCACTCTTACCCCATCTGGAGGAAAGTGAATGCCACACCCTGAGTTAATGTTTTAAGTCCCTAGATGAACAGCTAGCTCGGAACCAAATTTCTCAGGAAACTGGTACTTTGAATTGTCTTACCTCTCAATACTTTTTTCCAGCCCTCATGATATTTTCTAAATAGTGATTAACAAAGGAAAAATATATGAAGAAGAAGGAGGGAAATAAATTGCACTTACAAATGACTCCCCAGTTGATGCCTGTGATATATCATTGTACGAACAGGGGTCTGAATATATCTGTGCACGAGATAGTTTTTTTTTATTTTGCAAATAGTGTACATAATGATTAAGGATGTAAAATTTTCTAGAGAACAGCAGGGCAATGCTTAGTCATAATCCTTATTTTTTATTCTCTTTCCTGAATCCTCTTGCTTCTTAACTAAACCAATCATTGTTTCTTTTGAATTTGTATAAATTTCTGCTTTAGATAATGAAAATTTATCTCTGTCTATGGAAGAATTTCTCCTCTTGATATTTTCATCTTTCTACCTAAAAATCCCCTTTGAAAATTCTTTAATTCTATAAATGTGTTGAATCCATTTTGGAGCACCAAGTCTGATATGCTTCTTGAGTCAATGTCATACCTAACACAACAGAAGTAATTTAAGAGAATTAACTGTAAACTGCACATTTAAAATGGTTGGGATCATAAATTTTATGTTATATGTAATTAAAAAAATATAAATAAGAGACTAACTTTAATTTATAGTCACTGTTAATAAAAGATTTACTATTTACTTAAAAGAACATTAAAGTTTTAGGCATCTAAATTTACTTACATTTGCAAAATTAAAACAAATTTTAAATATTTTAGGCTTTATTGAATTATTTGTGATAATAGATGCAATAATACTTATAAATGAAAGTGTAGATTCCTGGGAATTTCCCTAGCACCAGGGTTTTCCCTTACCCCATAATGTCTCCCTCTATCAAGATATCTCTTTCATTGCTCTCCCACTCCGTGCCTCCCCCAGCTCAACCATCCTGTTTCCTCATGTTGTCATCCCCCATCCCCTACCCTCTATTACTCCCCTGCTCCCCAGTTTACTCATGGAGAGCTCCTCTGTTTTCCCTTCCTGAGGTGATCCGCACATCCCTCTTTATGGTCGTCCTTGTTTCCTAGCTTCTCTGGAGCTGTGGGTTGTAGCCTCGTTATCCTTTGCTTTACATCTAGTATCCACTTATGAGTGAGTACATACCAGGTTTGTCTTCCTGAGTCTGGAGTACCTCACTCAGAATGATATTTTCTAGCTCCATCCAACAAGGATGACCCCAGCTTAGACTGCTAACAACAGTGGAGAGGGTGCCTGAACTGGCCTACCCTGGTAATCAGATTGGTGAATACTCTATCATCATAGAGCCTTCATCCAGTAACTGGAGGAAGCAGATGCAGAGATCCACAGCCAAGAACCAGGCTGAGCTTTGAGAGTCCAGTCAAAGAGAGGGAAGAAGGATTAGAAGAGCAAGGGGTGTCAAGATCATGATGGGGAAATATACAGTGACAACTGAACTGAACTCATAGGAACTCACGAACTTTAGATTGACAGCTGTGGAACCTGCTAGACCCTCTGCATATGGATCCGGACTAGACCCTCTCCATATGGGCGACAGTTGTGTAGCTGGGTCTGTTTGAGGGGTCCCTGGCAGTGTGATCAGGATCTATCCCTGATGCATGAGCTGGCTTTCTGAATCCCATTACCTATGGTCAGACACTTTGCTTACCCTTGATGCAGCGGGGAGGGGCTTGGTCCTGCCTCAACTGAATGTACCAGGCTTTGCTGTTCCCCCATGGGAGAACTTACCCTTCTGGAGGAGGGGATGACAGGTGGGTTGCAGGGGAGCAGGAGGAGGGATGAGATGGGGACCTGTGGCTGGTATGTAAAGTGAATGATAAAAAGTTTCAAATAAAAAAAGAAAGTGTAGGTACACAAGTTGTTAAGTAAAAATAACAATTTATGTCCTGATATAACTATGTACTTAGAGAGAACATTGTAGAGATTTTGCGCATACATTACCATAGAAATATTGATGCAGGTATACAAACACTGACATATGAAATGTAAAATGTTTACTTTACAAGTGCAAAAATGATATTCATTTTTAGATTCTCATATTTAGGATATTGGAACCAACTTCCTCACATTGGTATCAACTACATAAAGAATTCTCTCATAAAACATCTATTACAGTAACAAACTGAGACACTTAAAACTGTTTTTGAAGTAATAATAGACTCACAGCAAGTTACTAAGAAACAGGGTTTCTCTGGATGTTTTCTATTTTCTAAATAGTTGACTCTTAAATGATTATGGTCCAGTATCAAAATGGGAATTTTACATCAACACTGATGTGTATATGAGTCTGTGCCATTTTTTGATATATGTATAACTGTGTAATCACCAAGACAGTCTAGATCCGTAACTGCCCCATCACCATAGCAACCCTGATGTAGCCCCCTTATAGTTACACACACCCTCCTTCCCATATCCCTAATGCTGGCAACCCCTAATTTCTTTTGTCTCTGGGATTTTGTTGCATAATGAAAGTGAATCATGTGATATTTTGAGATTTGTCAATGTCGTGGGCACCAAGTGTTCACATCTGTACATTGGAGACTCACATCCCATGCTGTGGATTATCATGATCATATGATCCTCACCTACTAGTAAGTTCCTATATTGTTTCAGGTTAGTGATAACCATTGTTACAGTTGAGTGAACAAGTGTATACAAATCTGGATATCCACATAAGTTATCATTTTTTTTGGATAAGTACCCAGAAGCATAGCTGTACTCATCATTTGCAATTTGCAGAGTTATCTTTTGTAGGTGGTTATTTATTGGCTTCATGAGGTATAACTGTTTGCCAAAAATCTACATACATTTAGACACACATATGTTGATATATGACCCTCATCACCAGAATACAGGTTATAAACATATCACCTCCAAAAGTTTTTATGTTCTGTGTTCATTTGTTTGTCTGTGTGTCTGTGTCTGCCTCTCTGTCTTTCACTCTCTCTGTCTCTCTGTCGTGTGTGTGTGTGTGTGTGTGTGTGTGTGTGTGTGTGTGTTGTTGTTGTTGTTGTTGTTGTTGTTGTTGTTTGTTTATTTAGTTTTATAAGAAATTGCCAAACTATTTTTCAGTACATTCACATTATTGGTAGACATATGTGAATGACCTAATTTCTCTGCACCTTCACTCACATTGGACCTTGCCAATATTTTGTTAGCTACGGTTATAAGTGTGTCGTGATCTTGTACTGGATTTTAGCTTGACTTTCTTTAACTGTCAGTGATGTTGGACATCTCTTCATGTGTTTCTTCCCACATATCCAGGTAAAGCTGATCTTCCTTCTATTTTTTGAAATGCAATGTATTGCTATTTTTCTTTATGCTTTTGGATGTTTTTCCTTGCTCCGGGCCGCAGGAATATATCATAAGAACTCAGCTGGTCATGGCAAAGTCACTACCTGGAGGGATCAGGGAATTCCTCTAGAGGAAGCTAAATCCCAAGGAGTTTTTGGTGTTACTTGGCTTGTTATATATCAGCTGTATTCTGTTATGAAAATCATGTGTGCCTTCATAGTTTTCCCAGTTGATTTTTCCCTAAGAAGGACTAACAATGTGGACTGAATCACCCTCTAGACATACACATTCCAGGCATTTGGAGAACAACCTCAAGAAAGGCTTTCTCTGGAATCAGATATCTCCCCTAGCCACTTTCAAGGACCAAGGAGACACCGCCCAGGTGGTCGCCCAATTTCCGAGGACTAACAGTGATAACCACCCACAGGCGAGTCTCCTGACTTAAGGTAAATTCCACAAAGAGACACCGCCCAGGTGGTCACCCAATTTCCAAGGACTAACAGTGATAACAGCCCACAGGCCAGTCTCCTGACTTAAGGTAAATTTCACAAGGAGACACCGCCTAGGTCAGGTAGACATTAAGTAATAGCTTTATACAATTTAGCTCAGACTCCTCCTTTCTTACAGCCTTACTAACTTTATAGACCTCTAACTCCTTACCTAACCACTTCTAGGAATATTTAGATAACCTTCTGTGCTAACACCTATGCTCAGCCAGAACTCCCAGTTCAAGCCTCCCTGTAATTATCCTTATTAGTAGCATCCGGCCAGGTCCATCACCGGATGGAAGAAAATATCTTATCAGAGATACCTCTGTACTCTCTAAGAACAGACTTAATCCAGGCTACCTGTTTGAGAAGGCCTGGCAGATGTGCCAATTAAGCTTAACTTCCTCCTTTCCCAAATCTTACCTCCAGTTCCAGATCTCCCTTTAACTATCACCAGAGGCATCTACCTGTACATAGGTTGCCTAGAGACTGAGCACACTTTCCCCCACCCTGCAGAAAAACAGCAGACAGCTTGGACAGATAGGAGCCACAGGAAAAAAGAAGACACTTTTATTTTCTCCCATTGACGTAGCAACTTATAGATTTTTAACATCTTTTACCAAACACATTTAAGATTATAGTTGTGCACATAAGATCCCTCTTCTTAGATATTACCCGTATTTAGCCTTTAGTTAATTCATTAGTCACTTCCCCTTTGGGTCACAAATGGTAATTAACAACTAGTGCCCCTCTTTGTGATTCTTATCACCCCTCCATTTGATCCTGATAGCGGACAATCACTGCCTGAGGAAGTTCAGGCTGAGTGTCCTGGGTGGAGGGGAGGATTGTGATTTTGGGGGGATATATAACTGTAAAGCAAGGGACATAAGAGTGAATTAAAGCGAATGGACCAAAGAACTCTGCGTGCGTAGATTGATTTGCCGACTCCAAAGAATAGATTCTCAGTTGGTTGATAGATTCTTCCCCGGACCCTGGAAAGGAGACTATTAGGGGCTGGACCCCAATAGTCCCCGATATTTCCTGCTTATATGTCTGCACTATGTGAATGTCTGGTGCCTGTAGAATTCTGAAGAAGAGGACAAATTCTCTGGAACTGTAGTTACAGACATTGTTAACCACCAGGTGGGTGCTAGGAATAGAACCCGGGTCCTCTAGAAGAGCAGCCAGTGCTCTTAACTGCTGATCCATCTCTCCACCCCCTAATATTACATTATTCTCATTTCTAACTTGAGTACTTTGTTTTTTATTGCTCGGTTTTTAAGAGCTCTGTATGTATGTATAGTGTATACAAATCTTTTGTCACCTGTCAGTTGCAAACAGGTAGCATTATAAAGTGCAAACTTCGGTAGGTATTTGAAGACCTCTATTTTCTGACATTTAAAATAGAAATAACACTTGTAGGTATCTAATGATGACTAAAAAACAACATATCGAAAAGTATGCTACTGAGTTCTGACATGCAATTTGGTATATTGCTGTCATTCCTCATCAAAAATATCAATATAACCAAAGCACTGTGTCCACATTTTAGAAAACCCATTCAAAAATACATAATTTTAAATTAAAAAATATAAAACAAAGCAAATATTCATTTAAAAAGGCATGTGGTGCATAACTGCAGTCCCTGACTTGGTAAAGCTGAAGAACTGTCAGTTCCAGGCCAGCCTGGCTACCTAATGAGGCCTTGTCTCAAATTAGTTTAGAAGCATGTATCTAAATAGACATTACATATATTGAAGGGTTTAATTCTCAAAAATATTTTACAAGGAAAAAAAAAGGAATGTAGGACATTGACTAAATCTTTGCAGTTGGTAGTCGCTATTTCTATATTTCATTCATAATTTGTTTATTGAGACACACTGTATTCCCTGGACTGTTCTGAACCCTAATGAGTCTGCCATAATCAATAATAAAAGAGTTCTTGTTGCAGTTAGACTACCAGAGGGACAAGAGGAATGGATAAATAATCAAGAAAGTGATATTATAGTGATTGCCTTGCTAAGCTAAATTCTACTCACACTAGGGCATGAACCAGCTGCTACTTCCTACAGCAACAGAGGCATTCTCCAAAGACAGGACATTTGTGAAAGAATCAAAACAAAGAGATCCGATCAGCTCTTAGAAGACAGAAATACACAGAAACCAACTTGACATGTTAATCTGTATCCATGTTCAAGCAAACTCTAAGAGCAAGAGCGAACATAATATTTTGCAGTGGAGAGTGTGGTAGTTTGAAGAAGAATGGCTCCCATATGCCTGCCCATATACTTGAATGCTTAGTCATCAGGAAGTGGAACTGTTTGGAAGGTTTAGGAAATGTTGCTGGAGGCTTTGTTGAAGGAAGTGTGTCACTTGGGGGCGGGCTTTGAGCTTTCAAAAGCCCACAGGAGGCCCAGTGTTGCTCTCCTGCCTACAGATCAGAATGTGGCTCTCAGCACCCGCCTGCAGCCATGCTCTCCACCATGATGATAATGGACTAAACTTCTGAAACTGTAAGCAAGCCCCCAGTTAAATGCTTTCTCTTCCAAGCATTGTCTTGGTCATTGTGTCTCTTAAGAGCAATAGAACAATGTCTAAGACAGAGAATTATAGAAAATACAAACAGGAAGTGTGGAATGACATAATAGAAGGAAAGATGTCAACATTTTTTTTTTTTAATTTTCTACCAAGTTAGTGCTATGAGCAATAGCAGCTTAATGTTGGTAGAAAACTCTTATAGGTTGGGTATGACATACCACTTCTCACCTGAACAGGACATGAGAGCATCAGTTCTTGGATGAAGGTGGGTTCTAAGACGCTTAGTTTCCTGGACTTCCTTGAGTGATCCATTTACTTGTACATCCCTATTGCTTAGAGAGAAAATGTCTTATGTAGAAGGTACACATACTTGTGATTAGAATCTACCTCCCGTGTGTAGAAATGTATCAGGAAATATAAACAAGGCAGTTATAGCAATTGCTAAGATGTGTTTGAGGTTGACACAAAGGATAGACAATATTGAGAAGAAAGTTAAAGCCATGCCTCAGTAGACACAGATCGTGAGAAGATTTTGGATCCTTCCTCTAAGATTTTCAATTACATCTTATTTATGTGTGTCTGAGCATGCACAGGCATATGCACATGTGCCACATCTATGTATGTGGAAGTCAGAAGATAGCCTGTCCTGTGGGAGTTGTCTTTCTACCATATGGGCACTGGGAATCTAACTCCTTTATCTGCTGAGACATCCCTTTGACCCTGGATCCTATACAGAGTACAGTGATCAACTTCTTTTGTTTTCAAGTACAAAAATGGTTGAATGGACTTAAATGGGGTTGGGGTAGGGAATGTATGCATGTTTGTGAGTGTGTTTACCTGTGCAGGCATATGTGGAGGCCTGAGATTGACAATGGAACACTGATCAGTTGCTTTTTATTTGGGGGATAAGGTCTCTTTGTATTGGCTAGATGGATGCAGGTATGCATCCCAGGACTTATCTGTCTCCAACTCCTCTTCCATTGGCTGGGGTTGCAGACTCATGTTGCCAAGCCTAGCTTGCTATGTAGGTGCTGGAGATCCAAACCCAGGCCCTTGCACAGTTACACTTCACCCACTCAGCCATCTCCCCAGCTGATGGATTTAAACTTTAAGATCTAAGACCATTGGATTAAAGTGTAAAGAACACATAAACATGGAGCAAGGGGTAGAAAATGAGTTTGAAATCTATTACAGCAATACCTCTGCAAAGCTTAGATGTAGCATGTATTCACAATCCCCCATGCCTGCAGTTATAGATGTACAAAATACATTTAGAAAAGTTACCCAGAGTCTAACTGATAGGCATTATCTGAAGTATCAGATACAATTCCTATCCACCACACAACACATGGATCTGCATATGACTCAAAACTGGTTCCATCACAAGAACATAGAGCCTACTTATGACAAAGTATTCAGTCATGTAGTATGTGCACTTACAAGCAATTCAGCTATACTGGCATTCCTGAACACCAGATAGCCACTAAAAGCAGAGGGAACTCACTCTTTTTGCATGGGAGAAGAGTTTCCATACATTTTTCTGATCTAAGGATATGTGCAAACACGCATGTGTATTTCTAGTGGGGCCACTTAGTCGCAGGCAACATCAACTTCTGTTCTGACTGACTTACAAGATGATATGGATAAAGTACAAGAGCCCAAGGACTGAAGAGATCACTCAATCAGTGAAATACTTGCTGTACAAGCAAGAGGGCCTGAGTCGATTTCTGGAACACATGTAAAAACAAAGTCAGGTTTGATGATGCATGCTTGTAATCCCTGCACTAGGGAGGTAGAAATGGGTAAATTCTGCAGCTTATCAATCAGCTAGCATTTTGGCCTACACACACACACACACACACACACACACACACACACACACACACACACACCACATCACACATGCACACACACAGACAGCCCTGCACACGTGAGAACAGGAATACACATACACCAGAGGATGCACAAAGAAAATGAAAATTATTTATCTCAAAAGGGATTTTTGAAAAAAGGGGTTGTATTTGCCAGTTGCTGTGTGGATCTTGGCCAGCCACTGCTGTAGCTGAGCTGATGAGGGCTGCAGAGATGATGAAGTGGGCAGGAGTACCTTCTGTTCTTCCAGAAGACCTACCTGAGTTTGGTTCCCAGCACCCACATCGGGAGTCTCACAACCAGGTAAGACTCCAGATCCAGTGGTTCCTATACCCTCCCTGGCCTCCATGGGCACCTGCACACAGGGGCATACTCTCATATAGACATACATACACAAAAATACAAATAAAATGGAACGTTTTATTTAAAAAAATAAGATGGAGATCACCAGAGGAAGACCCCAACTGACTTTTGGCCACCATTGTCAAACAGGCTCCATTGTACACCTCCCCGCAACACACACAGACACACAGACACAGACACACACACACACACACACACACACACACACACACACACACACACGTACACACAAATGATATACTCTATAGAAGAGGACGTGCATTCTCAGAAAAAAAAAAAAAAAAGTGACCCAGAGAGTATGTTACACAGAGAGAAAAAGAGGTCTTTTGGACATTGAATACAATTAGGATTGGGGTGGTTTGGATATTTGGTTTTTGTGTTTTTCACTTCATTCCTGGGTTATCACACACAGTCTTCCAAACACTGTGTGGTCTCTACCAGCAAGAGGGTGCTGGCAATGCATCTGCTGTGGAAAGATCTTAACAGGAAACAGCTGGGTTTTTACGGGGGTCTTGGCAGTCTGCAATCTCACTTGAAGAAAAAAAAAGCCTTTTATTAATTTTTGCATTTGGAATCAAGATCATTGGCATAAAGGTCACCGAAAACCCAAGAAAATTATGATCCACTGCCTAGCGCTGCTTGTAGTTTGGGAAGCAAAGGCAGGTGAAGGAGGGCACATTTGGCTGATGTCTTGAAAGTATTGCTTTTCATATAATTCTGCTGGGAAAATAATTTTTTTTAGCACCAAATTTGAGATGATTTTATCTGATATTTCTGGAAGGAAACCTCAACAGCCCTTTGCCTCCAACATTCTACCTACTTTTACCTGGGGTTCTATACTCTCTCAAGGCCTCTGCTAAGCACTGGAATTTATAAGACAGACTCCAGTTTTATGCAATGATTTCTAAGATGATTATAACATGTTCCTCTATGATAAAACAACCCTTTCCCCAAATAAGCCCATTTTCTCAATTTATATTTACTACAAGTTATTGATATTTGCTGATATATTAGTATAACACATGTGAATAAAACCATAAACATAATGCATTTAAAAATTAGACAAAAATACTCATAGAATTTTTATTAGTTTTTATCTTGTGTGTGTGCATGTGTATTGTGTGTGTGTGTGTACACATGTGCATGTGTGCACATTTTCATGTGAAATACAGGGGCTCCCATGCGTGGAACACATGTGTAAGTCAGAAGAGAACTTTAGAGCTCTGTCTTCACCTGCAGAATGGATTGTGGTGAGGTCTTTCTCTGACCGATGAGTATGTCAAGTTGGCTGGCCTGAAAATTCTAAAGATTCTCAAATCTGCAGTGGGAACACTAGTTCTGCAGATAAGTACGGTCACTTCCAGCTTTTAAAATGTTTTTCTGGAGATCAAAATTCAGGCCCCTACACATTGATGGCTAATACTCTATACACTGAGCCACGGAGCAATGTCTCTAGCTGCCCACGTTTTGTTTTGGTTTTTTCATATTAAAGCTTCATAGGCTCTCAGAGCTGGAGGTTTGGAAGGCAGGAGACCCAACTCTTCCCTCTACAATCTGCTCTTTGGGAAATGTTGACATACAGCTCTCCAGCTGGACTGTACGTTTCTTGGGGTGAGGAGACCTCATTTGGATTTCCTCAGCATCTTTGACACACCTTGCACAGATGTCTATGCTTTATGCAGGCTCAATTTCCACAGGGAGACTTCAGTGTATATTCACATTATACCGAATGACATGGGGATGGCCTCTGCTGAGCCTGGCCCCCTAGGCAGAGTCTTTGTGCACCTTGATGTCTCAGGCATCATGGTTGATGCAACAGTGTTATTTTCTGAACTCTGTAGAGACAGGCTACCTCTCCATGGCCACAACTCCCTTCACTAGGAAAAGTTCCCACTACAATTCCCTTTAGATTTGCATTACCTTCAAAATGCAGGAAACTGCATTTCAGAAAGCCCCATCTGTCAGTCCAGTAGCTTGGGACCGCTGCTAAATCTGCCATATTCTTTGTATGTCTTATTCTTTCAAAGAGTAAGGAAGGGGTTATATAGGCAAGACACTCCAAATTAACCATAATTCACAAGGTCTTTCTTCACCAGGAAATATTTCTGTAGCTTATAGATTATTTTTAGCCATATAAATAATTCCTCTTTTTATTCAGGCAGGCATTTATCTTAGTCATCCGTGACAAACTTTGAGAAGCAGGCTTCATCAGCCAATGAAAGCACACCTCTTTGTTCAGTCTCATAGGTAATAAAGTTAGCTTTTGAATTTATTTTTTCAAGCCCAAGTCCAACTTGTCTTACTTGTGCATTGGGTACCCACCTACCCACAGATGCACACACTTTAATCACCTCTTCCGTGTCAAGCTTGGTCTACTTTTCAATTAGTTACTACACTTCAAATATAAAGATCTCTCAAGTCTTGCTGTAACAGAAGGGACACACTCAAGTGAGAAGTAGGAAATGCTTGTGGTGACTTAGACCTCCAACAGCAACTTCTCTGATTCATTTGTGTCACTGACCACAGAGGCCACTCTTTCTATGCAGCTGATGGCCTTTTAGCCATGAACATGCAGAACTAAAGAGGAAGAAGGCTACATTCCATCTGAGGCCAAAAAGTAAAGCCCCACTATGTGTGTGTATGCATCATTATTTGTGTGTAATTGTGTGGAAGTGCATATGTGTGTGCATGTTTGTGAATGTGTGTGAGCATGCATGTGTATTTGAATATTTGAGTTTGTACATGTGTGAGTGGACATATGTGTGCATGTATTTTATATGGGTTTGTGAATGTGTACATGAGTGGGTATGCATGTGTATGTATACATTAGGTATACACGTTTATAAATGTATACATGCTTGTGAATGTGTGCATACTTATGAGTGTGCATTTGTGCATGTGCATGCATTGTGTGTATGTGCTTGTGAGTATTATTTAAGTGTGCATGCATTGTGTTTGTGTATGAGTGTGTACATATAATGGTGTACATGCATGGGAAGAGCATGGCATGTCAGGACCTTTGCCAATCTCTCTACACCTTAGTGTTTGAGACAGTGTTTCTCACTCACCCCAGAGCTCACCTAGTGACTAAACTAGCTGGATAGCAAGCCAGTCTCTGTGTCTCGAGCCCTGAGATTACAGGCACAGCTGGTTTTCTATGTGAATGTGGGACTAGAACTCATCTCCTCATGCTTACACAGCAAGCTCTCTACCAACTAAGCCAACTCCTGGGACCAGTGCAGGGACTTTTATATATCATTGACGAGAGTAAAAATTGCAAACATTATGAAGAACAAAATGGAAGTTTCTAAAACAAACAAACACACACACACACACACACACACACACACACACACACACACACACAAAAATAATCAATGGAAGACAGGTCTATATGCCAGTCAGGTACTCTATATCTGGGTACACAGCCAAAGATTTGAATTCGGATCCCCAATTTGCTGTACAAGTTCACCATAATTAAGTATGTAATCAGTCTATGTGACCATCAGTGTGTGAATGAATACATAAGATGTGAGAGCCGGGGTTAGGGATTTAGCTCAGTGGTAGGTAAGCACAAGGCCCTGGGTTTGGTCCTCAGCTCCGGAAGAAAAAAAAAAGATGTGAGAGTGCTATTCATCCACAGAGGAAAATAAAATCTATTATTTGCGCAAAATTGATGGAACTGGATATCATTATATTAAAGCAAAATAAACCAGGCTCTGAAAGACAAGAAGAGCATGCTCTCTCTTGTATATAAAAGCTAAAGAGTTGAGCTGCCTACAAAATAGAGGTTGAGACAAGGGTAGAGTGGTAAAGGGAAATTAGATTGGATCCATGAGTGCTGTATGCATGTGGGGAAATGTTTTCCAAGGCGTTGTTAATATGTACAGTTCAAATCTGTCAATCAAAACCAAAACAAGAAACGAAAAAGGGATGAAACTATGGAGAGAAATCCTATGACCCTGCATAGAGAAACAATGTCCTCAGGATATCACTTCACAATTAGAACTTGACACTCAGCTCAATATCAACTAAAAAGAACCCAATAAGTTGTTTGTTTTTACAATAGTAAAAGTTCACATAGAAAGATAGAAGACTCAGAATAGTTTTTATGAGTTGGATCTTACCCACCCCCATTTGTGTTTGAAGTCATAATCCTCAGCACCTCAGAAATAGCCTACAGTACAATCAAAATATCACAATAAGTGGGAACCTTAACAAGATAATTTCATGAAGACAAGGTATTGAGATGGTCACTGATCCAATCTCTCTGCTGTATAAGAAAGCTTACCAACATACATAGAGATGCCATGGATGTGTGTGCATGAATAAATAAATAAAACACACAAAGAAGCAACAAAAACATGACCATCTACAACCCTAGGAGTTGATCTGGGGGCATCAATTCTACCAGCATCTTTGTCTTGGACTTCCAGCCTCCAGAGTTCTGCAAAAATAACTCTCCATGTCTTCCTAAGTCACCCAGGCTGTGGCATTCTGTTAAGGTACCTCTAGTAAATACAACAATAAACATGACACTGATTTTTTTTAAGTAAGAAGAATGATGCTACCTGATTTCAAGACATTCTGACAATCAAAATGATGTGGTATTTACTAGAGAAAGAAAAGACTCATCAAACCAAGAGAGGGAAGCAGCCCCCAAATGGACACAGCCAGGACAGCTACTGGTCTTGGAAGAAAGAGGAAGGGAAAATCCTCAGAGAAAATGTAATATTTTGAAAAATTGTTTATGGAACAATTGAAAATCTATATGACAAAAATGATCATAATAATCTATATTATACTCATCACTGAAATAACTCCAAATGTAAGCACAAATACATGAAGCCCTTGGAATGTAACATAACATATTGGAAATCTAGCTGTGGTTAGCTTTAGCAAAACTTAAAAAAATAATTTTGCATTTTGAATTTATGTATATATGTACATGCCTGTGTGCAGATGCTTGTCAATGCCAGAGGGCATCAGATCCCTTGAAACTGAAGTTGCAGACAGTTGTGACCCACCTGAGATTGGTGCTGGGAATTGAACCAGGGTCCTCTGAAAGAGCAACCAAGCACTCTTGACTGCTGAGCCATGTCTCCAGCTCCTAGCAGTGACTTCTTAGATGCAACAACAAAAGCATGATCAGTGTTATTTAGGGCACATTGGTCAGCCTTTCCCCATCCTCTCCTTCCCATTTTCCTTCCTGGCCTCCTGTAACCATCATCCTATTCTCAAGGTCTATGCACTACACTTCACATGTGACATCTGTCTTTCTGTACCTGGCTGATTTTACTTATTATAACAATTTCCAGGTCCATCCATTGGTGTGTATGTCACATCTTCTTTATCCACTCATTAGTTGATGGATACTTCAGTTGTTTCTACTTCGGGGCCATTGCCAATAATGCTGCTTGTCTCTTTAAAATCCTGATATCATCTCATTTGAACATACAAAAACTAATGTGGTGGATGGGTCTAAGAGAGTTCTATTTTTTCACTCGTACGGCGCTTCCATGCTGTTTTCCACAATGACTGTACTAATTTACTTTGCCACCAACAGAGTACAAGAACTCTCTCTCAGCCACATGATCTCTTGCTCTCCTTATCCTTGGTTTTTGTTTTGTTTTGTTGTTTTGATAACAGCCATTCTTGCTGGGGTAAGGTGACATCTCATTGCATTTTATTTTGGATTTCCTGGTAATTAGTGGAACAGCATTTATTTATATACCTGCAGGCCATTTGCATGTCTCCTCCTGAGAAGTATGTATTTATTGCTATTGAGATTTTAAAAACAGGTTATGAATTCTGGATATTGTCCTCATGTCCAGGGGGTGGTTCTCTCCTCTTCTCTTGTCTTCTCAATCCGTTGGTTGTAACCTTTGCTATGCAGAAGATTTTACCTAGATCTTTTAAAGACATTTATTTTTATGTATATGTGTGCATGTACCTGCCTGAGTTTACATGCACCATATGCATGTAGGTTCTCCAAGAGGCCACAGAAGCTATTGGATCCTCTAAAGCTAGACTTACAGGAGATTGTGAGCTACAATATGGGTGCTAGGAACTGAACCCAGGTCCTCTGCAAAAGCAGCAAGTCCTCTTAACCAGTGCGCCCTCTCCCCAGCCCTTATTTGTTTTCTGAAATGAAGCAACAGTTTTGAAATAAGTAGGAAGTGCCTGCTGCTGTTGTGTCTAAAGATACTATAATGTACTGTGTATTTCAAAAAGCTAGAAAGAAAGGATTTGAACATTTTATTATAGAGAAATAATAATTATTGCAGGAAGATTGTTTAACCTGATTGAAATGCATATATACACATATATACCCTCTATCTGCCTCTTTGTATCTCTTTCTTTATTACTCCATTAGTAAATAATTTTCATATATATATAAATTAAAATAAATTATACAGAAGGTGAAAAATAAATAAAAGACATCTACTCTGTGAAAATTCTGTCCAAATAATAATAATAATAATAATAATAATAATAATAATAATAAAAGCCACAAGCTGAGAAAAATGGATTAGAAAACACTATATCCAATATGGAACATAAAACACCAAAAGAAAGCCTGAATGTAAGTTCTGAACTCGGATAAGAATATGGTATATTTGGCTCATTGGCTCTAATAAATTCGTCACCCTGAAAAAATGATGGTGGTGGTGGTGGGTCACTTTGCATATTTGGAGACATGAACTACATGATGTTCATACTTTCTACTTCTCACTTTTTCCCTCAATCTTACTATTAACCTAAAAATGCCTCAAAAATTAACAGATGTGACAGCATGCATAAGCATGTGGAAGCTCAAGATAGCAAAAGTCCCAGCCTGGGGAGGGGAGGGAGCATAAAGTCCCTCTCCCTAGAAGAGAAGGTACTGGCAATTGAGAGCTGCTTGGAGAGGGAGAGTCAGTTTCCTTTAAGGGTGTCCTGCTAGGTCAACCATACTCCACTGGAAGGCCACACACCCGAGAGTATATAGGCAGCACAAATTGGACTCCATGGTTTAATTTTGATTGTTTGGTGTGTGTGTGTGTGTGTGTGTGTGTGTGTGTGTGTGTGTGTGTGTGTGTGTTAAAGAAGACACAAAGCTTCAATAGGAAAGGGGTCCTGCATCTGTGAAGAGTTTGGGGAGCGACCCAGTATGATCAAAATACCTGGTTCAAAATTCTTGAAGAACTAGTAAATAAAATTTAAAAAATATCAAGGGCATAGTGGTTCCTAGCTCAGCATTGGGGAAGAAGAAGCAGAAAGACTGGGAATTCTAGGCCAGCCTGGGCTACAAAGTGACACTGTCTCAAAAAATAACAACAACCTAAATAAATAGTCTATAATTTAAAGGTATTAGATTTTCATTTATTTAGTCTCCTATAGCTGCAGAAACATACAAAGGAGTATCACATTTTTTTTGTTTTTCAAATTAAAATATACAACTAGCGTAACACAAACACACATAGTGCTTATCTATCCATATAGAGTCAACCCATGCAACTAATCCATGCTTTTATTGTGTCAAAATATATTTTTAAAGATCTGTTGTTAATGGCAGATACCAAGATATCATGCTTTTTAAAAAGTTGTAAAGAATTTTATTTTTTAGACAGGATGTGTTTTATTTTATCAGCATCCCACAGATTCCATTTCAGTGGCTATTTAGTCTACTAAAAGCTATATTCCATCTTTTTTAGTTTTATTTTTTAGTTTTGCAAGAATGGCCTTAGACCACACTTCCAAAAAGAACAATTTTGAGTAAAAGGATATATGCATTAAAAAATCATGTTTAATGTCAATAAATTGCTCCCATGTAAATGAATGCACCATTTATATTCACTTTTGAAAATTAGATGGCTATAAATGCTATCTAGGCTGACTTTTCTTCATTGAAATGCAGTGACAGGAAGGCCTTTCTGTTTAGTAACACTTTGAATACCTTATTTTCGGTAAATGCTTCACATAACGAAATATTCTTTACCAATTATTGTACAGGAGTGGTAAACAGGTTGCCGTGGCTTATGCAACTTATCTAACTGAGTCTGCTTTTTGCATGCCACCCTGTTTTGTCATACACACACAAAGTGTTATGTTGGTTTGTGTTATGTTATTAGAGAGTGAGCCCAGTGCTTTGTGCATAGTAGACAAGTGCTTTACTGCTGGGTAACAGTCTCACCCCTCATGTTCTAATTTTCAATGATATAGCTGCCTGTCATAATAAACTTTAACTGTCAACTTAATACAGCCCAGAATCATCTTGGGGAGTCACATTTGGGCAACTGCCCAGATCAGATTGGCTTGTGACCATATCTTGGAATTGCTCTGATCATGGATTGATATGCGAAGGCCCAGGCAACCATGGGCGGCACCATCCCTAGGCAGCTGAACTATCTGAGCATGAGCTTGTGAGTGAGGCAGTAAGCAAATAAGCAACATTCATCCATAGTTTCTGCTTGAGTCCCTGCCCTGACTTCCCTCAGTAATAGACTTGGAAGTATAAGCCAAATAAACCCTTCTTTCCCACCACTAAGTTGCTCTTGATCATGGAGTTTATCATAACAATAGAAAATAAATTATCTGACTTTACCAACATTTTTCTCATAAATTCAGTAACTTTCTTATCATCTCTGTTGTCTCATAATATTTCTACAGATTTGTGTTTTACATTGCCCACTCAATATCTCCCTTCACATTGACACTCAAGACACTAGAGTAAGCTTAGTGGATATTTCATTTTACAAACACCAATCCAATTACCCCAGCATTGTTTCAATTTTTCTTTTTTATTATTTTTAAGATTTGTTTTTTTACTATGTATGTGTGTTTCTTTCTCTGTGTGTATATGCCACATGCATGCCAGTTCCCTCAGTGGCCTGGAGGGGGTCACAGGCTCCTTTGCAACTGGAGTTACAGGGGTTTGTGAGCTACCAAATTTGGGAACCAGGACCTGAACTCTGAACCTTTGCAAGAGAAGCAAGCACTCTTAACTGCTGAGTCACCTATCCAGATGCTTCTTCAATTTTTCAAACTTTGTCCGTTGAATAAAAGACCAACATCCCATACATTCACTATGTGAATAAACATCCTGAGGATCCAGTGTATATGGTTACTTGCCAGAATCATAGAAATTCTGTATATGTGATCCTCAGAAAATGTTGCACCAACTTTTCTCCAAAACATCTCATTGGTATTCTAATTTGGATGGCACAGACTTTATAGATTAATTTAGAAAAATAACAGCTTTATGATACTGAGTCTTTCTAAGAATAAGTTATGACTACTATTCCAAGTTTGCTTTTATAACCCTCAAAAGAGTTTTAAAGTTGTCTTCACATAAACTCTCTGTACTTCTACTTCGGGTTTTTAACGTTTTTTTCTTGGCACTGTAAATGGGATGGTTCCTCCATTAAATTTTCTGTTTACAGTTAGTATATAAGAAAACTAATGATTTTGATAAAAGTTTTGCAACAAGAGAATTTTACAAACTCTTTTATCTCTAATGGTTTTCTAGACAATTCTCATAAGTTGTAATGGTCTATAATTATCTCATCTGCAAATAACAAAACTTAGTGCCCTCTATTCTCACTTTTATAATTCTTTGCTTTTTCTTGTGTAATTGTACTATCTTGGACTAAGATAATTGGCCTCCTTGGCATCTTCACTCTAAATACCTCTTATAGAGAGCATTCGGGCAAGGTTTCTGAGTACTTGTCCTATGCACCTGCTTTCTCTTTTCGCTGCTGTTGGAACAGAGATATCATCAGGAGTGTCAACAGGCCATGCTAAGTTTTAAGAATTCTTGCTCTCGGCCGGGCAGTGGTGGCGCACGCCTTTAATCCCAGCACTCGGGAGGCAGAGCCAGGCGGATCTCTGTGAGTTCGAGACCACCCTGGGCTACCAAGTGAGTTCCAGGAAAGGTGCAAAGCTGCACAGAGAAACCCTGTCTCGAAAAACAAAAAACAAACAAACAAAAAAAAGAATTCTTGCTCTCTTCTTTTTCTCTCTCTGCCTTGTGTTTTTCCAAGAGTGTGTGGATCTGTGATGTCCCACATTGTTGTATGAATCTGTGATGTTCCATGGGCCTGACTATGGCCAATGTGGGAAAGCAGTATCTATTTCTGTTCATTCTTTCTAGGTTCCATAAACGGAGGCCCAAACCCAGTTTCTTTCTCTTACATCATAATGTCACTTTAGGATTTTCAGTGTTCCAGCTAGCTGTCCAACACTTTTCTGGGACCTTCAGGACCACATGGGGCTTTCACAACAAGGCAGAGACACAGTTGTTATCCTGGCCTGATTTTATAAGTCATGTGATTAATTATCAAAGAATCACATCTCTATTGCCAGATCCCACACTCGCGGCTGCATCTCTGACTCCTAGAGGAGCTGCCTGCATCCTGTCATACACTATTCAGAGTGGATGCAGAAGGAGTCATCAGTCCTGTGCAGGGAGCATCTTCAAGAAGTAACTATCCATTTCCAAGCACTGGTACTAGGAGGGCTGAACCAAAAATTGATCTCTCACCATGATTCAGTAAGTAGCTTTCATAACCTACTTCACAGCCTCACACTATTCATCAATAGACGCCCCTCTTAGGGCTGGGCTGCCCCTTCGTGTTAGACCTGGTCAATTACTTTCAAGTCCAAATTACTTTCTTTAAGAGTGGGCACCTGCTCAACACAGGTCTTTATGGAAGAAAAACAAACAAACAAAAAACCTTGTTTTTACCTGAGGAAACTTAAATCAAGTTTTGAGCTCATTTCTTCCTTCAAGCAGTTTCTGACGCAAACCCAATTCTGTGGTGGGATTTATTGAAGCCGAGAACAGAATAGACATTTACTGAGAAAGAATTCAGGGATATGATGTGGATTAGAACTTGGGGGAAAATAATAAGTGATAAAGCTACTGAGTCCTGAAAACACGCAGCCACACTTGAAAATAGACTGAAGATTGAACAGGGTTAATATCACTATAAATGAACAGGAATATGGTCAGAATTACATCTATGTTATTAGCCACTTCAAAGGTTTCATTTAGCCTCCATTTTCCCCCTTAACTCTTCTTAACCTCATTAAAGGAAACATTAGCCTCTCCTTTCACTCGCTCCTGTAGATGAATAAATAAAAGAATAATTCCATTTTCAGGGGTGATACTGGGGCTAACTAAAGAGCTCCAATTACAACTGATGACTCCTAATCAAAGGGCCGTTTAACCCCTTAGTTGATAGTGGCATTTTCCCACGCCTTTCTAAGGTTCTTCATGGATTTTCCGCTTGTTCTCTCTTTATCACCCAGCCCTCTAGTGCTTATGCCCAACTAAATTCAACTGCTTGCATAAGAGGCCTGGTCAAAAGCCCTGGGGCAAAGAAAATCATCTGGATGATCTCACTATGGTGTTTATGGAAGATGATGTAATCAGCAGTCATTATCTAGCAAGAAAATCCCTCACCACAGGTGTCATTAAAGTCCTGCCCATGGCTGGAGGGATGGCTCTGTGGTTAAGAGCACTGGCTGCTCCTGCAAAGGACCCAGGTTTGGTTTCCAGTGCCCACATGGCAGCTCACAATACCTATTGCCCAGTTTCAGAGGATCTGACACCCTCTTCTGGTCTCTACAGTCATTGTGTGTATGTGATGCACCGACATACATGTAGGCAAAACACTCAGACATAAAAAATAAACTGTAAAAATCAGGCCTTTGTCCAGATCACCTGAAGGAAATCTGAATACATTTCCTTCTCTTAGAGAACATAGAACACAATGTGTAAACAAATGTTATCTGTCAGATACAATCAATAGGATTATCGACATGGAATGAGAGGCTAAATGTGCTAGAAATGCCAAGATGTGATTCAGAACTAAAATAAAAGTCATGTAAGAATCTTCCCCATAAAGTAGCTACAAAGTGGAAGCGTGCATATAAACCAGAAAGTATCAACCTCCAAATTATTCATTTCCTGCCTATTGACTTATTTTGGAAAGCTTTCATTTATTCGTTGACATCTTCATACATGTACAAAATATATGTTGGTCATATCCATGTCCAAGTTCCCCCACTATGCCAGACATCCACCAACACATCTTCTTCCCACCTTATTGTGCTCTCCTTTTGTGTATACATGTAACCCACTGCTTCTGATGAGAGATGCCTGCTGGAAGGTTGATCTTGTTGGCTCGAGCTTATGCAGCTCTTGCGTAGGTCACGAGTGAGTCACAAGTGCAATGGTCATGTCACATCCAGAAGACAGTGTAGCAGGAATCTTAAAAGTTCTCGCCAGTTCCTTTGCTGATCCTGTTTCCTCAGACTGGAAGCCTCTGAGTCCTCATATCTGAATGGCTCTCAGCTGAACTGCTGCTCCAAAGCCTGAAAGCTTAACCAACCAAATGATTCTAGTTTCTGGTCCTCACGCCTTATATATCTTTCTGCTTTCTACCATCACTCCCTGGGATTAAAGGCTCGCTTTCTGGGATTAAAGGTGTGAGTCACCATGCTTGGCTGTATCCTTGAACAGATGGATTTCTGACTCTGGAATGCTAGGATTAAAGGCGTGCACCACCACCACCCAGCTTCGGCTATGGCTTGCTATTAGCTCTGACCCCCAGGCAATTTTATTTATTAACAAACAAATAAAATCACATTTCAGTACAATTAAAATATCACCATAAGACAGTGTTCCCTAATACTGCTCCCCATCCTGTGATTCTTGAATTCTCTTGTTCCCTCCTTCAGGGATGTGCCCTGAGCCATGAGGTATGGGGATGGTATAAATGTCTAATTTAGGATTTAGCCACGAACAGTCAGTCAGTAATTATTAATACTCAGAGCAGTTGTACATCCTTGTACCTCCTGCTGTCTACTGCATGTAGAAGCTTCCCTGGCCATTGTTGAGGACAGGACCAACCCATACCTATGTCTTTAAAATAAGTCTTATCTTTTTGATCATAGAGCTTGTCTCAATTAGGATTTTGATTGCTGTGAAAAGATACCATGACCACAGCAACTCTTATGAAGGAAACATTTAATCGAGGTGGCAGCTTATAGATTTAGTGGTTTAGTCCACTATCATCATGGTGGGACATTGAAGCTGGGCATATGGCAGTGTACAGGTAGACATGGTGCTGGAGAGAGAGCTGAGAATTCTACATCTTGATCCAAATGCAAAATGAAGTGAACTGAGACAGTGGACATGGCTTGAGCATAATGAGACCTCAAAGCCTACTTCCACAGTGATACACTTCCTCCAACAAGGCCACATCTCCTAATAGTGTCACTCCCTTTGGGGGGCATTTTCTTTCAAATTACCACATAATTCATCTGAGGAAAGCAAGGTACATGTTTTCAGCATATCTATTATTGTAAAGGGCAGACAGGTTTATGTCAAAAGGTTTATCTGTACTCATTGTGAGACAAGTGTGTCAACACTGACAGATGCCTGCACAATTATGGCCATACATGTTATCTGCCAGCAGAGCATATGGTGATATAAAAGACCTTACTGCATACTCTTAGTTGGAAGAGAAACTTCTATTGATTCTCAAAGGAGACTTTGGGACACCAGCTATCAATGACTCCATCCTTGTAAGATAAAGCTCTTGCTACAATAATCACCACTCTCGTAGGATATTTGTATTATTCCAAAAACTCTAAGACTATCACTCAGATTCTGCTCAGTATTCAACAGTCCTGTGCAGATATTCCCTCTAAATTGAAATATTACTTTAGGAATGAGGGAGATGAGTAAGACTCAGTAAGCTAAGGAAACTCAAAGGCTAAGGGAGCTCAGAAAACTACAAGATTGACAAGGTGCATCTCCTTGGTTGTATCGCAGTAGATCACTGCTAGGCTGAGACACACTGATGGACCTGCCCGCAAGATGGACAGGGAGCACTAGGCACAAAACTTCCATGAATCATTTCCCGCATTGGGTGGACTTCTCAGAGGTTCAGCTGCCTTTACATCACCATCGTCCTGCAATTAATGCCAAGAAACTCAGCTTGTTCACCAAATCAGATTATGCTGGAGTTGGAGGTGTGATTTGTAATCAGCACCATATCTGGAGTGAATAGAGCTTTGTATACATCTCTCAGGAAAACTCACTCCACACAAACCAACCCCATCAATCACACCTCAGTTGTGGAAGGTCAGCTTCCAGGGTGACCTTAATCTCTTTTTCTGTCTCTCATCAAGTCTAAGCCCCAAGTCTGGCAAAGCCCTGAATACCCATGGGTACCAAACTAAATTCTTGCTGTTTTCCTTTCATTTTTACTCATTTGTATTTACCCATTCCCTCAAGTACTTTTTATCATATTTTATCAACTGTAATCTTTGAAGGAGCTTCAAATCCTATTATAAAAATGAGTAGTAAGAATAAAAACGTACATAGTAAATTAGATCAGCATAGCATTCTGACAGCACATGCCCATATCTTTTTCCTTCTCAGGGGAAGACATAAAAAATTCTGTCAGAGAAAACAAAATTATATCATTAGTGATAAACAAGAAATATTCTCTTCAGTGAATCAAACATGAAAAGTCCATGAGAAGAGTACAGAAAGATCCAGTGTGATGGGACACTACAGATCACAGTACACAAGGCAGAGAAGAGCCACATGAGGAGGGATGTGTCTGCTGTTCTCCAAATCAAAGGGGAAGGATACAAGAAGCTGGATACAATCCATCAAACACCAGCGACTCTCACAGAGATTCTTTGTGTAGTTACATTAGCACCACTTTTGTACTATGGTGAGAGAAACCATTAGGACATGTGTAGAAAGAGGCCAAGTACTGTGGGATAATGCTTTTGTACACTGGCTTAATAAAACACTGATTGGCCAGTAGCCAGGCAGGAAGTATAGGCAGAAAAAGCAGACAAGGAGAATTCTGGGAAGAGAGGAAGGCTGAGTCAGGAGATGCCAGCCCACTGTCCAGGGAGCAACATGTAATGGCACACAGGTAAAGCCACAGAAAATGTGGCAACACATAGATTAACAGAAATGGGCTGAGTTTAAGTGCAAGAGCTAGTCCATGGTAAGCCTGAGCTAATGGCCGAGCAGTTTTAATTAATATAAGCCTCTATGTGTTTACTTGGGTCTGAGTGGTTGCAGGACCAGGCAGGACACAGGAATTTTATAAGTTGCTGTGGGACCTGGTGCTGGGAGAGCACAGGAAAACTTCTGACTACAGCCAAGAAATGGCGAAGTGGTGGTGAAATCCAGAAAAGGCAGAGCACATGCTCCTGTCCATACTAGCCCCTCTAATATGTCACAAGGTAAGCGTGTCCATGGTGAAGAAGCAAGCCATTCCTCGCAAACAACAGTAGAATCCAGGAAGAACAAAAGCAGAAACAAAAGAAAAAAATCTGAAGACAAAACAAAATAAAAAAGAGACATTAAAGCAATTTGATCAAATACCTCATTTATATAAACACTAGTTATTTAATAATAAGCACTTTTTAATAAGCAACTACTCAAATATTGGATGCATGTTGGAAAATATTTAGGAGCAAGTTCTTTTTAACAAAGCACAAACTCCCAATGCTGTAAAACAGGCTGTTCTTGATCAGCTACAAAAAAACATACCATTCCTTCTGGCATAGTGTTAAAATGAATTAGTAGATGGGAGAAAGTACTTGTAACATACATAGCAAGTAAGTTAAATGAAAACAACCTGAAAAAAATCCTACAAATCAGTAAGACATTTTAAAAATCCATCAAAGTACCTAAAAAATGTAAGAAGAGACGTACAACAGAGAAATCAAATGAAAACCATTATTTTTTCTTAACTCCATAGAATAACAATGATTACACAAATAAAGGGGAAATGGCCCCCATAGCATCACTGATGAATGTTAGGGCAGGAAGTTCAAGCTCCCAGTTCTCCATAGAAACATGGAAATCAATCAGAAAATATCAACACTGATATTTTATTTATTTTTATTTATTTATCTATTTTGCAACTTTAGAATGCAACCAGGGGGTTACAATAGCACATGAAGTGCTGAATGAAGTCCAAGGCCAGTCTAAAATGCTAGGAAAGTTCTGTGGTGTCTTCACATTCTCTCCCCCAACTCACTCCCTGGCTCTGCAGCAACCTCCAAGACTGCAGCTCACAGTCCTAGTGTGGAGTCTTGGGACATGCTTCCTGAGACAGCAAGTCATCCCTTACTCATCCGTGGTTGAGGATGTGTGAGAACTTGCCTGGGAGCTAGCCTATTTGCCTGGCCAGTCATAGATGTCTTTATTCAGCTGCTATGGGTTTCACTCTGGAAGGACAAGTGGTAGACATTGCTTGTAAACATCGTGAAGCTTGTGAGTAACCCAGCAGTGGAATGGATGGAAAGTTAAGAATGATGTCGCATGGAAGAGGTGGTTCTGAAAGCTTAAAACCATGAAGACCACCCAAGATCATGAGATAACTTTACCCAATCTCACATGATCAATAAAGACTTTAAAGACTCAAAGTTCTCACCTCTAGCTAATGCACAAGCAAGCTTAAATAATGCTGAAAGAATGTTCTGCCAAGGAGCTGATACAAAAGGACTTGGAAAAGTGTTTTACTTTGCTTACATTCTCATGTTCAAGATTGTCTCTGTCAAACTCTAAAACTAGGTTAAGAAAGAGTCGTCAGTGATCTCTTGTCCCTGTAATGATAATTTTGTAGAGCTGGAAACACAGCACAGTTGCTGAGTACTTAGGCTCAGTTGTACAATACGTTAGCTCAGTTGCTGAGTACTTGTGTAGCATGCACAATCTGTAGCAGTGAAAAACATTTTGACGAAGTCAAAAAATAACAAAGGAAAGACTTAAGTCACCCTAAATCCCCAAACAGCAAGATTTTGGAGAAGTAGCCTGAGACTTCTAAAGCTACAACATTACAATGTTCAAATGTCCAGTTAAAAGCACAAAAAGCAGCAGAGATACAAAGAAGCAGAGAATATGACTCACGGAAGGACCAGTCTTAACAGGGTAAGAACTGATTAAGAACCAAGAGACCGACCAATATAGCAAATGAAGACTTTATGAAGTGTCTTAAATGTGTGCAAAAAAACTAAATCAGAGTAGGAAATTATGTCTGGATAAATGAGAATGTTTGTAAAGAGACTAAAAATATAAAGGAAGAAAAGAACCCTGGAACTGAAAACACACTTGGAATGAGGGATTAACAAGTTAGAATGAGCATCAAGAATCAGAAAAGGGGAATTAAAATCTTTATCAACCCCTATCACCTCCACCAGGGCTCAGGGAATGTACCAGAAAAAAGAGGCAGAAAGAATGCAAGAGCTGGAGGATGGAGGGAGGGGAGCTGTAAAATGCAGTGTCCCCAACTCCACTTGGCTGTTGTGTGAATTATCTCAGAGCAGCAGCGGTTCACTGCACAAGATCTACACAAGATCACATCAGTAAACATTCCAGCATGGATTGGGGAGGTGCTCTCCAGGGCCATCTTTTCCTGGGGATCGATAGGCTGTTGATGACTGTTGGAGAGGGAGAATCATTCTTTTTGAGAGTGTGGTCACTGGGAGTTTTCCCATTCTCCGTTGGTTAGCCCCCACATCCTTAACTGTATAAGCAGCATTAATTGTACCTGTTGGGTCATATTTTTTAAGGATATTCATATTGGAGGGTGCCTTATTGGGGAGGTTTGGGAGTATTTGTAGGGAGTATGATGAAAGGTATAACCACATTTCATTGTGCACATATAAAATTCTCAAAATAAATAAAATTATTATTTAAAAAATAAGATACAGGTATAAGTCAAAAGGCAAAAAACTGGCATGATCAAATCTGGAGATCAAAAGTGAAAATAATGAAACTTAACATATACAACTTGGAGATTCATAAAGAAAAATGAAAGACTCAGAATATTTGCAGTAATGTCTATAAACTTCTCAAATTTGATAAAGGACATGGATCTGCAAATTAAAGGTACTCAACATACAATAATATCATAGACCAAAAACAAGGCATACTTAAATCAGAATGTGAAAAGCAAAATCAAGCACAGATGCCTGAAAGTAGCAAGAACAAAATGACACCTGAATACAGAGGAGCCTCCATTAAGTTTAAATGAGTGTTCCACGGATCCTAGAGGAACTTCTAGCTGACACTTTACTAAGTCAGCATAATTCCTAACTATAATCTAAATATTTATCTTTGTATCCACAGGTAAGTGTAGTTCTCAACCCTCACCAAAGAAACATCTCAGCAATAGATGGAGACCAGTACAGAAAACCATATTCCGTTCCCAGCATCCATGTGGGACAACCCACAATCATCTGAAAATACAAGTCCAAGGGCTCTAACGCCCTCTTCTGACCTCTGTGGGTGCTGCACTCACATGCACAAATTCCCCCCACACATGCAATTTTTAAAATTAAAAATAAAATTCTTTAAAATCAAGTACCATTATACTTTGGTTCCATTTTTATTCCCTAGCATATTTTAAAGACAAATACATAAAATAATGATTTATAATATTATTGGACACAAAATGCACAGTCTGTGTTTGGATTTGTTTTTAACATAACAACATAACAAGGGAGAGGGTAGAGCTAGACAGGTCCCATGTTTTTGCATGCTAATGAAGTTAAATTGGTGTCATTCAAATTAGATTATTATAAGCATAGGACAGGAAACATAACTCCCTTGATTAGCATAAACAAAAAATGTATTGCAAAATTTATACCAAAGAAGAAGAGGATAGATTCAAAACAATTTCATAGATATAACTAAATTCAGGAGAAAGCAGAGAAAGAAGATGGGGAAAATTGTTGCTAGAAATAGAAAAACAAACAAAGATGGAGGATGTTTTCCCTTGTCAGCAATTTTTTTAAAAGAAATATATTAAACTCACTAAACAAAAGGTAGAAACTGGTGAGAGGGCTTTTTAAAATACACATCTATGAGTTGACTACAGGAAGCATTTTTTAGAACAAAGTCAAAAGGTGTTGAAAGTGAAAACAGAAAATATTTAAGAGAGTGAGGATGACTGCACCAAAGACAGATAAGAATAGACTAGGTCAAATTCACCTCAAAAGATACACTCGATGTTGCTAAAAGGCTCAACTTATTAAGAAAATGGGACAATTTTCAAGCATACATGCACTAATCAAAAGAACTCCAAGCCGGGCGGTGGTGGCGCACGCCTTTAATCCCAGCACTCGGGAGGCAGAGCCAGGCGGATCTCTGTGAGTTCGAGGCCAGCCTGGGCTACCAAGTGAGTTCCAGGAGAGGCACAAAGCTACACAGAGAAACCCTGTCTCGAAAAACCAAAAAAAAAAAAAAAAAAAAAAAAAAAAAAAAAAAAAAAAAAAAAAAAAGAACTCCAAAGTATGACACTTACATGGGGAGAGCTGAAGGAGTAATAGACAAATCTAAAGTAACATTTAGAGACTTTATGTCCCCATTTTAATAATCAATACAACCTCCAGATAGAAAAAAATAAGAATTATTACTATAAGATACAGATTTTGCATTGTATCATACTTCATCAGACCTAACACTTGTAAAACATTCCCCTCAACAACAGCAGAATATTGGTCCTCAGGCACTCATTCTCCATGATATACCATACACAGGATATACCACAAGACATGAAATAAGTTCAATAAACTTTACAATGCTGAAATAATAAAAAGTATATTTTCCAACTACTATCAATGGAATTATTAACTGAAGGTGCAGTGGTTTGCATGAGAATGGCCCCCATAGGTTCATATATTTAAATGCCTTGTCCAAAGTTGGTAGAACTGTTTAGGAATGATTAGGAGGTATGGCTTTATTGGAGAAGGTGTATCACATTATCTGTCTACTGTGTTCTTATTAATCTGAAGCCTTCAATGACAATGTACACATAGAAAAATCAATAATTTGAAATTTAATAAAAAAATTAAACTGAAAGTTACAGAAAGAAATGGTAGAAGAAGTTAAGTGACAAAATATCCTCTGAGAACAAAAATGAGAAGAGAGAAAATCAGAGATAAAGGAGGATAGGATAAAGGGGTTGTTTTAATAGTTAAGAAGTTAAGCCTTCAGGACCAACCCATAGTAGGACTATATCAATGTTTTTGTACTTACATCAGTTAGGTTTTTTTTATAAACATGAGTCATCTCCAAACATGATGTCTTAAAACAATGTTTACTTATTTTAAAACTCAATGAGTGAACAATTTGGGCTTAATTCAGCTGGATGGTATCTCTGATGCCCTCTGTACTTGTTCAGGCACATGTGATCAGCAGCTTGATCAAGGTAGGCTCAATTGGTCCCAGGCAAGACTCTTTGCTTCTACGTGTCCTCTCCTCTTCCAGTATGCTGGCTCAAAATGTCCCATAGAATATCCCAGTGATGTCCCAAGAGACAAGCAAAAGGATTCAAGGGGTCTTTAAGTTGGGGCCTGGGATAGCATGACTTCTATTAAGTACTGTTGGCCCCAAAAGTTCAGGGGTCAGCTGCAATTAAAAGAGTAAAGGCAGGTTTGATGTTTTGTTGGGAGAAGCTTAAAAATCACAATATAAAGAAGTATTAGGGTAGAAGGGAAATAACAATTGCCTTTTCAGCCAATCTAAAATCCCACTCTGTCAGCCAGTAATAACATGGAAACTAAATTTGTAATCAGCCTCCAAAAAAATCCAAAAGCTCTCATCTTTCTGATCCTCATGCATCAGTGCCTAAATACTTTCTGTGCAAATTTCTAGGCTCTGGCACACACACACACACACACACACACACACACACACACACACACACACAAATCCTCAGATTCATAGGGTGCCAATACCCCAATTCCTCATTTTAATTTACAGTCATGATTTTAGATTTCAAAGAACAGAAATATCAATTCTGCCTCATAGTACCTCAAGGTCCATGGAGAAACCTAGATAGAGAGTATATCTAAGAAGAGCTCCTGAACAGCGGGTTCTCTCTAGCTTGGTTAGGAGGTAAGTTGGCTGGGAATCTAAAGAGCAATAGCAATATGCCAGGTGATGGCATCAGGAGAGTCATTCCAGGCAGAGAAGACACCATAGCGGCACAAAAGTGGACATATAGCCACACAAAACAGAGTCTGCAAGGTGTGGGAAACCCTGTGCCCATGCAGGGCTCAGTGTGAGATGAAGAGGGGCCAAGGTTGGATCGGCTAAAGGCTCTTCCTTTGATTCAGAATGCAAGAGTCCACCCACATGCACAAGCCCCTGAATCAACTCTCACTTGCCACCCCATCACCTATTTTTATTAACGGCATGTTTCAATCTAAAGCTTTAGAAGTCACAATTCTCAAAGAAGGCACTCATGTTTCAAGGTTAGAAACCTTATTCTTGTGTTTCTTCAGCTTACCGTTTTTTCATTACCTTCTACAGGAGAATGGAAACGCCACTTGCTTTATATTGGCCTTTAGACAACAGATACCCCAAACCCGAAGTTAAGGTGACGCTCTTCCAGAATACTCCTCCACTGTCACTTCATGCTGCACAAGCTATTTTTCTCCCAAGACTGGACTCTGGTACAGGCCTGATTCTTATTGACAAGGCTGCTTGTTTACTGCTGTTCATCCTTAAGATGTAGCCTCATTAAATACTCAAAGGTTAACAACCAAACCGTGTTTGCCTTGAGTAAATCATACTCAATTTTCAGGAGCTTATTGCAAACAATCTGTTCCAAACAGCTAATTAGGGATGAGAACATAAAATGAGAGTCCAGACAGCAGTGTCTGCAGAGTCTCAAAGGCAGGCTTCATTTCTCTCCTCCGTATCGACAGAGTCATTTGGTGTAAGTTAACGTCATTCTTTCTCAGAAGGAAAATGGATGCTAAAGATGGGGGTCTGGGTCCTGTGGCCTTCTGATCACAATGATGGCTGGTGGAAGGGTGAAGAGGGTGGAGGGTGGATCATCAAATGCGCTCTCCACAGCGGCACTAATAGTCACTGGCAGATTTCTGAAGGAGCTAGGGACTTATTTATCAGGAACTACAGAGGGGACTTCTAAGCACAGCTTAGTTGAGACCTGTCTATCTCTATCTATCTGTCTCTGTCTCTATCTATCTATCCATCCATCCATCCATCCATCCATCCATCCATCTCTACGTGTGTGTGTGTGTGTGTGTGTGTGTGTGTGTGTGTGTGTGTGTGTGTGTCTATTGCCTCTTTTTCTCCCTGTCCCCATCTCTGTGTGAATGCGTGTGCTATACATGGGAAGGGATGGATATACCAATAAACAACATTAATCTTATCTCTTACATCAGTGAGATTTTCCTGAGCAGTGAAGCATTGAAAACTCATTAGCTCCACATAACATATAAGGGGAGCTTATAGGCAATTTTACAGATATAGGCTTGGTTCTGGTTATTTTACCTGGGGCCTCTCATGAGTTTGTAGTCACAGACTAGATCCTATGGAGACCAGCCTGGTTTTGGAGTACTCACCTCCAGCCCCTATGACCTTTCATGGTGTTTCAACAAGGTCCTAGGGGGATAAACTGAAAGCATACAAGGCCACATGACCTAGACTTGGACATGGCACAACTTTCTACCCAGCCTGTTCTGTGTGACACAAATCCTAGAGTCAGTCTGGATTTACATAGCACAAAACAGGCTTTATCATTGTTTTTGCATTTATTTAATTTTATTTTTTGTGTATATGTGAATGTCTGCATGTATGCCTGTGTTCCACATGTGTGCCTAGTGCCTATGGAAGTCAGAAGAGGATGCCCTGAAACTGTAGATACAGATGGTTGTGAGCCACCATGTGGGTGCTGGGAACTGAACTTGAGCCCTCTGCAGGAGCAGCAAGAGCACTTCATCACTGAGACACCACTCTAGCTCCAGGCTACATCTTCTGAGAAGTTACAGAGTCAATAAGGAAAAGCAAAGATGAATGACAGATGCAGAATTTGCACCATGTTGCATGAAATCTATTGTATGTGAATAGCTATCTTATGACCTAAATCTCTAATAAACTAGATTTTGTGTTGACTATTTTTATATAAGTGTAGGTTGAAAGTGTATTAGAAGAAGAAATCACTTGTTGATTTTCCTTTTCTCTTCTCTAATTTGTTCTATTAAAAATCCCTAATAACTGTTTATTATCACATTATCTCACAAAAGAAAACACGCTATGAAATTTGAAAGGTCTGCTGCATATACAGATGTTTACATTTGAACAGACTTATTGATCCCTGGGAGAAAACTACTTCCATGGTCTGTGAGAACACGTGAGATGAATATCTTTACCATAGGACCTAGGACACAGGAGGGACACCATAGAACAGTGTGGGAATGAAAGAAACAAAAGAATAATTTGAAGAAATCTCTCATTTGTTCATATTTGCTGGTTTGGAAGCCTTTTGATAAATCCCTTAGTCCATATACATCTGTCAGATAATCTCATAAAGTATGAATGGCAAGGATAGTATTTATCCCATAGCACTTAACAAGACTTTTGTAGAATCCTACCCATCTTTGACTTCCATCTTTCAGTGTAGAAAATTAAATAAAGGCAGTTCTGTGAGAGGAGATGTGTGTAAGGAGCCCATTAGATTGGTCTTCTGCCTCTGTGTCAGAGTGTGAAATAAGGAAATGGTAGTGCCCTCAAGAGTTTTGGTCATACAGATCCCAAAAGGTATTAGTTTCTGTGGATGTCTGCATAAGAATGGCCACCATAGGCTCATAGATTTGAATGCTTGGTCACTAAGGAGTGTCACTATTTGAAAGGATTAGGAGGTGTGGCCTTATTGGAAGAAGTATGTCACTGTGGATAGGCTTTGAGGTTTTCAGAAGCCCACACCAGGCCCAATTGCTTGCTTATAGTTTCAGAGGGCTAGTCCATTATCAATATGGTGGGGAGCATGGTGGCATGCAGGCAGCAGACATGGACTGGAGCAGAAACTAAGAGCTTTGCAACCTGATCCACAGGCAGCAGGCAGAGAGATACACTGGATCTGGCATAGGCTTTGGAGACCTCGAAGCCAAAAATCTCTTCCAACAAGGACACACCTCCTAATCCTACCCAAAGGACTCATCAACTGGAGGCTAAACATGTAAACATATGTGGTTATGGGGGCCATTCTTATTCAAACCACCACGAATACCCTTTTCTAAAAAAATCCAAATACCAAGGGCATTGTGTGATTCCGTTTACCAGATGTGAACTTGACTCACAGTATTGCCAAAGCACCATTGTACCATATAGTGTGTGCCACCCTCAAGTCTAAAAGTCTGCGAGCATAGGAAAGAGAGCACCTAAGACAATGAGGGAAGGACACAGCCTCTGCAACAGGAGCATCTATGCCCCAGGAGACAGGCCACTGCTGTGCTTTTCTGTCTCTCTAGCCTCTTGCTTCCTGGTCCTAGAAGCAGCTACAGCCGCAGGGAATACCTGACAGTGCTCTAACTATAGCTTCTACTTATGGCTGGACAAATGAAGAAGAAGGTCACCAAGTTAGGAACCACCAGAAAGATCTGGCGAGGCAGGCATTTAGGTAAGCAAAAATAGGCTGTTCAGAATTTTTGTGCTCCCACCAAACTGCACTGTAAGGAGGGACTTCTGAAAAAAACAACTGTGTAGATTTGATGTGATGTCCCAAAGGCTCATATGTTGATGGCTTGGTCCCCAACCAATGGATCCAATCATTGATTTTGTTGGCATTATCAGGGTGGTATTGGGAAGTGGGTGCATGGTTAGAGGAAGTAGATCGCCACAGACATGTTTTAAGGGGTAGCTTGTCTTTGGACCCTTCCTGTGGGCATCTTTCTCTGTTTCTTAGCTGCCATGAGGTATCTCAGTCCCACCACATTCCTTCCTGATGCCACAGTGGACTGTCTTGCTTCAGACTTAAACAATGGAACTAGCCTAGCTAAGTGCACTAAAATCTCTAAAATCATGAACCCAAGTAAAACGTTTTTCATTAAGTTGCTTTTCTCCTGTGCTTGTCACACCCTCAAGAAACAAACACACAACCCAAAGATGTTTAAAATTTGACTAATAGAGCAGCCTAGTTAACTGGCAACTAGGAACACAGATATGAACAGATTCAAAGAGCTCTGTGTAGGCATTATAGAGAGGGATATAATAGTGGCATTACACTTACAGAAGGTTGTTCCAAATTTGTGATTTGAAGTCAACTAGGTAAGTTGCCAGCTTATCAAATATGTGATCCCTGATCAGTCGCTTATTCATCAATGGATGGCCCAACACCAAAGCATAAAGGAACAGCTCTAATTAGGCCCAGTATTTTTTGTTTGTTCCTTTGCTTGTTTGTTTTTTTTTTTGCTGTTATTGTTTTGTTTTGTTTTAAGAGAAAGAATGTGGAACTGGGAGGGGGATGTAAAGGTTCTGGGAGGAGTCAGGTGGAATGCTGGGAGATGGATACACTTAAAATATATTGTACACATGTATGAATTTCTCAAAGAATGTATGAAAATATTTTCATATACAAAACAATTTTCTTTATAGAATTTAAATTAGACTAAATTTCATGATGTAATTCTCAAAAGGGTCTAGAATATGATTCAAAATGCTTGTAGGAAGAACAAGAAGAATTAAAAAAGAACCTTAACTATTTTGAAAAGTCATCCTGCAGACAACAGGAAGATGACTAAGATGCTTAGATTATTGGACAAAGATCATCTACTATCTATGATGGCAGATCATCTACTATAAAAACACTTATGTAAATGTCATAAATTTCAAAGGAAATAGAATTTTGAAAATCTCAGGGAAGAAAAGATATTGTGTTAGGGTTTTATTGCTGTGAAGAAACACCATGACCATGGCAACTCTTATAAAAAAAAAAATTTAGCTGGGGCTCACTTACAGTTCAGAGGTTTAGTCCATTATTATCATGGTGGGGAGCATGGTGTCATACAGGCAGACAAGATGCTAGAGAAGGAGCTGAGAGTTCTACATTTTGATCCACACCAGGCATGGCTTGAGCATCTGAATCCTCAAAGTCTGCCCCTGAGACCACTTCCTCTAACAAGGCCACACCTCCTAGTGCCACTCCCAGTGAACCTATGTGGGCCATTTTTATTTAAACCACCACAGATATGAAATATAAACAAACAGAACTTTCAGTCTTGAAAAGCAACCATATCAACAAAGACCTCACTGAACTGATTCATCATGAAGATAACAGAGAAGAGAACCAGAAAAGGTCAAGATGGATCAAAGGAAATCATGTGAACAAAAGGAAACAGGTGGACGTCAAACATTAATTTTATTGTAAGGTAATTGAAAACAATGCTGAGCGCTAAAGAGACTGGTCAACAATTAAAAGTGCATACTGCTCTTACAGAGGACCCAGGTTCTATTCTCAGCACCTTCATGGCAGCTCACAACTGTCCATAACTCCAGTTCCAGGAAGTCTGAGGCCCTCTCTTGTTTCTGAGGGTACTGCATACACATAGTTCACAGATATACATGCAGGAAAGACATTCATATATATACAATAAGCAAATCTAAAATAAACCAAACAAAAAAGAAACCAAAGGAATTCAAGCATAAAATTTTCTAACTTTGAATGTTTTCATTTTATTGAAAACAAAAAAGTCCTTTTATTGAAAACAGAACATTATCTCTAACAGATATGCAAAGGTATTTTTGTCTTAGTTCTATACAACTTAGTGAATATGAGATATTTTGGGGAGACTACTGTGGGAGCCTGTGGATATGTGGAAGGGATCACTATAACCTGAGATCAGGATCAGCTTGGAAGACAGACCATGAGTACAGCAGAGGAAGATATTCAGTGAGCATCAGCTCAGGGCAGCAAATTAATGCCTATATCCCTAGGACCATCTGCTCAGACCAGCAGCTTCTGAGTTTAAACTAGGGGAATCTCAGAGGAAAATGTCTGCTCTATCCTGGAAATAAAGCCAAGAATCAATTTAAGTGCCCAACTGGATGGATGACAAAAGGCTTTTCTGAAATAAACCTTTAAACTTTCTCTCTGTGAGAACAGATACCACCAGGGACCCTTCGGAGTAGAATAAAGCTGCCCTTCTAAAACAGTCCCCATGTTTCCTGCAGGAAACCAGCACTAAGGAGCAGCATCAGATGACTCTGGTCACAGCAACAACTGGAAACTCCAGGTTGTTTGTTCAATGAATTTTCCTACTAAGTAAAAGGTGCTCCATTGAAAACATGCAAAGAGAGGGGAAAAATGCTTACCCTCTTTCTGATTAAAGGTATTTCTTTTCAGAACCTATCTATATAGTTTTATCAAACTGTGGGCAGGAAAAGTGGCTCAGTGGGTAACGCACTTGCTTTTCAAGCAAGAGAACCAGAGTTCAGATTCCCAGAACCATCATAAAAGCTGAGCAGGCATGGAGCCTTGCCCTTAATTTTCAGAAGCAGAGACACAAGGCAAGTCGTCTAATTAGACTAGCCAGAATTGGTGTGTTCTAGATTCAGTGAGAAATCCTGTCTCAATAAGCAAAGTGGAAAGAAATAGAAGAAACTAGGTTTCAATTTCTGTCTTCTACATACAAGTGCACACATGTACATGCTGACCCACACACACTTGTGAACATGCACATATATGCATGTATACCATACACATGCACATGAAAAAATCTGATTATACAATAAAGTAGTTCATCTCATTGATGAATATATATTTAAGCATACAATGATATCTTAAATAGTTGCTACAAGGGGGACTGTTCACTAACTCTAATATCTCATCATAAAACACACTAATTTATTTTAATTTCTTGTTGATTACTATTTATTTGATACTATTATCGTGTTATCATAGTCACACTGGTAATAATCTTGTTGTTCATAATACTGGTTGGCTCTCCCATTATACTCTATGAATAAATTTATGTAATGAGGTAACTTGATATGTAGCCAAACTATTTCTGGAAGTTTCTGTGCCAAGCTATAGATCAACAGATGTGATACATGGGAATAAACATACATTTCCCTAATCTCTAGACAGCAAAAGATGTTGTACAGAAATATTTTTGAGTATTCTGTTTTCTATTTTATATAAGTATTTTATTACAATTGCCATGTTTTTATAGAATTTATGAATAGCAATGCATGATAAGTATTTATAATAAGCTATCATTTAATGTCATTTTGATAGACTTCAGTTCTATTTTATCGCTGATATTTTCATTTTAATCTTCTATTTAATCTGTTCATTTGGTAATTTTCAACAAAACGTGATGTAGACAGTAAAATCTCTCATATATACACACAGACACACACATATACATACATAAAATAAAAATAAATCTCTCTTAAAAAGAAGGCAGTTCCTTCTACTGGAGGCCTCTGATGCTCCTCATTGTACCTTCTTTATAGCAACTTGGGAGTCAGGGAAATGGCATAGAGGACACTCTCCCACTCATTGCCAGGTCTCACATACTTTTTTCTTCCTCTGTCTCCATCTTGTGAACCATATTTGCAGGAGCTATTCATGTTGCCCTAAATAGGATACTATCTGTAGTGGAACATTTACTCATGCCTATGTGAACAAAGCCATCATAAACCAGGCCAGCCATCATTCCTGAAAAGTACCAAGTCAAAGGGCAGAAGGAAGAAGTCTTTCTTTGGATTAAAGCAGAAAATCATGTTGACATCACATCGGATTTTCATGTAGGTTTCAGAGTAGGACAGAAGGGTATGTGGTAGGAAAGAGCCCCAGTCATAAAATGCATGAAACCTGGAAGCCAGCAAAAGGGAACATTCTAGAACTTTAGGAAAGAAAACATCTCAGAGCTGGTTCACAGCTACTGGCTATGCCACACTTCCTGGCCGGTGTACAGAGGGCATCATTGGTAGCATCAGACTGGGTTTATCTGGCTCCCTTTCCTGGCAGAACTGCTCACAGTGGGCACAGCTCATCATGCACAGGCACAGTTCAGCACTGGCCAGCTTGCAAAGAGAATTTAGCATTTGTGTTTGTAGTCATTACCTTTTGTGGGGAAAAGTCAAGAGGAGAAGGATGCCAGCTCAGCTTACTATGCATCTCAATGGACCTGACTTTCCATCAACTCTACCATTCCAAATCAATCCAGTTAATCTAAATAATGGTTCTGGGCTCTCTGGTTGCCATTATAGAGGCTGAGAAAGATTCCATGGCAACAGAACCTGATATTTGATGAACAGTTTTTAATCACTATTGGTGCCCTTAATGAGAAGGGGCCTGAAATCCAGCAGAGCAATAACATGCATATTAGCTTCTGGTCTGAACCTGTTGAAAGCTACACACACACACACACACACACACACACACAAGCACAAGCACAGAGCCATGTCCAGAAAGCAGATTATGGGCCCATCAGGACTGAGAAGCAAGGACTGACAGCCTCAGTGCTCTCTTGCCAGCAGCTCCTACATAGCCAGCTTCTCCCACTGTTCTTGGATATTCCGATAATTATGTTGCAATGGACATCACTGACTCTGGTTATCTGAATACAATTAGCCTCTCTGGGCAAACTATCATTCTTTTGCCATCCTAGACTCATAGCCTGAAAGGTGTGATTGTGATCCATGTTTTTTCTTGGGAGGTGAATCTTTCTCTAGCAAAGATACGAGTTTTTTGTTGTTGTTGTTGTTGTTGTTGTTGTTTTTCAGATTCTCACGTTGATGGGTCTTGTCTCTTATCTCTGAGGGTAACCAGAATAGATGCAGAATCACATAGTATGCACAAGTAATACTTGGCTCCACTTGGCTCACTAGGTGGAAACTGTCTTAAGGTTTCACAAGGTGAAAGCCTGCCTTTAGCATAAGAAAATACAAAAAGACAAAAGAAAAAGTCCTCTTTTAAGATATCTACTGTAGAGTCTGTAGAGATGGCTTAGCAGTAAGAGTGTTGGCTACTCTCACAGAGGACCAGGGTTCAGTTCTCAGTACACATGTCAGGCAGCTCACAACCACCTGTAACTACAGCTCCAGGGAAACTGACGTCCTCTACTGGCCTCTGTGGTCATTCATGCACATATACACACATCCACACAACTAAAAACAATAAGTGAAAAAAAAGAGATCTGCTGCAATATTTGATTTTTAACTACGTATGTATATGTTTTAAATTTTGTTTTATTGTTTGAGTTTCATACATTTACATAATTAATTTCAGACATTTTCACCCCTCCTTTCTTTCTTTTCCCCCCTTTCTCTCCCCTTCTTCTCCTGCAGGAGCCCCTCTTCTCACTTAGTTATTGTGGTTGTGAAATAATGTGTTCCACCAAATATATAGAGTTACATAATCATCTCAGCCCTCAGGGTAGAGTATTTTGCACAGAGCACAAGTTTTCCCCACAATGTCCACTTGAAACCATCCCCTCTCTACACCTTGGTTGGTATCTGTCAGCTGAACCATTGTCCTATTGTTCCATGATGACTCTGCCTTTGTCATTGGTCATTTAATAAATTATATAGTATATAGTACTCTGAGCACAGTTCTTTGTTTACCATAATGTGCATGAGGTTCATTTACATTGCTTAAATTATTTAAAATAATATTGTTTAAAATTGTTGTGCAATATTCTTTCAGTAGGTCATTTGGCTATCCACCCACCAAGGAAATGAGTTACCTTCAGTTTAGGAGGTTCTCAAGCATACTGTGAAAGCCATTCATTTATACAATGAAAATCCATGATGTTTTTGCACAAATGAAAGTGTTTAATTCTGTATGGTAAATAAACAAAATATTTTGTGTAGTAAACATGTTTTTTACCTTTGTAAAAATATGAAATACTTTTCCAGTGGAGTTGTCTCATTTTGCATCACCATCAAAATGGAAATGCCATAAGGAAGTTGCCATTTTGTATACTTACTAAAAATAATTAGGTCTAAACAACATCAAGGTCTGTGTCAGGTTATCTGTTCCTTAGATGTGTTTCAGTAGTTTGTGTCTTTCATAGAACTGATCCATGATGAAATCATTAATGATAAAAAGAATATAGACAAAAATTAAAATGCCTGTTTACTGACCTGAACCATTTTCTAGATATCTAGAGGATTTTCCATATGCACATTGAAGAATATACATTGTGCTTTTATTGTGTGAAACACTCTGCAAATGTCAATTTGGTGAAGTTGGTTTATAGTGTTTTTCAGTTATTGATAGCCCTAGGAGTTTTCTGCCTAGTTCTTTTATTAATTATTGGGAGATTTCTTAGGGCTCCAGCTAGCACTGTGGGTGGGCCTCTTGGTCTTCTTGGGTGAATCCATCTCTAGCTGGTGTTATTGGAGCCACTGGTGAATGTGTACATGCTTGAGATCGTTTTGTGTTTATGATGGATTGCCCATCTTCTCACTAAATAACTTCTCCCTTTGTCCCTCACTAACAGTGTTCATATTATATGATTAAATTTGTATAAATGTTTTATTTATTTACTTTAAAAAATTCAAAATAATCATAGTGCTAGAAAGCTTGGTTATGGGATACTTGGAACGTGTGAGAGGAATTCTTAAGGGCTTTGAAAATGCTTTTGCAGGCGTGTTTAAATCCACTATCTTAACTATGGGTTAATGCCCCAGATGTATGCAGATGCCACATCCAACCAAAATCACGAAAACACTTATTAAGGTTGTTGTGTCTCAGTTCTACTTCAACAAGGGAGTTTTTTAAACTCACAGTTAGTTTGGGGCTGTGGGTCCCTGCATCTGCTCCTGTCAGCTGCTGGATGATACCCCTCTAATGACAACTGGTCTTGGAACCCTTTCCCTCCCTGAGTGACCACGTCCAGCCTGTCTATGAGGGCTTGTGTCCGATCTTATTGTATCTTGTTAGGCCATGTTTAGAGGCTATCCCTGGAAGGCCTGCTCTTTGTTTGGGGTGGGTTGGGGATAAGGAGGAGGAACAGAAGAGGAAATAATCTGTGGAAGAGGGGAGGTGGGGGAAGGGACTGGGAAGGGTGGAGGGAGGGGAAACTGTTGTCAGGATGTAATGTATGAGAGAAGAATATAAGTTAGAAAAAAAACAACTCGCACTTGTTTTAATCAACAATTCAGCCATGTTAAGACAATCCTAACCCATAGCAACACTGTCTAAGCTTTGTTTAGGGCAGCAGGAAGCCAAGGATGAGCTAAGGACTAGAGAGGACAAAGGGGAAAGAAACAGAGGGAAAGCAGGACTTTCTGAGCGTTGAGTCCTGCTTAGTTTCCCTCTGATGCCTTTGCTTCCATCCCTTAGTGCAACTGAAGAGAGCAGCTCTCAGGAGGACAGAAGTCCAAGTTGGACCAGATACAGCAAGGGATGTGAGATACGAGATGTTCTCCTCCAAAAGCAGCTATATTCCTGCATCTCTAAGCTAGCAACAAAAATCACAATAAATTTAAAATTTCCAAAACTGGAAAAGAAACTCAGGAACAAGCTAAAAATCCATTTTCTCCAATGAGGTGTTACTGGGTGGATAACCACACTCCAGTATGAGTGCTGAGCCCAGGAGTCCTTGGCCAACACAAAATGAACTCCATGTTTGTTGGATGTTTGTGTGTGTGTGTGTGTGTGTGTGTGTGTGTGTGTGTGTGAGAGAGAGAGAGAGAGAGAGAGAGAGAGAGAGAGAGAGAGAGAGAGAGAGAGAGAGCTTTTTGTTTGGGCATTTTTCATCTTATTGTTTGTTCTGAAGTTCATTATTGTGGTGTGTGTGTGTGTGTGTGTGTGTGTGTGTGTGTGTAAAAGACAGAGAGACAAAGTACATAAAGCTGGGTGGGTAGGAATATGAGGGAGGTGTTGGGAGAGAGGAAAATATGGTCAAATATATTATATGAAAATAATTTTTTAAATAAAAAAGAGGGAAAAGAGAAAACCCTGCGGAAGAAGGCAAAAGTAAAAGTGTTGAATGTTCCCACTTAGCTCCAGCCCTGCCTTCCTCCAAAGCCTCAGCAACTTTCAGGTCTTCATTTAAAATGTCCTTATGTTGCATTTTATTCTGATGGTTACATGGGTAAAGACATGGGGAGAAGCAAAATATGTTAAAGGAAACAGAGGGGAAGAGACAAAGGGACACTTGTGTATCATGGAAGAAAAGTGAGTCTCAGTTAATGACAATCCTTGCCAACTTCCCCTACTGGGTAGAAGAAAACAAAAATGAACATCACCCAAGACTTGCCACATCCCCCAAAGAGGAAATGGGAGCAATTCGGGTTTTCTCTGCAGCAGCCAACCTTTGATTAAAATAGAATCAGTCCTTGATTTGGAGCAGAGCTAGTGGGAAAAAATGCATATTGAAGGACGGAGGGAGTGTAAGAGTCGGAGGACTGGGACATCTGCCGTGAGCTTGTGTTTTCTACACACGACAGGAAAGCTGCATAAAATTTCAAATGGCCATCTAAACAGAACCTGTACAAGGACATGACTATGTGGATAGGTGAAGTCTCACAAAATCACATCCCTAGATGAAGAACTACAGCTAATGGCTGCTGAGAAAAGAATCAGTTTTCTCCAGGGATGAGTTTCCTAATAGGTTACCCAATCCCAAGTAGTCTGTGCTAAACACATGTACACATGAGTGACACCAAAAGGACTCAGCAGGTTGTGTGTGTGTGTGTGTGTGTGTGTGTGTGTGTGTGTGTGTGTGTGTAGATCTTGAATCGGAGAGGGAGTGGGAGGAGCTGGAGCAGAAGAAGGAGGAACGGCAATGATGCAAATACAGTTCTTCTTATGAAATTCTCAAAGACAGTAATAATTTAAATAAAAAAGAAATAGTAGGGGCAACAAGGGAGTTCTGAGCTTGAATCCAGGTCCCAACATTAACTGATTAACATTAGACAACAGATTTCATTTAACTGGGCCTCCATTTTCTCAAAGGAGAGTGATAGCACTTGATATTATTTTCAGTTATAACTGAGAAGAAAAAGTGGACAATTCTCAGAACTAACAAAGGAACACAGGAAATACAAGAGTGTAGGCAAGTCAGCAGGAACCATAGCCTCATACAGCATTGCCAAAAAGCTAAGAACTGACATTTTTCAGTACTTTTAAGGCTCCATTTAAAATCTTGAATTGACCCCAAGATTAACTCTAAGTGGTGTTCTTCATTTTGTATCCCACTAGCGTAAGGACACCTTAATTTATTGTCTAAGTGCACACAATAAGAGGAGGTAAAGGTCATTTTTTAAAAGGAAGTACATGTCTACATCCATAAAAACATGGAGTAGATGTTTAGTGGACCAGAATAAGTGCCTAGCACACATCCCCATAACGTTATTGTGGAGTTTAATAGCCAGGGTTCTAGAGGAACAGAACTGGTAGAATGAATATTTGTGACAAATGGATCTATTAGATTATCTTACACAATACCTACCGATAGTTCAACAGTGACTGTCCGCACACTGGAGAGGCTGAGACCCTAGTACCTGTTCAGTTCATGAGGCAGGATGTCTCAGCAGTCCTGAGCTGACACTGAAGACCTAGAGGACACTGAGAGTCCACGCTAAACAACTTAAGCTGGGTTCTGATGTCGGCAAAAGAGCCAGTGGCAGAAGCAGCACCGTGGGTGCACACAGCAGCAAAGAGTGAAGGCAAGCAGGCAGAAGCCAGCACTGCTTTCCCCTGGACCGCTTTCTATCTGGGTCACCAAAGGAAGGTTCCTCCCTCTCTCTAAATCCTTCCAGGAAAAACCTCAGACTCACCCAGCTGCGTGACTCTTAGTTAATCCTGGATCCATTCAGGTTGCTAACCATCACCAAGAAATTAAAACAGTGTCACAGAGCACTTTGAGGAGTAAAAACCAATTTCAAATGAGAAGCACAAGAGTCTTGGGACCTGGCAATTCAGAGGGCCTGGCATTTCTGAAGAGCTATGAAAACTCTATAAAAACGTAACCTGTCCTGGTTTGGTTTCCACTGCAAACGCTCAGAAGACCACTGTCTGCTCAGACATTTTCCTTAGACTCGTTCAAAAAGAAACAGCCTGACTGTTTTCTTCCAAATCTTGTTTAGGAAAAAATGACAGAATAAAACCAAAGATGGTCAGACGACAATTCCAATTGTGGCTGTATCCTTGGGAACAAGAGAAAACTATTTGGGGCTAATTTGCTGTAATGATTTTCATGACAACAGCCAAGGGTATATTTTAACTACTGTTTTGACTCTGATTCAATTATAAAATAAGACATGCTTAAAGCCAATCAGCCCTTGGGTTCACTAAGGCTAGAGCTGTCTCCTTAGATGCCTCAATGGTGTATATAATCAGAGATAAAATAAGGCATGCACATCTTGCCTTTAGGGCTAACCTCCGGAAGAAACATTCTGCTGAGAGTGAGTTGATGTATGGCCAATCAGGTGTTCAAACCCCATGCAGGCAGTGCATACCATTGATCTCAAGCCTGCTTTTGACAGTCACTTTCTTTGGAGACTAAATAACTAGAAGTGAAGCTATTTCCTCTCAAGGTGTGAGCTTGGAGTCAGCAGTATCAGATTTGTCTGGTTGGTAAATATGTAACTGTCAGCAAACAGCGTGTGGAAGCCATTCTTCTCTGTCTGAGACTGCAGCACTTCCTGGAGTCTGAGGAGCGAAGATGCTACAGCCCAAAGCGGGGAGAGGTAACAAATGGCCACTAAGCCTCGTTAACTGTCCTTCTCATTTCCATCTGGCCTTAGAAGAAACTAGGTTGGACTCTACATGGTGGAAGAGGAGAGAGGAGACCCGCTGTCTCTTGCTGTGAATATGTGTCATTTTGCTTCCCAGCCGGTTTCTCTAGATGGGTGTAAAGAAAGCCCTCCAATTGAGGTCATCAGGTCAAGAAAATATAACCCACATCCCTTCCCTACCATCAGCACATGAAGTGCAGATATGTGACTCAAATCTTATCTCCCCACTGCTCTCACCTCTGAAGATGAATCTTCGGGGTGCTGTAAAATCATAAACCCATCTAAAGATTGATCACATAGACTGCCATATGCAGTTAAAAGTCAAATTGGCATAACTCAGCGGTGCATGCAGTCTGCAAACATCATCCTGTGGTGCTTCTATCAGTGGGGACATCTGCCCAGGAGCAAAGGCTCCAGTATGGCTTGCTGAGTAGAGGTTCCCGGGCTAGAGATTGTGGTAGTGGCTCATCCAATTACTTCCTTTCCAATTCTGCTTCACAAGCCTTCTTGCTGATTCTGTAAAGTAATAGAGCCAGTGAGATGGCCCAGTAAGCAAAACTGCCTGCTGCCAAGCCTGACTACCTGAGTTCGATTCTGGGTCCTTTTGGAAGTCTGGGCACAGGAAGAATGCTCCCTGGGGGTAGAATAGGATGGTTTCTTACTCTGATTGACAGATAACCAAATATACATCTTTGTGCTATCTGGGCTAGCCATACATCCCACAACTTAAAGCACATGTACAATTCATCATACATACATATGAGATGGCAAATAGGATGTTTATTCATTTGCTTATTTATTTAGTATCAACAGAAGGATTTTATTTGAGATCCTTGATCTAGCAGATCAACTATGCATCAAAATGCCAGAGTATCTAAATTCTTTCATTAGTAAATCAAGTTTAAGTACTAGTAACTCTTAACTCTATACTGAAGGTAGAATTATTTTTCAACCCCCATGAAAGCTATATAAAATCTGTCCCATGTTATCTCTCTTTATATCAACTAGAGACCATCACAGAAAACTACAGCTGGATCATGAGATCCCAGCCCCAGTGGATTCATCAACATCATCCTTCATCTATGGTTCCAGGAGCATCTTGGAAGAAGGACTAGAAAGATTGTAGAAGCCAGCATTCCAGAAACTAGGCTGTAAAACAGGTTCTCCTAGAAATGGCTACATAAACAAGACCAGAACAATGGCAGTAGAAATGAATATACTATCATGGAAGGGGGATAATTTTGCAGGATCCCAATCCTAGACAAAGAACTACAAGCAACTAATGATTTCTAGAAGGAGAATCAACCTCTCCTAGGGATAAGCCCCTTTATCTTTTGTCCACTGGAAATTAGTAATCCCTGAAACCATAGACATACAAACAACAAAAACAGATTTAGCAGGTTGTATTTTTATATATTTGTGCATTCATATGCATGCATAGATACATATGAACATGTATGTAACAATAATAGTCAAGGAAAATGGTCTTTTACTTTCCTTTCAGGTTATTTCAAGGACAAATTGACCTTTACTGACACCAATACCAGTTAAAGCTGGACTTTTTAATCTCTCCTATGAAGAGGTGCCTGACCATAAATTATTATCCACAGCAGGGATACTATTAAGAAGAAGCAGAAGAAAAAAAATGAAGGGGAAAGTGTCCTGGGTGGCTGAGATGTCCCTGTGCTTGCCTGCCTCATCATCTTACACCTGGGTTGTTGTCGCATGGCCATTCAAACCACCCTAGACACCACAGGCATCATATTATCCACGAAGTCAGGTGCACACAGCAGCATACCTCATTCAGATTGAAGAAGCCTGGGGGCCTGGGCTCATGCAATTCCTGACTTTCCTGAAACTTGCAGGAACAGATGGCTCACACACAGTTGTTTCTCTTGGCATACAACCATCCCGCTATCAACCTGTACTTTTGATTTCATGGGGAGTCCCTTATGAGTAAAGTGAGTATAATTTATGATACAGACAAACATGTTGTAGCTTAAAAAGTAGGCCAGGACAATAGGCTTAAAATAGGACCATCTTAACTAAATCATTGTGCATTGTCAAACTACCTATAACCCTGTAACAATCAACTGGGTGTGAACTCTGTGGGCTTCTCTGACCCCATGGAGATATTTGGCTATATTTTGAGACATATTGATTAGTCACAGATGGGAAAGGTGTGCCATAGGCACATGGTGATAAAGATGTGAGACATAGCCAAACATTCTATATGCACAAAGTTCCCCACAATGAAAGATTGTCCAACCTGGCATGCCAATAATACTGGGGTTGTGGAGTCTTTTCAATAATTATTTTTTATTTTCTTTTTTTATTTATTTTATAATTTAATTTAATTCTACATATCAGCAACGGATTCCCTTGTTCTCCCCCCTCCCCCCCACCTTCTCCCCAGCCCACCTCCCATTCCCATCTCCTCCAGGGCAAAGACTTCCCTGAGGATTGAGTTCAACCTGGAAGATTCAGTCCAGGCAGGTCCAGTCCTCTCCTCCCAGGCTGAACCAAGTATCCATGTATAAGCCCCAGGTTTCAAACAGCCAACTCATGCACTGAGTACAGGACCCAGTCCCACTGCCTGGATGCCTCCCAAACAGATCAAGCTGATCAACTGTCTCACTTATCCAGAGGGCCTGATCCAGTTGGGGGCTCCTCAGCTATTGGTTCATAGTTAATGTGTTTCCATTCGTTTGGCTATTTGTCCCTGTGCTTTATCCAACCTTGGTCTCAACAATTCTCGCTCATACAAACCCTCCTCTTTCTCGCCAATTGGACTCCTGGAGCTCCACCTAAGGCCTGGCCATGGATCTCTGTATCCGGTTCCCTCAGTCATTGGATGGGGTTTCTAGCACGACAATTAGGGTGTTTGGCCATCCTATCACCAGAGTAGGTCAGTTTGGGCTGTCTCTCAACCATTGCCAGTAGTCTATTGTAGGGGTATCTTTGTGGATTTCTGTGGGCCTCTCTAGCACTTTGCTTCTTCTTATTCTCATGTGGTCTTCATTTATCATGGTCTTTTATTCCTTGTTCTCCCTCTCTGTTCTTGATCCAGCTGGGATCTCCTGCTCCCCTAAGCTCTCTTTCTCTCGATCCTTGCCCTTCATTATCCCCAATCACGTCCATGTTGTTCATGTAGATCTCATCCATTTCTCTGTCATTGGGTGATCCCTATGTCTTTCTTGGGGTCCTGTTTTCTAGGTAGTCTCCCTGGATTTGTGAGTAACAGTCTAGTCATCTTTGTTTTACATCTAGTATCCTCCTATGAGTGAGTACACACCATGTTTGTCTTTCTGAGTCTGGGCTACCTCACTCAGGATGATTTTTTCTAGATCCATCCATTTGCCTGCAAAACTCATGATGTCATTGTTTTTCTCTGCTGAGTAGTATTCCATTGTGTATATGTACCACATTTTATTTATCCATTCTTCAGTTGAAGGGCATCTAGGTTGTTTCCAGATTATGGCTATTACAAACAATGCTGATATGAACATAGCTGAGCAAGTACCCTTGTGGTATGATTTAGCATTCCTTGGGTATATGCCCAAGAGTGATATAGCTGGATCTTGGGGGAGGTTGATTCCCAATTTTCTAAGAAAGTGCCATAATGATTTCCAAAGTGGTTGTACAAGCTTGCATTCCCACCAGCAGTGGAGGAGCGTTCCCCTTGCTCCACATCCTCTCCAGCAATAGGTGTCTTCAGTGTTTTTTATCTTAGCCATTCTGACAGGCGTAAGGTGGTATTTCAGAGTTGTTTTGATTTGCATTTCCCTGATAATTAGGGATGTTGAGCAATTCCTTAAATGTCTTTCAGCCATTTGAGTTTCCTCTGTTGAGAATTCTCTGTTTAGTTCTATAGCCCATTTCTTGATTGGACTGCTGGGCATTTTGATGTCTAATTTCTTGGGTTCTTTATATATCCTGGATATCAGTCCTCTGTCAGATGTGGGGTTGGTGAAGACCTTTTCCCGTTCTGTAGGCTGTCGCTTTGCCTTGTTGACCGTATCCTTTGCTCTACAAAAGCTTCTCAGTTTCAAGAGATCCCATTGATTGATCGTTTCTCTCAGTGTCTGTGCTACTGGTGTTCTATTTAGGAAGTGATCTCCCATGCCAATGCGTTCAAGACTACTTCCTACTTTCTCTTCTAGCAGGTTCAGAGTAGCTGGATTTATGTTGAGGTCCTTGATCCACTTGGACCTAAGTTTTGTGCACGGTGACAGATATGGATCTATTTGCAGCTTTCTACACATTGATATCCAGTTATGACAGTACCATTTATTGAAAATGCTTTCTTTTTTCCACTGTACAGTTTTGGCTTCTTTGTCAAAAATTATATGTTCATAGGTGTGCGGATTAATGTCAGGGTCTTCAATTCGATTCCATTGGTCCACATGTCGGTTTTTATGCCAGTACCAAGCTGTTTTTATTACTGTAGCTCTATAGTAGAGGTTGAAGTCAGGGATCGTGATGCCTCCAGAGGTTGTGTTATTGTACAGGATTCTTTTGGCTATCCTGGGTTTTTTGTTTTTCCATATGAAGTTAAGTATTATTCTTTCTAGGTCTGTGACGAATTGTGTTGGTATTTTGATGGGGATTGCATTGAATCTGTAGATTGCTTTTGGTAAGATTGCCATTTTTACTATGTTAATCCTACCTATCCGTGAGCATGGGAGATCTTTCCATTTCCTGACATCTTCTTTAATTTCTTTTTTCAGGGACTTAAAGTTCTTGTCATATAGGTCCTTCACTTGCTTGGTTAGTGTTACCCCAAGGTATTTTATGTCATTTGTGGCTATTGTAAAGAGTGATGTATCTCTGATTTCCTTCTCAGCCTGTTTGTCAATTGTATATAGGAGGGCTGCTGATTTTTTTGAGTTGATCTTACATCCTGCTATGTTGCTGAAGGTGTTTATAAGCTGTATCAGTTCCTTGGTTGAATCTTTGGGGTCACTCAAGTATACTATCATGTCATCTGCAAATAGGAAAAGCTTGAGTTCTTCCTTTCCAATTTGTATCCCCTTAATCTCCTTATGTTGTCTTATTGCTCTGGCTAGAACTTCAAGTACTATATTGAATAAGTATGGGGAAAGCAGACAGCCTTGTCTCGTTCCTGATTTTAGTGGAATCGCTTTGAGTTTCTCTCCATTTAATTTGATGTTGGCTGTTGACTTGCTGTAAATTGCCTTTATTATGTTTAGGTATGTTCCCTGTATTCCTGATCGCTCTAAGACCTTTATCATGAAGGGGTGTTGGATTTTGCCAAATGCCTTTTCTGCATCTAGTGAGATGATCATGTGGTTTTTTTCTTTGAGTTTGTTTATATGGTGTATTACATTGACGGACTTTCCTATGTTGCATCCCTGGAATGAAGCCTACTTGATCATGGTGGATATCTGTTTTGATGTGTTCTTGGAGTCTGTTTGCCAGTATTTTATTGAGTATTTTTGCATCAATGTTCATTAGGGAGATCGGTCTGTAGTTCTCTTTCTTTGTTGTATCCTTGTTTGGTTTAGGAATCAGGGTAATTGTAGCCTCATAGAAGGAGTTTGGTAATGTTCCTTCTGTTTCTATTGTGTGGAACAATTTAAAGAGTATTGGTATTAACTCTTTTTTGAAGATCTGGTATAATTCTGTGCTGAAACCATCTGGTCCTGGGCTTTTTTTTGGTTGGGAGACTTTTAATGACTGTTTCTATTTCCTTAGGGGTCATTGGACTATTTAAATAGTTTATCTGGTCTTGATTTAATTTAGTTATGTGGTACCTATCCAGAAAATTATCCATTTCTTTTAGATTTTCCAGTTTTGTGGAGTAGAGGATTTTGAAGTATGACCTGATGATTCTCTGGATTTCCTCAATATCTGTTATTATGTCTCCCTTTTCATTTCTGATTTTGCTAATTTGGATGTTCTCTCTCTGTCTTTTGGTTAGTTTGGATAAGGGCTTGTCTATCTTGTTGATTTTCTCAAAGGACCAACTCTTTGTTGCATTAATTTTTTGTATTGTTCTCTTTGTTTCTATTTTATTGATTTCAGCTCTCACTTTGATAATTTCTTGGCATCTATTCTTCCTGGGAGACTTTGTTTCTTCTTGTTCTGGAGCTTCCAGGTGTGCTGTTAAGTCACTAGTATGAGATTTCTCCAACTTCTTTATGTGGGCATTTAGTGCTATGAATTTCCCTCTTAGCACTGCTTTCATAGTGTCCCATAAGTTTGGGTATGTGGTGTCTTCATTTTTATTGATCTCTAGGAAGTCTTTAATTTCTTTCTTTATTTCTTCCTTAACCCATTGGTTAAGAATTAAGCAGTTGAGCATTATTCAGTTTCCATGAGATTGTAGGTTTTCTGTAGTTTTTGTTGTTGTTGAAATCTAACTTTAAACCATGGTGGTCTGATAGAATGCAGGAGGTTATTCCAATTGTTTTGTATCTGTTGAGATTTGCTTTGTGGCCAAGTATGTGGTTGATTTTAGAGAAGGTTCCATGGGGTGCTGAGAAGAAGGTATATTCTTTTTTATTAGGATGGAATGTTCTGTAGATATTGATAAGTCCATTTGAGTCATAACATCAGTTAAGTCCTTTATTTCTCTGTTAAGTTTCGATTTGGGAGATCTGTTCAGTGGTGGAAGTGGGGTGTTGAAGTCTCCCACTATTAATGTGTGGGGTTTTATATGTGGTTTAAGCTTTACTAATGTTTCTTTTACATATGTGGGTGCCCTTGTGTTTGGGGCATAAATGTTCAGAATTGAAACTTCATCTTGGTAGATCTTTCCTGTGATGAGTATGTAATGCCCTTCTTGATCTCTTTTGATTGATTTTAGTTTGAAGTCTATTTTACTGGATATTAGGATGGCTACACCTGCTTGTTTCTTAAGACTGTTTGATTGGAAAGTCTTTTCCCAGCCTTTTATTCTTAGGTAGTGTCTATCTTTGAATTTGAGATGTGTTTCTTGTATGTAGCAGAAAGATGGGTCCTGCTTTCATATCCATTCTGTAAGCCTGTGTCTTTTTATAGGTGAATTAAGTCCACTGATATTAAGGGATATTAATGACCAATGATTGTTCATTCCTATTATTTTTTGGTGGTAGTATGTGTGTGCTTCTCTTCTTTGGGGTTTACTGCTGTGGCTTTTTCTATTGCCTGTATTTTCGAGGGTGTATCTGACTTCCTTAGGTTGGAATTTTCCTTCTAGTGCTTTCTGTAGGGCTGGGTTTGTGAATAAGTATTGTTTAAATCTGGCTTTGTCTTGTTCACTCCATCTATGATGATTGAAAGTTTTGCTGGGTATATTAGTCTAGGCTGGCATCCATGGTCTCTTAGTGTCTGCATTACATCTGTCCATGTCCTTCTGGCTTTCAAAGTCTCCATTGAGAAATTGGGTGTTATTCTGATGGGTTTGCCTTTATAAGTCACTTGGCCTTTTCCCTTTGCTGCTCTTAATATTCTTTCTTTATTCTGTACGTTTAGTTGTTTAATTATTATGTGGCAAGGGGACTTTTTTGGGGGGGGGTCTAGTCTGTTTGGTGTTCTATAGGCTTCTTGTATCTTCATAGGCATTTCCTTCTTTAAGTTGGGAAAGTTTTCTTCTATGATCTTATAGAATATATTTTCTGTGCCTTTGAGTTGGTATTCTTCTTCTTCCTCCTTGGTGTCCCAAATTTCTTGGACATTTTAGGTCATGACTTTGTTGGCTTTAGGGTTTTCTTTGACTGATGAATCTATTTCTTCTACCATATCTTCAATGCCAGAGATCCTCTCTTCCATCTGTTGCATTCTGTTGGTTATACTTGCATCTGAAGTTCCCGTTCGTTTACTCAGATTTTCTATTTCCAGCATTCCCTCTGTTTGTGTCTTCTTCATTTTTTCTATTTCCCTTTTCAAGTCTTGGACTGTTTCCTTCATCTGTTTCATTGCTTTTTCATGATTTTCTTGCAGGGCTTTATTGTTTTCTTCCAGGGATTTATTGTTTTCTTCTGCTTTATTTGTCCTTTCCTCTAGTTTTTTATAGCATTCTTCCCATTTTTTGTTTGTCTTTTCCTCAATTACATTTGTGATTCCTTCTATATAAGCCTCTACCTTCTTCATGATGTTATTCATAAGGCTGTTTTCTTCTGCTTCTTCCATTTTTTGATGTTCAGGTCTAGATGTTGGAGGAGGGCTAGGTTCTAGTGATGCTGTATTGCTCTTCATTTTGTTGTATGTACTTCTGCCTTGACTTCTGCCCATCTCCTTTTGGTTTCGTTCTTGGTCTTATCAGTGCACTTGGTCCAGACAGAGCTGACAGATTCAGGAAGTCTCTCTCTCTTGTCCAGATGGGAGCTCCGGAGCGAGATGGGAGCTCTTGTCCAGATGGGAGGTCTGGGGCAGAATGGGAGCTCTTGTCCAGATGGGAAGTCCGGGACAGGATGGGAGCTGGGAGCTGGTCTCTAAGTCTCAGGAAGTGGCTGGGGTCTCGGGCAGATGGGCATGGGGGCAGGGCGTGGAGATTGCAGGGTCTGCTGGGGGTCTTAAGGGGAGCCTCTTGTCCAGATGGGAGGTCTGGGGCAGGATGGGAGCTGGGGACTGGTCTCTAAGTCTCAGGAAGTGACTGGGGTCTAGGGCGAATGGGTGTTGGGGCAGGGCGTGGAGATTGCAGGGTCTGCCAGGGGTCTTGGAGAAGGGGAGCCTTCCTGGTGGGGGTGGAAGGGATCCTGCCCGATGGCCAGAACCTGGGGCCAAGTTGGGCAGGTCTTCCCCGGAATGGCTGGAGCCCAGGCACTCACCTCTTGTCCAGATGGAAAGTCCAGGGCAGGATGGCTCAATAATTTCTTAAGAGGTTAAAAAAAAAGTCAATTCATGAAAGTTTCTACGTAATATGCTAGCATAAGTAAAGTGGATAGCTGCAGATTTGTAGCCATGATCAGAATGGACTGGATCTGAAGGAGTTTAGAGCAGGAAAGTGTTTTGGGCAGAGAGAAGTTCTAATGCTACAACTCATTCTCCACTTGGGTTGGAAGGAAAGATTACATTGCAGAAGTAACAACACCTATGTGTTTAGGACTACATGGCCATGTCCCTGGAAAGAAGCAGGGTCACAAGAATGCTGATGAGGAGACTTGAGGCAATAGCTCTAATTGTATCACCTGTAAATGAGCTGCAGGAACTGATGCAGATGAGGACCATAATTTATATGAGGAAGTCTTCTTATGTACCTCCTTTCCTATTTCCCCTACTGAGATTATAAGACAATGACCGCAGAGGCAAAGATGTTGACTATACATAGGCTGAAACATAAACATAGCAAGGTTTTTCTTTCTAATACTTATCTGGCTGCTATTATTGGATTCTATAGTCAAACCTGAGTTCCAAACACAGCACCACAATCTAAAATCAGGCCATCTCCTGGTGACAGAGTACATTATGTGTGTGCCTGTGTGTCTGTCCTTTCTTCATCCCCTCATCGCCCTAGTCAGGTATCCAGGACCAAGATATGCTGGATGCATCAGCAAGACTTGGACATTTCTCTGCTCATTGATTGTTTTCAATGAGATACTTGGAATATATATTTGTGCTAGAATTATCTTAATGGATAACTCTAAAAGAATATTATTTTTCAATAACCATAGTGGAGGAAGGAAGAAAAGATGAATACAGAGGAGTTAAGAAAGACAAAAGTCAATACACAACAACTTGGGAAATTTGTTCACTTCTAATTAATAAGTAAACCACTCCAAAACATGGTATCTCAAATGCACAATCCTTTATTATAGCTATAGGTCATCTGTCTGGGTCAAGTTCACCAGAGTACTTCTCTTGGTCTTGGATGCATTCATCATACATCAATAAACCACTGTCAGGTTGGTTGATTACTAGGTGCCCCAACAGTAGATATCCTGGGAAGTCCTATCAGGATACACCATACTTGTCAACCCCAAAACTAGGAAGGTATCACAAACACATGAGGCATCTTGGAGCTCATGCTTACAATTCTCACAACATTGTTTTGCAACATTCTACTACTCAAAGCAAGTCACATGATCTGACTCAGAAGAGGAGCAATAGGTTTCACCTCTTCAGGGAGCCCACAAAGCCACATCACCTAGGACATGTCTGCTGGCAGGGAGGATAACTGTAGTCATTTGTAAAACCTACTCCCCCAGTGTGAGAGATAAAGGAAGGTAATGCATAGAGCATACTGTCAATCAATAACTATGATGGCTTTAATTGTCAACTTAATACAACCTAGGACCACCTAAGAAGAGAGTCTCAGTAAGAGATTGTCTTCACTGGGTTGGTCAATGGTTATGTCTAGTGGGGGTTGTCTTAAGTTAGTTGATGTGGAAAGACCTAGTCAACTATGGGCAGCACCATTCCCTAGACAAGAAGCCCTGAACTGTATAAGAATGCAGAAACTGGAGTACACGCAAGCAAGTGATTATCTATGCATTTGTTTTGCTCTGCTCTTGACTTTGGATATGATGCAACAAGCTATTTTAGGTTCTTGCTGCCTCAATTTCCTTGCAATGTTGGAGTGGGGATAGGAACTGTGAGCTAGGAGGGACCCTTTCTCTCCTGGATTGCTTTTCATGAGGGTATTTCATCACAGTAACAGAAATGAACATAGAAAAATTACTAACAACAAACAGAGTTTTTTGACTTAAATAATTACAAGATTGAACCTGGAGACAAAAATGACAAGGCTTAAAAATGGAGCAAATGCGACTAGTTCCCTAATTAAGCAAATTCCCTTATGACCTATCCAATCTCTAGATTAATGTATAAATCAAGATGTAATCAAAACTGTCAAATGAGTGAAGACATAACCAGCAAGACAAGATGATTCAATGTCATAAATATGGGTAAAAGCTAAGAACCTAGAAAAGAGACCAAAGAAAGGCAAAATTTGATAGTGGCGGTGGGGGAGACAAAAGACACGTTATGTGAAAGTAACAAGGAGACTAGGGAGCAGGTAACAGAGTGGGAGACAGGGATTAGAGGAGATAACAGGGGAGGAGAATCTACTAAAACACACTGCTGTGGGATGGTCTGTATGTCAAATGCTCTGATTGGTCAATAAATAAAACACTGATTGGCCAGTGGCCAGGCAGGAAGTATAGGTGGGACTAACAGAGAGGAGAATTGAGAGAACAGGAAGCTGAGTGAGAGACACTGCCAGCCGCCGCCATGACAAGCAGCATGTGAAGACGCCGGTAAGCCACGAGCCACGTGGCAAGGTACAGATTTATAGAAATCGATTAATTTAAGATATAAGAACTAGATAGCTAGAAGCCTGGCACAGCCATACAGTTTGTAACCAATATAAGTCTCTGTGTTTACTTGGTTGGGTCTGAGTGGCTGTGGGACTGACGGGTGACAGAGATTTGTCCTGACTGTGGGCCAGGCAGGAAAACTCTAGCTACAACACACCATTCAATGATGCCATAATGACATCTAATACCTTGTATGCTAATTGAAAACATAAAAGTTAAAAGAATCACAAGTTATCCCAACATAGCCATGATGGTTTGGTGACTAATGTTAAATGAATCAATAAGCTCTGATTCTAGATCTAAAGTAATGTGTGCCTCTCAGAGTATAGGTAACATTTTCAGATGTCACTCAGCAAAGTAAGCAACTCGGGATAACAAAGAATGATTTCAAGTCCATCATCATTCACTTGAAAGAGTGCTATTTGTAAATATGGTTTCTTTCCTGTAGCTATCCATTCATTCTACAAATGCCTACTGAACATGGTCTATATGCCAGGCATGGCCTGCTATGTAATAGACAAGGAATCTATCATGATGGAGTTTTACTTGTAATTCATGAAAGCAAGCAAATAAAATAAGTCAGTGCTTAGCAGGAAACATGCAAAAATTTCAAATTGATAATAATGCAACAGGCTCAATGAGAATGAATAGGAAGACCTGATAAGGAAGCATTTATGTGAGATATTATGTTATGCAAAACAGAATATAATACGTTAATATGTAGACACACGTATCTCAGAAAATTTATTGAAGTTTCATACTAATTCATGTCGTGAGCAAGAAGCATTGGGGGGTGGAAAAATCTTCATAATCTCAGGCACAGCCACACAGCAGAACCCACACAAGTTACATATTTTCCTCACTGTTCATAGCTATCAGCCAATGCTATCATGTAGTTCTTTTCTACAGGTCTCTTCCAGGCTACGATTCAGAGATCTAGAGGTTTTCCTGCTAAAGCTAGCATGCTCCTCATATTCAACCTTGTAGAGAAAAGAAATCAAAATGTAGCTGAATAGAAATTGTCAGAGAGTCGTTACAGTTAAATGACTGAGGATATGAGAGTCAATGGGCTTCAGTTCACATGTCCAGAGTAAAGTGTATCTCTGGAAATGCAAGTGGCACTTTCAGCTTTTGCCCAGTAAGGAAAACACATCAGAGTATAACAAGGAATAATCTCTAGTCATTTGTAAGGGATTCCATATATACTTCCAATGTTCTAATGAGAATTTATCATGTAATATATTTAGATACATAGGGCTTGGACAAGACATAAGACATTATGACTATGACATATCCTGCCATGGATGTAGAGAAGTCAAGTTGACATCTAAATGAGAATTAGAAGGAAGAATATTCTAGATAGAAAAAAAAAAGGTAAAAATGCAAAATAATTGAGACCAGAGATCACAACATAGTTAATAAGGAACTACAGAAGGTTCCAGAACTCATGATGAGAGTGAGCCAAAAGCAGGCCAAAGACAAGCAAATCAAAGCAGGAAGATGAAAATTTATTTAAAATACGAATGGTGCCTATTAAAAGGTTTTTAGTACAGTAATCACATTAAATGCATTGTGTTTTATAAGGATCAGTCCTACAGGCTTTGGATAGTGGACTAAGAAGAACGGCCATTTGATCAGCTGTGCTGTGTGAGAACGATAGGGATAGGAAATTCATCGGCGAAGGGAGATAGACCAGTAGAGAAGTGGTGTCACAGACTGCATGTTAGTTTGACACAATGAACATGTGGGCTCATCTACAGATATGAAGAAAACTGCAAATGTGATGAAATGAATTTTGAAAGTAAATCAACAGTCAGATTGGAAGGATTAATTGTGAAATGTCTTTATGATAGTCAAACACAAATTGTGATGGAAAAATTTAGAACAAACCTCTGTGACTGGCATGATCAGCCCTCTCTCAGGTCATATGTGAACTTGGTGCCAGTCAGGAGTGCTCACCTGCAAGGGATGGGCACAATCACCTGGGAAAAAATGAAGCCTGAGACCTTCAGGTTGGCAGAAAAATAGAAATGCTCCAATAAGGAGTCCTGCGGATTGAGCTCAGGTCATAAGGCTTGCTGGCAGGCAACCTTATCCACTCAGCCATCTCACCAGCCCCTGCCTCAGTGGAACTGCAACAGAAGAAGTCAGACTGATATAAGCTAACAGTGAAAAGTGCGGACCAAGTGGCCAGCATAGTGGTGATAAGACAGAATTATCTCCTCTTTCTAGATGTTCTGTGGAAGGACAATGGAGATAATGTTCAGAGTATCTTATGGTAAGAAGTAAGCTCAAGGAAGGCTTTAGTAATGCCTTGCCTATGTCACCTTTTCCATCTAACTATACACTGAGGAAACACCACAGGTTGAGCTGTTTGAGGGAATGTTTTAAGTGTGGCACACTGTAATATTTCCAGGCAGAGAGCTCAGCACTCTGAGAGTTCCCCACAAATTGCATTTGTTATGTGACTCCCAAGATTTCACTTTCTTCCCTGAGTTCTGGGAGCCTGCATGCTTAGTCTGGAGTTGTAGCCTTCACACCTTTCCTAATCTGCCAGGCTTCTTCCATGGGTCCTCCCTTCCAACTGGCAATCTGAACTCCTTGGAAAATAGTACAGTGTAGCATGAATCTTAAAAGATTTTATTAATAAAAACAAACCTGGAGCCAGGTATTAGGGTGAATGCTGGAAGATCAGAGAAGCAGAACAAGCCACAGCTTCCTCACCTCGCCAATTCCTCAGGTGATCCTATTTCCTCAGACTAGATGCCTCTCAGCTGAACTGTGTTGCTCAAAAGCCTAAAAGCTTAACCAGGCTAGTACCTCATCCTCACACCTTAAATACCTTTCTGCTTTCTGACATCAGTTCCTGGGATTAAAGGTGTGAGTCACCATGCCTAGCTGGTTCCAGTGTGGCCTTGAACTCACAGAGATCCAGGCGGATCTCTGCCTCTGGAATGCTAGGATTAAAGGTATGTGTGCCACTATTTTCTGGCCTCTATATCTAGTGGCTGTTCTTTTTTCTGACCCCAGATAAGTTTATTAGGGGGCACAATATTTTGGAGAACGTAATACCACCACAGTACAGCTCAGAAAATACATGCTAAATGTTAGCCCTTCAATCAGATGTCAGCATGGTGACATTTCTGGTACACTGTTCTGTGAATCATAAGAGAGAGGACAGATTCCCAGACTCACTGGGATAAAGAACAACTGGAAAGTAATCACCAAGCTCCTTCAAATGCCGTTCCACTGCCTCCAACCTGAATGCTTAGATTATTACACCCAACTTCTGTTAACTCCAGATCATTTCCTTGAGTTCTTATCATCTTCAATCCTCTTCAAAATTCATCTCTCATAACATGTAGACCTATGATTTCGATTCTCAAATCAGCATGAAGTCATCAGACCTAAGTAGCCCACAGTATGCTTTTTGTTGCCACTAAGTCAGTTGGGCCAGAACTGGAGAGGAACTGCAAGAGTTGTGTATAATATCCTCCCCAACATCTGTCCCTCCATATTTGTCTTCTGTACCATGTCTTCTTGCCTCAGGGTTCCAGTTTTGTGAGTTTCTGCATGTAGCTGGAGCCTTCAAATAAATTCATTAAGAATCAAAGTTTGGCCAGTTGTGGTGGCAATCACCAGTAGGATTTGCTGAAGGAGGCAGTGGCAGGAGGATCACGAGTTCGAGGCCAGCCTGGGCTACATGTTTTTGCAGGGTGGTGGTGGCACATGCCTTTAATCCCAGAACTCAGAAGTCAGGGCTGGGTGGATCTCTGTGAGTTAGAGGCCAGCCTGGTCTACAGATCGAAATCCAGGACAGGCACCAAAGCTACACAGAGAAACCCTGTCACGAAAAAAAAAAAAAAAAATCAAAGGTTGCTTTATTTGAAAACACTGGATAAGCCTACTAACTTTCCATGCTAATAAACTTGAGTCCATAGATTTTGATCTTTTAAAGTTGATTTAATGATTAACAAAAACAGAACTAAAACCTCATCCAGGTAGCCATGAGATAAGTTCTACATGTACAATATCAAATTCTCATACATGTTCCTATAAACAATCCTAGTGAAACTCACTGGAACACACACACACACACACACACACACACACACACACACAAAAGTGGAATGGAGGCCAGTTGGGAAGAGGGTGAGGATTAATGGAGGGGACAAAAGAGAATAACAGGAGGGGAACATGATCAAAAAATATACATGTATGAAAATGTCATAATGAAACTCCTCATTATGCATAATTAATATATGATAATAAAGACAATATTTTTAAAGTAAAAATAAAAAAGAGAAGACACCAAGTTCAGTTCCACCTGATTGTCATTACATCTGTCGCAGAGTTACCATGCCAACCTCCTTTGCGCATGCTCCTGATTTCTTGCTCCTTACTGCCCACAGTTTGCTTTCCTCATAATTATATTAAATTAGATAAATTAAAGTCTAAGCAAAACTAATTTTGCATAATGTCCCAGTCCATTTGTGCAGAGTCTCTAAAACCCTCTACACTTTCTCTCTAGGCATCCAGGTAGCTAATTATTTAGCCTCCCAGCAGCCTCCAAGGCACTTCTGATCCTATGTTTAGAACAGAGAATGATTCCATTTGATTAGGAGGGGAAACAGTGCCCACAGCTTTCCTGAGATAACATGAAAAAGTCCATCTATGCAAAGAGGATTGTGCAATTTAGTCTCTGAAGATTCCCCCGGATCCTGAAATAATGTGTATTGGAGCATAGGCACATGGTCATTATACCCCAGATTTCCTCATTTAGGAAATCAATTCTTAAACATCGGGGATATGCAAATTCAATTATTTTTGAACTGCAGAATGATAATGATGCTTTGAGAATGTATTAGCATACCCGCATGGAGCAGGCTTCTCCCCTGGGTGCCTTGCCACCTGTTGAACTAATTTGGCCTCATCCCTGGACATCCATCATGGTCCACATTTGACAGGGGTAGAGTGACTTAACCTGTTGTCAGAAGAAGCTGCGAAGTCACAAGAGAGAATCAGAACTCAGCAGAATACCACAGAGAGAAGACAAGAGCTAGAACAAATGCTTAGCCGGCCAGCCACTAGCTATCCTATAACAGCACACCTTGGCAAACAAGCGCCATTGAAATCTAATTAAGAAGTTTCTTTTCTGGGCCATGGGGGATCTGCACAATGACACAGAAACAGCTCTTAACTTCATGGTGCTCGCTGTGCAAGCCCTTGGGATTTGAGTTCTTTTCTATTGTTCTTTTTAAATATTTCTGAGCCACAGGGAAGTTCTGTTGCTATGGTTCTAAAAGAGGAGAAATTCATTTAATTCTCCATTTGATTTTAAACTATTCACAGAGAAAAACAAATTTGTGTTGTACTTCATCATTCCTTCACTGACTCAGAATCTTCCAAACTGGCTGAGGTTAATTATCGTAAGTATAGATGGTAGAAAAATGGGTGACAGTAACATAGATACATACATAGATTAATAATACATAAATAGGTAGATGATAATAGACAGATACATGACACATATTAATATATAGATAGATGATAGATCAATGCATATATTAATATATATATAGATGATATAAAGATATATAATAAACCAATAATATAAAGATACATATATTCATGTATACATTCAGATAGATAGATAGATAGATAGATAGATAGATAGATAGATAGATAGATAGATAGACAGATGGGTGATAGATAGATAATAGGAAAGTAGACAGATGATAGATAGCAGATATAAAGATGATTGTTAGGTAGATGAGAGATCATAGATATATAAGGCATATATATTAAAACATAGATATATACACGTATAGATATATAGGTAGATGATGAAAGCTAGATAAACATCTGATAGGCAGATAAAGATAAACAGATAAGTACTCAGACATGATAGTTACATACACTGCAATTACCCCATGAGCTATCTCCCCAGCATGAGATCAGCTATTTTTGAGCTCCCTTTGTATCTGGCCTCTGCCTCTTTTTTCAGCTATCCTTTACTCGTGGAGAAGACAGTGCACATGTTAACCTATGCACCTGTTGGGACAGTCTTCATAGGCCCCTGACATCTCACGCATGCATCATGATGGAATTCCTTAGCAATGAAGATGCCTGAAGGCCTATATGGAAACCTGGTGGACGCTCCCTGGTGGAGATGGAGGCAGGAGCTGGGAGGTTTATGGCTACTTGGAAGAAAATAGAAAACAAGTGATGAAAATAGAAAATAGAAAAGAGCGGTCCAATACTAGAGTGGAGAGACTAATGAACTGTGGGATTGAAGAACAAAGGAAAGGGAACAACACCAAGGGATAAACCAGAAGATCTGGAAGATTCTTTTCTAAAGCCAACCTAAATGATGTTTTTATATGCAGTTCTGATACACTAAATATTAATGGTACTCTACTTCTTTATACCTCAAGAAAGCATTATTAGGTTATAATTTAGTGCTATTTGGACATGGAGAGGCTAAATTAATTAGGGTCATGGACACTATATTTCATTATTCCCATAAAATGCAAGTTAAATTCCCCTAATTAATTTTTTCCAGAAATACTTGTTCATTTTGTTGGACATCTTCTATGTAATTGCCTGTAGAATGCAAAAGGTCACCAGAAACTAACCTACCCCTAGAAGCAAACATGGAGAGAAGGTCTAGGGGAAGCCCAGCCCCCAATCCTAGGGGCATCTGGGACAAGGCCCCTTCTTGAAGATTCAGGGAGGAGCCCAGATGATGTCATGTAGGTCTCAAGTTGGTGGACCTCTCCATTCCATGCGTGTGCAGGATTGATAAAGAAATGCAGAGAAGGTTATCTACTCAAAAATGCAGGAACATTTCCTAACATAGCACTTACCATGATGGTGGTCTCAGATTGAGGTTATTTGGTGAGACAAAGTTTTGGTTTTGCTGCCTCCTCAAATTGCCTAGTAAATAAAATCAGAAGCTCTGAAATTGAGCTGTCTGCATTAAGCCACTGATACGCAGTTCATGGGAGCATTGCCCGAGTGAGTCGTAGCTCTCTTCCAAACCTCGGTTTCCTCATCAAACCAGCACAAAGAAGTTAGTACCACTACCAAAGGTTCAGCAATGCCAAAAGCCCTGATATACTCGATGTTCAATGCATATTCATCATAAATACTACATTGTTGTATAGTCAGTAGTCAGCTCACTAGGGAAGGGATGACAGTAACAGTAGATGGCTTACTGGCTGTCACAAAGAAAGCCACATAACCAGATCCTGAACAGCATGTTGGAGTTGATGAGAGGTGGGCTAACAGTGCAGGCAGCTGGGAGAAACAGCACAGTTGTGGACTGACTGTGGTAGATGGAGCCTGGATCACAGAAAGCCTCAGTGCCCTGGGAAACTTAGACTTTGCAGGAGTGCAGTGATGAGGAAGGACGAGGGGAGAAATGGAGGCCTGACAGAGCTGATGCAGACAGCTGCTGGACATCTGGGAAAGATGCCTGACAAGAACAAACAGTATTTGTCTCCCAATTGATGGATTTGAGCTGAAATCAATAAAGTCCATCCTCATGAAAAGAGGCTGTGTTTTTTGTTGTTTTGTTTTCAATTTTTCTTTATTTGTGCTTTATTGAAATTTTTAAAAATGAAGATGTTATTTATAATAAAATATACAATGACTAAGAGACAACAGTAATTATAATGATTCTACTTTCTCAAGCTAATAACCTTCAGAATCATATTTAAGTAAAATTTCCAGCTTTTGATTGACAGTTTCATATTTTTATAAAATGAGTTTTAGTAATTTTCATCCCCCATTCGCCCTCTCCATGCCTTCTCCCATTGGCTCCCCATTCTCCCTCCCTACTCCTTCTCCAATTGACTCCCTTATTCATTACGGCTGCCTCTCCCCCTCTCTTCTTCTTTCCATGTGTAGTTCAGAATATTTGAAGGAATGCAGCAAAATGGCCAAAATTAAGTAGAGTCATACAGCATGGGTTTAAATTTTTTTGTAAAATTTCTAGGAGTTTGGGTTGTGTATGTGTGTTAATGATTCATTGTTTTGAATGAGTTGGAGAGACAAGTGAGGATAATGCAAAGATTAGTAAGATGGCATTTCCCATACCGAAATATGAAAACTGGTGCTAGTCTTGTTTTTCTTCTAATTTAATTCAAGGAAACATTTTATTTTGAGGGTTTGGGTGTGTGTGGATGTGTGTGTGTGTGTGCTCATATATGTGTCTTAGTCCAGCACCAACTTTTAAGTGCTAGAATTTGCAAGACCATTTTAAAACCAATCAATATTCCCCAAGATGTGAAATTTCAGCCCACGCATGAAGGTGGTTTTTCACTTTTGATGCTTATATAACCATTGTTGCATTTTGGTGTGTGTGTGTGTGTGTGTGTGTGTGTGTGTGTGTGTGTGTGTGCCTATATGCATATCATATCATGATGTAGGGGATGAGGCACACATGTGGAGGCCAGAAGACAACTCTGGGGAGTCAGTTCGCTTTTTTCCCCTTTATGTAGGTTTAGGGGATCCAACTCAGGCTGCCAGGCTTGTATAACAAGTCTATTTACTAACTGGGCTGTCTCACCAGCCTGAGAGATTTCTTACCACTCAAACACTAAGTTCTACTTGGCCAGTTTGTTTATGAACACGTAATTTATTTTCTGTAAGATTTGGGATTAGTTCTCAGGGAGTTTATGTTGCATACTCATGACATCCACTGAGCTAGGCAACCGTTACTGTCCAGCATACAAAGAAATGTAATTGTAATAATTGCATATCTCAACAGGTATTCCTAGCAGGGTGACTCCCTCCCCCCATGTGTGTTTGCAATGCTGTTTTGCACATAATACATTTCCTTATTGCTTCTCTGCTCACAATGTATAATAACATTTTTGAGAAAAGGAGAAAGCCTTGGTCTCTGGGGATTTACTGTGTGAGTTCCGTAAGACATTTGAATTGAACACATTTATAATTGTCCATTAAATACAGTGGTGGAATTTGCTTCAGGTCTTAAACTCCCAGGGAACTACACTTTGTTTCAAACTCTTCTCAAGATGCTGCAGAATGAGCAGGGTGACTAAGGTTTGAAGGAGTCAAGATGCCAGAAGAGGAAACCACACTATCGTGTGTATAAGGTTGGCAACATGCCATGGTTCTAAAAAGACCAGAGGAAAGCTGAAACAAAATGGTTAAGAAACTGGGTACAACTTCCAGGGGTTTCAAAATTATTAAGAATGTAAGAGTAGGGTTCAAGATCAGCCAGGAGAATGGGGTTTCTACACACTTCAGACTTATAGCTACAATCTTAATATTTATAAGGTAAAATCAAAAGAAATCTGAGAAGAGACAAGCTCTTACCAAGAAAGAAATCCATCTTCCAACTAATTGTTATTAAAACCTCTTAGCAGATAGGCGGGTGAGGGCAGAAAACCCCTCAGCATGGTCCAGATTCCTATAAAAATAGCCAAGACAAAACAAGAGCAAATACGCTGGCTACAGAACTAGCTAACATTTCTGATTTAAAAAAAAATGGTAGAAATGTCGTTTTTATTTCTCTTTTAAATGTGTGTTTAGTTTATGTCTATGACTGTTTCATATGTATATATGCATGTGTACCACATACATGTAGTGCCTGTGGAGGCCAGGAGAGGGTATTGGATCCCTTGGAACTGCAGATACAGAATGCTTGAGCAGCCATGTGGGTGCTGCACCTGTCCCCTCTGCAGGAGCAGTCCATGCTCACAACCACTGAGCCACCTCTCCAGCCCCTTTCCAGCTAAGTCTGTTTGCTATTGTACTAGAGATCTCAGTCACTGGCACTAAAAGTGTGCATGTGTGTGTGTGTGTGTGTGTGTGTTTGTGTGTGTGTGTGTGTGTGTGTGTGTGTGTGTGTGTGTGTGTGTGTGTATTGAAAAAAGAGAAATGAAACAAAACTTATTTCAATGTAGTGTGGTCATATACATAACAGAATCAAAATATGAATAAATTTAGTATAAATTTAGAAAAATAAAAATAAGGGCTCTTAACCCTTCTAAGGCCCATGTAAGATGTATATCTGTATATTCAGTTAATAAGTGATTCTAACATTTAAATGTTTAAATATTATTTAAGATCAAAACATCAAATGCCTAAGATACAGCACACAAAAATGCCTTTAGTGTAACTATGCAATAAAATTAAAACACTTCACTGACAAGTTGAAATCCTTGAAAGTAATTAAGAGTTTTGTCATATATGAGTTGGAAGGTAGAGTATTTAAGCCTGTAAAAACTCCCCAAGTTGACCTATACATTCAGTGCAAACTTATTAAGAATTCAGCAAATGTGTCTTCATATAAATTTGCATGTTAATTCTAAAACTCACATTAAAATGAAAGAAGAGCAATTGAACACACTGCCAGTAACATACAGCACATCCTACAAGTTTTGAATAACTAAGAATACTATAGTGCAGCATATGGTCCCCCATGTTGGAAATACAGAAAAGAGTGCAGAACCAGACATACATATGTGGTCACTTGATTGATGTATGAAGTGACACTGTGGAAAGACCCAAGTCTGGGTAATTTAAAAAAAAAAAAAGCACCTCAGACCATAAGAAAAGGCAGAAATGCAACAAGAAAATTAGGAATTCTCCTTACAGGGTACATTGTGAATAGAAGAGTAACTAAGTCGTCAATAGACACGTGTGATACTGTTCCATCCCTAGTCTTGTCAAAGAAAACCTGCACCAGATGGAGACAAACAGGCAAGGAGGTTTCATTCAAGACCCTTTCACTAGGGGGAGGAAGTTACTCTCTACTAAAGTAATGAGCCAGGGGGCAAGGACCAGAGCCCCATGCGAGGAGAGAGCAGACAAGGTGAAAGGACAGCTGTACCTAGTTGTTCACACAAAGAAGTTGGATCCCTGGTCTCCTGCAGCACTAAATCATCTTCTTTAATGACTGCATTTCAAGATGATTAGCTCCCAGGTCCTTGAGGAAGACACTTCCATGTTGTACAAATGAATAGAGATTAGAAGAATATACATGTCCTGAAGAATAAGAAAAAAGGATCCAAGCAAGGGGAGCCATGAGGCTGAGAGTCAGGAAGAAAAACTGTGTAGAGTTTAATCGGGAAGATGGGAAGGGCAGGCCATCTTGGCCAGTCACCGCAGAATAAAAAAATTACAACTACAGTGAATGCTCATTCTTACTGTACTAGGGAAGTTGGAGCTTATTTTAGCAGATAAAAGTAATGAAAATACCAAGTATCAGTGAGACAATGAATCCACTAGAGCACCTCTAAATTGATGGACAGAGGATGTTTGCTAAAGGTGAAACTCCATTGGGGTGCTATGACCCAGCAAGTGCACTCCTCCGTCGGCTCACGAGAAGCACAGGTGCAGACGTACATTGAACAACCATGTGTATTCATAATGGGTTTATTCATATCTAAACACCTGAGATAACCAACAAGACAGTCCATTAAATGTGGCATATTCCTGTAAGACATGGCAATGTAACATCACCTACACTTATTACTGAAGGAAATAAAATAAGACACATGTATGATCCCATATATATGAGATTCATAAACGGTTTGGAATTATCAATGGTGAAAGAATTTGAGAAATGGTTCACTTTAATAAAAGTCTGTGCAGACATTTCCTCATAAACTCTAATGGATACTGAGAACAGTGTCCATGTCAGTGTGCACAAGACCTGCACACGGTCAAGCCAGAGAAAAATGCCAGGACAGAGGAGGAAAGTGGGCATGAAATCCCACACCGAGCCAAAAAAGTTATCTGCAATTGATACCTGCTAAGAAAGGAAAGAAATCAGTTTTCTTAATTGGAATGACATGTGGTACATCATCCAGATGCCAGGGCAGGCTCTAAGCTCAGAAGTAGTCTACCAAGATGAAACAGACTCCATGCTTGGCTTTTTTGTTGTTTTGGTTTTTTTTGTTTTTTAATATAAAGAAAGGACTTGAAATTGGGTGGATAGGGAAGTGGGAAAGGTCTAGGAGGAGTTTGGGGAAAGAATATGGTTTACATATATTATATGAAATTCTCAAAGAATAAATAAAAACATTAATTTTAAAAGATTATTTTAATTTTTTGAGACAGGGTCTCAGTATGTAGCTCTGGGTACATCATACTGGACATATTAACTAGATGTATAGACCAGGCCAGTCTCAAACTCACAGAGATCCACCTGCCTCTGCTTCCCAAATGCTGGTATTAAAGGTGTGCATCACCATGCATGGCTGTTACTATTTTAATTTTTAAAATTTTATGTCTGCATGTGGGTATATGCAGATGAATGCAGGTGCCCATGGCAGCTAGAGGAGTTACAGGTGGGTGTGATCCTGGGGGAGCCTTGTCTCTAGCTTCATAACATCAAAATGTAAGGGCCGGTCATAAGGCTCAGCAGGTAGAGTCATTTCCTGCCAAGCCTGAGAACCTGAGTTCAGTTCTCTGGAATCCATATGGTAGGAGGAGAGAAGAGACTGGAGAAAGTTCCCTTCGCACCACCACACCTGGCCCATGGCACACCCACCCCACCCACCCACCCTCTGCCTGCCACACACAGAAAGTAACTAGACATAATTTTAAAATTTTTAATTGGTTTTATAAAAAGTCTTTAATACTGCTTTCAGTAAGATATGGAAATGAGGAGTCAGACTGAAGGGCTGGTCTTTATTGGGCCATTGTTTAGAAGTAACTAGTGTTTACAGTCCATGGACGTTTATGCTTACAATTTGTGAAATTTTCTGTATGTAGGTGATACTAGAAAAAAAAAAAGTGAAGCTGGAAAAACAGAGAGCTAAAGAGGGGAAGAAGTTGCTGAGTCCCAAAGAATCCCTTTTTCTGAAGAAGAAAAAAACTTGCATGTGGGCTGAAAGTAGGGAGGCCTTTAACTGGGGACATTTTGGTACTGAATTTGATGTAAAAACAGCCAAAGGCTGTCAGCTCATTTTTATCACAAGCAGGCAGGCAATTTGTGCCTAGGAAAACAAAGTGCTTAAATAATCCTCGCCTTTCCTTGTACAAATGCGGAGCCCGCACTCCAACACCCAGGGTGATGACAGCCGTCACTCTCTTCTTGCTGCGGCTGTTTCAGGGTTGGCGTTCTAAAATTAGAGGCGAAAAAATGCCCGAAGTTGGTGTTTATTGAATTTTCCCACTTTATTTTAAACTATAGAATTACAGGGGATATTGAGTGCTTCCTAATTTTCCTTGCAAATGCCTCCAGCCAAACACCACTGGGGACCTCACTACCATCTGCAAAGAAAGAGCATTGGCTCAGTCAGATGGTCATGGGTCAACCACGTATCTTTAACCTTATTACCTGATCTTTAGTAAGTATGATATCTTTAGCAATGGTTCCCTTACTAACATCAGGATAAATTTATCTCTGTTTAAGATTAATATGAATTTAAAATGATATGATTTTTAACAGCCCTGACCCATGGCTCTGTCTACACTTTGGAAGTGATGAAATAATGAGGAGAAGGAAGGGGTTGAAGTATTGTTTTAATTTCTCTTTTATGCATATTATGGTGTCTTGCCCGCATGTATATGTCTGAGCATTGCTTGCAAACCTGATGACTTCAGAGGTCAGATGAGGGCAGCAGATTCCCTGAAATTGGAGTTATAGATAGTTATGAGCTGCCACGTGGGTGCTAGGGATCAAACCTGGGTCCTCTGCAACCAATGTCCTTAACTTCTGAGACATCCTTCCAACCCCTGAATATTTTTACCTCTAATAAATAAGATGTAAGCCATGAGATACATCTTTTTCATGTGTGATTTTCTGCTACTCCAAATTAGTATCAATAAACCATGTGAAAACTGATTCTCATAGCTCAAATCAACATTTCCAACATAATCATTACTTCCCTTCTAGATTGCACTTAGAATATATATTTATATGGATGACATCATGTCATCTTTAGTGACTCTTCAGGGGATGGACTGACGGGAACATCCACACTCAGATTCCAATATTAATTCACCAGCAACCCAATGGTGATGCATCCATTTCTTCACAATATTCAGTGAACAGACCTACCTGAGCCACAGAAGGTACTGTTCACTTTGATATGTTTTATTTCACCTAGATTTCCACAACAAAGTCCACATTTCATCAGTAGTTGTAAAGTATGGTGTAAATTTTCAGAATGACCTCAGATGTCCTCATCTGCCCAATAAGACTCGACACGGTTTCTTCTAGACACTTGTCCTAGAGCTAACTCTTGCTCAGAGCCCTTCTTTTTCTTCAGAACATGGATCTTCCTCCAGTCTCTATCCAGCTGTGCAATGCAGAAGTGTCTTCCTCAAGGGCACGGGAGGCATCACCGTGAAATACCATCATTAAGAAAGGTGGAATTCACATCTGTGGGAAAGAAGAGACCCAACTTCCTCACCTGGCACTCAGTAGTCACACCTGATCCATCACCATGTCTATCCTGTGCCTCCAGTCTTCCGACTCTTCCCCACAGGTTCACCCAGGGCTTTAAATTCCGCGCATTCTGTTTTGGTTGAGTGGAAAATAACTTCTCTTCCCTAGTCAAGCAGTCTTTAACTATATCTCCTTGCCTGTTTGACTCTATCGGGTGCAGGCATCTTTTAACAGGACTGAGGACGTAGAACCCATTTTGCGTGGTTTTTATGGAACACAGATACAGTTTTCTTCATGACATGTTTTCATCCCCCAATGCTTCAGTCTTGGTGTTATGACTGAGCCTATTATTGTTCAGTTTGAGAACTTCAACTCCATTGTGAAGACCTTTCTTGAATCAATGATGGCCATTTGCCTTTGACTGTATTCATCTTAAAGAAGGTGCCCGACCACAGGGGACTTTGTATTGCTGACTCCTCAGCTAGCATCCTTTGATGACGCCCCCAGGCCCCTGACAGCTAATTTCTACCCTGCACTTTTCTTGTACCATGAGATTATCCTCCTCATTCTAGATGGTCATAAAGTCTCAGATTGGCCACCATGGACCCGGCCCACAATCACTGTCTCTGAACTATATTTGATATATGTCTCTGAGTTTTGGATGGATGGCTTGGAGCCAAAGTTCTATCTGCTGGAGCAAACATTTGTTTGTTGCAGAAAAAATCGTTTTTCATCTGAGACAGTGTCCAAGAGTAATTAAAATACATATTTATTTTAGTGCATGGGGCCATATTCAATTAAGAGTCCTCATATAAGTGTCATCAATTGAGAAGTAAGTAAAGTTGTTTACCATAAGTCTGGTAGGAAATAAATAGAAACAATCATTATATTAAAAAAGAAATACAACTTTCCCTTTAACAAATAAAAATTATCAGAAAGAATATAAATCAAAACTAAACCAAAATATCATCTAATTATAAAATTGGCAAAGATTCAAATTATTAGTAAATCAAACTGGCTTTGTTGGTGGGACGATGAGGAAACAGGCATATTTGTGCATTGATGGTGGCCGCCAGAGACTAGAGTAGCCACAATGGGAGAAAAATATGCCGTGTTCTTGGTGTGTGTGTGTGTGTGTGTGTGTGTGTGTGTGTGTGTGTGTGTGTGTGTCTGTTGTAAGACAAATTGCTAAACGGTCTTAGAAATGAAATAACCGGAGCCAAGTGTTGGTTGGGGTAAACACTGGAAGATTCAGAGAAACAGAACTAGCCACAGCTAACCTCACCTAGCCAATTCCTCAGCTGATTTTGTTTCCTCAAACTGGATGCCTCTGAGTCCTCATCCAAATGAATCTCAGCTGAACTGCTGCTAAAAGCCTAAAAGCTTAAAAGCCTATAGTTCCTGGTCCTCACTCCTTATATACCTTTCTGGTTCCTGCCATCACTTCCTGGGATTAAAAGCATGTGTCACCATGCCTGGCTGTTTCCAGTGTGGCTTTGAACTCACAGAGATCCGAATGGAGCTCTGACTCCAGAATGCTAGGATTAAAGGTATGTGTGCCACCATTTTCTGGTCTCTATGTCTATCCAGTGGCTGTTCTGTTCTCTAACCGCAGATAAGTTTATTAGGGTACACAATATATTAGGGGACACAATATATCACCACAGTGTGTGTGTGTGTGCATGTATGTGTGTGCATGTGTGTGTGTGCATGTGTGTGCGTGCTTATGTGTATGTGTGTTTCTTGGCATAGTTGTCTCAGCACTTACAAAACTTTATCTTGAAGTTATTTCTCTACAATAAAGATAACATATGTAAGATTATCCATAGTAATTATGAATATTGGAAACAAATTCTATCCTTAGTAGAATGGTTTGAAAAAAAATCATGCTACAGTAGAGTACTCAGCAGCCATAAGATGAGTAAAAGTAGATAGGCTGTGGTGGCACATGCCTGAAATCCCAGGAGACTTATACATTGACGCCAGCCTGAGCAATACAGCCAAACCTTCTCTGAAAGAAAGAACAACAAAAACTAAATAGAACTTTTATAAACTGATAAGGTTTTTTTTAATCTGTAGTGTTTGGGGGAGGAGGTTGTTTCTTAAAGATTCATTTTTATTTTTATTCTATATATGTGAGCATTTTGCCTGTATGGATGTAAGTACCCTGTGTATGTGCCTGGTGCCCTGGGAAGCCTGAAAAAGATGTTGGATTCCCCTAGAACTGGAATCATGGACTGCTGTGAGTTTTTGTGTAGATGCTGGGAATCAAACCTGGATCCTCCCCAAAAGCAGGAAGTTACCTTAAGCACTTAACCATCTCTCCAGCCCCATCCATGGTATATTTTTAAGTTGAAGATTAAAGTATGAAAGAGTACATATGACCCGCATGTTGTGCAAAAAAAAAAAATGACAGTAGAGAAATAAACACAGATATGAAAAAATGTATTACTAATTACATATTTGTTTAGATATTATGTATACATGATTTAATACCTTAATTTGATCAAAAGTAGAAAAAACATGTATGTATAAAGTTCTTGCGATGCAGGTATGAAGACCTGAGTTCATTCCGCAGCCCCTGTGTAAAATCCAGGCATGGCAGTAAAAGCCTGTCATCCCGTCCCTGGGAAGTAGGAGTGGAGGACGCTCTGGGGTTAGCCAGGCTAGCCCAGTCACCACATCCTAGCTTCAATGAGAGACTCTGCCTCAAAAAGCAAGGAAGATAGTCTAAGTCTGACCTCTCTCCTCCACATACACATACACACAGGTGAACTTGCACACACACACACACACACACACACACACACACACACACGCACACACACACACACACACAAGAATGAATGAAACTGAAGGGTTTTTTTATTGTATGAATTTTTCAATAAAACGCAGTAAAAGAAAAAAGATTTAGCTCTGATATTTCAAAGAACAATTTTCTATTTCAAAGCAATAATATGACTGCCAGATATGTACACTTAATATCCAGCCTTCTTTCTCATTCCAACTCCCTTTCTTGCTATCCGTTCCCCCCATTCCCAGAAAAAGGAATGTTCTGATGGTAATGTGCAGTGGAAATACAGATGGCACAGGAGGTAAATAACACACATAAACAGAGAGAACTGAATTGGACCGTCTCATCCATCATACACTCCAGCTTCATCACTGCTCCTAGGGAACAGGACTTTGGAGACATCTGCACATCAAGAACCCAACCTGTAGAACCAGCTGGGGCCTATCTCACCAACTCACTTGCCGATTTCAAAAGTCCCCCGAATTCTGTGCTCTACCCCTCTCTTGAGGAGTAAAGAAGGTTCAAAAGCAGAGCCTCGGCCCTGCAGTAAGATGCTGAATTCATAAATTCTTGATTTGGAACATTACTGAATATTTTAGGATCGGATGTACTTTAGGTTCAAACGAGGCTTTCATAAAGTAATTTGGAGATATATGAAATTCCCATTATTGCAGGTGAAATGTTGATCCCTGTGAGATAAGTGAGTAGAATAAATATCTAATTATTTTAACCTAATCACTGTTATTCCTTTTCATCTCCCAACACACCTTGTCATTCCTTATTGTTTTTTCATCTCCTTACCCCCACTGGCAATTTTTAAAAGTTGATCCTTCTGCGTTCAGCGGAGATGAAACAGGCTTAGCGATGAAGGATTACACAAGTCCCCACACTTCCTGGGGATTACAAGCAGAATTAGCATGGCTGTCTAATATGAAGCCACAGCTTGGGGGTAGAAAATGACAGGGTTATTTATTCTCCCAAATCCTGAGCATTGCTAAGTTGTTATTAATCGTAGGGAATTCAGGGCTGAGACAGGGACTTCATTTAGAGCCAGCAAACTAATGTGGTTTGAGTCTCTTTTACAATATTCTCTAAACAGTGTCTCAACATTTGTGTTGGGGGGATGATACATAGGTTCTAAAGACTCTACAAACTGAAATTGTGGAAGCAACAGTCTTGCCCACCTCAGTAACCACAACATTCTTATTAGAGTTTTAATGATTTTACTTCTCAAGTTATCAATTTTAAATAATAATTTACATTTTATGTGGTTGTTTTGCCTGCATGTGTCCTGTCCACCACCAGGATGCCTGGTATTGGCGAGGACAGTAGAAGAAGGTGTATTGGATGGCCTGTAACTGGAGTTACAGGTAGCTGTGAGCTGCCACGGGGGTGCTGGAAACCTGGGTCCTGTAGAAGAACAGCTGGTATTTTTGACCACCAAACCATCTCTCCTTGCCTGAGTTATTAATTCTAGACAGCCCCAATCTTCTGTATAAAATAAAATAATGAAGAAATCATTACCCTCTTGTAAATCCCCAGTGGTGATATTTTATCTGTGTACCCCAACAAAGCTTATCTGAGGATCATGGGAAAAAGCCAGCCACTACAGTAAACAATAGAAGTCAGGCAATTACCATTGCCTTTAATCCCAGCACTAACCATGAAGGTATGGAGGTCTGTATAGACAGACAGGAAGTGACAGAGCTGGGCAGAAAGAGGAATTGATGTAGCTGGGCAGAGAGAGGAAGTGAGATGGCAGGGACAGAAAGGCATATAGGCGTGGGTATACAGGAAGGAGGTCTCTCTGGAGCCTGAGGAGTCGGTGAGGTGAGGTTGGCTGTGGCTTGTCCTATTCCTCTGGTCTCTCGGTTTGCACCCCCATATCTGGCTCCGGGTTTTTTATTAATAAGGGACTATTTAGCAATTCATCTTACAATCCCCTACTGCTGCTTTACTTCAGTCTTGTCAATTATACTATTACTTCATTCCTTCTGGTCATTAGCTTGTCAGCTATGAAAGATATGTATCAGGATTTGTGTTTTGAGGTTTTCCAGCTCTAACTAATACTTTAGAAGTGATTCTGATTGTTTTCACCCCAGAAATGCGTAGATGATTGAGGTGATGGATAAGCTAATTAGATTATCATGCATCACATTGCTCATGTCAGAACACCACATTGTACCCTTAACTCTGGACAATTCTTATAAACCAGCTCAAAATATGAAAGTCAGGTTGAGAATGATGGCTCAGTAGATAAAGTTTTTGTTCTGCACACATGAGGAACTGAGTTCAGATCACCAGTGTCTGTGTAAGAAACTGGGCACAGTGGTCAGTAACCCCGAGCATTAAGGCCCAGAGCTACTGGACTCCTGCAGCTCACTAGCTAAGCTGCCTAGCTGAATCAGGGTGCAAGTTCAGTGAGAAGCCTCATCTCAAAAAGTAAGGATGGACAGTCATAGAAGAAAAATGTTTCCTATCTCTGGCCTCCTCATGAGCACATGTGCATGCTCATATGCACAGATACACACACCTACACTAACAAGTACAAATACATACACATACCAAAATAATGTAAAAATTTACAATTTGGAAGAATGGATAATAACTTTGAAATTACTTCTAAATCTTTTCATCCCTCTACTCAGTAACATTTGCTGTTGTTTTATTTAGATTTTATATTGTCAAAGCTTCTAACATTTGTTTTGTTCTCCAAATACCTATAATAATGTTTGTGATATTTTATATGATTGATTTTCAAGACTGAAATTGCTTCAAATGATATTTACATAGTCACAATCATGGGCCTGTAATTCATGTTGAGTCAAGGGTTTGATCTTATAAGAAGAATTTTTGTTCGCTTGCCTGCTTATTTTTTGAAACAAGGTCTCATGTAGCTCAAACCTGTATGCAAACCCACTATTTAGTCAAGGATGACCTTGAACTCCCGATTCTGATGCCTCCACTCCCCAGTGCTGGGGTTAGAGGTATTGTAGCATGAATCTTAAAAGTTCTTATTAATAAAATCAAACCTGAGGCCAGTTATTGGGGTGAATGCTGGTAGATCAGAGAGACAGAACAAGCCACAGCTACCTCACCTCGCCAGATCTTCAGCTGGTCTTGTACCTCAGACTGGAAGCCTCTGAGTCTTCATCCAGAATGGGTCTCAGCTGAATTGCTGTTCAAAAGCCTGAATGCTTGCTTAACCAGCCAAATGCTTCTAGTTTCTAGTCCTCACGCCTTATAAACCTTTCTGCTTTCTACCACCACTCCCCTGGGATTAAAGGCTGCTTTCTGGGATTAAAGGTGTGAGTCACCATGCCTAGCTGTTTCCAATGTGGCTTTGAACTCACAGAGATCCAGAGGGATTTCTGTCTCTGGAATGCTAGGATTAAAGGCATGTGCTAACATTTTCTAGCCTAAGTATCTTGTGGCTTTTCTGTTCTCTGACCCCAGATAAGTTTATTAAGGTACACAATATTTTGGGGAACACAATACCACCACATTTCCTCTTTTTTGTCTAAAATTAAAAAAGACTTATAACTAATACAAGAAAAACTATCCAATAAGTATATACAATATATACAGCCAAAAATTACATTAATGATATCTAGTCCATTAACATTTGACAGATTCAGATAAAAAACTCCATTATACATATTAACAATGTTCAGTCCAGTAACATCTGATAAACTCAGACCAAAAAATTTTCATTACTTATCTTATTTAAAACAAGTAGTTCCTTTTTTAAAAGCAGATTCCATAATCTCCCTTTTTATCTTATCATACCCATATCCTCTTTTTTCTTTCCATAATACATTCAGTAGTCTACCTTTTGTCATTTTTATATCTTCCCCTTTTTCTTCAGTGTAGATTCAGTGATCTACCTATTTATCCTATTATTTCTTTATCTTTTTTCTCAGAGTAGATTCAATGATCTATCTCATATCTTATTCTCTTCTTCTTTTTGCTTTCTAGGAGTGAAGATATCTTTAGGGAATCTTGAAAAGAAAATTTTTGGGTTAATTGTCAAGTCCTGTATCATTTGTTCAGTTCTCTGCATAAAAAGAAAGTTCAGGGCTTGTCACAAGTCCTTGCTCGAGTAGTCTGTCAGGCTGGATCGTCTCAGCTAGTCATCTCGAAATTGTCCTGACCAGTTTGTAGTCCAACGTAGATCTTTCCTTGGTGTTAACCAGCTTAATGGCTTTATCATAGTCCATGTGGAATCATCTTTGTGGAGTCCTGTCTTCTTTTTGAAGATTTCAAAGTTGCTGTTAGGCATAGTCATGGTTCCCTGCAGAAGGTATATAGCACTCTATCATACCTAGCACTAGGGAGGGATTTTTAATTGTATGTCACTAGGTCCTATTGCCTTCATCTCTCCAGCATCCCAAGATTCTAGTTCTGGTTTTATCTCATCTATGAACCCTTTCCCAGCACTTATACAGTGCTGCTGTTTCTTGTAGTGCATACTATCGTCTTTTGCATTATTTTTTTCCCTGGAATTCTTTTTGGGGAGTTCCTTTTTAAAATATGACCCCAAGAAACCCAGTCTTCGTATATGAGAATGGTTCCCAAGGTGACAGAGATCAAAACAAGTGCTGCACAAACTCAAGACTGCACAGAACAAGGTCTAAGGGGGACTGAGGAACTGAAGTGTGCCTTCAGTCAGTGAGGCAGCTAATCGCCATGATTTGGGTCAGAAGGAGGGCCTTAGATAATGGCTAAGGACAAAGTGACTTCATGCAAGCCTGAGTGAACCTGGTATATCTGAAGCCAGTAGCAGGGTTGTTAGGCATATCCACGTCACAGCAGAGTCGAGATTTGTAAGGCACCAAACATATACCCCTCTGATGGCTCTCTCTGTGCATAGCACACTTGGAGGACTGTGGGGAAAACCACCCAGAGTCCTGGGGACAACACTGTCAGTGAAGACCCAAGATGGCTGCTGTCAGGTCAAGCTGGGTCCCACCCCCCCACGTAGATTTATCTCACTGTGATGCTTCACAGGAGCTTGCAGGGATTGTAAGTATTTTATGCAGTATTTGTTTAGTGGTTTGGCCGAGTATTTGTCTCAAGGTTTTAAAAATTAAAAAAAAAAATAAAATAAATGGAAAATTGCTGCAGGGATAACCCCAAGCCACAGTGGGAATGATGGGTATCAGTTTATGAATGCTTCAGCCTCCTGTCCTTCAGAGGGACAATTCTGCATAATGTGCTGTGTGGTTCCTAAGAAGTTCACAGCAGGACAGAGTCACAGTCACCTAAAACGGTAACCTTCCAATACTGTGTTCTTTATTGGTTGTTACTGTCCCTGCACTGCCCCTCGACTCTCACTTTTCTTCCAGCCTGCCTCTTGGGATGACCTCCCTATGGACCCAGGTGGCCCCCATGGTGTTGCCCTAAGTTTGACCCTGACAGTCACAGGACAGGGTAACCAGCATTCCCAGGAGGCTTGGGCTGTCTCCAGAGCTCTATTAATCATTCCCTTCTCCTACAGCCTGTTCCCTTGTGTCAAGAACTGATTTAAGCTCTTGGAATATTTTGGTGAGGAACTTCCTGATAAGGGAGCCAGACAGAGAACAGGTAATAAGGCTGAGACCAGCGCAGTTTGTTCTGGAGCTGGGCCTCTTGGTACTCGGGATTTGAGAGGACCACTGTCTTTTTCAATTATATGATGCTTGTCACATCACATGTCTCTGTCTTTACTATCTTCTCCCAATTCCCAAGGCTTCTCCCATATTCTCCATGGCACTTGCTTTGATATAAAAGGCTTCTCCCACAGTCTACAAGGATTCTCCCACAGTCAACAAGGCATTTCCATAATATACAAGGCTTCTCCCACAGTCTATGTACAAGATTTCTCCCATATTCTCCATGGCACTTCCTTTGATATAAAAGGCTTCTCTCACAGTCTACAAGGCTTCTCCTACAGTCGACATACAAGGCTTCTCCCATATTCTCCATGGCACTTCCTTTGATATAAAAGGCATTTCCCACAGCATGCAAGGCTTCTCCCACAGTCTACAAGGCTTCTCTCACATACTACAAGGCTTCTCTCACATTCTACAAGGCTTCTCTCCACAGTCTACAAGACTTTTCCCACAGTATACATACAGGGCTTCTCCCACAACTCCACAGCTTTTCACACAGGTCCCACAAATTCACTCAAGGCTCTAAGCCTTCTCCCACAGGCTCTGAGGCTTTTCTTCCTGTCTACAAGGCTTTTCCACAATTTCCACAGCTTTCCCCAAAGGACACAGTATTCTTGCACATGCCCCAAGGCTTCTCCAATGGGCCCCAAGCCTTTTTTCACAGGCCCCAAGGTTTTACCCACAGGTTCCAAGAGCCATGGATTGTCCACTTTCTTAATGGGGATAGAAGCTAAGGCATCACACATCCTAGGAAGGTGTTATACCACTAGACAACATCCCAGGTTTTCCCTTTAGTTAGAGACAGAGTCTCACCAAGTTGCACAGACTAGTTAGTCTTAGACACACTTTAATCCAGGAAGGTCTTGAACTTGTGATCTTCTCTCTTCAGCCTCCCAAGTAGCTGGGATCTCAGGTCTTCATCACGAGGCCTAGTGAATGTCTGTTTTCTTTAGCAACCTCCACCCCCCAGTGTTTGGCTCCTGTTCTACACACATGCTTGTTTAGCATGAAGCAGAATTGTGAGGAGATCTTTGCTCCTCTCTCTGAGAAGACAACTAGTTGCCATGATGACAGTCCTTCATGTCTTCCCACTTTGTTAGGTTGACTGTTGCTGAGCTTCTAAGGCAGTGGTTAACCTTTCTATTGCTGCAACCCCTTAATACAGTTCCTCATGTTGTGGTGACCCCCCTAACCCTAAAATTATTTTCATTGCTACTTCATAACTCTAATGTTGCTGGTTTTATGAACCGTAATGTAAATATCTGTTATGCAGGATATCTGATATGTGACCCCTGTGAAAGGGTCAGTCACAGCCCACAGGTTGGGAACTGCTATTCTAAGGTGTCCTTTCCTGTTTTCTAGAATTATAGTGTACTCATGCTTCCTCTTAGACAGACCACGTAACAGATAAGCATGCAAACAACAGATGCAGCATCCTTAACGATATGTGAAGTAACACATAAGACTCTAATCGCTGTGGTCTGGGACTGTTGAGTGGAGTGCTCCCTTCCTCTTATCATTCATTTAATTTTTAAATTTCATTTGTGTGTGTGTGTGTGTGTGTGTGTGTGTGTGTGTGTGTGTGTGTGTGTGTTTGCATATCCCATGCTTTCAGGTGCTGCAAATGCTATGGCATGTGTCTGAAGGTCAGAGGACCAACTTTTGGGAATTGGCTCTCTCCCTCTACCATAGGTTATAGGTATCAAACTTGGGTCATAGGCTTGTGCAACAAGTGCTTTTACCTTCTGGCCTATACTTCTAGCTTTGTCATTTCTTTTTAGGAGGTTCACCAGATATATCCCATCTTAGAAACCACTAAAATTCATAACCCTTGGATTGTGTAAGTTGTATCTTTGTAATCCCAGAGCTGAGGAGGTAGAGTCAGGTGGATCACTGGGGCTTACTAGCTACCAGCTTGGTCTACTTGGAGATATCCAGGCCAATCAGAGACCCTGTCTCAATAAAAAAGTGAACGGTACCTAAGGAACAACACTTGCAGTTGTCCTTTGGCCTCCACATGTACACACACATGCACACACACACACACACACACACACACACACACACACGTTTGATGGCATTAAATTCTGCTATGGATAGAGAGGCTTCTGAAACATCACAGAGTGCCATTCGGGGTGCGCTGACGTAGTGTCTGACAAGCTTATTCCAGGTACTCCCCTGCCCTTTGTTCCTGTATGTGTCTCAAACACAGGATATGGCAGGCTGACACCTCCAACTTTGCACTACATCCATTCATGGAGAATCTTCCTTCCTATGTTCACCAGAGAGATCCTAGGAAGAATATTCCCCAATGAGTCTAATTGGTTGGCACCTCCTGTGTGCCAGGAATTGACAGAGCTGTGCATCTCTCTAATCCACACTTATGAACTCTTCAGTGACGTGACTCTCTAGCTTCATCTGCTTCTCAGGCAGGGACTTCCTCCAGGGGAGGAAGCCACTAGTGTCACTCTTTAAGAGGAGAGCAGAGTGCTGAATGGCTGGCCGTCACAATGATAACAACCTATGACAACCAAGTTAAGAGCTTTTGTTGTTCTTTCCCAAAACTGCTGTTCAGATCATCAAAATAGGGTCTTTCCCAAACTGATTTAATTCTCAGAGGGATAAAAGACATTTAAAGGGCAAGCCAACTTCATAAAATGACATTAAAAGGTTTGAAATAGTGTTGTGATTCTAGAGGGTGTTTGCAAATGTCAAAGTAACATATTGATCACAGGCCTAGCAGTTTGTACCTGTGGCTTCTTAGCTTCTGGGGCTTAACTAGTGTTGTTGACTCATGCTCACAGCAAGAGGTGTCTCGGCTCTCTTTTTTGCCTAAACTTTTCCCATCCACTAGACTTCCTCCACCTGTGATTAAAAGGTGCAATCAAATCTGTGATCTTCATAAGTTTTGTGCTATTTAACTTCTTGTGTAAATTACATAAAGTTCTGGAAATGACTATGGGACTTAGCATGTAGACTCTTGTGATGTCCTACAAAGGCTTACACAGTGGTAAGCATTGGTTGCCACATCTAAAGATACCATTCTGAATCCTCTCTCTCTCTCTCTCTCTGTCTCTCTCTGTCTCTCTCTCTGCCTCTGTCTCTCTCTCTCTCTCTCTCTCTCTCTCTCTCTCTCTCTCTCTCTCTCTCTTTCTTTGTGTGTGTGTGTGTGTCTGTCTGTCTATCTGTGTCTGTGTGTCTGTCTGTGTCTGTGTCTGTGTGTCCGTGTGTTCTTGTATGTGCATGTGCCTCTGAGCGTGCAGGGACCAGATGTCAGCCTTGGTGTCTTCCTTAGTCACTATCCACCTTGTTAATTTGGCACAGGATCTCTCACTACCACAGGGCTCATTAATTCAGCTAGGTTGGCTGGCCAGTGAGCCACCAAGAGCCACCTGCCTCTGTGTGCCCAGCATGGAGATTGTAACCACACGCAACTATGCCCAGCTTCCTTATGTAAGTTCCGAGGATCAGACTCAGCTCTTCACATTTATACAGCAAGCACTTTGCCAACTGACCCATCTGCCCGGTCCCCTGATTCTGAATTTCTAAATAAAGGAAAAAGGCCCTCAAAAGCCAAAGAAAGCACATAACCTTTTCACGTAGCCTGAGCTCAGGTCTCCATGGTGAAAATATAAGATACTCTCAGTTGCTGTTCTATATATGAGAGCCATTAACAATAGGAGAAGAACAATATCATCATGATGATCAAGTCTTGGACAAGACCTCATTTGTAAATAAAAAAGACCAGCATAACTTCTCTGACTACAAGAAGCTAAGTCTCTAAAGAAATGATGGCAATGTATGTGTCAGAGTCACAGCTTACAAAGACTTTTCAATAATTAGTAAAGCGGAGGTCATTGAGTTCCTTCTTGTTTTAGGACCTGTAGGGATCTAGACCAGGAATATGTTTGTGGCATGTAACCTAGGGAGACAGTGGGTCTGTCTCTACATCATGACACATTCTTCCATTTGTATGTTCATTGGAACACACTCACTTCAAAGGAACCTGTGTCCCTGGCCCCAGAGAATCTGACCAAGCACCAAGCAAGACTACTAGTGAGGAACAGACATAGTTTTAGCTTCCTATTCTAAGAGTGTATACTGTTGAATGAGACCATCTACTTTAGGTCAGGGAGAGTAGAAACATTCATTATAAAAATGATAGTATGCTCAAGGTAAACAAATTTCAACACTAATGAGATGTGAAAAGAAAATTTTCTTGGTCTCTTTCTAATTCTCCAGGGGAAATCCCTGTTAATAGTTTCTTATGCTTCATTCCGGAAACTGATTGACTATTAGAGCAGGCTGGCTCAGCACTCATCTTCTCCTTTCCTTCCACCCCACCCCCAGGTTCTGACTCTCTCACCTCTTTCCCGTCCTTCCTCCTCTTCTTCCACCACCATTTCCTTCCTCTGCCCTCCTCCCTCACTCTCCATCTCTCTTCCCTCCCATTTTTCCTTCTTTCCTCCCCTTCTTCCTCCTCTCTTCTCTTCTTCCTTCTTTCTTCCAATTCTTTTCCTCCTCTTCCACTCCTTTATTCCTTTCTTCCTTCTCTCCTTTCTTTCCTCCATTTCTCATATATGCCAATCATGAGCTATTCTTTATCTTTACATATAGACACACATCAAATATTAATGACTATGTATCTCATCATATGGATATGACAGCTATTTCATCCACTTTCCAAAGATTTCTTTTTTGTTTGCTAGTAAAAGCCATGCTGTAAATACCCTTGAAAACAAAATTTATATTTTCCCACAATCTGGATAAAATCCATGCATCCTTTGCTCCGACAATTTACAAAGTTTCTAATGCATAGTAAAATTGGAACTAAAACCCACATGTCATACAAAGAATCCCGAGGTTTCCTTCACCCAAAGTTACCAGTGGTGACCTTAGAACTTCAGATGGTCACTTTCCCTATCTTTTTGTAAATTTATTGATACTTATGCATATTTCAGAATCACATTTGAATGTAAATTGAATGCCTCATGGCAGTTTATCCCTAGAGACTTCATCATGTAGCTCATAAGAACTAGGCAACTTTCCTACGTGGCTATAATGCAATCTGTACACTTGGGAAATTTAAAACTCACTCAGTAATCTGATCTTGTAGATGGGCTTTGAAGTGAAAGCATCACCTCCTTCCGGCCCTATAGTCCAAGGTCATGGGTGGAGCAAATACCACTACAGGTATTTGTCCTAATTAAATTTTCTCATCTTTTTCCCACATTGTTCTTCACAAATTCTACTATCATTTGATTATGTATATGAATGTGTATACACACACACACACACACACACACACACACACACACACATACACACAAAGTAATCTGTGAAGGAATCTCAGTTGAGGAATTGCCTCTAACAGATTGTCCCATGGGCATGTTTTGGGGGGACATTTTCTTGATTGGTGACTGATATAAAAGAACCCAACTCACTGTAGTGGTTTCTTGTCTGGACAGGTGGTCCTGGCCTGGATCAGAAAGCAAGATGAACAAGCCATAGGGAACAAGCCAGTAAGCAGCACTCCTCCATGGTCGGTTGCCTCAGTTCTTGCCTCCAGGTTCCGGCCCTGCATTCCTTCCTGGTTTCCCCAATGATGGACTATAACCTGTAAGCCAAACAAAGTTTTCCCCAAGTTAGCTTTGGTTGATGTTGTATTACAGCAACAAAGAATCAAAGTAAGGCAACTTCTATTTCATTCTTCCTTAGCTTATAAGACCAAATGTGTCTCCCCACCCACACATGGCAAAGTAACTCTCAGTGACCACACATAAAAGGAAGACATGGAAGTCAGAGGGAGACTGGTTGAGAAGAGTTCCAGCAGCAGAGTGAAAGGAATGAGGGAAGAGGATGGGTAGAAGAGGACCTAAATTTACCATGCAAATATGTGAACTAGCAAACAATAAAAGTATCCAAAGCCCATAATTTGTATAATGTGACACATCTTCATACTAATTTCAGTAAGAATTAACTCCTTGCCATGTCCCACAAAACCTGTCTTCCACCCTTACTCTTATTCACCCATGTTGACTTCATTCTCATAGTCAGAAACAGTCCCCACTGTGTGGCTTAAGTCTCCTTGTAAATGTCACTTGTAGCTGGAGTTTTCCTGTGTCCACCCAGCTCTCACAGCCACTCAGACCCAAGTAAACACATAGAGACTTATATTACTTATAAACTGCATGGCTGTGGCAGGCTTCTTGCTATCTAGTTCTTATATCTTAAATTAACCCATTTCTATAAATCTATACCACATGGCTCATGGCTTACAGGTATCTTTTACATCTTGCTTCCTCTGTGTCTGGCTGGTGACTCCTGGCTCAGCCTTCCTGTTCCCTGAATTCTCCTCTCTCTTTGTCCTGCCTATACTTCCTGCCTGGCTACTAGACAATCAGCACTTTATTTATTAACCAATCAGAGCAACACATTCACAGCATTCAGAGCAATATCCACAGCAGTTACTGCTTTGGAGAAGCCATTTTCTGTCACTTGTCTTCTACCATGTATAACAAATGTTCAGTGTCTGTCCCCTCCATATTCATTTCTATCATCACCACTGGTCCTAGTTATCATTAACTGTCAACTTCATACAATCTAGAATCAACTGAAAGAAGTCTCAGTTGAGTAATTGACTTTATCGTGTTTGTTTGTGACATGTCTGTGAGAGATTGTCATGATTATCTTAATTGATGTAGAAGGGTTCATCCTGCTGTGAGCAGTGATATCTCCTGGAAAGGTGGTCCTGAGCTATATAAGAAAGTGAAGCAGAGAGAAAGTTAGCAAGCAGCATTCCTCCATGGTTTCTGCTTCAGTTCCTGCTCGAGTTCTTTCCCTGACTTCTTTAAATGATAGACTGTGATCTGGAAGTGTAAGCTGAATAAATGCTTTCCTTCTGAGTTGTTTTTGATCAGCGTTTTATCACAGCAACAGGTAAATAACTAGAACACCACCTGGAAGGGAACTTTATGAGAGCCAGCATTCTGCCTGCACTCTCCACATGGTCCACATCAGAACGCTTGGCCACTGAAGGTCAATATAAAGAGATCTAACTGGTACCAAATGCCACATCTCTGCATGACAGGAGCAGGCTGATGCCAAGGAAATAAAAGAGGTCTTGACTGATCAGAATAAGGTTTGGAATCACTTACTAGTCTGTAGAAACCCCCCTCTCTCCTTCCTTGCCCCCACACCCAAGACCCGTGTTCTCATGCCCTACCTGTGGAATAGGTTGAGGCAAGCATTGACTCAATACAGGAAGGCAGAACATGCACTCTTTACAAGTTTGTTTCCCCTCTCTCCTAAAGATCCAGATTCCCAGACTGTCGTTTCAACTCATTTATGGAACCATGAGCTTTAGGGTGGCAAGGATTCCTTCATCTCTCTATTACTAGGGCTTGACTCAGGTCTGGCTCAGAGTAGGTCTAAGATTATGTTTGTTGGTATATATATATGCAAGTATTGAATCAAAGGTCATGAGGAATCCAAAAACTTAAGAGATCTAAAAACTTAGTATGTATAAAACCATGACAACTGAGCAACTCTTGAATTTCAGATCAATAAGAGAAAGTTCAGGATTCTTTTAATAACTCAATGCCCAAAATAGTGTTTAAGCTGTCCAGAATGCTTTCACACTCAAAGAATGTTTGACACAATCTTAGTTTTCTCACTTCAGTGAGACCTTGCTACACTCGACAAATAAGTTTACTTTAGTTTATGTTGAAAAAAAAAGTTGCCACTGCAGTATGAAAATGGAGCCCCATGAGTCACAATAATGCCAGAACCAAACAGTACATTGAATAGAATCTGATTGGAAGACTGAATCAGAAAAATGTGGTTCATTATGAGCTTTGTATAAGACAGAAGTAGGATCTCTCAGCCCAGTTATGCTCCACTGTTGTCTGACAGGTCTAAATTACCAGCTGAAGGGAGTTCAATACATTTCAAGTTGGTTTTGGTGTCAAAGGGCTGTATTTAGACAAGCTGTGTTGACTTGCAACTGGACAGATAGAATTTGTGTTTTTCGTTGTCAGAAATTCCAGTGCAAATTTGACAAATATTGATGGGTTTTTATCATGGGACTCTGCGAAGTGCAGTTCTTTTTGCCTTTCTAATTTGATTCTTTTTGCTATGGAAAGAACCCACTTTTCCCTAATAAGTTTATATAATCTTCATAACAAAGAATATAATGCATTGGTATGAGAGTCAAGACTCAGTATAGTTTAGAATAAACTAAGCTTGTAATGAGGCTGTTATTAATGGTAATTTTCCACGGTAGCTGTTTTCTGGGCACCTCACAAATTGCATAATTTATCTTGTGCCTCTAAGTTCAATTTGCAGGTGCTCCAGTGTCAGGAGTGTGGTGGGAGCTGTGATTACAAACAACACTGATATATTCTAGCGCTGGCAGAGGTCAGTTCCACCACTAGAAAGCCAGGGAGAGTGAAGGCTTGTTTGCTTCTGGGACTTGCTTCCTTCTGGAGTTCTTTTCTACATCCTCTGAAACGTGACTCTCCGAGGAAGGTTAAGATTAATAGTGCATCAGGTTGTATTTAATCTCATCTCAATATTTCATTCCGTGTTAATCTTATAACGTTTGTGCTGCTGAAATTAGGGAATCTGACTCACTGGGGTGGGACCCAGAGGCCCCATTCAAGTTAGATTTATTATCTACTAAATGACTTTCTTAACAAATCTCTTTATCTCTTTGTATGCCATCTAGTCACAATGCTGTCTCTACAGCACTTTTTATTACACTAAAATGTAGTTGCTTTTTATACATTTCTGTTTTTCAAGACTTTCAGAAACCTTATAAGTAGCAGCATGAGCAGGAGAAAGAAACAAGTTTTAGATAAAAGAAAAGCGTAGGCAGTCATGTCAAATGGGGGTAAACAAAGCAAGTCTATAAGGATGGACAGGTAAAAGGAACTATAAGCAACAGGGCAGGATGAAGGGTGTGAATAGAGCAGAAATAGAGGGTCACTGCAGTGATGCTTTGCCAGCTTCTGATTCTCTATTGGTCAATCAGCTGAAATGGTCTATTGCATCTACCAGTGTCTATCATCTGGCTGGTTCCATGGTGACTTACAACAATGAATTCTGAGGGTGCGGGTTTGGATTTTTTTAATTGGTTAATGAATGGAGCAGGCCTATCAGTGGAGATCATAAGTGGCAGGGTTAAAATTAGTATTGGTAATCAGAGCTGGAGGTGTTAGTATGGATGGAAGTAAGGATGAAGATATGAAGGTAAGGCTAGAAAAGGAAATGGAGATGAAGGTAGGAGGCGAAGATGAGATGAAGCTGGGATGGAACTGAAGGTGGGGGTGAAAATGGAAATGGTCATGAAAATAAAAATGAAGATAAAGGTGTGGGGTTCAGATGGAGATGTGGATATGGATGGAGACAGAGGTACAGGTGAGATAGATGATGGAGATAGGATGAAGGTGAAAATGGAGTCAGGGTTGAAAAAAGTATAATGGAGCTTTTCAGAATTAGTCATGGGAACACGTGGAAGTAGAAAAGATGCTTACTTAGAAGGACTGAATCACAGTCTAGAAGTATAAGACAGATTCTGCTTCCAAATAGGATATTCTAGATGAACACATCAGACTAGTGGTCTAAAATGAATTGTTTCTCAGAGAACAGTTCAGTCCTGATCATGCTGCTACTGCCTGGGCACTCAACACATATCTACCAGATATTGGATTGGGACAATGTGCAGCTGTCCAAGTGATTCAGGCTCTGCTACACTCGAGAGAAAATCATACAAGATCAAGATGAGCTTCTAGAGGCATGGGGGTGCTAAGAAAACAAACTGAAGTAGAGGCAGACACATAAGAGGTGTGATGTGTGTGTGTGTGTGTGTGTGTGTGTGTGTGTGTGTGTGTGTGTGTGTGTGTGTGAGGTGGTTTACATATATGTCTAACACTGGGTAATTCTAAGAACAAACAAATCATGATATCTATTTCTCACTAAGTGGCTACTTTATCCAGCGAAAACACCCTAAGCCACCATTATCTTCTATATATACTTAGCTTAAGACTAGACATAATACCTATAGTCAGAAACCATTTATAATTACATTTACCTCTGTCTAAGTAGATAACAACAGGCTGAATTAAGAGTTTTTAAAAATGCAAAAATATGAATACATTTGGGGAAAATCCTTTCAAATATTTTAAATGGAAATATTCTATTCATTGGCTTTATTTCTTAGAATAGTTGAAGACTCCCACTGGGTGGATTTGAATATAGCTTTGAGATAAGTTCTGCTATGCATCTAAATGAAAACAAAATGTCCCACGGTGCTTACATGGAATACACGTTTTCAAGAGCTAGCAATGCTGGAGAAGAGTGATTCACCATGGATAAATGTTAATTGCTCATTTTCTGTATGCTTTACAGTATGGAAGTCAACATCTGTTTGTCCTCTTATTCAAGCACATATACTGCAGAAGACAAGCAAGACTCCTGGGGAAGAAAAGAGAGATTGAACACAAAGAACAAAAGGAGGACCCCTTGGCAAGCTAGAGATTGGGAAGAAAGGATTCATAACTCCACAGTATTGGGGGAAAATCCCCTTCACAGTACCACTTATTCAAGGCGTGGCTGCTGATGGTTGTAGCATCCAAGGGACAACAAATGAAGAGTCAGTCAGCCCCAAGATCCAAACCCTAGGGACATACACCCATCCTACATATGGGTGGAGTAACCAAATCAGAGTTCCCTTTGGTCTTTTTTTTTTTTTAACAGAAACATTTCTTTTAGAAACTAACACTTAGAAAATTGGACTGGTAGAAATGCGAAGAATAAACTATGTTAGCTTTCCTCTGTTCCCTGCTGTTTCAAATAGGAGGTTTTTCAAGGGCAAGAAGAAGGAACATGTGAACTTTGAAGAATAAAGTGTTTTTCTGTCAGAGATTGCTATGCGGCTCAGACTATCACTAGGTTGAAGACTAGTTTCTCAACAATACAGTTGCTTTCCCCTGGGAGACACAAGAACAAGGTCAGTGCCTAGGTGGTAAGAAGACACAGCACCACAGGCAAAAGTGTTGTGTAGACTACCCATCCACTCCACCACCCATATTATAATGAAGTCTAAACCAGGGCATGGACCCTGCTAATTCATAAAGCAGAATCAAGTGACTAAGAAAAAACAAAACATGTTCAAACCTCCTGTAGTCCTTGTGCTGGCTTTTGTCACACATTTAATCTTACTTCAGAAAGTCAAGTTTGCTATTGAATATGGAAGATGGTTGTTTGGCTCAAACTGTTTGGGGGGTATCGGGATCTGTCCCTGGTGCATGGACAGGCTTTTGGGAGCCCAGTGCCAGTGGTGTGACGCCTTGCACAGCCTTGGTGCAGTGGGGAGGGGCTTGGACCTGCCTAGGCTCAGTGTGCCTGGCTCTGCTGACTCCCCATGGGAGATCTCGATTTGGGGGATGTGGAGATGTGGGGTGGCTTGGGAAGGAGGGCTGGGGGTGGGAGGAGGGAGGAGATGGGAACTGTGGGTGGTATGTAGAGTGAGTAGAAAATTTCTTAACAAAGAAAAATGAAAAAAATTATATTTATTGTTATTGGGTTTGTGCATAAAATTGTGTGTGTGTGTGTGTGTGTGTGTGTGTGTGTGTGTGAACACATGCCATGATGCACATGTGCAGGACAGAGGACAACTTTCAGAAGTCAGTTCTCTCTTTCTGCCATGGGTTCCAGGGATTGAACTTGGATCATCAAGCTTAGTGCAGCAAGTTCTCTTTAATCTACTGAGTCATCTCACTGCCCCCAATATTCTTAATTCTGAAAGACCTATCAGAGCTAAGTATGGTGATATATACCTGTTAGCCTAGCACTTGGAAACTGAGGCAATAGGATTGTAAGTTTGAGGCCAGTCTGACTACACAGCAAGAAACTTGTACACAAAGAAGAAAAGAAAGAAAGAATGAAAGAAAGAGAGGGAGGGAGGGAGGGAGGGAGGAAGGAAGGAAGGAAGGAAGGAAGGAAGGAAGGAAGGAAGGAAGGGGTGGAGGGAGGGAGGAAAAAGAGAAGGACAAAAGAAACAAAGAAAAGCCTTTCCAGACATCTCTATTCCTGGGCAAACATCCTTTAACAGTTACAACTTAATAAAATGAAGAAAGAACTGGGATTTAGCAGATATGGGGCCTGTGAATTGGGACCCTCTGTACCTCAGCCTCTTCATTTCTGAAAGGAGAAATGATCTCATGGTGACACACTTCATGTCAGAAGAGTCCTGAGTGTTGAGTGAGATTATTTACACTGTGAACTATACCTTGAGAGTTCCATAGATGGACGTTTTTCTCCACCTATGCTGTACTTCTACAACATAAATCCATAGACAGCAAAGAGTTTACTCTGATTATTCCTAAACAATTATGCCTAAGTTTTAAGCACATGCAAGCTTCTGTCCCAGCATTTTTTTCCTCTCTGGTCTTCCTCTGGTGTCTGGGCTGTTCCTATGGTCATTCCATGTCTAACAGGATTCCAGGTTTTCCATGTGAGTCTTAAGTTTGCCAACAAACACCTCACTAAATCCAGTTCTAATGAGAAGTCTCAGAAGGAGGCTGGCAATTATTTTTCTAATCATTATTTTTTCCTTTATCTTATAATTCTCAGCTCAGAGTGTAGTCCAAGAGAAGATAAATAAATCTCCTAGCATGAAAACAACTCAGAAAACATGAGCCAAATTCAAGATAGGTACTGTCACAGTAAAACGACAAAAATACCTGTCTCAACAGGATTATGTCCTCAACCCTGTGCTAGGCACTGTGACAAATACTTAACACAGAGTGAGGCAACATATTTCCAGGGATGGATACATGACTAAAAGCATCTTGGAGATAGAGTGTGACTAAAAACACTTGCTGCTCTTCTGGAGGACTGGGTTCAGGTCCCAGCACCATGTGGTAGCTCAAAACTAAGTATAACACTAGTTCCATGGGAATATGATGCCCCCTCTGGCCTCTGACGGCACAGCAAGCATCTGGTGCAGAGATATACATACATATAGGCAAGCAAACATTCATGCATGCAGGCAAACATTCATGAATAAAATAAAAATAAATCTTTTTTAAGAAAAGAAAACACACTCCCACCTATCTTTTGAATGTGCCTTTGGCTCTGTTTCCCAATACTATGTTGTTAAAAAGTAAAGTCAGTCTCATATTCTTTGTCTTCCATAAAAGGAACCAAATCCAAGCCATTGCCAATTTACAAAATGTCAAGGTCAATGACTCTACCCACTATTCTAAGATGCACAGGAGAATGCTCACTATAAGCGAAGCCTGAGGAAGCCGGCATCCTCTCAAAAAGTAAAGCTAGGGCTGGTGAGATGGCTCAGGGGATAAGAGCTTCCTAGCCTGACAACCTGAATTTGATCCTGAGGTCCTCCAAGTTGTCCTCAACAAGTATACTATGGCTCAGGTGCACAAATATACACACGTGCACACACCAGATACATTTTTTAAGTAAAAAATAGAGCTAGTTGCTTCTGGTAGGGAGAAGTAGCTCACCCATTCTGTAGCTACCCTCTACTGCTGCAAAGTGGGGAAGTTTAGCTGACAAGGTCATACACAAAATTGGATCTCAATGAACTTGTATATTAGGCAGGATGAAATGAAGGAATAAAGCAATGAATGAGTGGGGGCCACCATAACACCAACCTCAGAGAAAGGATCATTTTACTTCCCCTCTCTCATCTCCTCCAAAATCCACTTCCTGTTTCATATCCACCCAAGTTCGTGCCCTCATTTTTCCTTTAAAACACATCTAGTCCAAATTGTGCTGCCCACGTACGCTTGGCTGTACAGTTGTCATCCTCTAGAGTATGCTTTGCCTGCTAGGGACCACATCCCTAAGGAAAACATTCTTGAGTTCCCCATATATTATCAAATAGGGTTTATCTCTGAGGTTCAAAGATAGTTTACAATATAAAAACCAAAGAATGATAGAAAGTAAGGATGTCTACTGCCATATGTCTGTCCAACATGAATGGCAGGAACAATCACACAAGAGGAGAAAATGCAAGTCATCCTAATCAGAAAGCGATTCAACTGTTTCCAGATGAAATGATCTTACATGCTGAAATCTCTAATGATATTTATTTATGTGTGGTGTGTGTGTGTGTGTGTGTGTGTGTGTGTGTGTGTGTGTGTGTGTGTGTGTATGTGTGTTGTCTGGTGCCATTCCTTAGAAGGCATCCACCTAGATTTTTTGAGACAAAGTTTCTCACTGACCTGGAGCTAACAGACTGGCCAGTGATCTACAGAGATCTGCCCATCTCTGCCTTCTTAACCCTGGGATTACAAACTCATAACACCATGGGTTCTAGGGATGAAACTCAGGTCTCAGGCTTGCAAGGCAAGCACTTCCCTGCCTTCCCAGTTCCCTGATGACTCATTCCAAAAGAAAATGCTTGGAGCTGAAATATGAGCTCAATAGAACTGTAGGACATAAAATCAACATGCAAAAAATGACTTGTACAAATAATGACCTACTCAAAAGAGACACCAAAGCAGTAATCCCATTTGCATGAGTCCCCTCCCCCAACCATCAAATACACAGGAACCAATTTAACAAAGGAAGTGATCCACCCTGGAGAGAGAATAAGATGATCAATGCAGAACTGACCCGAGCTCACTTCACACAGCCTTCTGTAAGGAGACAGCACCATATTCCTTTTTCTCACTTTTTTAAATGTAAGTTTTGTGACTAGAGACTAGCTGGCTGTGTGGTGCATGCTGAATGTGTGGCCAGAGTTCCTCCTGAATAACAAGGAAACCTATGCAACCCTCTGCCACTGGGTCTTAATCAGAATTGTTCTGAGTGTTTAAACCTAGACACAAACATTTATATCATTTCCCCAAGTAACTCTCATACCTATGAAAATGAAGGCACCAAGGAAGTGATTTGAAATGTGGTCTTCTCCCTCCCCTGCTTAATCATGTGATTTTGTATTCCTCTGGTGATCAGCCAGCTTGGCTCACTTAATACTAGGTGTATGTGTCCAGTCTCCTTTGTTTTAAGAAATTGACGTCTCCAGAGCCATTTGCAGAAAGTAACCATGTTGACAGGCATAGATTCTGTCCCACCGGTACTCCCCACCACCCTATGACACCCCTTATGCACAAGCATAGTGCTGCCCCACCCCATGATACCCTTCATACATATGCACAATGTCTGTCCCACCCTGTGACACCCCTTCTACACACACATAGTGTCTGTTCAGCCCCATGACACCCCTCATACACATGCACAATGTCTGTCCCACCCTGTGACACCCCTTCTACACACACATAGTGTCTGTCCAGCCCCGTGACACCCCTCACACACATGCACAATGTCTGTCCCACCCTGTGACACCCCTTCTACACACACATAGTGTCTGTCCAGCCCCGTGACACCCCTCATACACATGCACAATGTCTGTCCCAACCTGTGACACCCCTTCTACATATGCACAATGTCTGTCCCATCCTGTGACACCCCTTCTACACACACATAGTGTCTGTCCAGCCCCGTGACACCCCTCATACACATGCACAATGTCTGTCCCAACCTGTGACACCCCTTCTACATACGCACAATGTTTGTCCCACCCCATGACACCCCTTATACACACACATAGTATTTGTCCCACCCCCATGATACCCTTCATACATATGCACAATGTCTGTCCCATCCTGTGACACCCCTTCTACACACACATAATGTTTGTCCTATCCCATGACTCCCCTCACACATATGCAAACTGTTTTAGAATCCTGAAAAGGAATGGGTAGAGCCTCTCACAGCTTTGTCTTGAATTGAGATTCTTCATAAGACACATTGTTCAAAAGAGAAGGGAAATGTTCCTAAATTCTCCAAGTCAGACATTGTAAGTAACATCAATGAGGCACAGTACATGGACAACAGTTCTTTAAAGTAACGCAAAATGTGACTTTTCCATGAATAAAAGAAATGATTTTGAACCCACAGGAGCCTTATTTTACTCAGTGCTCTTGAACCTTGTTTTGTTTGTTTATGATACTTTTTTATCAGACTTTAGGCAGTTCTCCCAGAAGAATTATACATTCTAATGCATTCATCCATCACACACTTCTGATGATAGATGTATTTTTGGTGTGCCCTGCTTGCCCAGAATGAATATAACAAGGATGTAATGTATCCTGAGGTAGAAACAGAATTGAAAGAACAGGAGACACTCCTCCTAGAGGTAAGGGTGATGGGAAGATGATTGGAGGTTCACCAGCTTTAGAACATGAAGGCTTCTCTAAGTCAAGGAAAACCATGCTTGCAAGCCCAGGGCAAGACTCATGGCCTGCTCAGCAAACAGCCTACAGTCAGTCTAGACCTAGCAGAAACCAAAAAGGCGCCAACTAGAGAAGCCGTCATGAAATGCATCTGCAGGAATAGCAAAGCAGCTCAGCAGTAAGGGATCTCTGCCAAGGCCAGGGAACTGAGTTCCGTCCCCAGAATCTACATGGTAAAGGAAAGAACTGACTCCCCAAAGCTGTCCCCTGACCTTTACATGAACACCATAGCACATGTACACACACACACACACACACACACACACACCATACACACACATAAAAAAATGAAAAAAAAATCTTTTAAAAATAAATAAAATGTCTCTTATTGTGATTCTAGGTAGTTTCAGATTTTTGTTATAAATGAAGGTAATCAAAGGAAATTTTAAATCTGCTCATTTTTAATTGGCATTGATAATTATATATATTTATGGAGTATGATGTGATGCTTTGATTGATGTGTACATTGTACAAAAATGCAATGAAGCCAATTAACGTCCATCACCTCACCAAGTTATCGTTGCTTTGTGATGAGAGCATTAAAAATATCTCAGCAAGTTTGCAATCTACAATAACTATGACCAACTGGGGTCAACCCATAATGCACCAGGGCACTAAATCATATTCTAGCAATGGAAATGTTATGCACTTGGACAGAATCTTTTCATTCATGACACCCTAAGCCATGGTAAACCACTGTCTTAGTTAGGGTTTCTATTGCTGTGTAGATACACCATGATCACAGCAACTCCTACAAAGGAAAACATTTAATTGAGGTGGCAGCTTACAGGCAGACATGTTGCTGCCTACATCTTGATCAGAAGGCAACAGGAAGTGGATTCAGTATCACACTGAGTGAAGCTTGAGCATATATGAGACCTCAAGGCCCACCCCCACAGTGACATACTTCCTCCACAAAGCCACACCTCCCAGTAGGGCTACCCCCTTTGGGAGTCATTTTCTTTCAAACCACCATAACCACTTTTCTCCTCTATGTTTCCATGAGATTGGTTTTTTTTTAGATTCCACAAATAAGTGAAATCAGGCCATATACCCAAGTAATGGAAATCAATGTGATAAGGAGGTATCTGAATTCCTTGGTCCACTTTAGTATTGCCCAGGATATCCAAAAGTCAAAATATGGGAGCAACTTAAGCATCCATCAACAAAGGACTGGATAAAGAGGTATATGTACTCACAAAGGAATACTCAAACACCTTTAAAAGGCAGGAAATTTGTCATTTGAAACAACAGGACTACAGGAAAGGAGAATATAAGCAGACCAGTAGCAAGGTAAGAATTAATTTTTACAAGATTAATCTGGCAAAGGATTGGAGAATGGATTAGAAGACACAGGCTGAGGTATGATGAGGGTTAGAACACTGATTAAAAAAATGCTCACACTGATCGCTCCTAAGGAGCAGACCAAGTATTATTCATTGTGCAGAGGGTGATGAGCCCATCCTCACCCCACACCCCCAGAATCCTGGAGACCTCTATTAACATAATGATGTGTCTTTACCACTAGACTGCATACAGACAAACATGAAGCAGAAATGTTCACGGCGAAATCACTGGGAAAAGGCAATCTAAGGTTGACAGACTCGCTGGATCAGACTTAGGATATGCCTCACATTAACAGGAAAAATAAAATGTCACAATAAGAGACATTTGATTTATTTTTAGAAGATTTTTCATTTCTCTCTCTCTCTCTCTCTCTCTCTCTCTCTCTCTCTCTCTCTCTCTCTCTCTCTGTGTGTGTGTGTGTGTGTGTGTGTGTGTGCTATGGTGTTCATGTAAAGGTCAGGGGACAGCTTTGGGGAGTCAGTTCTTTTCTTTGGGGAGTCAGAATCTACCATGTAGATTCTGGGGACAAAACTCAGTTCCTTGGCCTTGGCAGAAGCTAACTTACAGCTGTAAGCTGTAAGCTGACTTATTTTTTTCTTACACAAGATCCCTCACCTCTCTCCTTTCTCCAAGCCTTGGCCAGGTGTGTCTGAGAGTCACAAGAACACCTTACATAAAATACTGAAAGTGCTCAGCAGTCTGGGCACCACCACTGCTCAAGCATCCATTACCTCCAAAGCCTTGTGGGTATTGCTTTCACTACAACAAAATCTACCTCTATGATGTAAAACCTCTCCTGGTACCAAAATGGCAAGACGGTCTTTGCCAAAGAGGACCATGTCTTCTTCTTCCCCTTAAACACACGTGGTATAAGATGGGCATGTTAGTGTAGGTTACCAGAAGCAGAGCCTGAGACAGGGGACCTGCCTACTGATAAAATACTCCTAGGAGAGTGGAGATGGATCAGGCAGGATGAGTCTAGAGAGGAAACTGCATAAATATGTAACTTTAGCTAAAGGTCAGCTTCAGGTTGGTCTGCTACTCCACAATTTGCACCCAGAATTTTCCTTCCCTTAACATTCTCCTATAGTCCCATTTCAGTGCATCATTAACAAAAGCCTGCGTTGCTCGGACAGACTGTAGGTACATAACTGCTAAGGCAAAGCAGCCATCACTTGGATGAATGCAATATGCTGCAAGAGAAAGCAGCTGCATTAGCAGACAATGCTCTCAGTAGCTGGGAACTGGGTTCACTAGGTGGGTAAAGGAGGTCAGAGTGGGATGACAGCCCACCCTCTCTGTGGGTTTCAGTGGCATTCTGCTGCAGCCCAGGTTGTAACACTCAATGGGGGGAAACTTCCTTCCTGTGTTCATTTCCAACACTCCTGCTTTCTAGGAAGAGCCAAAAAGCAAAGGAGAAGAGCATATGGTAAAAATTCAGGGTGACCCTTCTCCCTAGCAACAAGGACAGCTGGTGGTAAGCTATGTCCCACACGGTAGCAAGAAGGAGAAGCATGGGGTCAAAGGAAATGCAGGCTGTCTACAAGCACCCTGTGGGTACAGCACATGGTGAGCCTGCTAGAGTATAGGGAGGACCCTCATTTCCACTCCTCTTGTGACCTAATTATATTCCCCTTGGCTTTGCAGCTTTTCTCACTATCCTGAGTCTCCTCTGCTTCCCTTTGAATTTGAACCAGTATATGTCTTGCTTTGGCCAAGAAAATAGGGCAGAAATGCCAATGTCCTCTTTCTGGGATTTGTGTCTCAAGAGGCTTTGTGTGTCCTGCCTGATACTTGAACTTCTGCCATCATCATGAAGAAACCAAACCCAGACTAGGTCAGCAAAGAATGAAAGACACATGGAGGGAGTCGGATGTCCCCACCAAAGTCATTCTAGATCAGCCAATGGTTGGCCAACCGACCTGAAGACTGGCAAACTGCCCCAGCCTAAATCATCCATCACTTAACTCCCTCCAGCTGATTCAACACAACAACCACTAGTTCGTGCTCTCTACTATGATTTGTGATTATTTTATAATTTCTGTACTTATCACAGTAAGTTAATAATAAATGTTTATTGCATTCAATGTCCCCAAATAGACACAGTACTGCACCACCTTGGAAAAGTTGACCTAACACAGGCAGAAAGGATCAAGTTTATTCTCTGCTCCCACTTCCAGGAGCACACCCACCCAAGAGCTCCCCCAAAAAGCTGAGAATTACTAAGTGATATTGCTGATAGACATGTGCAAAATGCTGCCTGTTCTCACAGTCCAGAATACCTGAGTTCTGGCATGAATCCCATTGGACAGAGGATCCTCTACCAAAGTAGAGATAAAATGCAGGAGGCACAGGTAGCCATTAGCATGCACAAAGCATGATGTTTTGTCCTCTCTCACTATGCAAGTGTTCCAAGCCAGTCCCTTCTCCCTCTCCCTCTCTCTCTCCATTCCCTCCATATCTGGCAACCAAAGACAATTAAGTGGAAAGGCACTTAAAATCTGGAGCCTCTGAAGCATTCTTTATGTCGTGTTCAATCTTGCTACTTTCATGGGCCCATTTTTAATTTCGTCTGGCAGCCACTACAGGAGACAAGAAAGGTAAATCAGAGAGTTACATTTTATGGGGCCTTTGAGGCCACAGCTATAAGTAATTCCTGGGGCTTTTTATTTATTCTCCTACTGTAGGCAATTTAGTTTTTTCTTGGACTCTTTCCTCCTGTTGCATTCTGCAGCACCCCCTCCCTCTCCTGTTTCCAACTCTGTTGTTTCTGAGAAGCTGAAACTAGTTAAAATACAAACAGGGCGCACCCCGCCTCCGATGGCTGACTTCAGTTGAATTAGCTGCTAAGCCCTCATTTGCCGGCTGTGCCCATCCAGCTTCCAACTGAGGCTGTTTGAAAGGAAAATTTTTCACAGTAAGAGATGATTTTCTACCCAATGACCTACCCTGCATGATAATTTGTGAGCATCCAGCCATCCTCTTCGGGTTGTGCTCTTCCTTTCATATGAAATTCATACCAGGAGGGAAGACAACTTTTCCTTCTCTGTTTAGTGTTGGACATTGAACTTGGGGTTCTTTCAAACACCAGGCATATGTTCTACTGCTAAGCTACAGCCTGCTTGAGCTCCTTCCTGCCTGCCTGCCTTCCTTTCTTTTTTCTTTCCTTCTTTCTTTCTTTTAGCACTATATGATGGTAACTCCAAATAATCAAGACAGATCATGGAAACATCAAGTGGATAGTTAGTGTGGCAAGACACGGGTCAATGAGAAACACCGTGGCTTTGAATCTCTGACTGTCAAAACTGCACACCCATCCTTTGTATCAAGTCTACCCCTGCCTCTGTCTCCACCTATCCTTGAAGAGCTGGCCTTGCTGAATAACAGAGATCCTGCCTGTCTTTGGCTATGTTGTTTTATCTACTCAGTTTGCTTTGGATCTCAGAACCACAGCAGAAACTCACAGAACATCTGTGTAACCCAGGCTCTTGGGAAAATCTTTCCTATGTTTGTGCACATACACAAACATGCACCAGCACAGGCATGAAGGCTAGAGCAGTCCGATGAAGACATACCTTTAGCCTATTGCTATATGCACCCAGCAGGCACTAAAAAGCAGGAAGATGGCCTTGAAGTAGAGGCCTGCTGGGCTGAAGTATGAACGCATAGATGCACACACCTTTCCCTAGGCTGGCCCAGCCTGGACACTGGAGCTGCCCAGTGCTCTTCCTTTGATTCTTGCCTTCTCCTTCTAGTCACTCCGGCCTAAGACACTGAAATGTAACTTGTGTGAACATGGACCTCTTTGCAAATATCAGTGGGAATTGTAGGCTTCATGACAAACTCAAAGTGTGTGTCCCATGGCTCAGATCCTCACCAAAGGTCTACACAGAGATGTCTTTCACACAATGGCAGGAATGCTGTTGCCTTATTCCCCACACGTCTACTGACCCCACTTGTCTCCAGACTTCTGTGTTCTTAGTTTGCTTATAGCTCTATCCTACAGCTGCCAGGATTCTCCAATTCCCAGTCACAGTGGATACACTTACTACGTGGAAACAAAATGTAGGTCAGCCTCCCCTCAAATGTGTTCTGTAGCAAAGGATGGCCTTGAACTTCCAATACTCCTGCTTCTACTTCCTGAACATTGGGACTAGAGGAACGTGCTGGAGATGGAAGCCAGGGTCCTGTATGTGTTAGATGAGTGCTCCAGCAAAGGGACTAAAGGCCCAAGCCAGCCTTAAGAAAGATGGTTCTCTCAGCACCTAGGGTCTACACAGGACCTAACTTTCCTCACACCAGATGATGGAAGTTTTATAGACTGAAAACCATCTGAACAATAAAAAGAGTCTCCAGTGTCCATCTCCTCTAGTTTGGAATCAAACTGTCTACCCCAGAGCCATAGAACTCCCCTGCTCAGGCCAATTTCTCTCATGTACGAAAGCATAATGACTATTTTACTACGAGTTTTAGCACCAATTGAATGAGAGACTTTTATAAAAGGGCATAAAGTAAAACTAGCAGAAAAAGTACTAAAAACAATAATTTATTACTGTTGTGGTTGTATGATAAATTTAAATTAGAATGGTTAAATTATGCCAGGTGTGGTGGCTCCCCCCTCTAACCCTCCACTCAGGACACTGAAGCCAGCAGGCTACTATGAGTTTGAGGCAAGCGTAGGCTATATGATAAGTTTCTGGCCAAACCTGAACTACAGAGTAAGACCATGAGCCCAAAAAGGAGAGAAGTGGGGAGCAGAAGAAGAGAAGGAAGGGAGGGAGGGAAGGAGGCAGGCACGCAGATAGACAAGACTATCCCTAACCATAAAACTCAATAGTTGAAATAGACCGTTACATCCATCCATGACATATGACAACTGGACACACATTTGTAGCCAATACACATTTCACCAATACACATTCCTTCCGGTAAATGATGACTGACTGTGTGCTCCCTGTCTCTCAATAGCACTGAAGTGACTCAGGACCATTCTGTGGGACTTAGACTCCCGAATTCAGAACTGGGATTCATCTCAAGTTTTGTCTCCTGTGCTCTCGTTCTAGGGTTCTGGAATGAGTGCAGCGCTGGCTTCTGAAAAATCATTTGGAAGACTTCCTTTAGCCTCCGCTTGAGAACCATTTAAATAGCTCTGCAGTTTCTGCTCTGTGGAGGCTGAAAGAATTCACGAGGAAGCCATCTGTGCCTGGCTCTGCTTCGAGGGAGAAGTCTCCCAGACCGGCCGAAACCTTGCTGTTTGCGCATGCGGAGTCTTACACTGGCGCTTTCGGGTTTAATTTTAGTAATTTGTATTTTCCACACCCCCCAAAAAAAAAAAAATCATCCACTTCAAAGTCATTTGAAGAGACTTTCGTAAATTATCCTTTGAAGTTCTTAGCATCTCCTGTGTGTTGGTGGCTGACTCTGGCTTTCAGTTCTGCGCTCCAATTCATCCACCTACTTCTTAATTGTTTTGTCTTGACCAGGCCACCTCTGGCGGCCTGCTTTGTTTCCCTTGATCAGCCAAACAAGTTTGGGGCTTACTTGCTTATTCAGCTATTTTCCTGTGTTCTGAGAAGCCCATTTTTGTATTTAAGGGTTTCTTTATGTTTTTCTCAAGGTTATGTGCTCTGTTTCTTGATACCTTCTTGATATAAAGACTGAACATTCATTTTAATGTCTTGTTGGTTATTAATATAATAAGAATTTATATTTCACATGACTTTTCACTCTCAGTCTTATTACATATTATTATGTTTAAGATACTACAATATCTATTTCATCACCTTTGAGCTGGAAATTCTGAGAGATATTTTTAATTTTCAATAACATTTCCATTTGTTTTGGAGGCTTGTGCATACATTGTGTCACACAGTAGGTTTCATTGCAACATTTCTGTATGTGTACCTTACCTCTCATTTCTGTCTCCTCTCTCCCTTACCCACAATTCCTGTTTCTTCCACCCTTCCACCCTGACTGTCCTCTTCCACCCTTGTGTCTCCTTTACATAGATTCCAAAGAGGAGAGAAATATGTACCTTTTGTCTTTCTGAGTCTGACTTACTTAGAATAGCATCATGGTCTTCACTTCCATCCTACAAACAGCATGGCAGGGTCCTTCTTTACAGCTGGCAATACTCCATTGATGGAGATGGGGGTCCCATATTTTCTTTGTCTTACCCGTTAAAGGGCACCAAGGTTGATTTTGGAACTTGGCTATTGTAAATAGTCTCATGATAAATGTGGGTCGGCAGCTAAGCTCATTTTAATTTTTAATACCATCTGGTTAAAGAGAAAACCTTTTGCCGTTCTCAAACAAGAAATGTATTTAAGATAGGCTAATTACATTTGTGTGTGTGTGTGTGTGTGTGTGTGTGTGTGTGTGTGTGTGATGGGTATAATTGGACACTCCTGTCCCCATGCTTGTGTGTGTGTGTGTGTGTGTGTATGTATGTATGTATGAGGGGTATAAATGGACACTCCTGTCCCCATGCATGTGTGGAAAACTTTGTAGAATTGCTTCTGTCCTTCCCCTTTTACCTGGGTTCTAGGAATTGAACTCAGGTTGTCAGCCATGAGCTACAAGCACCTCTACCTACTGAGCCATCTCACCAGCCCCAGACTAACTGTATTTCTATAGTTAGTACATCAAACACACTTGTCCTATTATTCGAAATCCACAGAACTTGTTCACAGATCTCACAATGCTGTTTACTTGCAGTTTATTAGTACCTAGAGGGAGGACATTTTCTCCCACCCTGATGCTTTTGTGAGTTTCTTCTTAATTTCCTGTAGTTTGAACTGTGGTTTGGAATATTATTAATTCAGTGCATAAACTTATGTAGTTGTATCAGGAAAATGCCTGTCTGCCTCATATCTGCCTCTCCTTTTCCCTTGGTTCTACACACAGCTGGGATTGGGCTTAGAAGACCCTATGCTCTAGCACGTGTTAGACTCTCGTTAGAACAAACTGAGAGGCACTCAATTATGAATATAATTTCATAAAAGGGGCTTTGGAACAGGCCTGAAGAGTGAGAGGCCCTGGTCCTTTATGACCTCACTGCACATCTGCTTCTGGCACAGAGACTGTCATCCTCATCCATCTTCCTGTCACGGATATCACTCTTCTCGCTCGCTCTTATCTAGTCATTTACCAGCGAGGTCATCATGCTGGCATTGACAAAGCATGGCTCCCAGTGTTGAGTAGACCAGGACCTTTCATAGAAGCCCAACCTAGATTCAAACTTGAGCTTCTGTGTTCTTAGGGCTCAATGCCTACATTGGCTTCTGTTCTCTCTGGGAAGTCTGAGAGGAATCTCCCCCGATTCCAGAACTGTCCACACTATCTATATTGAATACTTTCAAAACTATATTTCTCAGCAGGAAGCTTATACTGTGTGCTGGTGGCTTTTCAGTCCCTACCTCCCAAGCCAGTTCTCACAACTGAGTTTGAGACCAGTCTATTCTGCTCTTTCCTTGACATAGCCTCTGGGCTTTCATCGGTCCTAACTCAATTTCCTACAGCTCACTGCTATACTTCTCTTTCATAATCCCTAAATAATCTTCGGTATTCTTCTCATCTATGCTTGAGCCTTGCTATTCCACATCCAGCCATCAAACCTGGAGCCAAGTGGATTTTCTATTCAGTCAGTTACCTTAACTCTCCAGGAAAGCACTCCAGCCTCCCATCTGGAGCCTCTAACTCTTTTCACAATGTTCTGCCCCTATCTGCTTCCCATTTGCAAGTCAAGAAAACTTCGATATGACAATACTCCTTCCATACACATTTGAAGAGCCCCCCCATTCCACGTACCTCCAAATCTCCTGTGAAGAGGACTAATTCCACAGTATGCTACAACGGACCACTATAGCCTCGCTGTTTACCAAATTAGTCTCTATGAATCCTGTCCCACTCAATACCAGACAAATTTCATTATGTCCAACACACTTCTGCCTCTTCCACCAGGAGTTTGGGATGCGACTTCTGCTCCTGTGCCTTTCAGTTTTGTATACACATTGTGTCAGTGTGCCTATGTTGGCCACCATCCTCCAGTCTCACTCTGTTCCCCTGTGCCTTTTGTTATAGGCAACATTGTGTTGAATAGAAGTTCTAAATTTACTTTTTTAAAGTCTAATCTCAGAGTGTTTGTCAACTTGAAACAGGTGTGTATAAGTAGCCTGCAAAAGCCAGTGCAAGCTCGAGTCAGCCCTCATTACATTATGGTACATAAGACATCCCTAAATATCCACTTGCAAGATAAACGACCCTCTACTGAGCTCACCCATGTAAGAAGATGGATTGGCAAAATAATTTCCTTGCTAACTGCTTCTACTAGCTCCTGGAGTCTTATTAGTTGATTTTGAAATATATATATTATTATTACAAAAAACACGTTTACATTGTGTATTATCTTTTCCGAGTATAATTTGTGACATTGGTATGCAGATTTTAACTCCATTCAAATCCATTATTTTAGACTTAACTGTGCTTGACTGACTTGAATCCTTTTTTTGCAATAAAAAAAGGGAAGAGTGCATGTAGAAGGCTAGTGTCGCGATGATGTCACCCAGCAGCCTGTGATGTTGGGAATGGGGAAGGAGATCACTTGTCTTTTTTTGTGTGTGGTTTTTCTCATGCAAATGTGACTCTGAACAACCATGTTTGCTCATCACACAATCATTTTTCCCATTGTTTCCTATAATTGGAGAAGAAACCACCAGGGTGAGCTCAACTACGAGGACACCTCTGGTCTACAGAGATAGAAAGCAGCCTACATTTCTCCATTTGGCAACCATCAACACATCATCTGCCTAAATTGAGACCTTTGTTGCAAGGCACACAATTTTGTCTTTGTAACTGCTGAGTCATTTCCTATGTTAAATCAATTTTTCTTCCCAGAAAAAGACTCCAAAATGTGGACTGAACAGTTATGCTCTCAAATGGCCTCTCCTCATCTCCCTACCATTTCACACTCAAAAACAAATACTTCTTCAGCCACCATGTTTCCCAGATATTAAGTCTGACCTGCAATTGCTCAGATAGTCACTCAATACCACCTGTAAACTACTGATGGAAGATTTGATGGTGCCTCCTTCTAGCTTATCTCTGACATTGATAGAATGTATTATAGACCACTTACCATTTAAGAGGAGACTTACTTCTTCAGTGTTATTTTTAAATACTTAATTTCTAATTGATGTGTATATTTGTGTAACAGGGAGTTGTGCACATGAATGCAGGTGCCCTTAATGGCCTGAAGAGGGCGTCAGATCTCCCAGAAGCAGAGTTACAGGTGTTTGTGAGCTGCCCAACTTGGGTGCTAGGAATTGAACTCAGGTCCCCTGTAAGAGCAGTGTGTGATCTTAAAAGCTGAGCCATCTTTCCAGCCTCCTTTTCTAATATTATTAACTAAATCTTTATGGTTGGTTTCATTTGATCATGAGTGAAATACTAAGGTAGAGGAGTCATGGTTTAGCAAAGAGAAAGGAAAAATTTAAAGGCAGACAGACTTGGGTAACTTTATTTCTCTTCCACACTTGAGCTGTGTGGCTTTGGGCAAGAGATTTCTCTCTCTGATCCACACAGCTTAAAGGGTTTTTTGTTTTGTTTTGTTTTGTTTTTTTAACACAGCTATCTGGGTACTTGGAAGGATTATATGAGACATGTAAAGCACCTGCCCCAGCTCCTGATGCTCTCATTAGTGAGAGAGTGACCTCCTTTCTCTCTCTATGATTGTGCTCTCCTTCCAGATAGCTCAGCTGATGAATGGCGGAGCTGTCAGGAGATGTATTTTATAAGGCTTTGGGATGGTCCTTTGAGGTTTGTAGAGGGGAGGATCTGATAGATACTACTAAATTCATGTCACATGAACTGGAACAGAAGAAAAAAGTGCCCCTTTATCCTACTTCCCCAGAGGTAAGTCCAGGGAACCCCGTCCTGTGCTGTGGAGCCTGTTGGTCAATAACGACTTACATTTGCATATCTCACTGCATACACAGCAAACTACCTAATTCCAGGAAGCATTCTACATCCACTTTTGAAAGTTAGAAATCTGTAATTCAGAGAGGTTAATAATTGCACAAGAGGTGCTCAGGTGCAAACTAGACACTGCTCCAGCTATCCTCTCCATAAACTTCGGAACCCACAAGCTCATATATTTGTTACTTTTCTTGTTACTCTAACAAAATACCCAGAGAGGAAAGATTTATTTGGACTCTGGTTTTAGAGGGTTCTGCCATCACTGCTTGGCCACACCCACTTGAGCAGAAGAACATGGAGAAGACAACTGCTCACATCACAGCAGACAGAAGCAGAGAAAGGGGTGGGGGGTGCTGTCACTCAACTAGTTTTGGTTTTTCCTCTCTTTCATTCTGCTCAGTCCCCCAGTCTAGGGGCTGGATGGAGCCACTAGCATTCTGCATGTGCCTTCCCTCTCAGAAATGCTCTCTGGAAATACCCTCACGCTTGCATCTACTCAGACTTGTTCCTCGACAATCCACTAGATAATTCTAAGTCTGTTCAAGCTGACAGTGAAGATTAGCCACCACGATTAGGTACTGAGTGTGTGTATGCCAGTCGTCCTTTTGGACAAAGCTTGTTTCCAGAAAGCTCTGTCATTCTCTCATTACTAGTATCTTTCACCTGCATGTTGGGTAAGTCTCACTCCAGCAGAGGATGAGCAGTCTGGCTCGAGGGAGCTCAGCCAGTCAGTGGTCTGCACTCCCCTGCCAGCACATAGAACTGTTTTCTTCTTAAGAAAACCCACCTTACAATCTCAGAGCTTTCTTTGGCAGCGACTGCAGCATGGGAGGGACCCAAGTAAGCAGAAGAAGATGGGAGTCACAGAAACTTAAGGTATTCTAGAAACCCAAAGCACCTGCAGTCTAAAGGTACCAACCTACCCCCTTGTCAGACGCCACCATGCAAGAACTGTGCTTTGAATTATAAAAAACAAAAACAGATCGCTGGTTCAATTACTCTGATTATTTCTGTAAGGAAACAATTACACCTAATTGCAGGCAGGGCTGAGGTATTGCTTTCCTGGTGAAACCAAGGGGACAGGCGTAAGTTCAAGATCTCATTAGCCAGCTTCTCCTTGGCTTCTAAATATACCCAATGTGCTTCCTGCTGGCTTTTTACCACGGGATTGATTCGAAGCCAAGAAGGTCTTCATAAGGGCTTGCTAAAATAAAACTCCACTCTGGGGGTTTCTTTCCGTGTGTGACTTTTGGAATTCTGCTGAGATGTATAAAATAGAAGAAAGTGGGAAGTAACTGAAGTGCTGCCAGGGCGGGGCACATCCTCAGCCCAGCACCTGAGGGCAGAGAAGAGACTTTCTATTTGTGAGGTATCTACATCTCAAGAGATTGTTTAAATAGTTGACATGCCCAAAGTTCCAGTCCAATTCTATTTCTGAACCTTGAATTTTCAAATTCAATGTTTGTTTATGGTTTTTAAATATAGAGTTTTATAGGGTTGCTTTATTTATTTATTTATTTATTTTTTTATCTGTATTTATTTATTTATTTATTGCAACAAGGTTGCTTGTAGCTCAGGCTAGTCTAGAACTTGCTACATTGCTGAGGACAGACTTGAATTCTTGATCAACCTGCTTCCACCTCCTGAGTGATGGTGGTTATAGGTGTTTCACTACCATATCTGGTTATGCAATGCCGGGATTAAACCCAGGGCTTTGTACATACCAGTCTAGACCTCTACTGACTCAGTTACATGTCCAGTCCTAGTTACAGGAATTTTAATCCAATTTTTGAAATAGTAGCCTGCATTGATATGAGCAGACATAAAGGGGCAAAGCAATCTGAGGTTAAAGAAGGAAGGTACTTCTATCTGTGAGAAAATCCTTAGAAAGCAATGCACACCTTTAGTCCTAGAACTCAGGAGGCAGAGGCAGGCAGAGCTCTATGAGTTCGAATCCATCCTGGTCTACAGAGAAAGTTCCAGGTCATCCATGGTTGGTGGTGGTTAGTGAGAGAGAGAGGTAGGAGAACAAACCAATCATATATCTGAGGAAGAGAGATGCTGTCGTGAATTGGTCAGGAGAGGAAAACCAGAAACACAGGCATGTTCAGATTACATGAAGAGAACACTGTCCTGTAATAGACAGAACTGTGGAGACTGATTGTACACCAATACACACACATAAAAAAGGATGGCATTAGACCAACTCGGGCATTAAAAAATCCATGGTGACCCTGTTGTCCCTTTCCTTGGTTTTTATTTGTTCATGACCTGTATCATCTTTATTTACTGTTTGCCTTTAATTTTACCGCTGTTATTTACATCCTCATTTCTCTAGTTTTTATCTCAGATGCTCTGTTACTAGTGACAAGCCCTGCTTTAGGAAGGCCCAACATGAGTAAGCTGTGCAGTCTTGGGACTGGCCCAAGGAGAGAGTCTCAGAGGGAGTATGGCCATGGAATGTCAGCTACAGAGGGAAGATGACAGAAGCCCAGGCAGGGGTGGATCCCATGCAGGGGTGGGGCCTGGGCATAACCTGAGGGAAGGAAATCATTGGTAGGGACAGTTCCTCATCACCAACCAGCTGGAAGAAATAGTGGCTTCAGAGGATGGGTATCTGATGCTACAGATGGAGAAAGGCCCTTTCTGTCCATTGAATGCAATGGCAGCTGGAGATCCTGAAGGGGTCTCAGTAGCCGAGGATCCTAGTATGGAAGCAGGCTTTGACCTTTGAAATCAGGGTTGGCTCAGACTTCCCACTACCATAAGATGGGTGGGTGAGAGGAAAGGCCTAGTCACAGAGGGGATAAGGGCATCCAGGCCACACCCATCCCTTCTTAAAATAGTGAGCAGTATATAGACTGTTCCCCTGGGAAAACTCAGGGTTCAAACCCCAAGGACACCCAAGGTTTAGCTGACTTCTTGAAGACTTTGACAGTAGCACATCAAGAGAACTGAGGTTTATAAACAGTCATGTCTTAAAGTGAACAGGGTGGGAGACAGGTACCCTGCTTTCTTCTGACTCCATGATAGACAACTAAATATGAAGATGTTTGTGATTCTAGCAGCTGAAGCCTAGTAACATTAGGAGAGATACTTTCACTGCCTGAGCTTGTTACTGAATGTGAAGGCTAGAGGTGAACACAAAAGCTTTCTTGGAGGTTCTGCACACCCAGAGCTTAGCCATGTATGTCATCAAGCCATATGGATGCAGTTAGATGCTAACCACACAGAACTGATCAACTAGGAGCTGTGGAAATGCTAGCATTGTCTGCAGATCCTTTTGTTTAGAGCTTCACCAAGACAGAGAAGAAAATGTAGGTCATGGACTAAAGGAGAAAGAAGCCAACAGCTCGGACAGTAGCTCTGCAGGACCTCTGGGGCTGGTTACCAGACCCTGGGACTGAAATTAAACCAACCTTTTGAGAGTATTTCATTCCCAACAACTTGATGGTTTGGGTTGCCCCAAATAAGAAGTCATCTCCAGATGCCAGAAGCCCCCTCAAACTCACACCCTTAGAAAAGGCTTCCTCCCTAACCCCCCTCCTAGAAGTGGCTAAGGGAGACATAAAGGGAAGTTTCCACACCGAGCCATGAGTCTCTGACATCCAGTCATCCTGATATATTAGCTGTTTGACCATCTTCACCATCCCCCTTTGCACTGTGACCATCACCACGTCTTCCTCCAGACAGGAGTTAGCACATGCAAGCATGATTCACAGACTGCCAAAATCAAAGAGCATCGCAGTTGCCTGTGAAATAATCAAGTCCAAAGACCCTGAAGTCTCAATCTAGCAACCAATGGGTTTTCTCATGCCCTTACTCTACAGAACCAGGTTAGTTACTTTTCTCATTGATGTGAGCAAATGCCTGACAAATGCAGCTTAAGGGAGGGAGGCTTTGTTGTGGCTCCTGGCTGGAAGGGAAAAAGTCCAGCATGGTGGGAAAGGCACGTGACAGATGGCTTTGCAGTGCAAGGAGTAAGAGTGAGCTTCCTCACCTCTCAAGTGATCAGGAAGCAAAGAAAAAGGAATTACAGCTTTCTCCCGACTCTCCTTTTTCTCTTTTCATGCATCTTGAGACCACAGCCCACGGGATGGTGCCACCCACACTCAGGGTAGACATTCCCTTCTGTTGATCCTCTCCTGAAGGGCGCTCCAGACACACCCAAGGGTGTGCCTTATCAAAGAAATAGCTGAACTCAATTCAGACAAGTTAAGAGTTAACCATCACAAGTACCAATGATCTTCTTCTTTGGTGGACATCACAGAAATACATCTCTAAGGTGAGTGCCCAGCGCATCTTTTGCTCATGCCATAACTCTTTCTGGGACATGTTTTGTTTTTTTGTTTTTTTGGTTTTTTTTGGACATCCTTCACCACAGTTCTATCACCTAGTCCCCTGGTAATCCTTGAGAAGTTTCTAGTACTTTGGTTATTTTATTGCCAAATCAAAATATAGTGAATAAGCTATCCTTTTCCTTCTTAAACGCTTTGTGTGTGGTGTACGTATGCGAGTGTGCATGCACATGTGTACATGTGTATGCATGTGTAGGTCAGAGGCCAATGTCAAGAATCTTTCTGAATCACTCTCCACTCTATTTTCTGAAACAGTCTCTCACTGAACCTGGGGCTCACCCCATTCAGCAAGACTGGCTGGTCAGTGAGCTCAGGGGATCCCTAGGTCTCCACTTATCCAGTGCTAGGATTACAGACAATTTATGTGAGTGGTCTCCAGATTTTACTGTCTCACTTGTCTCCTATCACAAAGAGCCTTTTTCTTGGCGTGGTTATAACTATTGGCTAGCATAAATCAGCATAAAAAGGCTTCTCTGTGTTGGTACTATGTCTTCTGACTAAGCATTGTTTCTGACTAAAAAAACAATACTCTGATTGGAAGATAAAGACCATGTAATATAAGACACCCTATCCCTGCTTATCCCACACATACCCCTCTAGCTGGTGATGTGATAAAATTCCCCAGATGTGACAAAGGCCATCAGATGGGTGTAATCAGTTAGATGAGCCTTATTGGTGTGGTGTTTTCTCAGGTTGGAACCAGAAGAGGAGACTGGAGTGCTGTGGGATGTTCTGTATGGCAAATGTGTTGCTAATTAGTCAGTAAATAAAACACTGATTGGCCATTGGCTAGGCAGGAAGAGTAGGCGGGATAAGGAGGAGAATAAAGCTGGGAAGTGGAAGGCTGAGTCAGAGAGACACTGCCAGCCGCCATGATGAGAAACAGCATGTGAAGATGCCGGTAAGCCATGAGCCATGTGGCAAGGTATAGATTTATAGAAATGGATTAATTTAAGCTGTAAGAACAGTTAGCAAGAAGCCTGCCACGGCCATACAGTTTGAAACCAATATAAGTGTCTGTGTTTACTCGATCGGGTTTGAGCGGCTTGGGACTGGCGGGTGAGAGAGATCTGTCCTGACTGTGGGCCAGGCAGGAAAACTCTAGCAACACTGGAGGGAACTGGAGCACTAGAAGGATCCAGCAAGCCTGAGCAGATGGAAGAAAGCTCACTCTGAGAAATGCAGGAAGGCCCTAGAAGTCAGGAGCAGCCCTCAGCGGACAGCCACCAAAATGCATGCTAGTCCCTTAACCTCAGGAACTGAGCTGTGCCAAGAACAGAAAGAAACCTAGAAACATCCAGATTCAGATGAAGATTCGGTCATCCTCAGTCCCATGCCAGCCAAAGAGAAGGAAGCAGCCATGACCTGCAGTGTGGTCTGACCCCTGGAGCTGAGAGCTACTGAAACAGAATCAGTCAGCTTCAGGGATCATGAGAACATACTTCACAGAGAAAGAAAAACCTAATCTATCATCTACCACTTTTCTCATTTTCTCTTATATATCAAAAGTGTCTTTTAATTTTTTGATTCATTTGAAGACCTTTGTCAATTTCTGGTTCCCAGAAATTTGAATGACATATACCACAGTGAATTTTGGTTTTGTATTATCTGAGTGGGGATCTGAACACCCTACACATTGGTTGCTCTTTTGATCATATTCTGGCAAGCATGCAACTACATGTTTTCTGCCCCCACTGACTTTACCTTCCCCTGAATACACATTTAGTAAACTTTATGATTCTAGCAGGTCGAAACACTAAGACTTTCTCCTACTCTTCTTCTTCCTGGGTGTTTTCAGTCATTTTCCTTCTGTAGGCATGGTTTCTCCTGTCCCCTCTTCAACTGTCCCAGTTGTCTGGTAAGCCCATTGTCCTATGTTCTGGTCAGATGTCATAGTCTTCAGTTCTGAATTTTCTCTTTTGTAAATGTTTGTGCTTTCCTGTATTTTCCTAAATTCCCAATCTCTTTATCTAGTATTTTCTTTTTCCTTGGGAACTGTCACCTACTGCTATGATCATGATTTAAAAGTCCTTATTTCCTCATGAGCATGGTGGCACACCCCTTTGATCTCAGTACTCGGAGGCAGAGGTAGGTGGATCTCTGGGAGTTTGAGGCTAGCCTGATCTGTACAGAGCAACTTCTGGGATAGCCAGACTCCAAAGGGTGACTGTCTAAAAAGATTTTTTTCCATACTTATTTCCTAAATGTTCTCTTGACTATAGTTCACTATAGACTTGATTTTTCTGTTTGTTGAGTGATTATCTCCTAATAAAATTTGATTGCCCTTTAATCCTTGAGTCTATCAGTATAATACAAACATTTCTACTGAAATTGAACATCCACTAAAACTGAACACCACTGTGCCACTGAGTTTCAGGAAAATAGACACTGTAGAAGAACTCATGGTCTCAGACATAGCACTATCCCAGAACAGTCACAAAACCTCAGGCTTAAAGTTGGTTGTGACTCTGCACCTCTCTGCTCCTTGAGCTCCTGAGTCTTAGTGAGCTCCGTAATAACATAAGGCTGTCAGGTTTATTCATGCTGTGAAGCTAAGTAAAACATCTGGTTCAAGGTAGAGAGTAAATGCTCAAAGGACAACATTCTTTCTTCTTCCAGAGCCTGGTGTGCGTGTGTGTGTGTGTGTGTGTGTGTGTGTGTGTGTGTGTGTGTGTGTGTGTTGTGGTGTGGTGTGTTTCATCCAATAGTAAATCAAAACAGAGCCATTCTCCCTAGCATAGTGCAAACTCTTAGAAGAGACTCTGTTTCATTTCTCCATAATTGCCTTCATATTTCCACAGTAGAACGTTTTCCATCACTAGTGAAAATTCAAGGTCCATAAGATAGGTCAATGAAAGGTTAAACACCAAGGGTAGATGTTGGTTCATCTTTTACTTCTGAAATAGACCCAAGCATTATATAACAAGTTTACTATTCTTGACAAAGTGAGTACCCCATGTTAGATCATCTCAAGTAGCATCCAACTTAGGGTAGCTATGCTATACCCCCTATACTTCCATCAAGATGTGAGTGATAGGATCCCACAGAACTATGTAGCTTATACACCAGGCCAGGTCTTAACAATTCTCTTCCAGATATGAGAAAATAAATGCACTAGAGTACATGCAAGTGAGCTATACTTCCAGTTGCACACTGCTTAAATTACCCAAATTCAACAGAAACAGTCCTTCCTGTCCTGTGTGATGCTGACAATATTTTCCCAGATCCCTGAGGTCATCTTTCCTTTAGGATGCTGTAGTCAAGCTTTAATTCACCTCTTTCATTTTAATTAAAGCCTCCATCACCTATTGACTCTGCAAATTCTTTTGAAAGTGCCAGATGAGACAGAAAGTTCATTACGTTCAAATCAATTCCCAGTCTGGTTGTGCCTCTTCACAGACAGTAGGCTGAGCCCTATGGGTCTCCTGCAACTCTGCACAGAATGAGGATGCTGATTGTCAAACAATTCAGAGGGCCTGAGGCTGCCCAGAGGTCTTGGCCATATTCTTTGTATCCCAGTAAAGTTTTCAACTCTTCCTGGACTACACTGCCCTCCCTACAGCAGAAACCATATTGAAGTAATCAGGTAATTCTCCTTCAAGCAAGAACCTTGAACTTGAAACTTTCTAACACTTGACCTGGCTCTATACCATTCATAAACTTACATAAAACTAAAGCTCCCAGAAGATGTTGAAATTACCATGTTTCACCACCTCTTTTTCAGAATTATTTAAAAAAAATAGAGAAATATTTCTGATGAGTCCTTCTGAGAGACAGTCTGTCATCAGAGAACTCTCAGGCTTCTATTATTTTATATGTGATGTCTCTGTTCACAGAGGAGGTAGCCAAGGTTCTAGGATGTGTATAATATGCCTTCATTGTCAGGCTGGGCAGATGGCTCAGCTGTGAAAACATTTACCAGGCAAGCATGAAGAACAAAGTTCATATCCCCAGAATCTACATAAAGACTGGGTGAGTGTGGTGACCCACCTGTAATTCTAATGGTGTAAATGCAGAGACAAAGGATCCCAGAGCACACTAATGAGCCAACTAGCCTTACTGACAAGCTCTGAGTTCAATTTTGAGAGTCCTTCCTAAATGAATAAGATAGAGAACAATTGAAGAAGACTCATGACGCCAACCTGGGGCCTACACACACACACACACACACACACACACACACACACACACACACCTATATATAGACACATGCACAGAACACACATATATTAAAAAGTATCCATTGTCCACTGAGTGTTATGATCACAAACTAGGTTCGTTTACTCTATCCTAACTGGTTTTCACATTTTTTTCTCAAGAGAAGGAAGCACCATTTTCTCATTTAATTTGGAAGACAACAAATAAAGCCATACCTCAGTGCATTCTTCTGGAATGGGATTCCTTGATTTCCCCCAGGCTTATGTTTATTTAAAGCTTCATTAAACTGAAGCCTTGGTGAGCCAAGACCAGATGGACCAAACCAATGAAGAAGTTGAAACAGAACTAGGTAACATGCTGTCTGTGAGGCCACTTGTTCTTCAACAGGGTGGTGGAAAGCCTTGGCTCTGAGGGTGCCTGGAGCTCTCTGCCTGACCCTGGATGCCCTAAGCCTACCAAGGACTCATGGCAGATCTGAAGCCCTGAGGAGGTTGTGTATATGCATGAGGCTGAAGGCAACCTGCATGTAAATTTGTTCCAAGAGACACTATCCTTGGTTCCTCACCAATTTATGCTCAATGGTTCTAGCAAACACAACCTGACTATGGGATTGAATTAATGCCAATGAAAGGTTGTCTCTGAATTATCAATTTCCATGTTCAATGATTAAAACAGTTTTAATTTTTTGATGTGTACAAATGTGTCTATTAAATAAATGCTTTAATTTGTGTAATACTTTATAACCTTTAAAGAATTTTCTTATGCAGCCAATTCTTTTTTACTTTTCATCTTTACACTAACATGGTGCAATAAAAAAGAGATTTATCATTATATATTTATAGGTAAGGAGTATGAAAGTAAAAAGTAATAAAATGACTTACAGAAAGTCACGTGACTAACAGGTAGGTGCTAAGAATTAAAGCCTCGTACTCAACCTTCTTGTTCAGTGTTCATTTCATGGTGGTGTATTTGTACACACCTCAGAAGCATTCCGTGTCTGTAGATACAGTATCTACTACTGGATGAAAGTGGATCCTTTGCACACTCATCATGAAAGCTAGATGTCAGCCCTAACTAAAATCTTACTCCAAGCAACGATGAGGCTTAGCTTATATGAAGGGTGTGTCCTCCCACGCATCCAGAATGGAAGGTAACACAATGGCAGTGTGTAAAGTGCCAGAAAATGAGTTTATACATGTTTTCAAGCACTCTAAATTCTGTAATCAATAGTCTACACTCTTGACTCATCTCACACAGGACTTTATACCTCTACAGTTATAAAACTTGGAAGAAATTCTGTACTTCTTCCCAAATATTATGTGTGTGCATGTTAGTGTGTGTATTCTTTTGTACAAGAGTGTTTGGGCATGTGTGTCTATGGAGGAGGAGTTCAGAGGTCAACATCAGGTTTCTTCTTCAACCACTCTTAACCTTATTTTTTTTTTAAATTCATGGTCTCTCACTGATCCTAGAGCTCACTTACTCAGCTAGGCTGACTGACAGAGAGCTTTGGGAATCTTGCTGACTCTGCCTCCCCAGCCCTGGGATTACAGATGCTGTTGCAGAGGTGCTGGGGATCTGAACTCAGGGCCTCATGCTTGCACAGCAAACACTTTACACACTAAGCTTTTTCCCTATTCCCTTCCCCTGATGATTTTTATCATGCATTCTCAACATGCTAGATCAACCACTGTGCATCACGAAGAGATCTTTCAGTATAATCTTATTTGCCAAATAGGTTCAAGTGAACTTTTAGATTTAAGATGTGTCCCACAATCTGTTTCTGAATTCTCTCTTCTCCAATGCTCTAGTCACACACTTAAATGTTGAACTATATTCACAGAGAAGATGACTTCCAGGTACCTGAACGTCAACTTCTGATTCCCTAAATTTCTACTCTATTTCTGTTTGTCTCTTGGCTTCATCCCTCCTGGTGCTCTTTCACTCTGTCTAGGGTTCAGGGATACTAATTTCATAGGGTTAATGGAAATAAGATTTTCTCATTCTCTTCCTCTCCCTCTTCCTCCTCTCTCTTTCTCTCCCTCTACCAACCCCCCATCATATAAAAAAGTCAGTCATCAATCATACTTTTTCCCAAATGATGAATATCATGGATGTGGGAAAACATGAAATAGAGATTCTTCTTAGTGACCTAGGCACCCAGACCTAGGATGACCTCTGCTCCCCTCTCAATGTCCTCAGCAACAACAGCAGCTCTTGGGAATAGTAGGCTCAGAAAGTAAAAGATCTAGAAAAAGATCAACTGGCAAAAATGCAAAATATTCCAGATACTATGCTATATATTTTCATATGCAAATCTTATCTACTGCCTACATAAATCAAAATTTACAGATGGGCAAATGAAGCTGCATAGAAACTAAATCATTCTGTACTTAGAGTTAATGAATGTTCGAGACAGAATCTTTTACATTTTATTTCTTCTTTATGATTTCATACATGAATACAATGATTTTTAGATTTTACTTTCCCTCCAGCTCTTTCCAGAAACCCTCCAGCACTCTCTCCCAACTCCACCCCACTTTCCCTCATCCTCCCCTTTTTGCTGTGTTTATAACCCACTAAATCCACTAGTGCAGCGGGTCCCAGCTGTGGGTCCAGTTAGTCATTCTTGATGCTTTCTTATTTGCCCCACATCTCTCATCACCACCAGGGAGCCTATGCACTTGGTGGTTCAATGCTTTGCCTTGATGTTGTTTCTTCCTTTCATGGAAAAGAATGCCATGACCATCACTGGGAATAAAGAAATGCTGAGACAAACAACCACAGCAAAAACAAACAAACAACCACAGCAAAAACAAACAAGAAGATAATTAATTTAATGAAATAAAAATCCTTGCTAATGTCCGCTCAAGTGTTCCTGAGATTTCAACTTCTCTTACTTGAGGCAGGACCTGAAATCCACACACATGACTTGCATCGCAGTTAAGATGTGGACTTTTAACATCCCCTGGGACAACAAACGTTCACCCAAAGTTCTGAAGTATCTTTGTGGTACATGCAAAGGCCTCTGTGATGTTGCAAGCAGGAAGAGTCTATCCTCAAGGCCCAGCAGAATTCCACTATGCTGGGCCCGAGAGATGGCTCAGCAGGTAAAGAGATTTTGCTGCCTGATGATTTCAGTTTGGTCTCAAGTTCCACATGATAGAGGATAAAACGGACTCTTGCAAGTTGTCCTCTGACCTTAACATGTGTGCCATGGCACAGGCATGTACAGAGATACACACACATGCTAAATAAATATAATTTTACAAAAAGAATTTCACTGTACATACAAATCTCATTTATTCATTCATGAGACTCAGGGTGCTTTGTAACAACACTGATGAAACCGGAGGACACTGTTAAGTGAACTAAATCAGGCATAAAAAGACTAACCCCATATAACATCATTCATAGGTAAACTCCCCAAAAAGATGATGCTGCGGGGTGGTTATGAGAGGTGGGAAGTGTAGGAAGGAGGGATGGTAAAGGTAGATGTTGATAGCAGGTACTAAATTATGATTAAAAGTAATGTTCTATTACACAAAGGTTGACTACTGATACTTATAATCAACTGCAAGTAGTGAAAACTACAAAAAAGGACGATAAATGTATTCACGATAACAAATATTTGAGGAGATGTTTTTAGCCTGATCTGAACACTACATTATTCATACATATACTCAACATTAGATAGCATGCCATCAGTATATACAGATTTGGAATATCAACTACATTTTATAAGGTAAAAGTTAATAATAAAATATCTCCATGAGAAAGAGCACTCCTTCTTCTAACACTTTAGTTACTGGTATCAATTTAATCCTGCAGCTTTAATTAAGACCCTCATAGCCTATTGATCCATGCAGCATGAGATTTGCCTTAGAGGCAGAGGTATCATACGCCAGATAAACAAGAGTAAGCAGGGGTCAGGAGACTCAGAGGACTCCAGCTTCCTCCAGTCAATGTGGTAAGGGGTGGAAGCAGGAACTGTGGGAGAGGAGGGTGTGCCTGCCAACTTTCTCAGGCCTCTTATTTGTACATAAACATCCCAGTCTGCCTGCCTTTCTGTCTTTGGGTATCTCCTGTGGAGAGAATATATCGCTGGCCCTGGTAGAGTGTGACTGGACAGTGGCTGCAGGGCTTCCCCAGAAAGACTTGTTGGCAAACAGTCCTAGCTGTTGGAATCAGACTCTCAGTTGAGTTCTTTTGAAACTGCTATTTTGACCAGGTTCTTTGTACCATTAATATCATGACCACCAAAATTACCAACATATCATCCTTACAAAATTCTGTTCCCAAACATGTAAGCCTAGAACAATGTGCATTCATACATGGAATCAGGAAGCCAAGGAGGTGGATGCTATAGATTCAGAGTCCACCAAGGAGCAGAATGTCTGGTTCTTGAATGAAAGCTGCTGGAGAGATAACAGCACCGAAGGCAGCTTCTGTCCAGTATGATGCATGCCCATGCCCCAAGAGACACACTTGTCAGCATCCTTACTCTCAGGGAAGCACCTGGCTCCACTGCATTGTCTGTTGAGGCCATCAACACCTATGCCACAATATTGGAAAGAGTCAGCCCTGGGGGAAATATTACTGAGGTATACAACTAATCCCCCTGAGAGTGCTAAGCCCTCCATGGTTGAGGAAAAATAAAACTAGACAATTATACTTGAAGAACTGCTTATATAATAAGGAAAAGAGAGACTGGAAGGAAAGAGGGGGCGAGGGCAATGAAGCTGTTTACTTGGGTACCTATATAAACAGCAGCATTAACAATTTAGTACCCAGGAGACAGCCCTATGAGTTAGCCCCTGGCACAATTTCCATTTCCATTTCTCATGTAAAACACTGAGTCTCCTGGAGATTAACTAGTGACTCATTGTCACTCAAGTGAACCTGGGAGTTTCACTATAATACCAGCACTCTAAACTAACCTGAGAAGAACAAAGAGAAAAAGGAAGGAACAGAGGGTGAGGACAAAGTCTCAGGTTGAAATGTTGGGTTAATGTTATCGGGCATGGAAAAGAGAACAGTGGTACAAAACTCTAAAAGGGAGAAAAGATCATCTCCAACCTCCTGTTCTCCCTTGCCACCTCATTATCCAATTCTCTTCTCTTCAGGGACAAACATTAATATCCTCCATTTCCTGCATCCCCTCCCAGGTATAGCATTTACATTACTTCCCAGTGCTAAGTGTAAGCATTGATCTTTCTCCTCTGCAGTGGAAAACCAAGACTCTTCCTGACAACTCCCTGATTTCATTTCTTCCCACCCATCCATCTATCACCAAATCCTAGGAAACTTATCTCCAAGGAAATATCTCAAATCTGTCCACCTCTCCATACCTCACCTCCACTCCCATGGTCCACACTGATACCTTCTGCCTAGCCTGATCCAATGCCTCCTAACCTTGCAACATCCACACTTACATGTTTTAAGTGTTACACACTCTATAAGCAGAGATAAATTTTCCAAGGGGCATTTTTTTTTTCCCATGGTAGTCACTTGCTCATAGTGATTAAAAGCTCTATGATTGCTTTCAGGGTAGAAATTGGCAAACACTCTGCAGCCTTCCTAAGACTCTCAGCCCCTCTCCACCCCTTCTTGCTTGGAACACCTCTACTCCACCCAACCCCTTTAGTCGCTCCTAGTTCTTTCAATCTTCTATTGTACCACAGAGTAATCATTTGTTGTCACAGCTTCCTGAACTCCAGTTCAGTGTCTCCCATGCTGCCTACGGATTTCAGTAGAGTGAGACTCAAAGACCTCCTAGGAGGGAACCAATAGTGACTGAAGCTATGGGGACATCGAGTTCTTTACCTCTAAAGAAGCCCTAGTACCTGTTTTGCAAGGCGGTTCTGCAGAATGAAGGGCAGCCCTGGGGAGTCAGCTCTATGGAGTTCAGACCACATGCTTGGTCTTTATTAGATTCCACCCGTTGCCCTGTCCTCTCATCAGTGACTGGAAACCTCACTCTGGTAAAAGTGAGATGTTACAGGGAGGTGTGAAAATGATGAAGGGCTCGGTTAGCCATGCTCTAGGGAGCAAACCATTCTTGCAGCCAGTCCATGAGCTAAGAAGATTTTTTGTGTATTTTTAAAGGGTTGTAAAGAATAATATGAGGAAGAACTAAAAGAGGAAAAGGAAGATGTGGAGAGGAAGAGAAAAAAGAAAGGGAAATAGGAGAAATAAGCAAATGGGGGAGGGAAGAAAGGGAGGGTGGGAAGGAGAAAGAAGAGGAGAAGGAGGAGGGGTTGGAAGGGTAAAATAGAGATGGTATGTGGCTCCATAGAGGTAAAAATAGTTGGTCCTTTAGAACATACTTGCCAAATTTAGACTTCTCAAAAGTAAACATATTATTATCTTTATTTTAAAACCTTCACCTAGATTCTTCCTTCTTTCTACTTCCCAAAATATCAATTAATCTGATGTAAAAAGGTATTAGAAGCTCAGATCTGTGCAATGAAGATAGGGGAGGGGTATTGGCAATTTTTACAAAAGCAAATGTCTTCCATGCACCTAGATTAAACACCACAACCGCTGGAGTCACACTTCGCTTCATGCCTTTGTGTTTCTCTCCATACAAAGACCTGGAAGTGACTTCTGCCCTCAGTCCCCTTGGTGTTCTAGTTTTCTTCCTACTGCTGTGATAAACACCATGACCAAAAGTAACTGGGGTGGGGGTACTTTAGCTTACCAGCTCATAATCCATTCATAGGAGTCAGGTCAAGGACTCAAGGCAGGAACCTGGAGTCAAGAACCGAAGCGGAAAACCACTGCTTACCAGCTTGCTCTCCACAGCTTCCTCAGCCTGCTTCTGATACAACCCAGGATCATTGCCCAGAGATGGCACTGCTCACTGGGGTTAGGCCCTCCCGTATCAACCCTTAGTCAAGAAAATGCCACAAAGACTTGCCTAGGGGTACTCTTCCCCCAAGGACCACAGCTTGTATCAAGGTCTTATCACCAACCTGCACACCTGCATGGAATCGGTGGTGCCACAGGAAGTCCCGGCAGACCCAAGATCAGGCCAAAAGTACTCATGTCCTTGTTCATATGCTTCTTGTCATGGAAACTCCACATCTCTTGCCATCAACATAAAATTCCACTCTGAGTTCAGTTTAAAACCCTCCATAGAACTTAATTTTTGGCAGCTTTCCTATAGCTATAATTAATGAAGAACAAGTTTGAAACAGCAAATGCTGAGCATATGGGTATTCCAGAGACATATCAACATCATTATCAGGAAAAATGAGACGTCAGTCAGTGTGTGCATAGCAGCTTTCAGATCCAGCCCAAATGAAAATTAATATCCCTCCCTTTGGTGCAATAGGAGTGAACTATCACACTATCTGCCTGATAGCAGGATTATTAGTGGCATGGAACACAATAAAGAATGGAGAATGAGAAACCACTGTGATTTTTTTTCTGTATGTCTAACACATTCAAGACTCTATGGACCCGGGCCAGGTAGTAAGAGGAAGGATTAAACGGTTATTCCCAGGCTGCAGTGATGGGTCAGTGGGTAGGAGCATCTGTTCTATAGGTGTGAAGACCTGAGTTCAGATCCCAATGCCCATGTTAAAAAAAAAAAAAGGAAAGAGAGAGCCAAGGTGGTTGCATATGCACTGATAGCCCTCGTGCTGTGTGGCAGAGGAGACAGGAGGGTCACTTGGGTTCCCTCATTGCAAGCTTAGCTCCAAACTGAGTGAAAGACCCTGTCCTGGGGGAATAAGGTGGAGAGTGATAAAGCAGGACACTCAGCAACCTTTTCTAAGAACACACACACAGTCATTTGCACACTCCCACACACACATGTACAAACATGCATACACATAAACAAAGGCACATGCATGCACACACATACACAAACAGGCATAGGCACACACATACACATAAACACACAGAGGCACATACATATACACACATACACACACAGGCAAGTGCGTATACACACACACAATAAAAGTTTTACCTTATTTTTCCTAAGTTTTTGTTTTCTTCAGAGAATTTTTAGTTCCCAAAAAGATATTTTAAAAGAGCAAATTCACTAAAAGATTTATTGTCTGTTAAATAAGCAGCTAGCTGAAAGGAGAGGTTCAGTCCACAGGGTTTTCATTTGGTTGACTTGGTGGTTTTAGCTGCTGTAGTTTTGGGGATTGGACCCAGACCTCTGTGCAAGCTAAGCAAGAACTCTACTACTGAGCTCCATGCCAGCCAAATGTACACCTGCATGGTCTCAACCAAGGATGCAGTCCTGACAAGCAGCATCATTTTAATCTTCTTTTACAGTATTCCTTTCTCCCACAGGGCTCGGGGATCTTATGGAAGAGAAGTGAAAAGACTGTAGGTCAGAGGTGGTGGACATCTATGATGAAGCAGAGTTTGCCGGGTGTGACAGTGCATACATGTACTCATAGCAGCTCTAACTGTACATGACCTGCACATCATCAAGTCAGCCAAAATCCAAGCAGAGATGGAGGAAGAGCTGGTGAAGCCACACCCCAGCTTTCTTTGGTGATCTGACTCCCTGAGAATCTGCCTGTGGCCAATGGTATCACTACGTGGACTTGGTGGGTTTAAAAACAAAGTACATGAGGTTGGGAGGGAAACGTGGTGTGGAGGGATATGGGGAGGACTCTAAGCACGGGAATGAGATGGATTTGCTCAAAGCACATTATATGTATGTATGAAATTCTCAAGCAATAAAAGATTCTTTTTAAAGGAATTCTAGGTCTTAAGGAAAAGGAGATTAACTTTATTGAAGGCCCCCCTGCTTTCTAAGTGTGCCACAAATACTCTATCATTTTCCTCATTCTCTCCACATCTGATAGATATGCAGAGCCTGAGATAAAAAAGAGAAAATGTCCACTGGTGACAAGGTTACAGGCCTTATAAAATGAGGTGATGGCCCTGTGGGACAGCTTGGGCAGCCATGGCATGAAGATAGGATGCAATCACCCGTAGTAATTATGAGTTCTTAGGTGAAGATTCTCAAGTAAGTGAAAGTTTCTGTGTCAATCAAAGAATCTACGTCTTCCCACTGTGTGGCAATATTTGATTCTCTGGCAATCTGCTCAGTGGAACGGGCCGCTTCAGTAGGAGCTCTGTCAGACAGGGAGACAAGTGCGGAGCTTGCGACCCTCACAGGTGAAGTGAACAAGATGAGCTGGGACAAATCTTGCACCTTGAGACCCCTTCAGAAATGGCTGTCAAGCCAGTGAAGGGGAATTCAAATTCCCTTTGTTAACCAAAGTAACCCGAGCAGTGGCGACTGGAGGAAGGGACTGACCCTACTTTGCCAGAAGCTGCTGGCTGTCTACCTGTCTGCCTGCCCACTACACACAGACACTGTCAGACTGTGACAGTCTTAAATACAAGTCCATGGCTAGATGAGTGAAAAGAACTTAAGCTTGAACCCATGAATATGTGAAAACCTTCTCAAAGCCACACCCATCCGCCCAGGCAATCTACAGAGCCAGGAAGCCTGCACAAGGATGATAATGAACACGAATTTAGAAAGATTCACATTCGTACACTTCAGCCCAGGTCCTGCAAAGCTCTGTGAGTATGTTTGCAAGAACCCAAGCTTTTATGAAATTATCAAAGGGTCTGTAAAGTACAATGGGTTAAGCTGCCGCCTCTGCCCTTTTATGTGCGGTGACACCAGAAAAGCCATGTGTATTTTTAGAACAGCTAAGAAAGAGGTTGAGTGTATATTCAGTGTGGGTTCAGAAGGGCTTATTGATGTAGCTCACAGTGCTTACATTCTTATTGTCAGGTGGTAGAAATAACTTCTAAGAATGCCCTTACCACCCACCGTGCTGACTCAGTTGGCATCATGACACAGGGCTTGAGGGCAAACATAATACAAACGTGTCTCGAAGCTCTTGCCACCAGAACTATGCAGGCAGGCAAGGGAAAGGCAACATGGGAAATGTCTTCCAATGAACACACAGGTACAGTTGTAGACAAAAGACCTCTAATCTATAACAAGTAAGAATAAAATTTCTCCTCTCAGGAAAATACTCAATAGTATTTAGAGGAAATTATAAATATGGTATTGGAGAGATGGCTCAGTGGGTAGAGCACTTCTCACACAAGCCTGAGGACCTATGTTCAGACCACACACAGCCAGCTACACACATCTATAATCCCAGCACTCCCATGGCAAGATGGGAGACAGACACAGGTGAACCCTCAGGAGCTGTCCTGCTATACACAGCATCAAACAGTGAGGGATCCTGTCTCCAACAAGATGGAAGAGAAAGACAGACACTCAAGGTTGTCCTTTGACCTCCACATGTGCCTTGTAGCATGTGCGTGCACACACGCGCACACACACACACACACACACACACACACACACACACACACGAGAGTAGTACTTCCTCATTGGGACCTCCTGCCCACAAATAATGACACAGAGACTTACTATTAATGATGAAAGCTTGGCTACAGGCTTGTTTCTAACTAGTTCTTATAACTTAAATTAACCCATTTATATTAACCTATGTTCTGCCATATGGCTCGTGGCTGTTAACCTCTCCTCCTACACATCCTGCTTTCTCCAAATCTGGCTGGCAACTCCACCTCTTCCTCCCAGAGTTCTCTCTCTGCCAGGAAGTCCCACCTATACCTCCTGCCTTGCTATTGGCTGTTCAGCTTTTTTATTACATCAATCACAGCAACACATTTTCACACAGTGTTCAAATATCCCACAATATACACAAATTTTTAAAATATTTCAAATATGGTCTTTACATATGATATTCATGAAATATAGAATATACTAAACCAAATCCCAGTGTATGTGAAGTACCAGCATGCATCAGAACCACAGACAAGGGGAAGATTACCAAATTCACTTAATGATCCAGTGAGATGACTAAACAGGACAGGAAAAGGCTTGCCACATAATCCTGATAGTCTGAGTTTGACCTCTGGACCCAATGGGGAAGATTACCAAATTCACTTAATGATCCAGTGAGATGACTAAACAGGACAGGAAAAGGCTTGCCACATAATCCTGATAGTCTGAGTTTGACCTCTGGACTCAATGGTAGAAGGAGAGGACTGACTCCTGCAAAGTATCCCTTAGCGTCTATATTGTAGCACACATGTGCCTATACATACATATCACACACACACACACACACACACACACACACACACACACACACACACACACACTAATGTTGTAAGTAAATAAATACACTTCTGCACTTTGTGAATACCAGTTTATCTTTGTATCTTTACACATATAATACATGCCATGACCTTGACCCTAAACAATAAGGTACACACAATGACCTCTGGTGCAGCAAAGGCACATGAAGAGCAACAGTTCCAAGGACAAAGTCTCCACACACCTTCATTAAGATGCCAATGAGTAAAGTATGAGAGCTGTTTGATTATAGGATTTTGGACCACAATGCACTGCAGTGATAATTCAATACCATTATCTGTAACTAGCTATGCCATAAAATAAAAGTATATAATTTTAAAATAAAACAACACATAATTTTACAAAATTATTGTTATAAATGTTTAAGCATATAGATACACCTGCACAAATACATAATGGCATTTACACTGTCTAGGGTGCATGTATTTGTGGTCTTGATCAGGAATTTCAAAGTTATAATTTGAATGATTTCTTTTCTCAGATGTAAATGCTCATTTTTTACACAATTTCATATTTAAAATGATTTGACACACACACCACACACACATACACAGATACATGCACACACACACACATCACAATACACATATACATCTTACACACACATACACATCACACACACTCATACACACATACACACACATACACAGGCATACACACATCACATACACACATACACACAGGCATATACATACATACACACACACACACACACACACACACACACACACACACACACACACACTCAATTATGTGAGCATCAAACCCTAGACAGTCTAATTCAACCCTGAGCTCAGAAGGTCAACGTTTTATCAACAGTCAGTCTTTGATTTTGTCTTGTTTATGGACCCTCCTCCCCTAGTAGCACATGAATCAGCAAATGTATGGAAATGATGCTAGGAGCATTGGAATTGGCCTAGTGATGGAGCCAGCTTTGGAAGGTGGTAGACTGTCCTTCAGCCCCTCCCTGACTTTTCTCTCCAACTGTTTTTAATTAGTGTTCTATTGCTGTGAAGAGACACCATCACCAAGGCAACTCCTACAAAAGAAAGCTTTTAACTGACGGCTTGCTTAAGTTTTAGAGAGCTAGTCCATGATCATCATGGGAGGAACCAGACAGGCATGGCACTGGAGCAGTAGCTGAGAGCTTTACACAGGCTGAAGGCAGAGAGAATGAGACACTCGGCTTGGCATTGGCTTTCTTGAAACCTCAAAGTCCACTCATGGAGGCACACTTCCTCCAACAGGGCCACACCTCCTAATCCTTGTAATCTTCCTCAAACAGTTCCACTCCCTGGTGACTAAACATTCAAATATATGAGTCTATGGGGGCCATTCTCATTCAAACTACCATACATATGAAAAAAATAATAATAATCAGTGTTTAAGAACATTCCAGAAGCATGAAGCAAATTCCCCCCTTAACTATAGCCCCTTTCCCTCCAACTGCTTTTGTTTGCATTGCCACACATGCTGGTTCATGCCATGGTGACAGATGATGCCTAGTGAAGGTCACTGGCCCAGAGCTGCGTTGATCCACAGCTGTTTTCTGTCATGGCTGCCTGAATGATTCCTGAACCTTGGGAAGGAAAACAGCTGCCAGGGTGAATGAAGAGGACGTTGCCCCGGGTGTGGAGAAAGCTGTGCACACACAAGTGACACACAAGCATAGGGAGGTGTGTTGTTTTCAACCAGCTCCTCCCTGGGGGCGGGGGAGGGGCTCATAATAGCATCTTTAAACATATTGAAGAAATAAGATATCTCCTTAAACATTCCCCAAGTTGATCTATCCCCACCCCTCCCCTGTTCTGCCTGTTTCTCTGCATAGCTACGGTTAACAGCAGAGCCTCAAGGGCAGCCCCAGCCTGCTGAAAGGAGTCACCAGCAGAAGTCGTGTCTCTTTGATGCTGAATGTGTGGAAACTGCTGGCTCACTGAGCCACCAATTACATCACACCTGGGTGGTGGGTTAAGAAAGTAGCATGACCGGTATTCTCCTGTGGAAGAAATTCAAGAAGACGAGGGGCCTCCTACCTTCTCTGTCAGCGGATCACTCACACTGTCTGCCGACAAAAAATAAAAGCCATCAGTAAGTACTAACGTGTGGAGGAATGGGGCTAGACAGAGAAACGAAGGTAGACAAATTACTGGCCTCTCTTCAGAGTTCGCCACCTACTGTTAAAAATGGTGGAGTTGGGGCCATGGCTCAGTTAGTAAGGTATTTGCCATGCAAGCATGAGGACCTGTGTTCAATCCCCAGCACCCGTGTGGAAAGTATGGGGTCTTTAATCCCAGGATTGAAGAGCAGGAAACAGAGAATCTCTGAGGCTCACTGCCCAGCAAATCTAGGCAAGTCAGCAAACTACAGGTTCAGTGAGAAACCCAGTCCCAACCAATAAGATGAGGAGGAGCTGGAGAGATGGCTCATTGGTTAAGAGGATAGCAGAGGATGCGGGTTCAGTTCCCAGCACCCACATGGTGGTTCACAAATCTCTACAACTCCAGTTGCACAGTTTCGGAACACTCTTTCCCTAGGCACTGCACATATATGGTACACATGCATAAATGCAGGTAAAACACTCATACACATAAAATTAAAAAAAAAAACCTTTCTTAAAAATAAGAAGATAAAAAGAAGAATGATTACAGAAGATATCAAACATTGACCTGTAGCCAACACACACACACACACACACACACACACACACACACACACATACACACGTACACACACATGTGTACATGCACACACACTCGCATGCATGTGCATGTATATGAACATGAACATACACAAATGGACACATGACAATCCCAAGATAACACGTGAAGTGTCACCTCCTTGTGTGTGGAGGGACTGTGAAAGAAAGTAAGCAGACCACCCAAGGTTCCTCGTGGTCAGCAAACATGGCACACATTTTGAAGAATGAATGAAACTCACCAGGCAGATGAGGGCTGTGGAAAGGAACAGTTGTAGCATGGAAATCAAGAGCACAATGAGGAGTTCTAGCATGTTCTAAGGAGTCTGAGGAACCCAGAATGAGGACCACATTGGGGGGAACAGCAGGCGCTATGAATACCGGATGTGGCTGAGGGAAGTGCCTGAGGGACAAGGCCGCTCGCTACAGAACTAACGAAGGTGTTGTTTTCTATATGCTCAGCTCAGAAACTGGATGGCCCACAGTCCTGTCTATCTCTCATTTTTAAAACATAAGGCAATGCCCTGGTGTTGCCCAAATTTCATCCCAGAAGTTATTCTTTGTGGCTCACCAAAACAATCTCTTTCAGCTCTACCTGACAATATCTTTGTACTGAAACACCTAAAAAAACTGGTTCCAGCTTCAATTAAATAAGGAAATTAAAGACACAGAAGGCAATTAGAAAGCAAGTCAGGTGAACTGAGGTGGGTGGATTACTTCTCCACACAGAGAGCTTGGGATTGTGGGTTAATTAACTCCATAGAGTTTTACTTCCTTTGTACATTACATTTACCTTGTACAAATGTAATCTCCTCTTCCAAAGTCCAACAGGAATAAAGAAAATAGTATTTCAGATGCAGGCAACTGGCCCGAGGCACTCAAGCAAAGCGGATGAGATCACAGCTACTGCTTCAGGACTCGGCAATCGCCGTCCTGGACTGAACCTGGGGTTTTTTTCTAATACAGAAGCCACTCTGCTCTTTCTGTCTTACCACAGCTTACCTTGCCAGAAATACACCCAGATACATGGGGTTTGCATGAAAGAGAAATACTTCTGCATGCTTGTGGGTGTGTGCACATGAGTGTGATGGGTATAAATGTAGAGGCCAGAAGAAGACAAAGTCCGCTGTCTCCTTCAGTTGCACTCCACTTTGTTTTGGACACAAGGCCTTTCTCTGAACCTGGAGTTCTCTAATTGGGTTAAACTGGCTGTCCAACAAGCCCCTGAGAGCCCCCTGCCTCTGCCTCCCCTGCACTGGGATCAGAGGCACATGTTTCTATGCTCAGCTTTTTATGAGGGTGCTGGAATTGAATTCATGTCCTCATGCTTGCATTACAAGCACGTTACAGACTGAACCATCTCCCCAGCCTTGAAAAGACAGATTCTGAGCACTTAGATCCTAATGAGTGTTATCTCAAAAAAAAAAAAAAGATTGTCATGAGAAAGTATTAAAAAAATAGTAAAATTTAATTAAAATATAAAACAAATTATAATGATTCCATTGTTTTTGTCTTTCTCAAACATGTTGACCCTTTTTCTTTCATGTTATTGTTGATGTCTGTTTGCTTCTGGAGCCTTAGAATCCTATTGTGAGCCACACAAGAAGTGAAAAAGTTCTTGTGCCCATCTGGCTCCAAATGGGACTAACGCTGCATCTTCAAAACACTGCTACAACTTAGATCTAACTTCGGGCATTTAAAGAGCTCCAATCTCATTCACCATCACTCCCCCATTTTGTTTCCTAGTTGGATGAATAGATAGTAGGTCGTGTTTGTTCTCCATCAGCACCCACTAGCCTTTCACATTTAGAGCCAGCCCATAAGTTTTCAACTCTGGATAAATCTAACTTCCCCCTTTACACCTCTCTACCTAAAAGCTAGGAAATGCTGGAGAAAATGTTGCAAGCAGTAACGTTACCAACCAGTAACAAGGGAATTTACACACACACACACACACACACACACACCTTGCTCTCAATCCCCACTCCACTTGACACTCATATTCCCATAAATAACTGCAGTTGACCTGCCAGATCTGAGGGTTCCATATCTCTAGATTCAACTACCTGTAGATTAAAAACATTCATAGAAAAACAAACATACTGACTACATGGAGACTTAATTTTCTTGCCATTATACCTCAAAACAATACTATTTAGCAACTTTCACATCAGCTTTATTGTACTGAACATCACAAACAACCTGCAAATGGATTAAAGTATCTGGGAAGGCTCACACAGGTGTGTGCAAATGTGACCCCACTTTATAGAAAAGAATTGAGGCTCTGTGGCTGTCAGTACCTGGATCCCATTGTCATGGTTACCAAGGGATTACTTTGTTCACATCATTGTCCACACTCCAGATTCCCATTTAGATTAATAGCTTGCATTAATTCTTCAAAGGAAATTCATAGATAGAGACATTTTTTTTCTTCCTGTAGGTACTGACTTTGTAGCTTTGAGGTCACATTTAGCTACCTTTCTACCTGTCAGCGCCGCTTAGGGACACATTCTACCATTCTACTGCTAACCTCATGTGAAGTCACACCTTCAGAGTTATCTCTATGCCCATCACTGGTGTCATCCACACTCATGTGTGCTGATGTGTCATGAAACTGGCAAGTCAAGCTGTCTTAGACGTCTGTCCTCATCTGTCTCAGTCTGTTTTCTTCTTCCTCAGAGTCATGATTCTAAAAGATAGATTGTCCCCTGATACTTCCATCTTCTCTTTTAGACCTCAGCTAACTAAATTTCAGCTCCTCATTTTTTAAAAAAAAATTGGAAAAGGGATCCCCAAAAGGTCTTGCCTGCCTGTAATCCCAGCACTTTGGGAGGCTGAGGCAGGAGGATCATGAGTGTACAGTGAGGCCTGATCTCAGAGAAAGAGAGATTCTTATTTTCTGCACTTTGACCAGTTTTGAGTTTCTGCATTAGTCTCCATCCACGGCACAAAGGAACTCAGACCTCATCAGAGAAATATTGAAGAACCAGAGGTCAGGGAAGACCAGAGCAAAACAATATCTTCTGAACAAGACAGGACCGGTACACTCATTACTCACCACAGCTGAGGCTGCCTGCCTAAGACCTGCACAAGACCATGTGGGTCAACACTCCAGCACAAGGGGCTCTGGTGTTCCTGCCACTAATTGAGACACTATTGCCAATTGATGGCTTCTGGGCTAGGAAAAGACAGTCTTCTTTAAGAGTGTGGTCTCTGGTAGTTGACCAAGCTCCAGTGGCTGGTCCCAAACCCAGGAGTATATGTGCAGCACAAATTGAGTCATGATAAAAAGAAGATGTGAGTTGGGAGTATGTGGGAAGGTGAGGGTAGACCTGGTAAGAGTTAAGGGAATGGAATAAAGAGTGAACATGATTGAAATATATTGTATACATGTATGAAATTCTCAAAAAGCTAATAAAATGTTCTATTTTTAAATAAGATTTTAAAAAGCAATCATAAATAATACTCAAATCAATCAGCACTGGTATATCCCATTATGTCCTGATTTTTTTTGTTGCTGTTAATAGTAATAGTCTCCTTAGGTCATGCCTTCAGAATTAATCAGTTGTAACTGGTTTTTATACTATTGAGCTTTTCTTCTCAGAATTCAGGAGTTGAGGTGAAGACACCAATAGATGTGGCTTGACTCATGAATGCGCTCTCTCTCTCTCTCTCTCTCTCTCTCTCTCTCTCTCTCTCTCTCTCTCTCTGTCTTTGGGACTGACAATTATACCAGACCACATGAGAAGTCGAGAAGGTATTTTTCCCTGGAAATCAGGGTTCTATTGGCAAAGGGAAGATCTGGAGGATCAGTGACCACAAGGACACTCACCACAGTTGTTGCTCTAGAGTTTTGTTAACCTTCTGTGGGTGGTTGAGTCCACTTGAACTGTTGTGTTTCCAAATAACAACATGGTCATTGTTTTTATTTCCTTTCCAACTTTGAGACTCTTCTAGAATTTTCTTGACATTCTCAAAAACCATTAGAAACTGGGTGAGTTTGTATATTAAATACTGTAACTAACTCACTGTCCAGGAAAACTATTTTTATTTTTTTGGATATGGCAAGTATTAATCAGGTGAATTAAAAAATGTCATCTCAATTTAATCCATTGACTTATACCCATGTCCTCTGACATGAGAGCTTTACAGGCCAGTTGGCTTCACTATTACAGAGTACATTTTAGTAGACAATATTTCCCAATGGCATTAACCAATCAGGCTGAGAATCTATCAGTTCTCCAGAGGATCAGAGTGACAAGCAAAACAGAGCTATCAAATGCTGACACTGGGGCCAGAGTGTGGCTCAGCACGTGAAGTGCCTCCTGCAGAAGCCTGAGAACCAAAGTTTGATCCCCAACATCTATAAAAGACCTTGATGTGAGGGCCTATCATGTAATCCCAGTCCTGGAAATGCGGGGACTAAGGGATTCTTAGGGATCTCTGTCTAGCCGGCCTCTTAAAGTTGTGAACTCCAGGCCAGTGAAAAAGTCTATCTCAGAAGACAAGTTGAGCAGTTCCTCAGGAATGATACCAAGTTTGAGCTCTGCCTTCCACCTATACATGCACACATGTACCCCGACATGTGCACACACTCACACTCACACTCATGTCTGTACATACATATAAAATTCTGATACTGACTTGAAACATCTTGTCCAGCCCAAGCCTTTCATCCAATTACACGATCAATGTCAATATCAGGTCCTTCCCCTAGAAACACCAGTCTTAGAATCCAAGCCCACTACGTGGCCATGCTGCATGGATCTGTGACATTTTATAACATTTTTAAGTGACTTAGGATAAATGTCACTAGGCTACTGCAAAAGTAAATGAATGACCTTTAAATATGATCATTAACTAGCTCTTTCCTTGTCCAAGCATGACTCTCTGCCCTTTTACACAAACTCCAGATGTCTGATTTCTCTGAACCTGACCACCCTAATTAGCAGAAACCTAATCTTTCTTTGACCATCTCCTGTTCGGAGTTAGAGAAGTTGTCCATCAACAGTCCCTGCCTGGAAAGGAGCTTCACTTCTGCCCTCCACGTGGCATGTGATTTTCCTTTTATTAAAGAGAAATTCTAGGTGCGATGGGGGTGAATGTATTGTGGAAACATTTTCTTTATTGTGTTAAGTATTTGTCTAATTTGTCCCATTTGTTTCATTCTGCTTTTTAATGTATCTATGAGGAAATTTAATGTTACATATGTGCCCCAGTTACATTTCATGTGTGTGTGTGTATGTGTGTGTGTGTGTGTGTGTGTGTGTGTGTGTGTGATGTGTGATGTGTGATGTAAACCTGTCCAGGTCCTCACCTTCTACCATATTTGAGATGGGATCTTTTATTCACCTCTGTAGACCAGGGCTGGGAGCATTAGGGAACTATCCTGTCCCTGCCTTCCATTTCACTCTAGCTGTGCTGAGATGTCAGACACGCATGTGACCTGCATCCAGCTTTGCCATCAGTTCTGGGAATTCAGACTCACTGGTTCCTTAAGCTTGCACAGTGAGCAAGTGCTTTAACTACTGAGCTATCTCCGTAGCTCCACCAATATAACCCCTGCTTTATTTCCATTGGGCGCCACTGAAAATAGAGTTACGAATGTGCCCGTGGTTCACGGCACACACCTTCTCTGGGGAAACAATGCTTCTTATTTTAGATTCTTTATGAATTATGGACACATTCATAATCTATCTGAAGATTTCTATTTACAGGTCAGATAAGCACTCTGAGATTTCTCCCTGGAGCTGTTAGTCATGTATTGTGCAAACTAACTTGAAAATAAGCCAGTGAGATGGATGGGGAACACTTTAGTACTCACAATGCTACTAAGGCAAAGAAGGCTGAGGCCATAGCACCATCAGTATTAATATCTATGGCAGCAGCCACACCACCACAGCGCTATCTAATTCGGGCCTGAGACAGAGGGAAAGTGGCAAGAATCATCTGCCCTGCCCAGAGGATGGAGGACTCATGTATACTATGTGTTCTAACCCACAGCAGCTGCTTCTGTGTGCTGTAGACATGGAGTTGGCCTTGCTCAGGTAGCCTTCAGATTCAGTGGTTCTGTCCCATGAAGCCCACACCCAAACCCAGGAAGACTTGGGAGGGAGGGACGACTGAGTTTCCTGGGAGGAACTCTCAGGGAAAGAAAAGGAAGGGGGAGGAAGGCAGGAAGGAAGTAGGAAGGAGAGAAACTTTCAACTGGTGTCTTCACCTCTGAGGATGGTGTGATTTGAACTTGAGCCCTAAGAGAGTGTCAGTCCTTGGAAATCTTGATAAGGAAAGCATTAAGCTTGAGGATGATGTTTCAAGAGTTTTGTTCAGTTATAAGTGGAAAGATTCATGATTATAAATCAAGCAGCACCAAAAATAATGCAGTAAAGATGAGAGAAGAATCTGGAGAGGAAGGAAGTGAGAAAATGGGATGCAGTGCATGGGCCTGTGTTCTCTCTGTGAGGCAGACACTCCCTTAGTGGGGTGTAGAGATGGACACTGCTGGCCTCCAAGCCAGAGGTGTGCTGAACACTTCAGGCACATTGTCCCACTCCTCGACTCTGTCATCTAAGGAGTATCACAATTGCCATTTACAAAAGCCACTCCTCAGGTAAACCAGAGCTAAGTACACACCCAGGTCCGGGAACGGCAGCATGACCCTTGAAATCTAAGGCCACAGAACTCCAAAGTGTGTCATCCCCCCACCTGTCTTAGAAGACATGTTTGCATCTATTATTAGATATTGCCACACCCCAAACGTGGTTGAAATGGGAAATCAGGAAAGCCCTTTGAACACAACTACCCCTCAGATCTGGAGACCAGCACTGTCTGATGTGGTACTCACCAACCACATAGGAAATTTACCAGTGTAGAAATAAGAATGTGTAATGTCATTAATAACTTTGATATTAATTACACGCTCTCATGACATGATTGATATGGTGAGTTAAATGAAATACACTATTCAATCTTACTTTTCTAATAGCCCAGCTAGAAAAATGGCTCAGGCTAGTCCTCTGTTAGACAGTGCTGCTCTGGGCTATGAAGAACACCTGCCTGCCCTGTACAGTGTTTCTGGTTCCAGTCTGCTTGCCACAGGAAAAATAAGTTGGTAATGCTGTTGCCAGAGAGGCTCAGGTCAGAGCCTGGGCCCTGGCAGCCTTAACAAGCCAGGTACGGCCACCCATCCTCAACAGGCCAATAAAAGGAAAAGTAACAGAGAGACATAGAGACAGGAGGTTTATATCAGGGAGCCCTGTGGCCGCCTGCTCCAGTCTCTATTGGGAGTCCTGACATGAGGCTTCGTTCTCTCTCTCCTCTGTGTGTGTATGGGGAGAGAGGGAGGGAGGGAGGGAGGGAGGGAGGGAGGGAGGGAGGGAGGGAGGGAGGGAGGGAGAGACAGAGAGATCAGGCACACATGCCATGGTGTCCATTTGCCATAGCTCACATACTAAGGTCAGAGGAAACCCTTGGATGTAGAAGCCTGTCTCCCCCCATGTTTAAGGCAGTATCTCTTTTCTGTTCCCTGCTGGATATGCCAGGCTAGCTGGTCTGTGAGCATCCAGGATTCTCCTGACTCTGCCTCCCATCCTCTCATAAGAGCACTGGGAATATGGACACCCTACAGCATCTAGCTTTCGTGGGTTCTGGAGATTCAAATTCAGGTCCACAGGCTTGAGAGACAAGGGTTGGCCTACTGAGCCATTTCCTGGCCAGAGGTTTGCATTTACATAGAAGATGTGACATGTGCAAAATAAACAGTCCAGATCAAGGCAAGGGGCTGCCCAGATCCCCTTAGCTTAATGCTCTCCTCAAAAGTGCTAGGAGAAGTGCTCTAAGATCTCTTGGGAGACACTTCTGGGGGCAACAGGCTTCAGTCTTTTCCTTCTCAAGATTTTAGATTCCTGGCGAAATTTCAATTTCTTGGGGTCTGTTGTTTCAACAGTCTAATAAGCAAAGAGAAGGGAGAAGGGTTTCTTCTCTTTATTTCAATTTAAAAAATATTTTTCTATTTACTGTGTGCGTGCGTGCGTGTGTGCGTGCGTGTGTGCGTGCGTGCGTGCGTGCGTGTGTGTGTGTGTGTGTGTGTGTGTGTGTGTGTAAAGGTCAGAGGGCAACCAGCAGCAGTCATTTCTCCCCTTCCACCCTTAGAGCTCACCAGGAAGTGCTACCTGCTGAGGCCCCTCAGGGCAGCTTCCTTATTCTCCTCCATTGTCTCCTCACTCTTCTCTGCTTAGCTGTTTTCTAGGAATCAGAAGAGGTTTTTCTTCCTTGTTTTGCTGGTTGGTTTCTGTTGTTTTCAGCAAAGCCCTCAGTAGACCACAGGCCCTTAACTCCCTGCTTCAGGCTCCAACCCAGGAGCACCCTGCCTAAGATTCAATGAGACCTAACTCTTGAAGTCTCCTTGCACAGGTCAAGTGTTACGTTTGTACGAGTATTCATTTTAGAAATGCGGCAATCACTACCAGCAATTACAAACAGCTTCCAGAACAGACACTTCTTAGCCATTTTGTCTGTGTCTGATCTTAGCACAATGGATGCATTTCATGATGTCTGTTCACCTCCATTCTGGTTTAAAATGAAATGAATGGAGGCTGGGCGCGCGCGCACGCACATGCACACACACACACACATGCAAAATTACAAATATCTTCCTTCGATTGTTTTTATACTTCTTAACTCTTACTAGATTGGATGAACAAAGATGAAGTTCAAAACAGGACTGGCTAGAGAGGAAAACAATAGACAACTAATAGTCTTTAGCACAGCAATTATGCTAGGAACCAAGCCAAGTGTTTTAAACACTTTCTCTCTATCAATCTCCAAGCCCCCAAGCAGCAGATGAGAAAATGGAGGCACATAGAACTTCTTTAGCTCATCCTTGGCTACCCACCTACAAAGTCACAAATGTGGGTGCTAACACTCACCTGTGTAAATACTATTCCAATTTCCAAGTTTTGATTGCTGCTTTCTTTCTTAATAATTCTTGGGTGCAATTGTTGAATCAACATCTTCCTTGGGAGAGATGAACAAATATCTACTCATCCCAGATGGAACACTGAGGACAGACCAAAGGAAGGATTCAACCCAAGTATGACTTGGTGTCCAATGAGTTTGTAAGTAAACTTACAGAACATGGGTGAAGCGTTATGTACGAAAGCATGATTGAAAGGATGAACGGCGCTGGTGGCGGTGCTGCTTACCAGCAGAAAAGGTCATAGTCACGACAGAACTCACTGTTAGTTTTTAGAGCTTTAATAGGAGGGAAAAGTGGGGGAGGGAAAGAGAAGAGAGCCAGGCCTGGTGGGGGAGGGAAGCGGGGTGCAGAGCAGAGAGCGAGCCGCCGAGAACAGAGAGGGTGGGTGGGGGTCCGTGTCTGGCTTTTTAAGGCACAGGTTGCGTGACCACATAGTTGCCAGCACCTGCTGATGACATAAAATGCAAGACCCCGAGCTGCGCATGTACAGGATTCTAGCAATGATGACCCCTAAACAGCTGCATCACAAGTCCTACCCTACCATAGATGATGACCTCATGGTAGAATGACACAAAGTCCCCCATCCAGTTAAACTTTTACTTCCTACTTATTCTAGTATTTCCCAAGATCACTTGTAGCTGGATGAGAGGCAGGAGGAAGGAATGCTAGTGTTACTAATTATGCGACACTGTTTATCGTGGGAAAGAAACACGAGGCACAACAAAACCCACTATAAGAGTTTATTAGGGGAGAGTAAAGAAGGAGTATGGGATAAGCCTACTGCAAAGAACGATGTGGGAGAAGGGGCAGGGAAAAGGGTGGAATCTGCTTTTAAGAGTCCCCCCACCTTGCAGCACACACTTATGGGCCTATGCAGCTATACCACGCATGCGTATGTGGTCATACTGTGTGCAAATTGCAAATTATGTGATCATGCGGTGCATGTATTATGTAGGACATAAGGCCCTGGGATAACTAAGCATCTTGCCTGGCTTCTGGACAGCACATGTGCAGTCATGTAGCTGGGGGAGTGGCTAGGAATTCTAACAGCTAGAATCCCAGATGAGGCTGCTATGGCCTCCTTGATTTCTAATGAGGAGTGTTAATAGCTACATCAACATGGCCATAGCTATAACTGTGATATTCTGCTTATTTGGTTGTCATGGTTACTTAGCCACGGTTCTCTCTATTCTAAGATGGTGTCTGAACTTTCATGTTATGTCCAAAAGAAGAAGCCATACTGTAGTAGTAATATATAAAGTTGCAATTCCTTTCTGCCATATTATGTGTTATAGTTTGAATGTGAAATATCCTTCAGAGGCTCATATATTTGAACACTTGGTCCCTAGTTGGTGACACTGTTTGGGGAGGTTATGGAATGTTTAGGAGGTGGCACCATACTGGGAGAAATATATTCCTGGAGGTGGGCTTTGAGCATTTACAGCATCATCCTGCTCCATGAGCTAGTTAGTGTTCTCCCCTCCCTGACCCCGACTCTCTTCCTGTGTGGAGTTGAGATGTAATATCTCAGCTTCTTGTTTACTTATTCCTGCAGCCACCACCTTGCCTTCCCACAAAGATGGGCTCTGTCCCTCTTGGAACCATGAGCTAAAATAAAACCTTTCTTCCTTAAGTTGCCTTTGCTCGTGGTATTTTAATTAAAGCAACAGAAAAGTATCTAATACATTATGAATAGATTTATAATAAAATAATGTTAGTGAAGACGTAAGAGCAAAATCCACAGCACCTAACAATTTTGTTACTGCATGTGGTTTAGGTTCTTAGGATACTCTGTGATCTGGGTATCTTCATAGAAATTTTGTGATCCTTTGTCTGTTTGGTGAGTGTTGACTTGATGAACATTACACAGTAATTAAGAATTTATTTAGCACTGTACATGCTGGAAGTAAGTGAATAAGAGAGGACTCACACTTCTCCTGACACAAAGCCTGAGTGAGAAGATGTCAGTCTGTGTACTGAGTTTATGTTTAAAAGGCTTAAGCTCTTCCTTAAGCTCTTTCTTATGCCCTCTGCATGGCAAGGGGTTCCAACAAGACTTAGATGGTTTTCTTTTCGTCCATTAACGATTACTAGTCAACCTTTCAGTGTTTGAGTCTTCCTACTTCTAGACCCTTTCCTGCTGTAAGGCTTCCCAGGGGTCTTCACACCCTACCTATCTTTGTACGCTTACCACTTGCCTTCGGCCTCTACTACCAAGAGAACATTTCCCTGGAGTGTTTAAGTTTCTTCACTCTATAAGAACCATTGACTCCCTTGATTAATTCAGCTGCATAGCTCTTGCTGCTCCTCTTAAAAGATGTCACCTGACAGTGGCTCAAGTAGAGATCTTGTCTAGCAATCTCAAGTGTCTTTGTTTGGTTGGATTTTCAAGCTCAGGGTAGGATAAACATTGTAATACATGCTTGTAATCCTAGCGCTAGGTAGGCAAAGGAAGGTAAATCTCTGAATGTGAGGACACACTGCTCTACATGCCAAGTTCCAGGTCAGCCAGGACTGCATAGTAAGACCTGTCTCAAAACAAAAACCCTTTGTCTTGGGGCTGAAAAAATGGCTCAGTGATTAAGAGTGCTTGCTGCTCTTGAGTAAGACCTGAGTTTGGTTTTTAGCACCCACTTTGGCTTCTTCCCTCTTCTGGTCTCTGTGGGCACTGCATTCATGTGTATATAACCACGGACAAATACACATAAATTTTAAAAAATGTAAGTGAATAAATTAGAGAAATCTTAAAGCAGAGGGCAGGCATGTCAGATTTACATGAGGACCTCAGTGACATAGACTTTTCCTTACAATTGCCCTTTCAGCTTTCTGTAGATTTCTATCAACTTAGGTTATAACTCCTTTCTTCCAGTGGAGAGTGGATACAGGTCATTCCCAGTCTTCGCTTTTCCCTGTCCTTGTTCAACACAGGTACACATGTTCCTGCTCTTATGTTCTTATTTGGTCAGTTGATGGGAAAAGCCAGGAGCCCAAGCATGACTTTGCTGCTCTACTTGGTACAGATGGTTACAAACTCCAGAGACTGAGGTCTGAGGACTCAGAAACTTTTATGTCTCTCCAGGATCATTTAAAATGTTTTAAAAAATTTAGACTTTCTGGATAGTGAGAAATGTCTGCTCCTGGCAGCACCAATTTACTTCAGAGAGGAAGATGGGCATCAAAGACACTCTATATGGAGTTTATCTTCTTGTTGGCAAAAATATAGCCATTTGGGCAAGAAACTGTTCTTGCCTGGACTGCTTGATCGACTGGACATGCAGGACCCATAGGAAGGTGACCACTGAACTTTGCTTGGTGAAATGGTCCTTCAGGTTCCTGCTTCGCAGAGGAAACTGCCAGACATTCTACAGGACACAGAGAGAAATGACTGAGAGACTCTAGGCCTGTGGGCTGAAGACAGATGCCCCAACTTTACAAAGGAACATTAGGTGACTGTCCAGGCTGCCAGCTGTCTCTGTCTACCCTGCAAGACTCCTGAAAGTTGCTTGCATCCTTCTCCCATTTCTCAGGTAATAGTATATCCTTCTGGGGTCTTTGATGTAGTTGAAGACTAGAGTTAAAATTTCCTCAGTTATGATAAAAGATAAGTCAGATATAAAACCTTAGACTCACAAATATAAGATAGATAGGATATCTTCTTTAATGTTGTAACTGTAATTCTTGCTTGATAATTGTTTTGTTATCTGTAATTTTACTACATGAAAGTTAAAACCTTCCTTTTTGAAAAAAAAGAAAAGGGGAAGTGCTGTGGGATATTCTGTATGTTAAATGTGTTGCTCTGATTGGTTAATAAATAAAACACTGATTGGCCAGTAGCCAGGCAGGAAGTATAGGCAGGACAAGCAGAGAGGAGAATTCTGAGAAGTGGAAGGCTGAGGCAGAGAGAGCTGCCAGCCACCGCCATGAGAAGATGTTAAGATACCGGTAAGCCACGAGCCATGTGGCAACTTATAGATTAATAGAAATGGGTTGATTTAAGAAAAAAAAAACCCAGTTAGCAAGAAGCCTGCCATGGCCATACAGTTTATAAGTAATATAAGTCTCTGTGTGTTTACTTAGTTGGGTCTGAGCAGCTGCAGGACTGGCAGGTGAGAGAGATTTGTCCTGACCGTGGGCCAGGCAGGACCAGGAAAACTCTAGCTACAAGGATCCACACAATATATGAATTATTTATGGTCCATGTGATAGCTAATATTGATTGTGACTTTAGAATCACCTTGGAGATGAATCACTGAGCATGTCTGCAGATGGATTTTCTAATTTTGTTAATTGAAGAAGAAAGAACCATCCTAAATATAGTTGGCATCATTCTGTGGACTGAAGTCCTTGACTATATAAAAAGGATACAGAAAGTTGAGCACCAGCCTTCATCTCTCTCTGCTTCCTGACTGTGGCTGCCATGTGACCAGCTGCCTCCTAAAGACCCTACTGTCATGGCTTCCTTGCCGTGATGAACAGCAGTCTCAACCTTCCTTCCTTTGGTTGCTTTTGTAAGGTGTTTGAACACAGCAATGAGAAAAACAACTAATAGAGACTTCATGAGCAGAAGCATGTTATTTGCAGGCATGTCTGGGAAAGCAAGTATCCTAGATGCATTTATTACATACCCCATAAGTCACCCCTAAGTGCAGAATTGCATGAAACATGTTTCTACTGATGGAGAGAATAGATGTAGTGGTGATGGGGAGCAAAAGAATTAATTCTCTAATTTGTCTATGACCATCTAGCTGCCTCTTCCACCAAACTCTTTTTCACCCTCTTGAGTGCTGGTCCATACTGTCCTACTACTGAACTTGAGGGGAATGAAATCCTGGCATCTGTTTGCTATGCAGGTGCCTGGTTCTTCAAGGGTTAAAAATCCACAGACTTCTGGAAAAATGCCTCTCATAAAAGACCCCTCTCCTCCAGAAAAGACTGAACAAAAACTGGCCCAGAGTGCCTTGCAGATAAAGGACCAGAAATCGCGCCCACCCAGCAGTCTGAGAAGTGAGGCTGTTGCCTGTATTCACACATATCCTTTGCCTCGCTGCAGGCCACTTTCTTCCAGGCTGAAAATAAGTGTGAAGCTCATTTTCTTCCACCTTTGTTTAATTAATAGGAACGCTTCCCAGAGGATCAACTCCTTTAAAATTTTAATAAAGTTGCTGAGCTCTTGAGTTGTTTTTGCCATGAGACGGCGGCGGCTGCCGCCATAATTGTTGTGCCGATTTGTCCCTCTCAATTGCGCCTGCAATGTGCATATGTGCTTGAAAATGAAATGGGCTGAAACATGACTTTTCAAAGAGGCAAGAGACTCAAGAAGAGAGTGTGTGGGCCCGGGCGCTTCTTATTGCTAAGATCTAGGACTTACTGTGAGAAGCTACAGTGGGCTCGGAACAAAGAGGATCTGGAACCGGGCCACGGGGGAAGTAAAAAGCTCATCTTTCTGTGGCTGAGATCCCAGAGCCAAGATTCTCTTCCTGAGTCTACAAGCCTGAACAGTTCACTCTGCCCGTGCTGTGCCAGGAGAGCTGAAGTGGATCAAACTCGATCCCCTCAGAAACACAGTGAGCTAGGGCAGAGGTGATGGCTTAGTCGGTTAACATGCTTACATGCAAACACAGAGAGCTGTGCTCAGATCCCCAGGACCCATGGTGGTGAGCATCTGTCATCCTAGCACTGGGGAGCCAAATACACATGCATGCACACCAGCATATGCAAAGGCAAATGGAAACACGCATGAACACACACACACACACACACACACACACACACACACACACACACACACACACAAACATACGTGCACTCACATACACAGAAGGAAGATAATGGGATACTGTAGCCTTTTGACAAAGGATTAAAGCTGGAGATCACTATCATCTTTCAGATGGTACCAGCACCATTCTTAGGCTAGACTGCCCCCACAACAAATGGGAATAAATATAACTGCACTTTAGTTATAAGGGCAATTTTTGTTGTAGAAGTCAAAATGTAATAAAAAATACCATTTTGGCCAGATAAAAACCAGGCACCAGGATCAGATGATGGCTATCATGAGTCTTAGAAGGGGGTATGTCTATTGAGCACAAGCATACAGTAGATGGAGGTCATGAACCTCAGAAAGGGGTGTGTCTATTGAGCAGAAGTATATAGTGGCTGGAGGTAGCATGGAGGCATGATTTTCTTCAGGACATAGGGCCCAGCAAAAGTGAGGTGGATGGCTAGGGCAGTAACCGGATGTCTCTTGACCAACCATGTTCCAGCAGAGGCATGCAACCCCTTGAAGTGGCACCATGCATCAGGAAAACCAAATAATGTCATAGGGCATAACCAAAAATTCTCAAAGCAAAAACAACCAAAATTTACTTAGAGAATTATAAGAACTGCAACTAGACATGTATCAAGTAATTAAGTGATTTTATTAATAACCTGTCATTTCCCCTCAAAGATAAGACAAGCGTTCTACAATCAGTGGTGAAAGTCATAAAGAAGACCAGCTCTCTATAGGGCCAGGTGTGGCAGCACAGGGCCTGTAATCCCAGCACAGGGAGACAGAGATAAGAGGGTTGCCATGAGTCTGGAGCTGTCCTGGTCATCCTAGGAGTTCCAGGGCAGCCAGGGCTGTGTAGGTAGAGTCTGCCTCACAAACAAATAAGTAAACAAACCAAAAAAACCACAAGAACAAGAGAGTGGGGAGGAGAGAAGGAAGAGTAGGAGAAGAAGTCCATAAAGAACACTTAAAAAAATGGAAGAGAGGAATACTCTTCAAATTATCCTCTGAGTAAATTATTAATGTAATTTTCTAGTGTAAAAACAGAGAACAATGTCATGCGCCCTACAGATCTTATGTCAAGAAAAATTTAAGAACCCCTGAAATGAGAAACCAAGGACTTAGACTTCGTGAACAGGCAGGCCCCACAAGATTTCATAAACGAGTGAGCAAGATGATAAGATCAGTATGTTGATTACTTATATTAGTGGGGACAATGTGAAAAAATTTAAAAATAATTCTATTCACCAGAGATAATAAAAATATAATATTTAGGAACAAATTGAACAAACAAAAGACTAAATGTGAATAATAAAAACTAAACACCAAACTTGAGAGACAATAAAGGGTGTATGAAAAAAATAGGAGCATATGTCATGTTTTGGGCTTAAAGACTTGATTTTGTTGTAACTGAAAAACTCTAAGCTGAGCTGCAGATTCAAAGTAATCCCTGCGAATCCTTACTGAAATTCCAGCTTTCTTGGAAATTGCCCAGCTGACTTAAAACTTCATAGGTATAACATAAGGGATTCAGAAAACAAAGAAAGAGAGGAAGAAAGACAGAGAGAGAGAGAGAAAAAGAGAGAGAGAGAGAGAAGAAAGGAGGGGTGGAGGGAAGGAGGGAGGGAAGGAGGGGGCAAAGGAAGGCAGGCAGGCAGAAAAAAAAAGAAAGAAGCTAATAAAGAACAAAGTTGAAGAACTCACACTTTTTGATCTCAAAACTTATTGCAAAGCAATAATCGAGACGGCTGGTACCTGCGCAGGAGAGATGTACAGGTATACTAAATACAATTGAAGGTCTGGAAACAAACTATTATGTCTGGTCTAGTTCCATCCTGGTACTGTGTATCTATTCTTCCTTGTGGACATTCGAGTGATGTGCCAGTTTTCCTTTCTATTCCAGTATTGCTAGCAACATTCCAACACGAGTCTCCTGTTATACATGAGGGTGTTTCATCTTGGTATTTATCTAGAAGAGGAACATTTATAGATTTTAGGCTATATTGATTTTCAGCCCTGAAGATAATATTAAATGTTGCTCCAAAAAGTAATGTTTTATGTCATATATCTTCCAGTAAAATAGAGACTCTCTGTCTGGATAGGAGCAAAGGCAACAAACCAATTATCTTCAGAGAAGCTCCACCCACCCTTGCTATTCTGTCCTGTCCTTCCATCTTTTACTTCCTTTTCTTACAGTCACAGGATGAAGGTCTAAAGACTTTTAAAATGTTCTAGTGTGGAGCTGGGGCCATAGCTCAGTTGGTAGAGTGCTTGTCTAGCATGTACAAAACCCCAGGTTCAGTCCCCAGCACCATATAAGGTGGACAAGGTAGTGCATGCTGTAATCCCAGTACTCAGGAGGTAGGAGAAGGAAGATCAAGAGTTCAACGCCACCCTCAACTACACAGTGAGTTTGAGGCAAGGTGAGAATACATGTGACTCGGCCAAAAAAAAAAAACAAAAAAAAAACCACCCAAAACAAAAAGTGTTGTAGAACAGTCTGTTTAACCAAGGAGGAAACAGGATCAGAGACGATGAGACTGCATGAGCACTGTCTACAGCTAATTATCCACATGAGCAAAGAGCACAGACAATGAGATTCCCAGCTTGGCCCTGCTTGTCTTCTGGTTCTCACCTCTCCTGTTGCCTCCTAGGAATTGGAACAAAGAGGAAGAGTCACACTGGAATTATGGATGTCATCACCTTCATCTGCATCTTGCCTCTAGTGCTGGAGGAAGAGAAAGGCCCATACTCTGGTTCATCCTGCCACGGTGATTGACAGGCTTCTAGTGACAGACTCATTTAGAGAAAAAGACCTGATGGACTTTGAGTCACATTACACTATAATACCTTATGTGGTCTGCAGAAGGTCACCATTCAGTGTAGTGATGGACAGAAGTCATAGACTCATGTCCTACTGCCATAACTAGGTATCTAAAGGTCTTGGGCAAGTCACTAACAGTCCCAAGACCTTGCTCCCTCACCTATTGACTTCCTAAGCTTCTGGCTCCGTAGTTTCCAAGCTTAGTAAGAGGATCAAAAATGGAACAGGTACCAAGTACATTTCTATTCCAGTCTCACCCCTGACCTGGGATATAGTGTTTCCTCAACAGCTGCTTATTAAATGAATGTTTCATGGTTGAAGAGCTTTGAAATTGAGGCTGAGTTATCCACACAATTATCAATCCAAACATCAAAGAAACAACCAATTTTATATCCACAACTTAATTTCAGAATCACTTAGAAACTTGCCTTTAAACTTTTCAGATACAAAGTAAAATGCTCTTAAGATCTGAGTTTATTTGGAACCAATGAGTAGCACTGGGACTGGGATAGTCGGTCATTGAAATGATGAATCTGGCCGGGCGGTGGTGGCGCACGCCTTTAATCCTAGCACTCGGGAGGCAGAGGCAGGCGGATCTCTGTGAGTTCAAGGCCAGCCTGGGCTACCAAGTGAGTTCCAGGAGAGGTGCAAAGCTACACAGAGAAACCCTGTCTCGAAAAACCAAAAAAAAAAAAAAGAAATGATGAATCTGACAATAAGTCCGAAGCTCCAACACAGGATGCTGTTACATAGGGCTTCTGGTTTCCATGCACAGTAAGGCCCTGGAGCCAAGTACGGAAACTCAGCCCAGAGACAAAACACCTCACTTTGCCAGACCTTAACAAGATCATTGGGGGAGGGCTTGATGGTGATTACAGGGAGCACAGAGAAAATCTGGGTTTTCCCTGTACTCAGGCAAGCAATGGGAAATGTTGAACTCAGAGAAGCAAGTTTCTAGAATACATGAAAATCCCAAGTTAAAGAGGAATTAAGATATGGCTAGGCATGGATACAGAGTCAAACCTAGTAGAAGAAAACCCAATAAAGACAGAAAATATCTCGGAAAGTGGAAAATGTGTAGTGTTTTAAACCAGAGAACAGGAGGAAGCCAAAATCTAGAGACCTAACCCACGAGAGCTAAGGTCTTAGACCAAATGTAATGCCACCATAGTCAATATTATCACATGCAAATAACATGTTAAAAAAAAACAGAAAAAGAATAAGGAAGGGGAGGAAAAGAAAAGGAAAAAGAAAGGAAGGGAAAAGTAAAACCAGAGAGATGACTCAGCAAATATGAGCCCTACTGCTTTTCCAGAGGACCAGAACTGGGTTCTCAGCATTTACCCTGGGCAGCTCCATGCCACCTGTAACTACAGTGCCGGGAGAGGATCCTCTCTCTCTCTCCCTCCCTCTTCTCTCTCTCTCTCTCTCTCTCTCTCTCTCTCTCTCTCTCTCTCTCTCTCTCTCTCTTTCACACACACACACACACTTAAAATAAATCATTTTTAATGTAAAATAAGGTCATACGGCCTCTCTTTGGCTCCCTGTTGGGAGAAGGTTTGAAAATAGTTATTTTGAAGCCGGGCGGTGGTGGCGCACGCCTTTAATCCCAGCACTCGGGAGGCAGAGCCAGGCGGATCTCTGTGAGTTCGAGGCCAGCCTGGGCTACCAAGTGAGTTCCAGGAGAGGCACAAAGCTACACCGAGAAACCCTGTCTCGAAAAAACAAAAAACAAAAAACAAAACAAAAAAAAAAAACGAAAATAGTTATTTTGAAAGTGACACATATTAAATCATAAATAGATGCATTTAGCTCTCTACCTGTCTCTGTTCAAGTCAGTGCAGGTAGTTGTTTGTACAACTTGTCCAACTTGTCCACATTTACTCACCAGATCCTCCATCTACACAGCTGATCTTCTGTCTACACAGCTGTCCGGGAGCAGGAAGAAGACACTCACTCTCAAATGGATCAGACTAGACTAAGAAGAGAAAACATTGCCAGTTCCCTGCTCTCGGCACAATTCTGGCAATGGAAGCTGACACATTCCATAAGGTATCACTTTAACAACGTCCCTGAATCTTGCCATCACTGTCAAAAACCTTGTTTTTACTAACAGCATCCAGCGTTATAGAATACAGAACCTGCAGGTCCTAGGAAAGACATAAAGTTCAATACAAACAAAAACTGGTATTTTTGTTCAAGAGGGGGAACAGTCTTTGTTTGAAACTATATGGAAGCCTTACTATAAGGTGATTATGACAGGCTTAGTGAGAAAGGGAGCTAACCTCATAATATTTCCTGCTTCTGCACTGTGTTTTACACACAGTTTATACATTTTATATACACACATTACTGTTATCATAAGTGTGGAAAGACAACATTATTTTGAGAAGTTCATACATGAGCACCATATTTCTATCATGTCCACCTCTCTCCCCTCCACCTCCTCCCATGTCTCCTCCTTTTAAATACATCAATTTTCTTCTGTAATTATTACACACACACACACACACACACACACACACACACACACACACACACACAGTATAAATGGATTATTCCATGAAGTGTGTTGAAACTTTTACAAGAGCCATAGACTATCTAACAAAACTCTAATGCCAGGCGAGGGAAACCTCCTTCCAATAGTTGGTCAGGAGAGTCCAAGAGTCCCAAACAATACAGGCTAATGCTATTGCCCTGGTCGCTTCCCAGAACTTGAAGGTAAAAACCCTTTTGCTGAAGACATCATGTACTCGGAGCACAGGATTTGGAGGAATCCAACTGGAATTGATGTATATATCACATTTTAAAGATGGATTATGATGATACAATATAATTTTCTAACTAAAAGAAGAGCATGTTTACACACAGCAAATAAATTACTCATCTTCAATCATGTCTGGTAGTAACTTCCCTGATTTGGGGAATTCCAAACACTAAATCCAACCTTTCTTGATTTTATGGGTTTTAACCAGATCAATATGGTCTTTTATTTCTGCAAAGTTGCTCTGTTCAGAAGCCACTCCAAATGTATGCGATGATGGTGGTAAGCTATAGAAGATCTCTGCTCACAGATTGCTCACCTTTAACTATAACAAAATAATGTGAGCCATGAAGGATTTAATGAGAACTAAGTAAGACTAGACATGTGGTGGGCTTAACATAGAACAGGGCCAGCAGCAGCCCAAAGTAACTCACGACCATCTGCTTCAAGTTTCTGGAGTGGAGGGGGGCGGTGGTTGAAGAAGTTTATATATGTATTTGACCTGAAAGAAACCCAGTGTTGAGGTGGCTTATTCCTACGGTGTTACAATCCCCCAGCAACCCAGTTCCTTGAACATTGCAATGTTCAGATATACTGTGTTGCTATACCAGAAATCAGTCTGTAACAGAGTGGTCACCTATACAAACCACCATTACATGAATTTTCAAAACTGACTTTGCTTAGAGGACGTGATCCTGACTCACAAATACGATGACCCTAGAAAGAAGTTCACCATGGCTTCTTCTGTGTTAACAGCTAGACTAAATGGATGCCTCCTTAGAGTCTCCCTAAGAACTAGACTAGAGACAGGCCCCATTCATTTTTTTGTTGCTGAAATGTCAAATGGTATCATATAATGTGTTTATGTGCACATGAGTGTACATGTGTATATGTCCTCATACGTGTGCAGTGTGCAGATGTCAGCTGTCGACACCGAGTGTGTTCCTCGATGCTGTTCTCAACCTTTGTTTTTGAGACAGGGTCTCTCACTGAACCTCAACACTCAACAATTCAGCTAAACTAACCAGCCAGGGATCCTCCTCTTCCTCCCACACCCCAAACACTAGGATTCCAGGTATGTGTCACTGCACCAGCTTTTCATACGGGATCTGGGGATCCGAACTCAGGAATCCGTGCCTGTGCAGCAAGTATTTTACCAACCGTGCCATCTATCTCCCCAGTCCCAGTGCCATTTAAAAAAATAAGGAGCACATAAATAATGGGGCTGCTGGATTTGGGGGCAGCTCCCTGACAAGGGTCCCCGCACCTGCTGAAGTTAATCAGGAACGGACAGCTCCTACTGTGTAACAGCCTTAAGGGTTCCCGAGCCCTGTTAATGCAAAGACTCACATCCCACAAACAGCTCTGCTTGTAGTCTCTCCAATCAGGAAAAGGCAGAAAAGGGATCCACTGTTGAAATGAAGTTATTTTGGGGCTGGCATTTGGACTCTGCCCCTCATCCACACTCCTGCCTTTGTGCCTTGCTCTGAGTAACCCTCACCAAGGACCACCTGGTGCTGAAATTTCATCCTTCATGACTATAAGTCAGATAAACATTCCTTTGTAAAGCATTAGCTTCAGGCATTCTATTATAGCAGTGGAAACTGGGCTAATCAAGTTATCAATTTGTCACCTATCTTGTTTTAAATATGTTCCCCACTTTTTGCTTTGATTGGTCACTTAAGAGGAAATGTCATACATTGATCAGGGCATTTGTTCATCATTTTTATTCATTTGTATTATAAAACAACCAACAAAATTTGCAATGATTACTCAAACTTATCCAATATTCAACCTATGCAGAAACTTTAAATTAATCATTATCAATTAATTAAAGGAAAGCAGGTAAGAAGACCATAAGACAGAATGGCTGTAATTAGAGGATAAATTCTGAGAAACAGACATGTCAAGAGTGTGTCATAAAGAAATAGAAAACTCTGAACAAATAGTGAAGAAATAAAGTAAAGCTCTAGTCAAAAAGCCCCTAGTGAAGGAAAGAATAGGACCAGATGCTTTCATGGGTTTTCTCCAAAAAATGTTAAAGAAGAATTAGTGCTAATTCTTAAACTCTTTAACCGTTTGAAGAACTAAGAATCCTTTTAAATTCATTCCAAGTCTAAAATCACCTTCATACCAAAGCTGGCCAGACAAGGACAGGACAAGAAAAACTTGCTAGCCAACATACTTGATGTAAATGCAGGCAAAATCTCTCAACAAAATACCAGCAAGCTGAAATCAACAATATGTTCAAGGATCATTCACCATAACCCAGTGGTGTTTGTCTGTCGGATGCAAAATGGCCAGACACATACAGATCAATAGACATGATACTAAACATTAAGAGAATGATGATGAAAAACATATGGGATCATCTCAATAGATTCAAAAGGAACATTCAAGGAAGGAGTTGCAACCTTGTGAGTTTGAGGACAGTTTGATCTACACAGTAAGTTCCAGACCAGCCAGTCAGAGCTATATAGTGAAACCCTGTCTCAATCAGTCATCAATCAATCAATCATACTAAGAATGGAGAAAATGAATCTAAATATAAGAAAAATCATGCATTACAAGCCCAGGGGCATCATCAAACTCAATGGTGAAAATGTAACAGCTATTCCTCTAAGATTAGAAATAAAGAAAGGATGCCAAGTTTCCCTTTTATTCAACATAATCCTGGAAGTCCCAGCCAAAACAAGTTGGCAAGGAAGAGGGACAAAAGCCATCCAAATTGGAATGAAATCTGCCTGCATATGATATTGTATGTACAAAACTCTAATTACCCCTCCAAAATTGTTATCATTAATAAATTTAGTAAAGCTATACAACACAAAAATCAACAGACCAAACACAATTGTATTTTTCTGCTCTATCAACACAGAGTCGAAATTTTTAAGAAAACAATCTCATTTGTAATAGCATCAAGAGTACTTAGGGACAGGCATGGTGGCACACACCTTTAATCTCAGCGTTTGGGAGGCAGAGGCAGATGGATCTCTGAGTTTGAGGCCAGCCTGCTACACACAGTGAGTTCCAAGCCAGCTAAGGGTATATAGAGAGACTTTGTCTCAAAAAACAAAGAGCAAACAAACAAATAAGCTTAACTAAGGGGGGATTATAAATCATGAATAAAAGAAATGGAAATGGCACAAATTGAAACCTTATAAGACAAATCAATTAAAATGGTTAAAATACCTATACTGCCAAAATAAGTCTACAGATTCAAAGCAATTCCTCTCAAAATTATCATGACATTTTTCACATCAAAGGAGAACAAACATGTTTAAATTTGTACTGAGCCACAAATTTAATCTTGAACAAGAACAAGCCGAAGATGTTACACTTCCCAGTTTTAAATTATTTTTACAAACTACTTAATCAAAGCAGTACCATGCTGGCATTGAAAACAGACATGCTGCTAAGAGGAATGGAAGGGATAACCAGAAATAAAGCCACATGAATATGATCAACTAATTTTTGACAGAAACGGTAAGAACATACCTTGGGGCAGGGAGTGGCATTGTCAATAAGTGAAGCTGGAAAACAAGAAATTATATGCAAAAGAATAAAACTGGAGCCTCACCTATAACACATGCAAAAAATCAACTCAATACTGACTAAAAACTTGTAAGAATGAAATTTAAAAAAAAAACTAGTAAAAGGATGAGAAAAAAAGGTCTGTGCAATTATGAGAGAGGGCGGCAGGGCATCAAAATCACACACAACAATAAGAAACTAGAAATAAACTCTCCATTTGAAAGGGAAATATCAACAAAATGAAAAAAAATCCCTACAGAGTAGGAGGAAAGATTTGTAGTCATATATCTGATCAGGGGTTATGATCCAAATATCTAATGAATTCAATCAACTCAATAGTTACCAAAGAAGAAAAAGAAAAAGAAATACCTGATTAACTATTGAACAAAAGAGCAGAATAGATTTTTTTTTCCAAAAGAGTCATGCAAATAGCTAACAGGTATATGGATAGGTATATAGAATCACAAGTCATCAGACAAACACAAATGAAAACTCAAACCACAACGAGCCATCACTTCATGCCTGATAGAGGTTATCATCAAATGAAGAAGAGATGCCAAATGTTGTCAGGAAATAGAGAAAGGGGAAGCCTATGCAGTTTCATTAGAAAGAATGAAAAGTGGCACCGCCATATGGGAAACATATGGTGGGATCTAAATAATTAAAATAGTATATATATCATGCATCATATATACACATGCACCATGAATGTGAAATGTCCCCATGAGCTCAGGTGTTTGAACACTTGGTCCTCAGCTGGTAGTGCTGTTTTGACAAGCTGTGGAACTTTAGGAGGTGGATCCTAACCAGTGGAAGTGGGCCACAGTGGGTCAGATCTTAATGATCATATCCTGGCTCAACTCTCAGGAGAATTACAATCTGTTTCCTAGGCAACATGAGATGTGTCCCTGACACGCAGCTATGAGCCCCACCCACCATCACACCTTTCCATCATGATAGACTAATACCCTGGAACCATGAGTCCAGATGAATTCTTCTTGCATCAAGTTGCTTCCTGTCAGATGTTTGGTCACAAGAATGCAAAGAATACTTCATACTGCATCCAAAAGAATGAAACTGCTGCATTGAGTTGTTTCTCTGTGTCCCCACCTTCACAGAAACACTATTCATAGCCAAGGCATGAGAGCAGCCTGTGTCTATCAATAAATTGCTAGGTAAGGAAAATCTGATATGCAAATATATGTGAACACCAATTACCACAAAAAAAGGAGGAAATGGAAATCCCAACTGCTAGGTGTGAACAGTGTCCCCAAAGTTACACATAAAGGACTAGACCCCTAACATAACAGTATTATGAGGAGGTATCTTTGCAAGATAATTAGGTCAGAAGGGCCTGCCTTCTAAAAATGAATTAATAACATAATTATGGGGATGGATTTCCTACCACAAGAGTGCTTTGTTGGAAAACTTAACCAGCACCTCTTGCCCTTGACATCCTTGTGATGTTTTGCCATATGCCGTAGTGTGGTCTCTCTGAAGACCTCCAGAACTGTAAAAAATACACTCTTCTTACCTTCTTCCTCATACATAGCCCAGTCGCTAGTGTGCTGTTGCAGCGAGAACATGGGCAAAACATACAGAAGGACATGGCATAGAAGGCTGACTATGCACAGTCCCTGGAAGGCTGGCTATGCACAGACCCAGGCAGGGTCCCTGGTTGTTGTTCAGTCTCTGGGAGCCCCTATGAGAAAAGGTTAGTTGATTCTGTGATTTTTCTTGTGGTGTCCTTGACCCCTCTGGGTCCTACAATTCTTTCTCCTCCTCTTCTGCAGGATTCCCTGAAATCTGCCTGATGTTTGGCTGTGGGTCTCTGCATCTGTTTCCATCAGTTGCTGGATGAAGCCTCTCTGATGACAACTGAGCTAGGAACCAATCTGGTCACAGGAGATGACCAGTTCTTTGATAACATAAAACTTTTCATTTTGATAAAACACTAAGGCTTATCATGTATGTTCATTTTCCTCAACCTGGAATCAATTATGTAGAGTGTCAGTTCCATTTAGAAAAGAACAGTGCTTAGACATTTCAATTTGCCCCTAAGGTGTTCAATTCTCCTTGACTATTGATTCTAGGCCTCTGTAGATACTTAGATGAGTGTACAGATTAAGCAATTTATAAGTCAAAACAATCAGTATATCCTAAGGTAGTTGAATTCAAATTTTAGGTCACAAAGTTCTTGTTTTACTTCTATTTGTTTATTCTTATGACAAAATATCTCAATTCTTTGTGATATCAACATAAGTGCTTATTACCATGACATCAGAGACACCCTCAGCTTTGACCCTTTACCAACTCATTCAGAAACTTGTCCTGACCTAAATGTCATGGAAAGGTATTATGTGATCATATAAATAAATTATGTCAGTCCCAGAGAGAAAGATATCATATTTTCTCTCACACATGCACCCTAGATGTTATAAATACATAGAATGCATGCACAGGTGACAGGAAAGTAGAAGACAAAGTACCTAGAGGAGCAAAGTGTTCTCATGGGACAGGCAGGGTGAAAAAGTGGAAGGCAGCAGGGAAGGAAAGAACTATGCCCAAACTACACTCTGTACTTGCTTGAAAATGGCCTTAAGCACTCAGCATAATATTTATTAAGCCATACATATGCATATATGTGAAGAAAGCTGAAACCTTCTGTCAAATAAATACCCACTGTACACAGATGAGAATCTATACTAGAATCTAGAATCTGGCAACTGTTGAAAAATATTATTTTGAGATGTGTTACATTTGTTTATTCTGTGGAACATTTGTTTAATGATGCAAAGATGTGTTGCATTCTTTTATGTTGTATTTATTTAACTCTGTGAAGATTTGTTACTTTGCCTGTCAAAAACACCTGATTGAGCTGATAAAGACCTGAACAGCCAATAGCTTGGCAGTAAAGGATAGGTGGGGCTGGTGGGCAAAGAGAATAAATGGGAGGAGAAATCTGAGAGGATGGAGGAGTGAGAGAAAGAGGAGGAGAGGAAGACTCCAGGGGTCAGCCAACCAGCTACACAGCAAGTCATGGAGTAAGAAGTAAAGAAAGGTACACAGAAGCAGAGAAAAGTAAACGCCCAGAGGCAAAAGGTAGATGGGATAATTTAAGAAAAGCTAGCAAGAAACAAGCCAAGCTAAGGACAGGTATTTGTAAATAATAAGTCTCTGTGTGTATTTACTTGGCAGTTGGGTGGTGGTCCCCCAAAAGGGTCAAAGAACAAAGAGTAAAAGAGCAAAAAACAACCAATTACAGGCAACTATGCTTGAAAATGGGTTCTTCCAATCAGAACATATCCCTGAAACCCAACAGGATAAGATTCTACATCCAAATGGAGCAATGCTCAGAGCTGAGCTTCTTGTCTACAACACAAGCATCAGGCATGCAGTTTGTACACATAAGTGGCAGAGTGGTAGACCAAGCTAGCACCACACTGAACCATCCTTGCAAAGGGTGGGAGTTGGAAAGAACCTCCAGCTAAACTGCATTTGAGTATCTGAGACAGAATGTGAAGACTTCTAGAGAGGGAGGGCCTCACACCCCAAACTCTAACCTTAATCAAATACAATGAATTTCCAAACTTCTTACTTTAATGTAGACAGACTAATAGCTTTTTAGTGTAGGGTTGTCTTACCCTTCAAACAGTAAATTAACCACGATCTATATAGTAACTGTGAAATAAAAGGGACTGAACTCATAAGGCTTTGATCATACTACCCCATCTAATTGTCATAGGACTCTTTAAGACAGCATTTCCAGGGCTGGGGAGATGACTCAATAGTTAAGAGTATGAACTGCTCTTACAGACGACCCGACTTTTGTCCCCAGTACCCATGTTGGGCTGCTGACAACAGACTATACTCTGGTTTCAGGGAGATTTGGCCCCTGGATTTTTTGGGGGGGCATTTTCACTCACAGGCATACACTCTATAACACATACATATAATTAAAAATTTAAAAATTAGTCTTTAAAAAGAAAAAGTCATCATGTTGCCTCAACTTCCATGTAGAATACCACTTAAGGGGTTACCTTAAGGGACAAGGGAGTAATTAATTACATACTAAGTGAATAGTAACTTCTCAGGGATTTGTCGTTTTTCATCTCTACATCAATTTGGTGTTTCTCAACATAAGAAATAATTTGCTTGCCAACTTTTGAGGTCTGTATCTAGGACAGACTATTCTGTGAGGGTAAGACAAACATGATATTCTTCTTCATTCCTTTTCCATGGGGGTAGGATCTCTTTTGTTTTGTTTTTAGTAACTTGACTGATCAGTCATGTGATGCAGGGTCTTCCTCATCTCACTGACATAAATCCTTGAACTATCCATGTTTTACATATCTACAAGACTCCAGCAGTCTAGGTGCTGTCATTTACAATTTAAGTACTGTCTCATATTCCGCAGGATAGCTGGATACCAGGTCTGCCTTTACTGTTCAAAGCCAAAGACCCAGTCTGTGCAAGCCCCTGTCAGTGTAAGCCCCAGTCTGTACAAACCCCAGTCTGTGCAAGCCCCAGTCTGTGCAAGCCCCAGTCTGTGCAAGCCCCAGTCTGTGCAAGCCCCTGTCAGTGTAAGACCCAGTCTGCACAAACCCCAGTCTGTGCAAGCCCCAGTCTGTGCAGGCCTCTATCAGTGCAAGCCCAGTGAGTGCAAGCCCCAGTCAGCAGCTCTCAGATAGGCCGTAGGTGTAGCACAAACATGTCTACAGAATGCTGCATTTGCACATACTTGTGTAAAACTCCTGCATCCTGCCATTTATTTTGATGGTTGCTCCAAGGAAATGGCTAGCCTAATCCTCTTGACAGTTTCATGTGAATACATTGAACAGATCCATTAAGCCTCAATAATAATCCAATTAATTGTTTAGAAACAAGAGCCTGGCTCTTTCATGTGGTTTTTCTCACAGAAAGACCAGGTGCCTGTTTATCTCACAGGAGCACTGACCAAGTAAGATATTGATATTCTCCATGAGTGAGCGTTTTAAAATGGATTTGCTATCGACCAGCCCATTTGCTATTGTTAGAAACCCTGTTCTCTGCTGAGAGGCCTGTGACTTTTTTCACCCCCATTAGCCCTGTGAATAAGTCCTCCTCTAACCAAAGAAATAAAATCAGGTTTACATGTACACATTATATACATATTTTCCCCTAAAAATACAGAAATAATTTTTCCCCAAACATATTTTTATGTCTTAACTAGCTTTAGATTTTTTTGAGGATGTATGTGAGCTATTTAAATTGCTTTCATTTCATAACAAAGTTGAATTTAACTTAAAAAATGATAGGGAAAGTAATTGGGTCCATATATATATATATATACATGTTTGTGTGCATGTGGGTACACATGTGAGGGACCATGTGCATATGAACACCAGAGGACAACCTCAGACACTACCCACCTTGCTTTTTGCGAGAGGGTCCCTCATTGTCTGGAGCTCATTTTATTTAGATATGGCTATCTAGCCAGGGAGCCCAGGGGTCTGCCTGTTTCTGTTCCCCGGCACTGGGCTCACAGGTCTGTGCTACCACACTCAGATTTTTCAGATGTGGCTTCTGGCATGCAACTCTGGTCCTCATATTTGCACAGCAAGCATTTCCCTGCCCTCTCCTGCCTCTTCCTTCCTGTCTCACAAATAGTTAAGACTCAGGTGAGACGTGTCAGATAATGTAGAGTAGGACAGACCTGCGTGGAGCTCTGGTTCTGAGATTTGTCACAAGCAGAACTGGCTTTTTCTGAACTCAGTTCATTCACTTCAAAACTGGAATGGCCTTGGTTTCTGCCTCAATGATATGTGATTTGGTGCATTAAAAACCCCCAATACGCCGGGCGGTGGTGGCGCACGCCTTTAATCCCAGCACTCGGGAGGCAGAGCCAGGTGGATCTCTGTGAGTTCGAGGCCAGCCTGGGCTACCAAGTGAGTTCCAGGAAAAGGCGCAAAGCTACACAGAGAAACCCTGTCTCGAAAAACCAAAAAAAAAAAAAAAAAAAAAAAAACCCAATACTTAAGCTATGCAGATGTGGCTACTTTCCTGTCTTGGCTCTTATAGACACTATATAAAATTGCACAAAAGATCTACTTATTTTTAAAAGTTAAACAACTCATTGGATATTAGCAATTTTATATGACCAGCCTATTTGTTTCCTGCCTACCAAGAAATAGGATAATATTTTGAGGGGGTGATTGCATTTTCTTCTCTTTACACACTGTGAGACTTCAGTACAAGGGAGTACTCAGCAAATGACTCTATCATGTAAATAATGGCATGCAAATAAAGTAAAATATGCATAATGTTGAAAATGGATCCTATGCATTGGACTCCAAATCACTCAACAGATAGTAACTTATCACAGACTTTCCTTTGCAGGGGTTAGTCTTATTACTGGGGAGAATATAGCACAATTGTGTATGTGCTTGCCATATGACTGATGAAATGTGATGATGAAATTGCATTATACCTATGGGCGATCCTACTACTAGCTGAGAAGAGACGCAAGATCCCTAAGGGACAAAGGTCTTTGCCTAGTCCCTAGAGATGCTCACTTCTTGTGGACATTCCAGAGTTGGGACTCTTAAGCTTCGTTGTGTCAACAGAGTGTGTAGTAGAGAATAGGATACTATTGATGTGACATAAAGATACATCCCATTGTGGCTGTCCCCACTACTCTAGCGAAGAGGGAGTCCAGTCAAAAGAACCTCAGTTTGAAATATCCCAAATAGCTTCATATTGGTGAACATCTGGCCACAGCCAGTGGTGCTGTTTTGGGAGGGTCCTGAGGGCAGGGCTTCACAGTGAGAGCCTGCCCCTGCCTCTGATCTCTCCCTCTGCTTCCTATTTCTCCTAGTGGAGAAACTCTGTCACCTGCTCCTCTGCTACCATGGTGGTGGTGGTGGTAGTAGCGGTGGTGGTGGTGTGTACGAGTGTATGTGTGCATGTACATGTACATATGTATATGTCTGTGGAGGACAGGGGTTGATGCTGGGTGTATTCCTTAACTGCTTTCCTCCTTATTTTTTGTTTTGTTTTGTTTTGAGCCAGGGTCTCTCATGAACTTGAAGATCAAGATTTGACTAGACTCGTTGGCCAACAAATATCAGAAATCTCCCCATCTCTAATTGTCCAGAGACAGGATTTCAGGTACACACAGTCACAGCCAGATGGTTACAAGAGTTCTGGGGATTTGAACTCAGGTACTTGTGCTTGTATAAAAGTAATTTACTGAGTGAGCAATCCCAAGCCCCAAGCTGTTTTTTGAGAACAAGGTTGTTATTTTCTACATGGCCTCAGCCACTAAACACCTACTTACATGTATTTCCATTATAGACTTAATGAATGAACCATCAGTACCTACATCCCTAAGATTCCAAAGAATACATACAGCTCTGAAATACGATGGACCAGAAAAATGAGTCAGGCTCAGTATGTATTGATAGTCTAGTAACTGGACAGGATCACATACTGACAAACTTGATTCCCCAAAACTACTGGAGAACTGAGCAGTTCCCAGGATAAAAGAATATCCCTCTCTCATACAGTCTTCCATTGCTTGTATTAGCTGATTTCTCATTGCTCTGACCAAAACACCTGGGGGTTTATTTCTTTCAGATTACCAGTCAAGGGCACAATCCATCACAGCAGGGAAAGGCATGGAGGCAGGAGCAGGAGGCAGCTGGTCACACTGCATCCTCAGTCAGGAAGCAGATAGATGAGTCCTGGTACCCAGCTGACTTTAATCCCTTTTCTTTTTTACTAAGTCCAAGGCCTCAGTCTATGGGATGTTACCACACATGTTTATAGAGTGTTTCTTCTCTATTCGGTTATGGAAATATCCTCACAGACACAAGCAGAGGTGTGTCTCCTAGGTGATTCTAAATCTAATCAAGTGAAGACTAAACATTAACGTCACACTGCTTTAACAAAGTTACCAAAACCTCAGTGGCTTAAGACAATACAGATTCACTATTTCACCAGCTGAAATCCTGTTGTCAGCCAGGCTGTGCTGCTGAAGACACTGGAGAGAATACTTTCCTACCCTTCCCAGCTTCACAAGATCACAGGTTTCTTGGCTTATGCCTCCTTACATCCTCAAAGACGTAGGGTTGACTCCTTGAGTCCTAAATGGTGTATTTGTTTTATCTTCTCTACACTGTCTTTCACTTTTAAGGGCCCCATCATCACCTGAGACTCAATAAGACAATTCAGGGCAGGTTCTTCATCTCTGGTTACACACTTTATCAGTATCTACAAGATTTCCCCTCCCTGACACATAGAATAACTTACTTGCATGTTATAGAGACCAGGACCTGGACATTTTCTGGAAACCAGTATTGTGCTTATTACGCATCCCTTTTGAATCTATATGTAGTGGTCAAGATTATATTAGCTGGAGAAAAACCACATCCATCCAATCCCACCTCTGTCAGTCCCCACTGTATGAGCTAAAGCTACACATTCAGCCTCTCTGGCTTCAGTGTCTTCACCTTTAGTAAAATGTCAATTCATACATGTCTTAAATGTTTTTGGAAACTGTTAAATGAATTAGTAAATATATCTGGACTATACTGGCCAAGTACTATAGAACTGTTAATTGTCAGAAAATAGTGGTGCATCAGCTAATATAGGCAACTCTGATGTACTAGCATCTATAATTTGTAGTTTAATACAGTGTGCTTATTTTTTATATGAAAATTTAGAGTCATTATGGAATGGACAGACTTTAAATCCCAAAGTAATTTATGCTTCCAATTATCTCTAGGAACTCTTGAATCCTCTCTATCTAACAATAAGCAAATATTAATAGAAGAATAAAATATCTCAAAGAAGGCATCTAGAGATCAGCTCTGACAATTATCTATATTGTGTCCAATTTGGTCACAGTAGAGAAGGTGGGATAGCCCAGAATCCTCCCAAGACTTGTTGAAGAGCCAGGAAGCCCATGACAAAGACAACCAAGTAAATAAGTTCCAGGTACCCCTAGACCCCTTTGCAAGCAGGAAAGTCATTCAAAATTTGATTGACTGTGAAGAGAGGTATCTAGAGGAAGTGGGAGATTGGGGGGAGATTCAGATCTGTTGTCACCTGGGTTTGTGGACACAGGACAAGAGCATCAAGATGAGGATTACAGGGTGACTGCTCAAAGGATAAGCTACTATGGAGAGAGCCAGCATGCAAACAAAGGAATGATCCTTGCACTCAGAGGTAAGGTCTAGCTCTAGATATGGATGCCATCATTAACACACAGGCAGTCATTTAAGTCAAGAAACTGTATGAATGCAGATAGAATAACAGGACCAATGAGCACCCTCAGGAGAGGAAGCCATATAAAGAAGAAGGTACTAGAGGAGAGGGAGCAGAAGACAAGGAGGGTGGGAGTGACCAGTGGACAAGTGAAGAGAAAACTTGCAAGCAGTGTGAACAGCTACCAAGAAAGAAAGTGGCAGTGATCATCAGAAGAGCCAGGGGAGAAAATCTCTGTTGAGCGTGGTTATGGAAAAAATGTTCCTAAACACAGATCATAAAGTAAATGGAAGATGGGGGAGAGAGTGAGAGAGAGAGGAGAGAGAAAGAGAACTAACATTGTCACAAGGTTCCATAAGGCAAGAAGAAAGGATGTTAAAGGAAGGAAAGACATTGGTGATTAACAGGCTTCTGCTTCTTTAATATAATAAATGATTTTGAGCACGTGGGTAGGTGATAGGAAGGACCAATGAAGGAAGAGGTAGGAAACAAAGACAAGGATGACAAAGAAGTTGGAAGCAGAGAGGTGAGAAACCCAGTTTCTGCATCCTCAGCCTTCCTGTGACAAACTGTTTAGAAATGGGGAGATGGAAGGGGAGGTTCTCTGCTGTTGTATTTGAGGAACTTAAGGTCAAGAAAGTACGTCAGCAGTCCTCTGAAGAACATAAAGGGTTGAGCTGAATCTCTTGGAATTATTGCCAGTAATCACAAAAAAGAGAAGACTCAGATTCCCTTCTGCCTGACAAAGAAAGTGTGACTTGTGTTTCCAGCCAATGACCTGATGCTTCGTACTCTACAACAGAGGAGAAGAGATCCCAAATCTAATTATGACATTCTCTTAGTTATTTACACTTACTTAGGCCCAAAAGGATTTAACATGATTAATGCTTTAACACTCAGCCTCATTTTTCATTCCTTCCTTGGGATAAGGATTAAATTCTACAGCAACTCTAACAAGCAAGGGGTGTGGGGCCACTGCACCATCCTCCAAAGCCAGTCCCCAGAGAGCTCTCTAGAGACAACACTTTCTTGTATCCAAAACTGAAACAGAATAAACATCATCCATTTTTAAGGAATATGAAAAGTCTGTCCTCTGCTAAGTTGGAACGATATTTAACAGACATGCCTATGTATATTGCAATGTATTTCCTTAATGTGGATAAATCATCATTAGTAACAAATCAATGGTTCCTCTCTCCCCTCTCTCTGTGTATGTGTGTGTGTGTGTGTGTGTGTGTGTGTGTGTGTGTGTGTAGAGGCCAGAGGTCTATCCCCAGATGCTGTTCACCTTGTTTTTGTTTGTCTGGTTGTTTGTTTTTGTTGGTTGGTTGGTTGGTTGGTTGGATTTGGTCTTGCTTTGTTTTGTTTTGTTTCGTTTCATTTCATTTTGTCTTGTAGCAGCTCCTCCCCAGTCTAGGGCTTACCCTTTTGGCTAGGCTGACTGGCCTGTGAGCCCAGTGGTCCATCTGTCTCTACATTCCCATTGTTGAGCTTATAAGTGTGTACCACCATGCCAAGCTTTATTATATGGGTTCTGGGGGTCACACTCAGGACACCATGCTTGCCTGGCAAGGTCTTAGACTGCCTTGATTTCTTTTTCTGCTACTCTGGTAAAATTCCCTGACAAAAACAACTAAGGGGAGAAAGGGTTTCTTTTGGCTTCTGGTCCCAGAGGAAGAGAGTCCACTGTGGTGGTGAAGCCATGGCAACAGGCAGGGTGTTCCCATGGTAACAGGGAAGGCATGGTGGCAGGAACAGGAAGCTGGCTGGTCACAGTCCATCCTCAAGGAAGCACAGAATAAATAGGAAGCAAGGTGTTTCTCTAAAGCCTCAAGGTGACCCACTTGCTCTGCAGGCAACCCTCTTGCTCCATAGAGGCTCCACAAGCTACAGGTTCCACAAGCTTCCTAAACAGAGCCACCATCTCGGGACCAAGTGTTCAAACACATGAACCCATGGAACCATAGGGGGCAATTCATATTCAGACTGTAACACCAACTAAGTAATTGTCCAGCCCCAGTTATTCTTTTTAAAGGGTAAAATAATGACTATATACACACATTATATATGAAGGTTAAATGAGGCTCAGAAAATCTTGCAACGTCACAAATGCAGTCATAAGCCCCAGGCACCAGATTTCAGATGGAGGCTACAGGCCAGAAACTCAAGTAGACACCTGGAAATGTATGCAGTCTGGTTTTCCAAACCCAAACCTTAAGACTGTGGGGAAGAAAGCCATCAGCCTCCATGTGTGTTCCTCCTCCATGCACCTCCTGCTTTGCTCTCTATACCCACTTCCAGAATTTACATTCCCATCTGTTACTAATGACAGCTGAAGACACTATGAATGCATTGCATTCAAGGGTTTGGCTGTCTACCCCCATGAAGATGCAGACTCCATGAGACCGAGGAGACAGGGCCTGACATGCTGAATGGGCTCTCACCAAAGTGTGTTGACAGCCTTGACCTGTAAAACCCAGTAGATTTCTCTGAAATGAAGAGATGCATCAATCAGTAGAAGCGGCTTCTCTTTTTATCTGCCGCCACATGACATCTGCACCTCATTCCCAGGAACTCTCATGCTCCAACCACTCCTGAATGTTTCCTCATCTCAGAGGGCTCCTGATGTTTAGTGACCCTATATGTTCTATACACATTCCCCTGTGATTCTATGACTTGGTGTCTTTCTGTACCACCACCATCACCACCACCACCACCACCCCACACCATCCACCCCTACTCAACCTTCCAGAATCAAATACATTCACTGAAACATTTCATCTCATAGATGATCTCTCTGAGCACCCTGCAGATGCGTCAGCTCTTCCTTTCAGCATTTATTCATTCAAGTGACACTCTCAGGAGATGGGTTGGTGTTCCCATGTGTTTGCTACTGTGAGAGAAAGCACTGCATACAAACACAGATGGTCCCTGTGCTCATGGAATGCGTAGTATCACCAGGACTGTGCCTCCCTCCTCTCTGAGGAGCCATCCAGCAACCTACAAGGCAATTACATGTTGACATCTGTCTCCCCAACTAGACTCTGAAGTCCTGCAGGGAAAAACCATTCTTCATTTGTCTCCATTTCCCCAACATGCAATGTTTGTTCCTTGATAAATGTTTGAATGAATGAAGTAACCTAATGGCCAAAGGATATGAGAGAGATGATCGTTTCTAGCCATCATATTGACAGCCCATTTCTTTTTGCTCCTGGCCTTGAAGGTGTCTGCTGTTGCTGAGGATGTCATTTTCTCTCTTTCCCCCTTGGTACCTGTAATGGCTGCCACTCATTCACAACCTGCTTTGTGCAAGATACTTAGGTACCATATGACATCACAAAGCTTAACATCTTATTTAACCTCCAAGAGACCACTAGTTGGGGACTAACTCAAAAACCCATACCCCTTCCTGAGGATCCCTACACAATAATGATTGCTAAGGGAGAGACATTTTCTTCAATGATGTAGCCATTGATAAATTGTCCCACTACTCTAAAAAAACCCTTGCCCATGCTCATATAAATAATCCTAATTAAACTCATAGAAACACACACGCACATACACACACACACACACCCCAACAGGAAAACAGAAAGAGAGCTCCCTGTGAATAGTAAGAAAATAATCCTAAGTGGAAAGGGGAGACTAGAGGATAATAGGACATAAATAATATGATGCCAACACATTATATACATATATGAAAATATTACATATAGTTAACATATTTTAATAAAAATTGTAATAATACAAACACCAGCAAATAAATATCAGTGCCCCTGCTTTGAAAATGTCTTCCTTTTCCTCCTGACAGGCCCTTCTTGTGCAAGTGGGACCTGTCTTAGACTCACATGACTTCTGAGCCCTCTCTGGTAGAGACAAGTTCCTGAACATCCCCATCTCCCAGAGACCCAGGTCCCTCTGTCTGTTTGCCACCCTGCTCTGCTGCAAACCCTCCTTTGACTCTGATTGCACAAGCAGATCCTGGCAAAGTCACAAGTCTAGACTATATTGATTTCCTTGACAAGTGACAAATAGAACACCATGATGAGCTATTTCAGAAAAAAAAAAAAAACAGAAAGAGTTACAACTTAAGACAGCTGTTACTGATCCCTATCCTACCTGGATATTGATACTGGGTGCTCTCCCAGAGAGAACAGTGCCAGCCAAGCCCCAGCCGTAAGCCTTACTCCATTCTAACTTGTAGCTGGCAAGAGTTGGACATGTGGGTTATACTGCAACACATGCACTGAGTCTTGTTGCATGACAGCTTACAAATATACCAAAGTGTATGCAAACCACTAGGTTTTAGTAAAGAAGGTATATGAATAATCTCACCTGGAACAGAGCATGATAAAGCTACTTGAGATGACTCGTGTGGGAAAATTCAGAGTATCATTAGATTTTGAACACCGACAAACATGGTTGGACTCCACTCCTCCATCTGATGCCTGCATGACCTTCAGGAAGTTACTGAATCTTTCCAAGGTCTCCTGCCTTATCTACATAATCAGACAATACTACCAGTTCTATAGGCTTACTGAGGAAATTAAATGAAATAACATTTACAGGAGGTCTAGAATTTCAAATTGATGTAAATGCCTTTGTCTTCTTCTGCTCTATTCTAGTTCCTTCACTTTATGGAAATCTGGAATTCTTATAAGGAAATAAGGAGCCATCACCGTCAACCTCTATCCACAGCAGAGCATACTCCTGCATGAATCATCTGGCTGCCAGGGCTACACCTCTGTTGTCCTTAATAACTCAATTCTGGTTTGTTTGGTTTTTTTTAACACTGGCCTGTTTATGTTATATGTCTGTTTCCCCCATAGACTGAGATGACTTATCATGAGGTCCATTTTCTTTATTACAACACAATAACCAAAGGATACGAGAGATATCATTTCTACCCATCATAGTGACATCCTTCTTCATTCCACGACTGGCCCTGAAAATGTCTGTGATATTCCTCTGGCTGTTATTTTCACTTATAGTCTCTTTCCTCTCTGTCTTCCTCTTTAGTCACATCCTGGCTACCACTGGACTGACTCTGTGTAGCATATGGATACATGATACATAAATGAAATGTTGACAAAGTTCTAGAAAACTCCTCTTCTATCAAGCACACATCTTAAAATGATCCGCCCTTTCTTGTTGTGCATGTACAGTTTACATATGGTTGTAAAGCTGATTGTTCTTGTCCTGACATGAATGTCCACTGAGCACTACAGACACAGTCCTACCTCACTAGGAGCAGATGTGAGGACAGGAATAAGTTGTGCATCAGTCAAGGTGCTGAAATATGGAGTCCAAGAGAGCCCTGCGCTGTGCAGAGAAGGCACCTGGGAGATGCTAATTGATGGCTGAAGAAAAATGAGAGCAATTCCATGGTCTCCAATCTAAATTATACATTCACCCTCTCCTGGCTCTCTGAGACACATAATAGATGAATAAAAGAGCAAAACTTCAGAGCATTAATTCTTAAAATGCGGGCACTGGATACTTCTTCTAAGTCCTCCTCTGTTTCTCTCATTCCCTTTTGATTGATAAAATCTCAACTCCACAGGAACAGTTAAGAGAATAAATTAGAAATATAGTCTCAGCATTTACAGAGCATACTCATTTCTAAGATTGAATCAAACCCAGAAGTGCAGAGTTTAGAAAGGCAAGAAGCAGTTCCTGCCCTAGGAAAACTCACAGTTGCCTGGGATAGACAGGTGGCAGTGTAGCATAATAATCCCTTATTACTATAGCCAAGCTAATAAAGATTTATGTCTGTAGCAAGGTACCACAGAGCTGGTAGTTGTATTTAGCTTCCCCATTGCTGGGCTAGACACCTAACAAAAGCATCTCAGGGGAGAACATTATATTTCAACTCATAGCTCTGAGGTACAGTCCATCATGGCTGGGAAGTCCAAGGAAGTCGGCGTGGCGACTTGAGTTCGGCAGTTTGAGGCTGCTGGTCATGTTGCATCTACAGCCAAGAAACAGAGAACAGCAATGTTTAAGTTTGGCTGGCTTTCTCCATTTTATACAGCACATAAGACTTTTAGGTTGGTTCCCACATCAATTAACTTAAGATCAGTCCCCGCAGCCATGCCCAGAGGCTTGTCTCCCAGAAGACTATAGATCCTGCCAAGCTGACAATCAATATAAACCATCACAGTAGTTGAGAACATGAGAGAGTGATCTCTTTAGTTCTGGATCCCAGAATTCCACAGTCTTGAGACCAGTCTCTTGGGGGATCTTGTCTAGAGCGAAACCATTGCAGGTTTCTTATTGCTCCTGGTGGTTTCTGGATTCCTTCACCTGTGGCCACATCATTGCAATCTCTGCCTCTGTCCTCAATTGCATTCTCCTCTGAGACCAAACTCATTTGCACGAGGAGTTCATTTCATTGTAAAAAACATTAGTCTCTTCTTGAGTTGGACACACCTGTGTCACCCAGGATAATTTCCCTATGGTAACATCTGCAAAAGCTTTTCCCCAGATCACACTGATGAAGGCTGAATTCGGATGTGGAGACGTGTTTTGGAGAGCTGGCTTTCCAGACACTGTAGTAAGCACCATGCTGTGCATTACTGTATTTCTTTGGAGAGCAGCGACTGAGACTCCTAAGGTCAGCCCCATTGTCCAAGACCACTTAACTCGGAGAGTGGCCAGCTGCAACTCACACCCACTTCTGACTCAAAAACATCTGCTCCCCTTGTCACTACTCATTCAAGAGACCATGAGATAGTATTTCATGTGGTCCCAGACGATCATGAGCTTTAAATTCATAGCCAGTAAGACAGAACTGAGGAAAGCCTTGTGAAGACAGACGCTGAACAACACAGGAGGTTTTAAGGTGCTGTGAGACAGTGACGCTACCTCAGAAGAAGCCTGCTGTCTTAGATACTTCCGCATTGTTGTGATAAAATGCCCTGACCAAAGCACATTAAGGGAGAAAGGGTTTGTTTTCACTTACCGTTCCAGAGGGATAGACTCCACCACGGTGAGGAACACACAGCACAGGCAGGGAAGGTAGGAAAGGCACACCGTGGCAGGAGGCTGGGTGGTCACATTGCATTCACATTCAGGAAGCAGAGGGTGAGCAGGAAGTGTAGCCAGACTATAAAGCCTCGAGGCCTACCCTCACTCCAGGTCTATTCCCCCAAGTGAGGCTCTACCGCCAAAGGATTCATGGTCTTCCCAAACAGCGCCACCACCTGGAGACCAAGCGTTTAAACGCGAGCCTATGGGGACCTTTCACATTAAACCATACCACCTGCCATACCTAAAGTGCAATGCTTTTGGTGAAGGGCTCTAAACGTAACACATTTTAGAGGAAGAAAGGCCTTTACCAACCAGGCAAGAGAGGAGGGAGCAATCAGGAATGGAGAATCATTGAGAGGGAACCAAAATGAAGAGAAAGATTGGGGTATAACACAAACACATCACAGATGAGAAAATTAAGACATCAAATGGGCGAGGGAAGCATGGACCTGCTGCAAATCTGGAGAAATGCAACCATGATGGCTGCCCAAAGGGGACTGCAGATAGGGAGTTGAGGCCGGGGTCCTTGGCAAGGGCAGCATGCAATGCATCTTTCTGCATGTTTGGGGATTGGCTATAAAAGTGGGAGCCACTGGACAGTATTCAAGATAAGGAGTAGCTGAAATCTACCTCTGCCCTCAGAGCTCCTCTCTCTAAGTCCTTATGATGTGAAACACAATCTTCAGCACCACCTTTGGCTTTTGCTCTGGGGAAGAATGTGGCAAAAGACGCAGTGACACATCCAATCACATCCTCCTCGGGGTACTAAATGTAGAGAGCCAGCCACTTGCTCCCTTGGTAGGAAAGTGATTTGGCTGCCCTATTTTAAGGTGGAATTCTGAGTGCGGGTCACTTGGGTGAGAACATTTTACGCTGACCATCTCTAAAACAGCAGATCATTTTACATACCAATGCTGAGGTCCACAGAGGTCTAATAGGGCTAGACTAGCTAATGGAATTGGATACAATAATTGGTCTCAATGTGTCCAAAATTAAGGATATGTGGCTTTTAAATGCCCTAAGAATCTGGATTAGGGTAAACACAACTGATAGAAAATGTGTATAAGATAGGACTGTCAACATTCTTCCAGGAAGGATATAGGGGCTCTGGGGACCCACACTCTCCGGAGGATGTGTAAGCAGCTAATAGTGACTAGGGCAGGAAGATACATTTTCTCTAGTGGTGCAGTCACTGATGAATTGCCCATGCTTCTATAATAACCCCTCATCCGTTCATCCATGCCCCGTAACCAATCCTGATGAAACTCATTGGAACACACACACACACACACACACACACACACACACACACACACACACACACACACACACACACGGGTGGGGTGGGGCCGGGAGGAGAGAGAGAGAGAGAGAGAGAGAGAGAGAGAGAAGGAGGACCAGCTGGGGAAAAGAATGATGTCAACATGAGTGGGAATGAGGTACAAAAGGGTCATGAAGGAGGTAAAAATATATTACAATATGTGTATGAAAATGTTATAATGAAATAGAGAGGAGGCTCTGTGGTTAAGAGTGTGTTACCCATCTTGCAGAGGACCAAGGTAACCTCATGAGATGACTCACAACCACCTGTAACTCCAGCTCCAGAGGATCTGACTCCCTCTTCTGCCTTCTGCAGGTACACTACATATACACAAACCCATACCCACATACACACAAATTAAAACTAAAGTATCTTTCAAAAAATTAAAGATAATAATGAAACACATTATTATGTGTAATTAATATATGCTCATAAAAATCAGGGAAAATATTAGGGAAAAACCCAGAAAGGACAAGAGATCATTTTCTTTTTCCAGAGGGGCAAGCCAATCCCACTCCTGTACTTCTTTATCACTGAGACAGAGTGGAGGGTGGAACAGAACTGGGGATTCTCTCCCAGTGATACCTGGACTGCTGTGCCAGCAGGCTAGGAGTTGCAGACCAAAGCCAAAACTGATAACAAAACTCTAACCCCTTCAGGCACACACTCCCATTTTCTCTTCCCACGAATCCAGCCACCTGCTTCTTGCATTACTTCTTCCCACTTCAAAGCTGCGAGTGAAAGAAAACTGACCCACTGTGTCGATACAAATTAACATCTGGTCACACAAAGCGAGAAATGGTCTCTGTAATGAATCTTTCCCTCAGACGAAAAGAAAATATTAATTATGCCTAACGTCGGTAAAGCAGGTGCCAGTGCACTTTTGTGCAATAATTTCATTTTATCTTGTGGAATGAGTGAAACAATACATGAAACACACTTCGAGCTCTGCTCAGAACAAAGCAGGTGTTCAATGAGGATCACTCTTCCTCTCTCATTTCCCAGTAGAGTGTTCCTGCTGTCACCGTTCCAGCGTGCCTCTGGGCTGTCACTTCCCGTTACTCTCCACAGTGAAAACTGGGGCAATATTGTTCTCTTCCTTCCCTGCTAACAAACAGAATCCTACCAAATCCCTTTAAAATGAACCTGCAGAAGTGCAGAGTGACAGGTTTTATAAATCATCCTAATGGGGAGAAACTATACCTCTCCTCCACACAAACGCAGCCTGGGCCTGTGCAACTGAGCTCGTCATGTGGAAGCAGTCTAGGTCAGCAGCCCTTACCGTGAAATTACATCAGAGCCTGTTTAATCTGGATGACTGCCACGTGATAATGCAGCCCACCAGAAAAACCAGAATAGTGAAGTTGTGTGACTTTCATCTATGTCATGGGGCTTGGGGAGTGGCCCTGTAAGTCACAGAAAACTAGGGGCTAATTTACTCTGTAGCTAGAGTCCTACAAAGAATGAGAGATAGTTTTCGCCTTTGAATATTTCAGAGAGAGAGGGAGAGATGGGGGGGGGGGTCTATGTGTGCTAACGTAGAAATAAAACTCTATTGTGGGAAAATAACTGAGAGATGCTGTGTCTTATTTTCTGTTACTGCCTACAAAGGTGTCCTAGTTTGCTTTCCTGTTGCTGTGATAAAAATACAGACCAAAAGCAACTTGGGAGGAGATAGTTTCTCCAGCTTATCCTTCCATGTCACAGTCTATCATGTAGGGAAGCCAAGGCAGAGGGACTCGAGGCAGGAACCCGGAGGCAGAGACATGGAGGGGTGCTGCTTACTGACGTGCACCCCACGACTTGGTTAGCTCTCCTTATATAACCCAGAACCCCCTGCCCAGGGAGGCATTGCCTCAATAGTCTGGGCTCTCCCACATCAACTGGTAGCCAAGAAATGCCCCACAGACATTCCCACAAGTCAATCTGATAGAGTAATTCCTTAATGGAGGTTCCCTCTTTCCAGGTGGCTCTGGTTTGTGCCAAGTTGACAAACATGAACAATCACACATGATAAACAGATCCAGTGTCTTTGCTTGTCCATCATCACCATATTCATCCTTCAGCATCATCTTCATACACCCTACAGGCAGAATTAACCAATTGTCTTTCTGTGGTCCTGGAGCTGTACACACAATTGACTGATCAGCCCTAATTCGAGGACTCAGCATGTGTATGCTGGGCCCCTTCACAAGAATGAGGGCCAGGCAACATCTTTATCTTTATAATAGCCCCAAGGCTTAGTGTTGGAACTGTTATTTGGTAGGGATTCAGCAAATGTATACAGAATTTAAATTTAAAAGCATAAAGCAAATACAAGAACTTCCTAACATTCTCTAATGACCCCGTACTGTGAGATAATCCCCCATCCCCAAGCACTTTCCCCTTCCCCAGGTGTAAATATGGAAGCTCCACCTGGAGATTTCCTTTCTTATTTGTTTTTTTTTCAAGTGTGTGTGTATGTGTATGTGTGCACACATAGGTGTGTGTACATCTGTATGATCTGTATGCAGAAACCAGAGGATGACCTTCACTGTCTTTCCTTAGGAACTATTCTGAGTTTTTTGAGAAAGAATCTCTCACTGGCTAGTAGGCTAGGCTGGCTGCCCAGCAAGTCCCAGGGATCCACTTGTCTCCACCTCCCCAGGGCTGGACAGAGACACACACTACCACACCCAGCTCCTTGTCCATGGCTTCTGGAGATCAAGCTCAGGCCTTCATGCTTACACTTCATGCAAACACCAAGCCATCTCCCAGCCCCTTACTGTTTTGATCTGAACGTGCATTTCAACAGGCCCTGAGGTAAAAAGAATCATTCTTGATATCATATCATGACCAAGGGCATGCAGGCCCCCAGCTCCAAGGTGCTATGAGACTCTCAAAATTACAAACCAGAGAGAATGCAGGCAAACTGGGCATGAGATTCATGGTGACCAGCCTCTCTATGAAGAAAGAGTCCCAAGGACCCTGGACTGACATGTGTCACTCCAGTCTGCCAATCAAACAACATTACCACACCTGTGGACTCTCATGTGACCCAGAGGCCACAAGACTACCAGAGCTGGAAGGAACAAAAACCCCGCCTCCAATGCCTCATCGCCTAAAGCCATTGACAACTGGTAACTTAGGACCCACAGAAATCAAAGGAATTTTACACCTACAACCTCTCTTCATGTCAGGCTTGCATTCAGCAAGAACTAGGGTGTCTTATATTTGTGAGACAGTTTGACACATTAGATAACGGATGACCCTTTTGTCCAGAAAGACTTGATTCAAATCCCAAATGTACAAATCAACAAGCTGTAACCTTGCACAGGCTAAGGAGGTGCTCTGAACTTCAGGGTCCTTATTGGATAGTAGTTTCGTTGCTGTATACTTAAAACTACGGAGAAAACCAACTTAAATGGAGAAAAGATTTGAGGGATTACCATTTTATAGTTTTAGTCCATCATGATGGGGAGGGTATGGCAGAGCAGAATAAATCACACCTTGGTGGCTAGGAGAAAGATGTGCATGGGTGTGTGTGTGTGTGTGTGTGTGTGTGTGTGTGTGTGTGTGTGTGTGTGCATATCTGCACACACACACACACACACACATATATGAAGAGAGAGTGTGTATATATACATATGTGTGCATACACACCCATGTGGAAAAAGAGAGAACTATGACGTCTTCACTGGCTGACCTTGTCCCTTCCCCCACTCTCATTCCATCAGTCCCCACTTACACGGCAGTCACTCCCCTCTCAGTTAATCCACTTGGGAAACACCCTCACAGAAAAACCCCATGTGATTTACTATTTTCCTAGGCACATCTCCAAGTCAATCATGTTGCCAATTAAAACTATCACCTGTATCCATAAAACAAAGATAATTTCCTTGCTTATAAAGATTCTCTATCTTAAGATTGTGGTGGCCATCATATTAATATTGCTCATTCTCAGTCGTTATAAAACGGCATGATTTCTGCTTACCCATCCACTTCATAAAGTGTCTGACAGACTTTTTAGAAGCTATGAGAATATTAGAATATAGTAAAGAGGTATCTTCATGGAGTGATTGGTCACTGTAGTATAGGAGGCCATAGGGACAGACAGTGCCTTAGTATCATGAGGGTAAGTGTGAGTTGTTGCTGTTAGAACAAGCAACCTTTTCAAAAGATGCTAGACTTTTCACATAGCCCTGCATCACTGACTCTGGCTATGCTTGCAGGAGTATGACCTCTTGGCCAAGTGGCCCTCATTAGTCAAAGGTAACTTTCTGTAGATGGATAAAAGCTTCTGGGTATCATCAGCCAATATGGCAGCAGGGATGGGTGTTGGCCCAATGGTGAGAATATGGATGGAACCCTAGCCATATCCACACCTGCAAGCTGCCTGTCTGAGATTCATGAAATTATGGTAACACTGACTCCTGAACAATCTATTCTATGGTCTCACACCCACCTGTTTCTAACCTTAGCTGGTACTTGAACCTAACGAGCTAGGAATTATTGAATAGGAGTAGATGCTACCAGTGTTCTGCCTATGTCATTTGGCTCTCAGCTTCCCAGGACATTCCTGTTGCAATTTTTTGTTTGGTTGGTTTTTTTGGTTGTTGTTTTTCGAAACAGGGTTTCTCTGTATAGTTTTGGTGCCTGTCCTGGATCTCGCTCTGTAGACCAGGCTGGCCTTGAACTCACAGAGATCCACCTGGCTCTGCCTCCCAAGTGCTAGGATTAAAGGCGTGCGCCACTGCCGCCTGGCTTCCTGTTGCAACTTAAAGCAAGCCCAAGGACTTTCTTTTGGGTGTGCAGGCAGTGCTAGGAGTGTGTGTTAGTGTCCCAAGACGAGTTCTCAGTAGTAACCACGGGGAATTGAGGGATAAATACTCAGCTTCCTCAACCTTCAAGTGACAAACTGAAAGGACTCTCTTCCCAAGGTCCCCAGAAGGACTGGTTCCCAGTTGCCCAAGTCACAGCAAACAAAAAGTTGTGCCCTTCTTGGACTCAGCTGCCTTTCCTTCTCAGTCCCATCATCAGGATACTTGTTTTAATTACCTCTTGCTCTGGTTTGGACCCATGTTTTTCCTTCTGAAACACATACTGGAGTTAAATCTTCATGGTTCAGTATTAAGTGGATGGAAACTCTGTACTACTTAACTGGTCTGCAATACAGTGTTATCAGCAACATCATTGTATGAAAACAGTCTAAGATGCCTCTAGAACAACTATTTACTCCCAGATTATTACCTGGGATCACTGAGGGAGCCAGCCTAAGACAAAAAGCCATGTTTAACCACCAGGACTCAATATCTACATTTCTGGCATCACTTAATTCATAGAAAACATATTAACAAGATGATGATAGCAGTTTATGATGATATTCAATTAACTACAGCATTCCATTTTCCCATGGGGCTAGAAAAAAATGTTGACAATATTTGCATACTGATATGCATGCACAGGGACACACATATGCACAATCTTATTTTGAACATTATGCTAATGGACTAAGTCTTCCAAGCATAGAGTTGACCTTACCCAAAGAGCCCCTACTGACACTTGTATGTCCCAGCCCCGACTCATGGTATCCCCTTTGGTACTGAGGCTCATCAACCAAGTGGAATCTGATAACCAGCTCTCCTGGTCCTCCTCCTCTTCCTCCTCCTCCTCTCCCTTCTCCTCATCAACCTCATTTTTTGTTGTCTTCTCCTTCTACCTCCTCCTCTCCCCCTTTCCATCCTCTCTTCTTCCTCTTCTTCACCCACCACCAATTCCTTTCTTCATCCTCTTTTTTCCAAATGCAGGATCATTGCAAAAATACCCAGCCATTTCAAATTCCATTCTTGCCACAATAGCCAATCTGAATTGCAAAATAAAGTAAGTCCTGTAAAATGAAATAGACTTCTCATTTCCTACACTGCTCCACAAGCTGAGCAAGTGACAAATGAGAGACCAAAACACCAGGGCAGTTGGCGTTAATTAATACTAAATTTACTGAATTAAACAATGAATTTTAAAGTAATAATTCTAAGATGTCATTTCAATTAAGGCACTGTCACTGAGATAATGGATGTGGGTGGCGTCCAGGAAAGTCGATCACAGCTCTGTTACAGGAAGAAACCATTAACTCCAGAAAAAAAGAAAGAGAAGAAACCCCAAGACTTCTGGGAGAAAGACTGAGGTTTCGGAGCTAGTGAACTTTTCCACCTTCTCAGTGGAGGAAAATCTATCTTGATTGGACTCAATAATCTCAAACAGGACTTATTTAGAAGTCCCCTGATTCAACAAAGGGGAAGCAGGAGTCACTCTCTCCCCACATGTGAGAGAAAAGGAGACATTATTTAGGGTGAAAGGTTCTAATTGGCCCAAGCCTACTGGGCTTTTCTCCCCTAAGCAATTCCCTCAAGTGAGTCCAAAGAAATGAATAATAACAGCTTCATAGAGCTTGGAAAACTGGGGCATGGATGGGAGAGGAATCGCAGTCACAAAACTCTGTGCTAGAAAATGCTCCATAACTGTCATCAAGTTCAACTGCAAAATTGTCCAAACATGAATAAGACATTGGAGTCTTATCAAAGGCCGCACAGTCCAGACCTACAACCTGCTCATTTCTCCTCCACAACAAAGCAGGTCTCTGTCAGTGCTGAGTGTAAGGAAGGAATGCTGAAGAGACACTTTAATTAAAAATAAGAATTAAAAATTCTAATTAAGGGAATAAATCTTCTGTCACCAAGTACAGGCAAGCATGACATCTCTCAGTCTCAGACTGCTCATTTATAATATGGACCTAATAACTACTAACTAACAGCTAATCTCACAGATGCCCAGATTTCCCCATTGGCATACATCATGCTGCTCCATTTTATATATTTATAGCACAATTTGCCCACTCTGTTGTATAAAGGGGAGTTTCTATATATTTGGACAATAAAATACATTCGTAAGCTAAAACATGGCCAAAGCCAGGTTAGGAGAAGGGGCAGCAGGTCTTATCCCGGATGCTCCTTCCACCTAGGGGATGCCCTCCCGACAGGAGCCGACCTGAGGGGGCAACCAGATGCCATCCCTAACAACATCTCACCCAAGCCTTCAGCTGGTACCCACTGTGCATGGTGAGATTTTTCTGCTTTTGGTTTGGGTTAGTTTATTTTACCTCTCTATCTTAGACTCTTTCTTAAAATGAACAGTTCTGCCCCAGGACGTCCCTGGGGATTTATGTTCATGTTCACAATGAGAGGGGAGGGGGAGAATTTCATTTTTAATTATAAATATTCATGTGTTCAGCCTAGATTGTGCATGTCATTACGACTCCTAAATTAGTTCAGAAGGAAACTGACATTTTATTCAAATTTCTTTATTCTTCCTCAAAGCAGAATGGGTGACATTTTGCTCTTAAAAAAGAAAAGGAAAATTTCCATTGCTTCTTTGTAACCTGAAAATTCTCCATTCTCAATGAAATCCTGTCTTCAGTTTATTCCCAGAGTTAAGAGAATTCAAATGGTCAGCAGGAAAAGGTACCCCAAAACTTATAAAAGAGGGCCTGGCTTAGACAAAATGAAAGCAAGAAGAAACTAAGGATACTAGCCTATCATTGTTGTCACTCAGTCTTCAGAAGAGAAGAGAAGAGGAGGAAGAGGAAGAAGAAGAAGAAGAAGAAGAAGAAGAAGAAGAAGAAGAAGAAGAAGAAGAAGAAGAAGAAGAAGGGGAACTAGAAAGAATAAAAGAATAATGTGGTGACTTATGTAAACTCACAAAGTACTCAAATACTAGAAATAGAATGAATATGAACTTGTCAGTTCTCCTACTAATCTACCATAACTGCTCACACATCCCATAATATTCATAGACAATGGTTCTATTTATAGATGCCTCTCTCCAGCCAGCTTCTTGATTAGTGCCTCTCACCCAGCCGTCTGACTTTCCAACTACAGTTACTCCTATGTCACAGACAAATCAAAGGGTGACTTAGGAATTTAAGTCACTCAACAAACGTCATACAGTGATATGTCAAGTGGTACAGATTCTTGTTTTTTGAAGATTCTTACATGAAAAATACACATGCAAGTTTAAGAAAGGATCAAATGAGAGAAGCCAAATGTAGATCCTGTAGCTAGCTACACAATGGAGTCTTAATTCCTTCTCCAAGAAGAGGGCTAGGTTTGATTTCTCTGGGCTGTGTAACACAGAACAACAAACCTGACAGCCTTCAAACCACTTCTCACCAGTTTTTTCTGGAGGGCAGAAGACTGAGTGAATCTTAACAGGGCCTCTGCTCAGGCTCTCCAAAGGCTGCAGTCAAGGTCTAGGGGGTGTGGGGGGTGGCCTGCATGCTCTTTTGGACCAGAGGATCCTTTGGGAGGTTCATGCAGCTGTTGAAATTCATTTCCTGGTGGCAATGCAACTCAAGGCCCAGAGGAGGCACTCTCTAACGCTAGAGCTGTCCTAAGCCTTCTTTTAAAGGGCCTTCCTGATTAGATTAATCCTGCTCAGATAATCTCCCTTTTATAAATTCAAAATCAAGCCAGAGACCTTCATCTCATATATGAAATCCCTTTACATTTCTTACACAGTGTAACAAAATAACACAAGTAACATCCATAAAAGTCATTCATCCCACAGTAAAGGGGGGGAGCACATGTGCTCATCTACTCTAGCTAGAATAGAGAAAAGATACCACCTTCCAATGTGGAGCCTTGCACTTCATATTCCACTGGTAATAACCACACCTCGAAGCAGCAGAATCCTGTCTCCTGTACAGGTCTTAAAGGGATGACAGATCATTGCTCAATTAGGTAAGCCAGAGTAAGTACCACTGGCACACCAGGGACAGAACAAAGACATCCATGAAGTCCAAAGCAAATTAAAGACTCCATCTTTTCCAGAAAATACATCTAATCTACTGTGGAGAGAGGTGGAAATTATTATCTATAAAAACTGCAGCTTCCAGCTAGGCATGATGGCTGACTCCTAGAATGTCAGCACTTAGAAGCTGAGGCAGGAGGATCACCAAAGGTTTGGCGTCATCTTTGACTACATTGTCAGTTCCAGGACAGCCTATGCTAGAAAGTGAGACCTTGTCTCACAAAAGGTGAAGCGAAAACATAAGTAGCTGAAAATAACTATTCCTAAAACTCAGTAGTTCATGTCCACATTCCACAGGCAAAGTCACAAATTAAGAACACGAAGACTCAAAAAGTAGGGTTCCCAGAGCGGAGAGGCTGTTCCTAGCTCTACAATACTAGGTTCAAGAATGATATTACCATTAGGATTCACATTTAGGAAGAAGAGAAAGCACAAAGCCTGAAGACATCCCGGGATAAGCATCTAAATGCCTAGAGCATGGCTCCATGCTGGACTGTTTCCCGATGGATGGGTGTCTTCTCGCCAGCATAAAAGGAACCTACCCAGCCTGAGATAGTACCTAGGGCTGATCATCCTCAAAAGGCTTCTAAGACATATATTAGGTTTCTCTGAGGTCAAGTACCAATTGTGGCACTGCCAGCTTCCTCTCTTTTGTGTCATTTATTCCTGGTTGCCACAGCTAAATCATTTAATCACCTAACTCTGATTCTTATTTCAATGGAGACAATGACTTCTACTCAGGGAAGAGATAAAGGGATTAACTATTGTGACATATAGCTCCATTATCCAGCAGGGGTTCTGGCATACAGTAGGTACTTCTGGTCTACCTTGAGTACATCCATCTCCTGAGAATGCACAATTCCACAGTTGTATTTGTGAAGGGCTAAATGAGCTTACAGAAAATTCAAGTCTGGTAATCAAAATTAATAATGGTATTCAATCTAATTTTCCAAGCCAAAGGAGTGGAAGGCTGAGCTGTAATCAATCTTTGGAGGTCGATTTACAGGGGATTTATCAGGTAAAGGGCCTAGTGCTGCCTCATATAAAGCAGTGTGTCTCTGTGTGTGCTTTTTCTGTGACACTTTGGATGCTTGGAAATACACCTGCCCTCTCCTATGACCCTATGCATTAACTCTTCTTCAACACTGGGTTTTGTTCTCTCTTTTTAAAGATTTTTACCTTTTATTTTCAGTTATGTGTATTGTGGGGAGAGGTGGCTATACACATGAGCACAAGTGCCCAGGAAACTGAAAGACAGTCCAGGACCCTCTGGGGCTGGAGTTACAGGGAGTTGTGAGCCACCCAACATGGACAATGGGAACTGGACTTGGGTCCACAGCAAGGGCAGTATATGCTCCTCACTATTGAGGTACCTCTCCAGCTCCAGGTTTCTGTCTTTTAAAAACTCTGAATTGCTTGGCTAGTTTCTAAGTAGGATAGACTTCCCTTCTATGAAAAGCAATAATAAGTCTATACCTACTTCCCAGCCTACACAGCCTGTTTCCTTCCCCAGGGACAATCTCTTTTGACAAATTGTCGTGAATGGTGGTTTATGGTGATGATGATGATGATCATGATCATCATGATCACATGATCATCATGATGATCATGATGAAGATGAAGATGATAAAGATGACAATGGGTTAGTTTTGTCAACTTGCCACATCTAGAATTTCCTGGGAAGAAATTTTCATTATCTAGATCAGACTGGGCCTGTGAACATGTCTGTGGGAGATTGTCTTCATTGTTAACTGAGACAGGAAGACCCACCCTGAATGTGGGAGGTACCATTTCCTGATCTGACCTTTGGAATGCATAAGAATGTAGAAAGCAGGATGAGCACTGAACATGTACACATTCATTTCTCTTTGTTCTTGACTGTGGATATCATGTTGCTTCTTCAAGTCCTTACTGCTGTAACTATGAGGCAATAATGGACTAGACCCCAGAATTTTAAGCCAAAATAAACCTTCCACAGCAACAGAAATGAATCTAAGACAGTGGGTATGCAAATACATAAATTTCCACAACTACAAATATATATTCTACTACTAATAATATAAGATTTTATGCACTGAAATATTTTATTGCATGTGTTGAAGATTATTCCATATCTTTACATTTCATATAGACTCATACTTTAATAACTATATAGTATTCCATTTTATGAATAATAACTCATTTCTACAATATACTTTTGATAAACATACCTATTAGATGAATGTATTTCTTTCATTTTTCTATTCAAAACAAGCTACTGCTATTCCTTTAATTTAAAAATATTTTACATATGTTGACTTATATTACCCATATTGGATAAACCTATGAGTGAAATTTTATCATTGTTGGTATAATTGTTTTACACATACTCATTCAAAAATATTTAAGAATGGAGTATATATCAGGCTCTAGTAGTGAAATAATGGACAGAACTATTCTAGTAGCTTCTTATACTTTAGTACTAATTATTCACTTGTGGTGATATTTTAATTGTGCTGAAATGTGATTTTATTTGTATGTTAATAAGTAAAGTTTACCTGGAGATCAGAGGTCATAGCAAACCATAAACTGAAGTCAGGCGGTGGTGGCACACGCCCTTAATCTGATCACATCGCAGGCAGAGTCTCTGTGTGGTCAAGGACACAGCCAAGCATGGTAACATGAACCTTTAATCCTAGTGCTAACCATAGAGACCTGGAGGTCTGTATAGACAGGCAGTGATGAGGAAGTCATGTGACTGGGCTTAGAACCAATGAGAAAGCAGAACAGGAAAGCAATAAAAACATAAGTTCGGCATTAGAAGGTCTCTCTCTGGGGAAGCTACTACTGGTGGTAAGCTAAAGCTAGGTGGCTCTTGCTCTGATCTCTTTGGCTTTAACTCTGTATTTGGCTCTGTGTTTCTTATTTAATAAGACTGTTTAGAAATTCATCTACATTCACTTAATCTTTAAAATAAATGTTTGGGAAATGGACTTTTGTTCTCCTCATCTTGTAGGTGAAGAAACTGAGTCACAGAAGTATGCGTTAACTTGTTCAATATAACACCACCAGCACCTGAGAAGGGACTGAAACCACGGAGTACAATTCCTTGTTCATTGTCCACACACCGTTTTACATACTATATTTTTTCACCAATTCTTGGGTGTTCCACCATCACACATCAACTCACTCTAAAAGGAAACCTCATTGCTTTTTAGAACAGATTTTTGGCCTGGAAGTGGTGGCACAAACTTTTAATCTTAGCACTTGCACTCAGGAGGGAGAGGCAGGTGGATCTCTGAGTTCGAGGACAACGTGGTCTACAGAGTGAGTTCCAGGATAGCCAGGGCTACACAGAGAAACCCTGTCTCAGGGAAAAAAAAAGGAACTTATCTTTGACCACAGAAGAGTTGGTCTTACCTCCAAATGACTGTCCATGGTGTACTTTCTAAATCCCGGGTTTCCTGAAAGCAAGTTGAACCTGAGGTGACCAAAAAGTCAAGAGAAATAAGAAGATCAAGGTAGGAAAGGCAGAGGCATGGATGACATGGATTTGATTTCAGTGAGCTCCAGCTTTGGAGGCAGGGGCCCTCTTAAGCATCAGGTGAGGATCAAGATCATTGTCATTTCAGCTGTAGTTTTCCCAGCTGCTTCCTCAATCCTAACTTCTGCAGTGACCCTTATACTTCTAATATAAAAATTTCACCTTGGTCCTTTAAATCTTTCACCTAATTTATTTATTTCATTTTGCTGGGGACTAAGCCCAGGATCTCACAAGTGCTGGGCAGGGGTCCTACCATTGTGACACATCTCAGCCCTTTGAACTTTCTCTTGGGGTCTTTCAATGACTCTCCTTCTATATATGAAACACTGTACCGTCAGTGGCCATGGCAGAGCCAAGCTTTGTACCCTTGGAGCCTCTTCACACACCCAAAGCCATTGTCTCAGTTAGGGTTTCTATTGCTGTGATAAAACACCATGACCATAAACAACTTGGAAATGAAAGGACTTATTTCATTTTACACTTCCAGACAACAGTCCATCACTAAGGAAGGTCAGAATAAGAGCTCAAGCTGGGAAGGGAGCTGCAGGCAAGAGCTGATGTTGTAGAGGAGTGTTGCATGTTGGTTTGCTCCTCATGTCTTACTCACTCTACTTTCTTATAGCACCTAGGACCACCAGCCCAGAGGTGGCACCACCCATAGTGAGCTAGGATTTCCCATACCAATCATCAATCAAGAAAATGTATCACAGATTTGCTCACAAGGCAATCTGGTTTGGGCATTTTCACAGTTCTCTCCTGAAATGACTCCATCTCATGTCAAGTTGACACAAAACTATCTGTCACATCCTCCCATCCCCATACCATAAAATGTCCTTTAACCTGAGTGCCTTAAATGAACATTCTTGAGACCACCAAGAGTCTTCTCAGGCCAAGCTTCTTCTGCCTTAAGGGAAAGCTGGCCTGTCACTCCAGAAGACTCTGAGTCCACATCCATTGCAGCTAGTCTTCAAAGACAGTCCCTAAAAAGCAAGTCTGTTGATGTTCACAATAGATACCATTACTGTTTTGAGACAGGAAGTTTTGAGATGACTATTATTTGGCCATAGATACCCAGAAATATACCTGGAGGTATATACTTCATAAGAATTATTTGTCTGGCTTTCGGTTTACCCTAGGGAAAACGGAGAAGACTATCTACGGATAAGTTTGTCCCTGAATCTTATCACTTTAGTGTGCTGAAAGACATGGAGACTCAGGAAGGGTCTGATAAATGAATTGAAAATGAATGAGATAGTGGGATGTGGGGAGCTGGCTCAGTGGGCAAAGTGCCTGCTGTGCAAACATGAGGACCTCAGTTTGGACCCCTAGAGCCCACAGGCAAAGGCAGGTGGCGTGTCACACACTTGCTATGCCAGCTCTAACCAGGCAGAGACAAAAGGATCTTGAGACTCTCTGGCCAGCCTGTTTAGCCAAATCGGTGAGCTTTAGGTTCAGTGAGAGACCATGTCTCAAAACAATACATGCAGAGTGGAGCTGAAGAGATGGCTTAGAAGTTCAGAGAATTTGCTGCCCTTGTAAAGGTTTGAGATCTGATTCTAGCACCCACATTGGGTGACTCACAACTGTCTATGTCTACAGTTCTGTAGGATCCAATGCCCTCTTCTGATCTCTGTGGGCACTTTCATGCAAGTGGTGTGCATGCATACACACACACACACACACACACATACACACACACACACACACACACACACACACACACACACACACACACGTAAAAGTAATCTTTTTAGAGGGATGGTGATAAAAACAGTGGACATTGACCTCTGGCCCTCACACGGTTTCTTTGTTCTTTTCTTAGAAAAACTTCATGTAATTGCTGTCTCGTTATTCTAAATCTATGTCCCTGGGCCATGGTCACTCATATTTGGGCTCCCACATAAACCATATCTTTTATTCCTTTGAGGTGAGAGCTGTTTCTTTTGGTAACAAACCCCAAATAATAAGGCCAAGAGTCAACATGAAGTAAGGCTGAAATATCCACAGGTAGGTGTAAATGATGACATTCGTGTTGTGTTTGAAGCAGTTATTGTAACTGGGGGATGGACAGTCAGTTGCCAGAACAGGCATCAGCAGGAAAGACTTTGTGTCCAAGGTTGTCATCAGCACAAGTTTCAGAAAACCACTTTTCCAAGAAATGAGCTTCCCTAAAAGTAACAGTTTTCAAGATTTTGCCTCTTCCCTGGAGGAAATGTTGGCAAGACTTGTACTCACTATTTTGGCAAGTTCTGTCATTTGTTAGTCTTCTGTAATGAAGCAGGTTATTAAAATAGGTGCCTATTGGCCATATCTCCCTGAAGAGAAATATTTTCAGCATGGCATTTACCTGTGGTGAGATTTTTATCAGCAAAAAACACTATGAAAAATGACTTCATAGCATATAGTTGAGGCCATATCTGACTCTTGTCTACCAATGAGCTGGTAAGATTATACCTAGGGGGTTGGGGTTCCTGTAATGTGCTTTTTGAACTTAGCATGAAGGGTTACTTCTCCAGACCATTTCCAAATATAACCCCAAACCTGATCACCACAAATGGGGAGAAAATACCAGAGACTGATTTCTGGAAAGAAATGTGTTCATTATTATCAAAGAGAAGGACAGTGGACTGACTGAACGTGCAGGAGTCGACTGAAGATTTGTCTAGTGGATAACAGATCTTCCATTGGCTGCGTGTAACACAAATCTTAAAAGGTCTTATTAATAAAAACAAACCTGGAACCAGGTATTGGAGTGAACGCTGAAAGATCAGAGAGAGAGAACAAGCCACATCCGACCTCACCTTGTCAATTCCTCAGATGATCTTGTTTCCTCAGACTGAAAGCTTCTGAATCCTCATCTGAATGGATCTCAACTGAACTGCTGCTAAAAGCTAAAAGCTTTAAAAGGCTCTAGTTCCTGGTCCTCACGATTTATATACCTTTCTGTTTCCTGCCATCACTTCCTGGGATTAAAGGCATATGTCACCATGCCTGGCTGTTTCCAGTGTGGCTTTGAACTCACAGATCTGGATCTCTGCCTCCTCCTGAATGCTAGGATTAAAGGTGTGCTACCACTGCCTAAACCTATGATTAATATAGTGGCTGTTCTGTTCTCTGACCCCCAGATAAGTTTATTGGGGTGCACAATACATCAACCACAACTGTGAGATTTTCATAAATCCATCTCTTCAATGCTGTTCAGTGAGAAACAAAGCAAAGGTTGATTCCCTTTCTCATGCAAACATAAAAAGCTACATCTTGTCTCTCACCCTGGAAGCTTCAGTTGGTCCATATGTGCCTTTTCTTGTATTAGGCTAACACACATTAGAACTCTAATAAGAATACCAAATAGCTATCCACAGGGAGATAAAATGAGGCTCTGTAATAACACAGACCCCCAAGGTCAGTGTCTTAGTTAGGGTTTCTAATGCTCTAATGAAACAGTATTGCCAAAAAGCAAATTGGGAAGGAAAGGGTTTATTCGGCTTATACTTACAATATGAACACTATATTGCTGTCACTGAAGGAAGTCAGGACAGGAACTCAACCAGGGCAGGAACCTAAAGGCAGGAGCTGAAGCAGAAGCCATGGAGGGGTGCTGCTTACTGGCTTGCTCAGCCTGCTTTCTCATAGAAGCCAGGACCACTAGCCCAAGAATGTTCCCACCCATAGTGGGCTGGGCCCATCCCCATTGATCACTAAATGAGAAAATGCCTTACAGCTAGATCTCATGGAGGTTTTTCCTCAACTAAGGCTCCTTCCTCTCTGATGACTCTATGTTGTGTCAAGTTGACACACAAAACCAGCCAGTACAGTCAGCAACCCTAGAAACATCTCCTCTCCATACTTATGCAAGCATCTGGAATTTCAATGTCTCCTCTTTCCCAAGCAAGCTCTAACTGGAGAATTCTCCACACCTTGGCGGTCAGATCTGTAAGCATTCCGGTTGGCATGCCCAGGTTTGGTTAAACCCTGCCCCCCATGCACATGTCCCTGCCACTCTCCACTCACATCTGCTGTAATCCTTCAGATTTCTCACTTCTGAAGAAATGCTTCATCCCTGTGCAGTAATATGGTGCTGGCTTTATCTCCACAATCCTGGGCCTGATATATAACTAGGGCTCTAAAATGCTGAATGGAGCTGAGATAGATGGGACTCATCAATGGGCAGATCCAGGGAATCCTTAGAGAAGACTCTGTATAGGCTCCTAATTTTGTAGATACAGCTGTGAGATCCAAAATAGATGAAGGGGTGGCCCAACATCATACATCATGTGGGTTGTGAGGTGGGGTCTGGGATTCAGTTCTCCTAGTTCTTAATCTTGGAATTCCTTATCCAAGTTAAATAAAAACTATGTATCATGCACTTACTCTATATGCAAGGTTCTATGAAATAAGTATGGCTCATGAACTCAAGCAATTTCTATTTCTAGAAAAAAGGAACACACACACATTTATATATATATATATATATATATATATATATATATATATATATATTCATGCAGTATGGTTTAATGTAAATTGAGCTTTTACAAAAATAAAGTGAGATGAGAGCCCAGGTGTAAACATGAGATGGATTCCAAGACAATTGTACCAGACACTCTGGGTGCTTTGAATCACTTCATGATGGCCCCTCTCTGGTTTTGGCAGCCATTGTGTTAGCCACACAGTCTCTCCCTCGGGCTCACAGCATCTCATCTTGAACAAACATTTAGTGTTTTCTGCTTCTAGCTCTGCTCTGGAGCCAGGGAGCCGCTCAGCATTTATGCAAGCCCCCTGGAAGGGAGGTGACAGGCTTCTATGGAAGCATTCCATGAATGAAGGGCAGTATTCTATAGATGGACACCCAGGCCTTCCACCCTTCATGGGGAGAGGGGCATTGTTGTGAGAAATTCTGCTCATCATTGGGCATGGGGGTCTTCAGTGAAACTAACTCATGCAGCCTAAGCAATGACAGTGTGCAGAGCATAGAAGATATTGGCACTTCTTCCTTCCCTTGCTCCCTCCCTGCACCTCAGATCTGCTCCCTAAGATCTCTCCTCAAATATGTTCCCCAGAGAACCTGGGCTCACTCTTTGCTTTTGTCAAAACCAAAATCAGAACATGAAGTCAGAGGTGCAAGATTGCCCTAGGATTTCACAGACCCAAAACACTTTTGACCTATGGGTCCCCTCCTCTATTAGAGTGTGTGTGTGTGTAATAGTATTCACCACTGCATTGATGTAAAGACCTGTAACATTGACAGTGACTCCATTACTATTATATTCATCTTGTCTTCTGAGTTTTAAAGATTTATTTTATGATATATCCATTCCTGTGTATGCTTATGAAAATGCAAGTACATGCAGACACCCATGGAGGCATGAGATCTCCTGGAGCTGAAGTTATAGACTGTTGTAAGCCAACTGACATAGGCACTGGGAACCCAACAAAGGTCTCCCGAAGGAATGGCATGCACTCTCAACACTGGCCATCTCTCCAGCCCTCTTCTGATTTTAATTAAATAAATGTTTATTTAAAATTAAACATTTCTATGGACCCCTAAATGTGTCATGGGTCCTAACAGATACACCTGCCGTGAAGAAGAAGAGCACACAATAGAGGAAGGAAGACCACAGAACACCATGTGACTGGTGCTAAGCCATAAAGGTGATGAACAGACTCAGGTTAACATGAACAGACTCAGACATGAGCTTCCTACACTTTCAACCAGGTTATCAGCTTTTTAAATATTCATAGTTATTATATAAGCAAATCAGGTTTAATAAAAAAACTGTGAATAATGCAAAAATATTAAGATAAGAATAGCAGTTTCTTTTCATTTTACCAGCCATTATAAGCCCTGCACTACAGCAGGCTTCCTGCTGGTCATATTGAGTGGGATTGGTTTGGTGTTGAATCATTTGTGTTAGTGAGATTTAAAACTAGGAGATTTTTGCCTGGGGGCTGCAGGAATATGTTTCTTTCCTTCCTTTTTTTTTTTTTTTTTTTTTTTTTTTTCCTGGCATCTTCTACTAAGGATGGGACTCTGCCTTGTGTGTGACAGTGACTTTTTTGGTGATCTCTGGAAACTCTCATTACCTTCCCTTTAAATGCCAGTGTTGTCATTTCTGTGTCCTGTGGAGGGTGACAATCCACATGCTATGGACTGGAGAGATGCTCACCCGTTAACAGGAGGCAATGCTCTTGATCCGACACCTCTGACCTCCTCAGGCACTGCATTCACATGAACTTACCCACACACAGACTTGCACAGAACTAAAAAGAAAAAATTCCACATGCTGTAGCCTATTCCCATATATGTATATATACATACCTACATACATATATATGAGACTTATTAGACCTGTTTATAGGGTACAGTCTGTATAGTCTAACATTGACTGTCTCATACTGGAGAGACAGAATCTGGTAGTTGTTCAGTCCCAATCTGATACTGAGTCTTGTAGGTTTCCTGGAGAGCGCTGTTCTTCAGGCTACATTAGAATCCCAAAGAAGCTGCTTCTAATGTTCATGAAGAAACACTGTAACACCAGGCTAGATAGACTTTCCAGCAAGGGTGAGGATAAACAGGCACAGAAGAAAGTTTCCTCCTTCCATGTCCATTTACACAGGCTGCCACCAGAAGGTGTGGCCTGAATTTACGGTGGGTCCTCCTGCTTCATGCTGATTAAGAAAACTCCTCCAAGTGTGCCCAGCATCTTGGGTTTTAGTTTACTCCAGATGCGGTCAAGACAACTCAGATTAACCATCACAAATACCTTTTTCCTTGGTCTAGTCTTGTCTGTGGTAGAGCATACCTGTAAATACTCCCCTACATCCAGTGGAATGCTTTTCTTTCAATCTGAAGTGACTTTTTCCAAGTTTGCCTGTTCTGTTACACGATCTACATTCTAACGACCGCTCTTTCCTAATTCTGCGTATTTTCAACACAACTCTGCTGAAGAACCTTGTCAGCTGACTGTGTTAGTGTGAACGGTCCATCTCTGGGACCTCCTGACCATTCCTGGTGATGGCCTTCTTCCATAATTTGTGAGGTTTTCTCCTTGGGTTTTTCTTGGTGGAAGTCTGAGGCATACTCTGAACTATGGAGGCCCTCAGTGGGGCATACTGGTGAGTGCTTCAGCTGTGGCTTGGTGGGTTCACTGTACTTTTTCACTTTGTCAATCAATAGCTTGTTATAGCACACAAGTCAGTCCACTCAGAGCCATGCTCTTCCTAGTAAACCAGACTCCACTGTGGGCCAGAGCAATCAGACAACTTTTTTTTTTATGGCGGGGCAAGGGTTGGGGGGGGTTCATCTTATGCTTTATAGTGCATCATCATGGGAAGTCAAGGTAGGAACCCAAGGCAGGGACCCGAAGGCAAGAACTGAAGCAGAGACCACGAGGAATGCTGTTTAGTAGCTTGTTCCTCAGCCAACTTTCTGCCAGAATTTCACAAACTGCCCTCTGACAAATAAATTTGAGTTCATTTAGAGTCTCCATCTCAGCCAGGCCTAGTGGTTCATGCCTGGAATCCTTGCACTAAAGAGGCTGAGGTAGAAATGATCACTTACAAGTTCAAGGCCATGTTGAGCCACATAGTTCCTGATCAGCAAGGGCTGCAGGGTAAATGCTGTTTAAAATAATAATAAAATAAATAAAGAGACAAATGCATAGGTAAATAAAATGAATAAAATCTGTATCCTTCCTTTCACTCCCTGGTGATTATACCATAGATATTTAACCAGAGGCACACTCAGAACTTTGAGAGATACATTGAATGGACTGAAATTGTTTAAAAGTATGTTTGTACATTTTTTTCTTGAGAAGCGTCCACAGCTTTCATCAACTCATAAGGGAATCTAAGCCTCCAGGAAACTTGAAAGCAATTGCTTCAAATCATCTTGAATGTCTCCTAAATTAAATCCAGCCCTCGGTGACACGTCAGGAGCCACAAATTCAGGTTTTGAGACATCGCCTCTGCTTCTTTCCTGGCATCTGTCAGAGCTCAGAGGGAAGTGGCCAATCAGGTGCACCACTAACATGGCTCCAAGGAGATTCTTCACAGTGACACATGTGGATATTTGGGGGGTTAGTAGAGTTGCAGAGAGGCTATTGAAGTGATCAGTGTATTAACTAAGGGGGGAAAATAGCCAGCCAGAACCTGTCTGTTCTCTGTACCCCATTCTTCACCTCTACTCCCATGAAAGTTGACAGCACAGAAACATAGAATAAACAGAATACACAAGGTTGGGACAGAAGCATGACATGAGATTGGCGGGGTGGAGTTACCTTCTGATGACAAAGGTTTAATTCACCGGGAAAATACAGTCATTGAAAACTGTATGCACACACATAAAAACCAAAGGGCTGAGGGAACGGCTCAGTCAGTACAGTCAGTTACGTGCTTGTGGCACAAGCAAGAAAACTTGAGTGTGGCTCTGACACACACATAAAAAGTCAGCTGTGTCCTTGTAACCTCAGTGCTAGCGAGCAGAGACAGGAGGATTTCTGGGGCTCACTGGCCACCCAGGCAGAGACAGGAGGATTTGGGGGGCTCACTGGTCACCCAGGCAGAGACAGGAGGATTTGGGGGGCTCACTGGCCACCCAGGCAGAGACAGGAGGATTTGGGGCCTCACTGGCCACCGGCTCTCACCTAATCATTGAGCTCCAGGTTCCCTGCATGGAGGGGGGGGGAGGGGAGATATATAGCAAGACAGACAACACCTGAGAAGCAGCACCTGCCATTGACCTCTGACCTCCACACCCAAACTCACACATGTGCATACACACACGAACATGTGTACACAAACACACACATACACACAGTTAATACCTCCAAAAAATAAAAGCCCAACTGCATAATCTTAAAAAATAAAAATTAAAAATAAATCAAACATTGGCAGAAGTGTAAGAATACTTGAGCAAATTCATCATCAAAAAAAGGATTTTTTTTTAAACAATTGAAGACTGATACGTGTCATCTATGAGTGTGTTTTTACAAACAGCACCCGGTCAGGTGACTTACCACAAACTAAAGTCCAGGAAGCAAATGCTTCCAAAGCCACAGAAGGAGAAGGCCACCATACTGAGAGGCAAACCCACGCTCATCTGGCTCCCAAGTCAACACTTTCCAGGGGAGCTTGCTGGCAAGAACGGAGAAAAATATTGCAGAATCAAAATCTTTTTTTTTTTTTAACCTACATAATTCATTTGGTTGAGTATCTCTCTTCTCCTCCGTGGCAGCTCCTTGCTATTTCCCCCCACCTGTTAATTACTTGGGGCTGGTGTGGGGGCGGACTTGGCTTCCTGCAGCAGCCCAGGCAGGTTGTCACACTGTCAAGGATCCCTTCATTAACAAGCTGTCAATATGCTGCCAACAGCCGCCATTTGGTTTGTTCGGGGAGCGGAGCTGTGGTGTGGAGTCTTGGCTCGATCAATTAGAGAAATTTAAAGGAAAAAAAAGGCAAGAGGCAGATGTCTTCCAGTCTGTTCTCCGCAACAGACTTGGGATATGGCGTGGGCTTTCGCTGGGAGGAGGGGGAGTTTAAAGGAAGTGTCAAGGAGGAGGCAGCTAACAGAAAAGTACGGCGAACAAGACGGAGGCGTTGAGAGAAGCAGGCTTCTTGTGCCACGGGTTTCTGAGTAATGCTAGTTGTGGCCATGTCCTTGTCACAGTGGACAGCTCAAAATCAAGCTTTAAAAATGGTTAAGATCAGTCACCAGTCTGATTTTTAAAAGTGAAAGGTGCCATTTGCCTCCAACCTTTTCAAAGTCACCCTAATGAAACAGAGAGGATCTGCCAGGGACGGCAGCCCTTCATGAGCCTACACTCTTTCTGTTAATTGGCACTGTCAACCTCCGAGCCCCCAGGTCCCCAGGCTTTCCAGTCACAATGTGCCGTCAGGCATGGAGATTTTCAGAGGGCTTCGTGTAAAAGAATGGCAGAAGTCTCGCTTTTGAGCAACTGTTTCCAAAGCTCAGGTTGCAATAAAAACTTTATTCTGTTCCTATAGTCTCAGACCCACTCCTGCCTCTCTCCCCACGATGCCTACCTAGAAGCTGCACCCACCTAAAATGTGCTCAGATTCTCTCCAAGCAGGAAGACCTCAGGACAGAAGATGGTTTCCAAAGCTTGTCTCAGAGCTGCCTTTGTGGTGAAAGTGAGTGTACACGAGTTAAGATTTTAAGAACTAATAAAATATTGTCTGTTGTAGAGGTGCACACCTGTAATCCCAGCACTTGAGACAAGGAAACAGGAGGATCGGAAGTTCAAGGTCAGGCTGGAGAGATGGCTCAGAGGTTAAGGGCACTGTTCTTCCAGAGGACCCAGGTTCATATCCCACCCACGTGGCAGCTCACAGCCACTTGTACTTCAGTCTCGGGGGATCCAACACCCTCTTCTGGCCTCCATGAGCATCAAATGTATACACAGACATACATGCAGGCAAAACATCACATACATTAGACAAATTCAAAAATAGTTCCAGATCATCCTCACCTACATAGTGAGTTTGAGGCCAGCCTGGGCTACATGAGACCTTTCTAGAGTGGTGGGGAAGAAACCATGAAATACGTTCACTTATTTTACACTCTTCCTATTTCACTGTAACAGATGACATTTGTGGACCAAAAATCTTGGGATGAAGCACGGGTTGGCCAGAAAGAACATCCATGCTATCATAGACTAGTGAGCTAAGAAAACAGTAAACATCACATCTAAGCTTGTTTAACTACAGAAACAGTGACAAACATCTCCTTAGGGGAGGGCGACTATGACGGAAAACACGGCAGTAGCATGCGAGTTCTAGGAGATCACTGGGAATTAAATATTTCAAATTTCTTAACATTTGGAGGGAAAAGATGATGTTTTGATTGGTTGTTGGCTGTATTTAAATTATATATCCTATAGACACTCCTAGTTAAGTGAAAAGGAAATCTTCAGAAATAACAGAAGATAAGTAATACAATGGGCAAGAGGTGAGTCTATTACTCAATCCAAGAGAAAAGAAAGGCTAAGCAGGACAAATGGAAAGTAGAAAATCAGAAAGAAATCCAAGTGCATCGGTAATCATGACAAGTGGAAATGGACTGACTGATTTAAAATAAAGATGATTCAAGCTGGGCTGTGGAGGAGAGGCTCAGTGAGTGTTGGCCATGCCAGCCTGAGGCACGAGCAAAGGAGTTATCCTGCCAGTCGGTCCAGAGACATGAAACCGAAGCAACCAGCAACAGAGCACAGGAAGTTCCTTTCTTCCTCTTTCTTTCTTTCTTTCTTTCTTTTTCTTTCTTTCTTTCTTTCTTTCTTTCTTTCTTTCTTCCTTCCTTCCTTCTTTCCTTCCTTCCTTCCTTCCTTTCTTCCCCTTTCTCTCTTTCTTCCTTCCTTTCTCTCTTTTTCTTTCTCCCTCCCTCCCTTCCTTCTTTCTTTCTTATTTTCTGTCAGACAGCCATAAAACTGGACTGATTTGGAGGTCATAGAAGAGAAAAAATAAATGCAGACAATGCAAAGAAAGAAATGGAAACAAAAGAAGGTTATCCCTGAGCCCCCAAGAGGAACACAGCAGGGCTGCTGGAACCAGAGTGATGGGAACATCTCCTGGAAGTGTGCGGGTAACTACAGAAAAAGAACAGCAAGGCAACACACCCTTGTCACAAGCTGGGTGTCAGTGGGTGGCTGTCCCCAAAATTCATATTCCAAAAAAACTGATTGGATGGAGCAGAACTGGGAATCTAAACAAACCCACGTCCAAGTTGCAACCTTAGCACTCATTTACCGGACAGCCCGTGGAAAACAGTGTATGTGACTGTCTAATGTGATCCGCAGTAGAATCATGATGGTAGGCAGACCCACATCCAATCCATGTATGTGACAATATAAGCAAAGGCTGAGTGTCAAGCTATAGCCCCCACCTAACATCTGCAAGCCCAGCACATTCCACAGGTTGCATAGCCCCTCAGAGGAAAGAAGAAAACATGGTGATTCTCTTGATGCATTTCTTTGTAATACATAAGTTTCATTTCCCCAAATAAGTAGACTATTTGTTTTCACCTGCAACAAGTTTCTCTTTCCCTGTTACATCACAAAGAGAATTGGAGTATTGGGGGATCACTAACCACAACCAACCAGTGACTGTTTCTGAACCCATGCACCAAGACAGGGGTTCCTATTGCAGCAAATTTTCTTTTTTGAGACAGGGTTTCTCTGTGTAGCTTTGTGCCTTTCCTGGAACTCACCCTGTAGCCCAGGCTGGCCTCAAAGATCCTCACAGAGATCCACCTGCCTCTGTCTCCCAGGTGCTGAGATTAAAGGTGTGTACCACCACCACCCGGCTGCAGTGATTTCTGTACTCTGAGGCAGATGCAGGAGACCCAATCCCCTCACCACAAGGCACATATGAATACCTTCAGTCTAATAGGAGAAGAGAGGGAGCTTCTAAGAGGGGGACACAAGCCCAAATAAAAAAACAGGGTCCCTTAGAGTTGGTGGACTCCTGGTCCTGGGGTCCCTTCTCTATTGGGAAGTCTGTAAGGCTTGCCAATAAACTTCACGTTCACCTTGCTCTGAACTATTTTTCTTATCTCTTTAATTCTTTAATAAGCAGAGGGAAAAGAACCTATCAGGCTAGCTGGTATCATACTTTCTGAGTATAGTGAAATGCAATCCACTCTCCAGGTTTCTGCAGGCTCTGTTGAGGCTCTGGTGTTCCAAATACCTACAGATTTTAGGAATGCTCCAGCCTACAGCCTGCCAGACATTTTGGAACACAAGTTTGTATGATGGCAGAGAGAAGGCTCAGAGTGGAGACCCAGAAAGCCCTAAGAGAGGGCTAAGGACAATGAGGTCACCTTTGAATGGTTCTGAGCAGACTTTGCATGATGTCTGGTGAGCAAAGAACACTACTTGGTGAATGAAAGGCCTGAAAGGTCCTCTCCAGAGCCAGAAAGTTAACAGGGACCCAAAATTCATTCCTCCAACCATGCAGAGAATATTTACAGAATGTCTATGTGCTAAGCATGCTGCTATGTGTTGGGATATGGCAGAGATCAAAGCAGGCAAAATCAGGGTTGGAAAGATGGCTGAGTAGTTAGAAGTGAGCACTTCTCTGGAAGAAGAAAGACTGGGATTAATTCCCAGCACCCACGTCAGGCAACTCAGGACAACCTGTAACTCTAGCTCAGGGGATCTGATGCGCTCTTCTGGCCTCTGAAGACACCAACATGCATGTGTACGTATACAGACACATCACACATAAATTTTAAAAAAAGAAATAATTCTTTAAATAAAACAGACAAAATAGCTGCTTTGAGCAACTAAAATTTAATAAAACACATATATTATGATAAGTGCTGCGGGAAAGAGATAAGGATAATGCAGGGAAAGGAGACATGGGGACCAGCTGTATGTGGGTAAATAGGCTCCTTGGCTTCACAGGGAGGACACGTAGGTCCCTTAGGAGGGACTAAGGAAAGCAAGGGCAGGAGTCATGTGACTATCCGGAAAAGAGCAAACCAAGCTGGGGAAGCAACACGTGTCGAGGCAGGAATGCACACACAGTGACCAGGCCCCGAGTTTTACCTGTGATGCCAAGGCCACTGTATGCGTCATGTTAAGAGACTCCTCTCTGGATATCTGCACGGAGCTCCGTTAATGTCTTAGGAGACATCACCAGTGACATGGATTCAGAGTCCCCTCAACCTCACTGCCACTCCTTGCCATGCACAGCCAGGGTCACCTGCAGTCTACCAGGCTCCCACTCATGAGGACTGACTAAAAAGCTCACATAGCCTCTAGCTCTGGTTTCCTCAGCAACCATACTTCTCTTATTATTATATTTTATTAGTTTCCTTTTCTTTTCACAGGATAAAACTATCAGCTGTGAAATCCATTTTGTTTGCTGGAAGCTGTACCACAGCGGACACTACCCAAAACAGACTCCAAGACTAAAGCTTCTCGCCTTGGTGACACATTTTCTGACCCAGCCATCCAGCCATCGTGACTATTGCTTCCCACCTAGCAACGGCCCCTAACTTTGAGCTCCTCTTTCACCTAGCAACGGCCCATAACTTTGAGCTCCTCTTTCACATTCTTTCTTTTCCCTGATTTTATTTATGCTCCTAAGTGACAAATTTCAGGCGATCTTTTGGAGCTCGCTAGAAGCTAATTTTGAGATGAGGATGTAAGAGTGTTAAAAATAAATTCATCATGAGCACAGGGGTGTCTATTTAAAATGCTGATGTTCTGTGATCTGTTGAATGCAACTGAGAAGCTGTGAATCTGCAGTGGTGAATGTCTGTCCTCACCCCACATCCTGCCTCCATCAGCACAAAGCAAGCAGTCCCTGCTTCCATTGGAAACCCAGGCTTCTGTGCTGTGACTCCTCACAGTCCTCAAAGCTTTTTCAAGGTCCTTAAATCCCTCTTAAATACCGCCTTCCACCACCACCACCATTGAACCGCTACCCTTAATTCCTTGGGCAGTCTGTCTGGATTGTCCTTGAGCTCAGCCGCCTTCCAGCATCTAAAGCCTCAACACATTGCCTTGGTACCCTCATTGATGGAATTCTCCATCACCCTTCTCTTTACCATGCCTCATTTGTGGGCATTTCTTTCTCAAAGCACTCCAGTTCTGGTGTTCTGGATTGGGTTCTAGCTCTCTAGGCTCTGAGAACTCTTTAAGGGCTTCTTAAGCACAATCTGAGTGTCCCCAGGCATGGCTGCCCATTCCTGTCACTCATTTCCAACTGATCGGCCCTATCCCCAGCTGTCAGAAGACTCACACATCCCTTAAATTGATGAATCAATAACAAATTGACTTGTTTTCACAGCCTGTGCACAGGATTTTCAGTACTGAGTTTCTTTAGTTTATCCCATTGGGGCCCCAGTTTGCCCACTGCTCACTTCACAGGCTTTTGCTCATGTGTCATCCATGGTGATACTTTCCAGGGAATCACTGATTTCTCCTGATACTGCAACTAAAGACTTGTACAGCAGCTGCCACTGGCCTCTACTATCACGTGTGTGCACTGTGCTATCACTTGCCCCACACCAGGATCTTTGAAGTTATGGATGGTTTTGTTGAGCTATGTTTCACTGCAACACAATAAATGTGTCATAGATAATAGAAGGAGGGAGACAGGAAGGGAGGGAGAGATCCTGGTTTTATAAATGGAGGAAAAAGAGAAATTGCAAAACTTGCCTAGATTCCATGGCTGGAAACTACAATCCCCAGGCCCAAGAGCACTGTGTGTGTGTTTGGGGGAGCGGGGGTGAATGCATATATGTATGTACACATGCCTGTCTAGGCTAGACATCAACCTCAACTGTTGTTTCCCAGGAGTCTCCCACCTTGTTTTCTAAGACAGAGTCTATCACTGGGACCTGGGACTTGCTGAAGGGACTAGGCTAGCTAGCCAGTCTCTCTCTCTCTTTCTCTCTCTCTCTCTCTCTCTCTCTCTCTCTCTCTCTCTCTCTCTCTCTCTCTCACACACACACACACACACACACACACACACACACACACACACACACACACAGTCTGTCTTTGCCTACCTAGCACTGGAATTGTGCATACGGACCACTACATCCAGCCTTTGAACATGGGTTATGGGGATGGAACTGGGTCCTCATGCTTGTATAGAAGGCACTTTACAAAGTGAGCTACTTCTCTGACCCCCACGCACAGCTTTAAGGTGTAGAAAGACCAGGACTCTCCTCTCACACCACAGGTGCCTAGTCCTCCAGTCGTCAATCACCTTTCTCTCTGTTTTGTTAGAAATGGCATGAGTGCGCTTTAAAAGACAAGCCAAGAAGAAAAATTCTCATGACCTCCCACTGGGATGGGGCTTTTCACCCAACTTCTTCCCATGCTTCTCCAACAGAAGAGGCAAAAGGTGTGCTGGTCTCCCTGCTGAGCGCAAAGGCCTGAAAGTACTCTTGGAGGACTCTCAGAGGACCACACGTAACCATCCCCGAAGCTTCTCCACACCACTGCTTCCAGGTGCAGGGATACAAGTGAACCTTATGTGCCGAGTCTGCTCTCAGTTTCAGAGTCTACAACGCTGTACCCTGTGGACATCTACCTACCACATTAGTGCCTACAATGGCCACATGCAATGGCCAACTGGTAACAGTGACCATTTCTATCTACCAGGCTCTGGCCATGCTTTAGAGATTTATGGGTAGGCTTTCCTTCAAGGAAGGCCTGGCCTTCCAACCGATGGGAACACAGCTATGTGACAACTTCTGGCAGCAGCCCTGCTCTACCTCAGTTTTCTACCCTGAGAAACCCAAGACCATGCTCCTCAAGGGTCCAGTTCATGGCCTTTCTAGTGGGCAACTCTATCCCTAGCTACTTCAAGGTCCGTCAAGACCTTACATGGCCTGCATTAGGGAGGAACCCCTTTTCTTCCACCCTACCATATGCTTCCCACTCTGATGCTCAACTCTCTCAACCCCTTCTTCCAAGACAGCCCAGCTGAACCAGGAGTTCTTCCTCAGCTCCTGCATCATCATTTTGCTCACCCATGATTTGTATTCTCCATTTTCTATTCTGTGATATTTCCCTGTTTATTTTTATCAGTTGGAGATAGAATATTGAATGATCAGGATAAGGAGGCAGGACCTCCAAATGTGATATCTTTGTTTACTAGGAGAGAAGTTAATTTGCTGGGGGTCACTGTTTAGATTGATGTTCTAGCCTCTAAACTCCTGGTTTGCTTCTAGTTGCCTACACCCATGGGCACAAGCCTCTGAAAGGTTACCTGATCCCTCAGCTCTTTAAAATGTCAACTGTGTTAACTCCTTCTGGGCAGTTGATTGTCAGTGTTTAAAATGATTTAGTACTGGAATATGTACATAAGATTAAGTATAAGAAGGATTACTTCTTTCCAAAATTGATTTTGTTTTTGGCTGCCATCTTAATCTCACTGCTATCTGGATAGAGACTTTCAATTCCTGAGTGAAAATAGAAAAAATTCTTTTCATGGTCAGAAGGTAAGTAAGTGGGAATTGAAGGGAGGGAGGAGGATGGAGCTAATTCCATGTGCCAATTCACAACCTGTCTTTGCAGTGGGTGTTGTGAATTAACCCCATGTTATCTACCAGGATAGTGCATGTTCCCAGCTCACATATATGTTGGTTGATGTCTCCCTTCTGTGAAGAACTTCCAAAGCACACACACAGCTGACCTCCCCGACCTACTCGACTATTAGTAACACTGACCATAAAGGGCTACGACCAGCTTTCTCCTTACCCATGGCAAGCCATTCCCTTCAGGCTTTGCCTCCTATAGGATTTCCCTACAAGTCCATGGCTCAGATACTGAAAATATACAGCACTGAAATAGTTGCAATGTGCTATAGAAGACAGGTCCATCGCTAATCATTTCATTCACATCTATTAAAGGTATGCCTTCATTGGCTTCATGCAAGACCTCAATAACCAAAGCAATCCTGAGCAAAAAAGAACAATACTGGAGGGATTACTATTCCCTATTTCAAGACACATTACAGAGCTATAGTAATAAAATCAATATGGTACTAACGCAAAAACAGACACATAGACCAATGGAAAAAAATAGATTATCTAAGCATGAGTAGATATAACTACAGCCATTTGATATTTGACAAAGACACCAAAAACATGCACTGGAGAAAATAAACCATCTTCAACTAGATGTCCATATGTCCAAGTAGATGTTTAAAGAATGAAATTAAACCCTTATTTATCTCTACACACAAAAATAAACTCCAAAAGGACCAAAGATCTCAGTGCAAAACCTGAAACTACTAGAAGAAAATACAGGCCATACCCTCTAAGATATAGATGTAGGTAAAGATTTTCGGAATAAGACTCAATTTGCTTAGGAATAACAACCACCAATTGACAAGTGGGACCTAGTTCAGTCTTTGCTCTACCCTTTGTCATAGTTGCTTCCCAACTGGGATGCAGAGAAAGAAAAATAACTTTAGTTTAAGTTGTGACTCATGGGTTTGGTTCTAAATTGAAAGATCCAAGACATTCAGAGCCTCAACGCATTAAGTGTTTCATCTTCTTTGATTTCTAGAGCCCCCTCCATGGACTCCACCTAGTCCTTTCATGTGTGTTGTTGGGTGGGTGGGATGTGGGTGTGAAGTGTTTCTTAATTGACCTGGTGCTCTCTAAATAGCCTCTGGATTATACTGTGCAGAGATAGGGCTTGGTGCTAGCAAGGAGTAGTGTCCCCAAGGAGAAAGTGGCCCTACTTTCAGTGTCCTCCCCGGGACCTACCACGATGTCTCCAGCCTCTGTGGCCCACAGACTGGCTTGTCTTGTTTCCTCAAGACCCGAGAATGCTCCCTAGTTAACTGGTTCTGTCAGGGACCTTCCTAACCCCACTCAGAAAACCCTTCATATATGCTGTGTCTATTACTGTCTTTCTTTCCCCCACAAGGTTCCTTCTCTGTGACAGGCTCATCTCTCAGCACATTCTAAGTGATATCCATACCAGGGAGTATCCAAAACAAACTCAGGAAAGCCAGATCGACCCTTCCCTACTCTGGACATTTGGCTTCTTCTGGACCCACTTCCATCTCCCTTCAGCCTACACCTACCAGGACTAAGATTCACAGGATATTCTATTTACCCATCCTGATTTTTTAAACATTTCCAAAGTTCAAAACTCTATAACCAATTCTACCAGGTTTTATGTTTTTTACATCAAGCAGGCAGCTATAATAACTCAGAGCATTTTTATCTTGACAAATACCTTTCTAGCCAGTGCCTCTCATCTCTCATCACAGTAAGACTGCCTATCAAACTACTGGGGAAACCTCAAGGCACACCAAAAGAGTCTTTATTCCACTCATGGGCCAGAAGGCTGGTGGGGTCAGGTGATTATCTGGGTCTTGCTAGGCTTGGAGAGAACTCAGGAGGAACTCTTACATCACCAGGGATGTGGATGTGGCTCATGTGGGTTGTTTGTCCCAGCTTCTCAATTTTCTCTTCTGTCCCATGTGACCAACAGGGGTCTTAGGCACATTTTTCTCAGAGTAGTAGCAGAGTGCAAGAGGAACCCAAACACATGTGTGTATTCCCACCTTCTGTAGGTTTCAGAAGGTGTGCTAGCATCCATTAGCCAAATCAAGTCACATGAGGGGAAAAATCAAAACTATACTCTGCCAAATGAAGAGGTACTGAGTACTGAAGATCAGACAGGTAAGGTTGTTAAGAATTGGGGAGTGAAAAGCTGGACAAAAATGGATGTCCTGAATGCTGACTATTTCAAATGACTCTTGTAGCACATCTTTTTCCATGGTCTCACTGATCACAGCTTTGGACCAGGTTGAAATGCTATCTCTGTTAAGGTATGACCTACTTAAGACCAGGAATTGTAAACAGAGATTGAGCATGGCCCTGCCCCTGGTCTTTGCAGTGGGTACTACAATTTCCCAATAGGTGTCATCACATAGTCCGTACCCTAAGGCTTTGAGTGACATGGGGCACACTTCTTGTTTCAGGAGAACTCATATCCCTCTGAAAGGATGGAGTTCATCAATGAACAATATTCTGCACACAGGAATTTGAGATGGCTCTATCTTGGTAAAGCTTGGAGCATCTGTGGGCTTGAAGGAGAAGCCAGGGCTTATTCTAAATATAAATGAGAGGCCACAGAACCACAGTCCATGGGCAGACACAAGGAGGGAAGCCAGTCTACCCCAAAGTCAGACAGCAGAAGATGGGGAACAGAATCAGGCCCTACCTCTGACCACTCACAATAGTAGACAACCCACATGCCCACAGCATTCTTCCCAGATTCCCTACACTTTTTATCCTACTTCATTTTCCCTGCAGTATTTATTACCTGAACTGTGTGTATTCATCTACTGCGGTGAATCCATATTTCCACACCAGAGTGCAAGCTCCCTTGGGTAGACTCTGCTTTCTTTGCTGTGCCATCATCATTAAACAGACTCAGTAAAACTGTGCTGACTACATGAACACACAGGTAGATTGTGGAGCTCAGCTTACGTTGAATTTCTACTTCTCACCGCTGAAAAAATCCAGAGATGCTGTCAGACCACTCCAGCTGAATGAATATTGATGGGGCGGGGCGGGGGGGGGTGTCTATGAGAGCAGAAAACATAAGGGCTGCTATCAGATACCAAAGTCTTCATAAGGGAGAGCATAGTGTTCATTCTCTGTGGTTCCGGAAGGGGAAGTTGGATTAGGACTTGATGTAAGGAAACGTCTCCTCAGAAGCTGTTCCTGATGATTTGTGCTGACAGTCGGCAGCAGGCTTCCTGTCACTTGGGCAACAGGTTAATCTTCCCAACCAATGGAAACCAGGCAAAGCACGCTGCACAGTGACAAGTCAGCTGCTGGATGATTTCCTGTAGGGAATGTGTGACTCCAGCCTTCTCTCTGGGGGCCCCCAGACTGCGTGTGCATCTGAAGACCTGAACAGGTGGGGCTGTCTCTCCTTCGCATATAGGTTTTGTAAAGCTTTTATCTTGTCCCATTCTAGCTTTGGGGCCTAGAGTCCCGTGTTTCCAAGAAAGGCAGGTCAGATAAATTAACTATCCTGAGATTACACTTATAAAGTGCTCATCTGTGACATATTTCTGAACCAAAGTCTTCAATTTAATATGAATTTCAGAATTCAGCGTACACCATAAGGGATGCATTACCATTGCCCTTGTTTTCCAGGTAAAGTAATAAACACTCAAAAGGCTTATTAAGTATTTCTAAGGTCAAAAGATGAAATTCTAAAGCCTGGAAACTGAGCTGTTACCCATGACTCCAGTGTCAAGCTACAGCTTATGTACTATCTGAGAAAACTCCTTCATCCTACAATATCTTGATAGGTTCTTCCAGATCTGGGGACTAGGAGCCCCCTTCCACTGCAAGCTATATAGTTAGGATTCCAGACTTCACAACTAACTAGCCAGTAAGAAAGACATCCCACCCTGCAGGGCTCTCGAAGCTAACTACTCAAGTACTGGAGAATCTCCCTATAGGTTTGTGTTTCTCCAACATTCCCTGCCTTACCCTGTCTTTGCATATTCCTGACACCAAAACAGCAAGAGGGGCTGGACCAAGGCAGGTGGGCTGGATAACAGGGTGAGCTCCCTTTTTACACATTAAAACCAGGGGCTTATCACTCTGAGTTTGTGTAGCTTGTATCAGGTGGCCCACAGCTAGCCAGTGTCAGAGCCAAGTTTTTTAATTGAGCGTAAGGGAATCCAACAGCCTACTCCTCTTTCCCTCTCCTGATCACCATCCAGTGTTTTTCCACCGATATTGTTTTGGAAAAGATAGATTTGAGATTGCAGTTCCACTTTATTCATATTTAAAGGTATACAGAGTCTCCTAATTAGAATTGTTGGGAGAATTATTAGAGCTACTATTTGTTCACCTTCTTTCATCCTGGTTCCTACCCCTACCCCAGTAAATGATCAGAGAAATAATTTTGCAAAGACTATGAGGTTTCCTCTTCTGATCTTGGTTATTATGTTAGCTACTGCACAGTAATGTCCCACAAAATCCCCTACATCTCAAAAGCTTAAGGCAATGATTATTGACTGCTGTGGGTATAGGGGTTAGTTTTCAGGGAGGAAGAGGCTTGGCTGTGAACTACTGTTTCTGAGGGTTGCCTCACTTAGACAGGTTTCATCCAGCTCCCTCTGCTTCATGCATGAGACTGTCCAATGCATCTCATGCTTTTGTAGACACTCTCACAGGCCTTCAGACAGCACAAGCACAAGAAAGCACACTGGAACACCTGAATATCCTCCATTCTCTACTCACATAGGTGCGTTAATGGTCTACCAACCAATGTATATCACATGATCAAAGTCAAGGGTGAGTAAAATATAACCCATCCATAATGGTGGCAGCATGATGCTAGGGCTACCACCACAAAACATCAGATGCTGACAGACTAAAGCAACAAAATTTTTTTCCTGGCAGCTCTCCAGCTGGGAATCTAATATCCAGGTGTCAGCAGGATTGGTGCCTTCTGAAGCCTTTTTTCTTGGGTTGCAGAAGGCCATATTCATGCTGAGCTCTGAGGTGGCCTTTTCTATACACTCACAAGCTATGGGTGCTAGTTAAGTCCTTTGTTTCTTGCTGGATTTGTTGTTGTCACTTCTTTATTGTTATTTGTGTTGCTGTTACAGTCCATGGTGCTAAGAATCAAACACAAGGCTTTGTACACATTAGGCAAGTACTCTACAACTGAGCTAAATATACCCCCAACCTACTTCCTCGTTAAAAATGAAGACAGCACTGTTGTCCTTATAAAAACCATATTGGATTAGAACTCTACCCAGGAGACTTTCCATCGCTTCTATAGAGACATTGTCTCCAAAAACAATTATACTTCAGCCACTGCTTCGGCACAGAAATTTGAGGAAAATACAGTTCAAGGCATACATAGTATTAGTGAGTCGCTCTGAACAATAAAGCTTGGTTTCCCTTTAAGTGTTTCTGCAGCTTGGAGCCTGACAAAGCACAGTTCCAAGTTCCGACTCCATCACTCATCCGCCATACAACAACCTTAGAAAGATAACCTTTCCCCCACTTATCACATTAGAATTATAATAATAATGAACTCATACATTTGGTAAAAGTGGAATGAAAGAATTAATTTTATAAAAGCATGTATCACAAGATTTTGCTCAAAGTAATTGCTCAAGAAATGTCACTGGTGTCAAGGTTCTTTGCAGTAGAGAAACTTTACTTTACACAGGGAGGGAGGCCGCATGGGCTGTGGCACAGCCCACGTGCCTTCCCTATCAAGGCCTGGATTCTCTCCTGCAGCAAATTCTATTTTCCCAAATCCATCTTCCTTCAATCTGTTTCTGCAATATGGTGACTCTTTTTAAAAAGTCTACTTAACATTTCTCTGCCAATAAATTAGAGACCAGAAAGAGGATAGCACACACTTGCCTTTCTAGACACTTTGCAGATGGCTTGCTGCCTTGAAGCCATGGCATGGCTGTGGTGGCCTCAGCAGAGAATCTCAACTTTTCTCTTGCTTTGTGGGAAGCCAGTGGGCTCAAAAGATCAGAGTGCTGGGGCTAAATGTGGCCCTTTGGGAGTTTCTCTGAGACTCTGGAGTTCTGGATATGTAATCAAAAAGAACTTTCAGAACTTAGCAGTGGCTTCTCAGAATCAGGTTGTTTGGTTCACAGGCTATGGGCTGTGGGGAGTCTGATGAGTCCATGACCATCTCCCAACGCCTGTACAAAGGAATTGCTATCCATCCAACCCTGCCAGCATCAATTCTTTCAAAAGCCAGTCTTTGCATGTGGGGTGTGCGTGTGGGTGTGCATGTGTGTGTCCACATTCACACTTGTTGGTATATGTGTCTATGTGTGTATATCTATGTGTGTGTCTGTGTATGTCTATGCATATATATGTCTATGCGCGTGTTTCCACATTCACATGTGTTGATACATGTGAGTTTATGTGTGTATATCTGTATGTATATGTGTGTGTATCTGTGTGTGTGTCTATATGTGTGTGTGTCTATATGTGTGTGTATATATGTCTGTCTGTCTGTGTGTGTATTTCTATGTATATGTGTCTGTGTGTGTATATGTCTATGTGTATATCTGGAAGCTAGAGGTCAACTTTTGACATCATTCCTCAGAAGCCGATCACTTTGTTTTTTGAGATAAAGTCCTTCACTGGGACCTAGGGCTCACTGATTAGTCTAGGTTGGATGGTTAGAAAGACTCTCCAGTGTTGAGAACACAGAACATGTACCATAGTGCCCAGGTTTTATGGAAAATTAAATTCAGGTCCTCATGTTTGCACAGCAAGAACTTTAGGAAGTGAGCTACCTCTCCAGTCCTCAAATTACTTTTCACTGTTATGTTCAGTGGTCTTTAGGTTCTTAGATCCCTCCCACCAACAAGCTCATCATAGTAAGGGTGGGGCCAGGAACACAGGGATGAGAACACAGTGTGCTTTTCTTCTCTACTTTACAGTCACACCTTAGTTAATGAGCAGTCTCCCTGAACAGGAGACATTTTCCCCCTATAAACAAGATGTTTACACTGATACTCTTATTAAAGTATCAAAATCCAATAGGTGTGCATGCTGCAGTTAGAAGCTAGAGACAACACTGGATGTGAAAGGAAATATTCAAGAACAACTTCTACAAAGGTTAACGCCTGCATGAAAAGATGTCAGGATATGGAAAGAAAAAATACCTGGAGAGAAACATGTCTGCAAGGTGATAGTAGTCACCAGACAGACAGCACCAGCAGCTTAGGGACTGGTTGGGAATGTAAACTATCAGGTCCTAATCCAGACCCACGAGCTTAGACACTTGGTCCTGAGTTGGTGGTGCTCTTTGGAAAGGTTATGGAACCTGGAGGGACAGCCTTGCTAGAGGAAGCACTTGACAGAGGGGAAGGCTTTAAGAGCTCATCCCACCTTTATTGACCTGTCCCTTGCCTCCTCCATGCAAGTGAAATGTGGTCAGCCAGCTTTCTGCCCTGTCTTTGCTGTCGTGAGGGCACTATTTTCTGGAACTGTAATTAATAGACTTTCTTCCTTAAATTGCTTTGGTCATGATGTTTTATCATCACAACAGAAAAGTGACCAACATGGCTAGGCTAGCTGGCCAACAAGCATCAAGGACCCACCTGTTTCCACATCCCTAGCCCTGAGATCACAAGAGTAAGCCATCACTCCTGGAATTTTATGATGGGCACTGGGGATCAAACTCAGGTCTTCTTCCTTTCCCTGAAAGCATCTTCCCATATGAGCTATTGTCTCAGCCCCCAAACTTCATGAGTTCTGTTTTGATAATCCTTCCAGTGATTATGATGCTGCTAGAGTTTGAGAACCACTGCTCTGGAGAGTGGCATGCTCCCAGAACATCTTGCCCTCACCAGGGACTTATCTGGACTATACAGAATCCCTATCTGGGACCATCCAGGAAATTCAGGACAAATTAACCACAGCCTTCCTCATGGCCTCCACATAGTCATCCTGGTCATAAGAGGGCTACTATTCCCAAATGAGAAGAAAAACAGAAATAAGACCAAGGTGTCTGTCTTAGTCACTGTTCTGTTGCTGTGAAGAGACACCGTGACCAAGACAGCTGTTATAAAAGAAAACATTTAATTGGAGGCTTGTTTACAGTTTCAGAGGCTTACACTATTATCATAATGGCAGGAAGCATGGTGGCATACAAGCAGGTGTTGGAGCAGTAGCTGAGAGCTTCATGGTAATCCATAGGCAGAGAGAGACACTGGGCCTGGATGGACTTCTGAAACTTCAAAGCCCACCCCCAGTGACACACTTCCTCCAACAAGGTCACACCTCCTAATCCTTCTAATCCTTTCAAACAATTCCACTCCCTGATGACTAAGCATTCAAATATATGAGCCTATGGGGGCCATTCTTAGTCACACTACCACAGTATCTACGAGAAGACATTCAAATTTGCTAAAGATGTTTGGGCTGGGGAAAGTCAAAACCCTCACCTTTCCTTTCCCATATATGTGTCCCTGCATAACTTGCCAATTCTCAGAAGCATTTAGAATGAACTTAGAACTCCTAAGGAAGATATTTAATGTTCTAAAGACCTGAGAAAATCTGTAGTCTGACTGGTCTCCCCAGCCCCTCAAGTACACAGCCTTGGGTTCAGAAATGAGGAACGTGTTCCTCTGGGATAATCAGTTTAATGTGTGTGTGTGTGTGTGTGTGTGTGTGTGTGTGTGTGTGTGTGTGTGTGTGTGTTTATGATAGTCACTGGACCTCAATGCTTTTCCCTGAAGTTATTGGGTAGAGGTGTACCTCAGAGGTGGAAGACTAGCCTAGTGTGTATGAAGCACTTCCACCCTCAGCATTGCAAACACATGCAGACATAACAATTAAGCACAAGATCTACAAATTTGGTGGTCATTAAATTCAAGGTACTGATAAATGAGTACACGTCCAGATAAGTTGTCAGCACAAAGGTAGTGTGTTTTCCATAGGAACAAGGTATGTGGTACACAGATAAAACAAATAAATAAGAATATATATGCTCTGTTGCATTCATTTTCTAACAAACATAACAAATTATTGTGGTTTTTTAAAAAAATCAGTCACTTATTAGCTTGCAGTGATGTGGGTCAGAAGTTCAGAAGCAGCTTACCTGGGTTCTCTCCCGGGAGTCAGAAAGAGTTAGAATCGATGGGTCAGCAAGGCTGTATATCTGTCCTAGTCATGGTTACTTATGCTGTGATGAAACATTTTTAGTAAAATCAAGTTGGGGAGGGAAGGGTTTATTCAGTTTACACCTTCACATCACTGTTCATTGCTGGAGGAAGTCAGGGAAGGAACTCAAACAGGGCAGGAACCTGGAGGCAGGAGCTAATGCAGAAGCCACGGGGGAGTGCTGCTGACTGGCTTGCACTTGTGGCTTGCTCGACCTGCTTTATTATAGAACCCAGGACCACCTACTTTAATCACTAAGAAAATGCCCCACAGGCTTGCCTACCCCAATCTTATAGAGGTGTTTTCTCAACTGAGGCTTCCTCCTCTCTGATGACTCTAGCTTGTGCCAAGTCAACATAAAACTAGCCAGCACAACTGACCCCTTGTCAATTTTACATACAAACACTCCACTGTTAAGCCACAAACTTTCCTTTCTTATTCATTCCAAAGATTACACATTAATAAAGACATCACAATATAAAACATTTACAAACTTAAAAAGTCCCACAACCTTACAAATTAAAACACTTTAAAAGTTGTCTCTTTAAAAACATCCAGTCTCTTTTAATATCCGAATTCTCTGTGAAACCCCCAAATATCTCTCTCTCCCTCCCTCCCTCCTTCTCTCTCTCTCTTTCTCTCAAGTTGAAAGTCTCTCAACTGTGGGCTCCTATAAAATAAAAAATAATTTAAGTACTTTCTTACTTCAGCAGGGAAGAACCAGGGCACAGTCACAACCTGAACCAAGCAAAACCAAACTCCAACAATGTAAATAACTCCATGTCCAATAGCTTGGATTCACCCGTGATTTTCTGGGCCCCTCCAGAGGACTTGGGTCATTTCTCCAGCTCTGTCCTCTGCAGCACACACAGCTTGTCCACTAAGATCAGGCAAGCTCCACTCTACCACTCATGCTGTTCTTAGTAGTCATCCCATGGTACTGTAGCTTCCAAAATGCTGGGATCTCTTGCTGCAACTTCACCACTAGTCTCTCCTGGGCTCTCTTCATGATGCCAAGCCTTAAATTCTCTGTGTGAACCTTTTAATCCTGAACTTTCAACTGCTACTGAGGCTGCACCTTCACTAATGTCTTCCCCTGGCCTCTCACACTGCCAAGTCTCAGCTGCTCTCCAAGACCCCTTCATGCCTTCAAAACCAGTACCACCTGGGTGACTCTTACTCTGCCCAGTTCCATTGCCAGTTTGAGGTACAACCTTGTCCACCTCCAGAACACAGCTTCTGTGTACTGATTCTGAGGAAACACTTCCCAGAAGATTTCATCTCAATGATGTGGTCTCTTCTTAATCACCACCAATTTCTTAGCTTCAGCTAACCAGCTTCAATTGTCCCAGAAACACAAAGGTTTCCAATGGTGCTGGTCTCCTGCTGATCAAGGATGCTTCTTTAGTCCCAGCTGACCAGAATTACAAACACTTAATTCAAAATTTCAAACAGCCATGATAGTCTTTAAACTTCCCTCTGAAACTTCACAAGGCAGGCCTCCGTCTTCTACATTGCTCTCATCATTCTTATCTTCCAAGCTCCTACAGAATAGCCCTCTGAGCTCTCAACACTCAATGGCTTTTCTAGTCCAAAGTTCCAAAGTCCTTCTACAATCCTCCCAAAAGCATGGTCAGGTCTATTACATCGATAACCCACTCTGCTGGTACATCTGTGTCCTAGTTAGGGTTACTATTGCTGTGATGAAACACCATGACCACAGGCAAGTTGGGGAGGAAAGCACTTATTTGGCTTATGCTTCCACTGTTCATCATTGAAGGAAGTCAGGACAGGAACTCAAGCAGGGCAGGAACCTGGAGGCAGGAGCAGATGCAGAGGCTTTGGAGGAGTACTGCTTACTGGCTTGCTCCTCATGGCTTGTTCAGCCTGCTTTCTTATAGAACCCAGGACCACCAGCCCAGGGATGGTACCACCCACAATGGACTGAACCCTCCCACATCAATCGCTAATTAAGAAAATGCCCTACAGGCTTATCTACAGCCTGATCTTATGGAGACATTTTCTCAACTGAAGCTCCCTCCTTCTGAATAACTCTAGCTTGTGTCAAGTTGACACAACCAGCCAGGACAGTGTCTTTCCAGATGCTCTGAAGAAGAAGTCCCTTCCAAGAGCACTCAGATCGTTGGCCAAAATTCATTTCCCGAGACTCTAGAGACTCTAGACTGAGCTCCTGGTGTCCTCAGTCCTGCCAATGAGGACAGTTCTCAGCTCCCAGAGACCACATACCTTCCTTATTTTATGGCTCTCCTACCTTAAAAGGAGCAAGAGAGATCTCTCTTGCACTTCAGATCTGTGGCTTCCTTTCTCTGAAATCTAGATCCAGTTGAAATTGCTACTGCAATTAAGTCAGCGGGAATGATCTCCTCTTCGATTAACTGTTAATCAACTTACTAGTTAAGTAATGAACACTTAAGTATGGAGTGAACTGATTCTTTAAGTAGCATTAGCTGCAGAGGAGAAGCCCTTTTATATGTAATATGAGGACCACCAAAAGTCAAATCCCATCATTTTCTCAGCACTGGAGGGCTGGGTATCATTAGATAATCTTATTTAAGTTATTTTTAACAATTTACATATATATACTACACATACTGTATACTCTCATCCTTGCCTGCCTGCTATCCTTGCCCAACCCCGTCCCCACTCCCTACAAATCTCTCTCACACATCCCTGTGTATCCATTTTATTTTGTGACCCACTGAGATTAAAAGGATGATCTGTGTGACTGTAGGTTGAAAGCTATCCATTGGTACTTGGTGGGTTCAGCAGAGGGTCTACAACTAAAGACAGTGATTCCCCATGACCCGCCTCTGCAGAAAAGCACAATAGTTGATGGTCCCTTATCAAAAACAAGAACAGAAAAAAAGAACTTACCAGATAGGAAATCCAGGAGAGCGACAGACAGCCAGGGACCATCTTTTGGAGGTCAAGTACTTTACAAAGCAGAGACTCAAGCAAAAGGAATTCCCATATAGCTAATAAACAAATGTCTCGTATGAGAGAAAGGGGATGAACCAGAAACTCTGCTGAGTCCAGAAAGCAAGAACATCAAAAGAACCACACCAGTTACTAGTAGCATAGGAATTTCTGCAACCACCATTACTGTCCACTCACCCTCAACCACCATTACTGTCTACCCACCCTCAAGCACCATCACTGTTTACCCACCCTCAACCACCATCACTGTCTACCCACCCTCAACCACCATCACTGTCCACCCACCCTTAACCACCATCACTGTCCACCCACCCTCAACCACCATCACTGTCTACCCACCCTCAACCACCATCACTGTCCACCCACCCTCAACCACCATCACTGTCTACCCACCCTCAATTACCATCACTGTCCACCCACCCTCAAGCACCATCACTGTCTACCCACCCTCAACCACCATCACTGTCTACCCACCCTCAACCACCATCACTGTCTACCCACCCTTAACCACCATCACTGTCTACCCACCCTTAACCACCATCACTGTCTACCCACCCTCAAGCACCATCACTGTCTACCCACCCTTAACCACCATCACTGTCCACCCACCCTCAAGCACCATCACTGTCCACCCACCCTCAAGCACCATCACTGTCCACCCACCCTCAAGCACCATCACTGTCTACCCACCCTTAACCACCATCACTGTCTACCCACCCTCAACCACCATCACTGTCTACCCACCCTCAACCACCATCACTGTCCACCCACCCTCAACCACCATCACTGTCTACCCACCCTCAACCACCATCACTGTCCACCCACCCTCAACCACCATCACTGTCTACCCACCCTCAATTACCATCACTGTCCACCCACCCTCAACCACCATCACTGTCTACCCACCCTCAACCACCATCACTGTCTACCCACCCTTTACCACCATCACTGTCCACCCACCCTTAAGCACCATCACTGTCTACCCACCCTTAACCACCATCACTGTCTACCCACCCTCAACCACCATCACTGTCTACCCACCCTCAAGCACCATCACTGTCTACCTACCCTCAACCACCATCACTGTCTACCCACCCTCAACCACCATCACTGTCTACCCACCCTCAACCACCATCACTGTCTACCCACCCTCAACCACCATCACTGTCTGTCTACCCACCCTCAACCACCATCACTGTCTGTCTACCCACCCTCAACCACCATCACTGTCTACCCACTCTCCCAGTAAATGTTGAGACAAGAAGGAAAAACAGTCATCATACTCTCTTCTCCAAAGGAGGGTAGTACAAACACAAGGCTCATCAAGATGGTGGAAATCATATTTAGATAAAGATTGAGTTGATTCATGTCTAGAATTATACATTTTTTCCAGAATTACAGCTGTGGTTTTATTTTTTTCATTTTTTTTCCTTAAGTAGCCATTAGATTCTAAAGAGCAAACAGAAAGTCATGAGAACTTATCTGCGGGGTAGAAGTTTTCTCTTGGGAATAAAGACTAAAGGGATAGTGGGTATGAGAAAGAATGGAAGAAGCAGAGGAGGAGGTCAGGAAGAGGAGGTAGGGAGGAGGAAAACACCAGCAGTAGTAGAATCAGCTCCATCTTGGCCTCACCCTAAGCATGGGTGTCCCTCAGATTTGTGATTGCATACTTATGATGGATGCCTCCCAGACTTCGAGACCTAGAGTGACTTACCAAGTCACAACTCATAAGGGGTTGGGATTGAAAATCAGGTCTCCCTATCCCCCAGAGTTACTTTCATGCCATTACCACATCAAGTAGGAATTTTGATTATAGGGACATCTATATGGTGGCTGGAAAGCAGGCCCTACTGGCTAGAGCTACAATGAGCCTGCCCAGTGAGTAGCTCTCACCACACCCTTTTCCTGCAGAAGGGTCCTCTTCAGGCTACAGGATCCAACAGGGTTTCAGTGAAGTGTCTCAGCTCTTTAAAGGGGCCTCAACCATGCTTCCTAAATAGAATTCCAGAGTCAGGCTTGCCTTTCCAAGAATAGGAATTAAAGACTCTTTACAGTGGGGAGGAAAATCTAGGGTCTCTTGCATAATCTGTTCTTGACTGGGGTGGGGATGGGTTAACTTGAGACAACTCAGTCTCACCAGGGAGAAAACAAACACATGGTCTCCAGTTTTCATCTTTTGACCCAAAAGCAGCCAACACAGTGTATTGAGAGAGGAATGAGAAAAGACAAAGAAAAAGTGCCTGCTCCATGGCCCTTTCTCCTTTCTGCCTAGGGACAAACTTCCATGAGGCAGGAAGTGAGTTTCAGAGAAGTAAGGAGACTGTTGCCAGCCTCTCCCTCCAGGCACTGAGGAGCCAGGATAACCCCAGGATGCTCTTTAGCATTACTCTTAAAAGGTCTTATTAATAAAAACAAACCGGGAACCAGGTGTTGGGGTGAATGCTGAATGATCAGAGAAACAGAACAAGCCACATCCTCACCATGCCAGTTCCTCAGCTGTTCTTGTTTCCTCAGACTGAAAGCCTCTGAGGATGGATCTCAGCTGAACTGCTGCTAAAAGCCTAAAAGTTTAACAGAGCCTAAAAAACCTCTAGTTCCTGGTCCTCATGCCTTATATACTTTTCTGCTTCCTGCCATCACTTCCTAGGATTAAAGGTGTGAGTCACCATGCCTGGCTGTTTCCAGTGTGGCTTTGAACTCACAGAGATTCGGATGGATCTCTGCCTCCAGAATGCCACCATTTTCTGGTCTCTATGTCTATCTAGTGGCTGTTCTGTTTTCTGATCCCAGATAAGTTTATTAGGGTGCACAATATATTGGGGGACACAATATCACCACATGCTCTTCAGTTAAGAGAGACTCAATGGGGAAACTGGGGAAAAAGAGCAGTGAAAATCAGAAGAACGAGGGCAGAGGAGAGTAGACGTGTGGCCTGCAAAACTGGGTTTTAGATACATTTCATAAGCCCCTGGGGAACTCTACTCATCGGAACGGCTCCCTCAGATTGTTCTGGAAGATTAAATGAACCATATTTACAGAAATCTTGACATCCAGTTGCCTTAACTTTGATATTTGTCACCAAATCATGCTCTACTATTTGATTATTGCCCTAGGAAATGAGATATTTAAATTTCTCAAGAATCATACACAAAATTCAATCTGAGTCCATTATGATATTTGGAATCAGTGAAAAACCCATGCACCATGCCTTGGCCTCTTCTATCCCTGAGTTTGTGCATTTTATATGAGAAAAAAAGTCAGTCATCAAGACTGTTCAATAACCCTGTCCTCAGGCTGGCAGCCAATATGCATCTCCCAGAAGGAAAATGGAATTTTTTCTGGCTCCCTCCTCTGTGGACTCCAAACAGGAAGTAAGAGGAAGCAGCAACAATTTCACATTAACCATGAACATAAAAGCAGGGTGTTCCATCCATAGTACTTCCCAGCAGAACACCTCTATGACGTGGATCTCAACCTGTGGGTCATGACCCCTTTGGGGGATCAAATGACCCTTTCAAGGGTTCACCAGAAAACACAGATATTTATATTACCATTCATAACAGGAGCAAAATTACAGTTGTGAAGTAGCAATGAAAATAATTTTATGGCTGGGGTCACCACCACATGAGGAACTATATTAAAGGGTCGCAGCCTTAGGAAGGTTGAGAACCACTGGTCTAAAAGGAAAGGGGAAAGCAAGACATAGTTGGCGGTAAACTCTCTCTCAGACTGTGGGACTCACCTGAGCTGACAGAGTGACTCATGTGAAGATCCTCTTAGCCTATTTTCAGCAAGGGCATAATGTGTGGCTAGGCCCAGACTTCTATCTGTACAAGAACCAGCCTTACGTAAAATGCTCTCAACTCTCCTTGGCTAACCAAGTCTTAAAAGTATTTATTTCACCATTTTTAGTTATGTGTACACACACATGTCCAGACATGTATGTGAGTGTGTATGAATGTGTGTGAATACATATGTGTGCAGTACCTGTGGAGACCAGAGGCCTCAGATCCCCTGGGGATGGAGTTACAGGCATTTGTGAGCCACCCAACATGTGTTCTGGGAACAAAACTTAGGTCCTCTGGAAGAGCAGTACATGCTCTTGCCCACTGGGCAGATGGCTGTCCAGCCCAGTACTGTAACTTCACCATATGTTAAGAATGCTCATATGGGGGCTGGAGAAAGGGTTCAGTGGTGTAGAAAACTAGCTGCTCTTTCAGAGGACCCAAGTTAGGTTCCCAACACTCACACAGTGGCTTACAACCATAACTACAGTAACTACAGTTCCAGGAATCCAGGCACCTCTCTGCCTCATCCCAGATACCACATACACACAGTGTACACACATACATGCAGATGAAACACCCACATACATAAAATAACAATAAATGAACTCTCAAAATGAGAATTTTTATAGTTAACAACTGTTTGTATCCACAAAGAATAAGACCAAAATACTGCTTTAGTCAGAGTAGTTAATACCAGCTGCTTCAACAGACCCACCATTTCTGTGATATAATGCAAGCATGTTTATCATTTACACTCAGAGTCCAGTATAGAACCTATTTCCTTCTCTGATCTTTAGTTACACAATCTGAGACCCAGGGTCTTCCCTGGAGGATTGTGTGGAATAATCTCAACAGTCAGTACTGTCCAGAACTTCTGCCCATGGGCCAGAACTCAGCTATAATGCCCTAACTTAACTGTATGGAAATCTGGGAGACACGGAGAAGCACAGGGATGATTTATCAGTTTTGACATGGATAAACAGATGGATAATGATGATGCAATTGACTGAGTATTTGAGTTATAATAAAGGTATGACTGTTGCATGACAGTAGTTTCTGCCTGACAGGTCTAAAAACAGTCCGTGGGAAAGGAGACACGTGAAAAGTCACAGGAAAAGAGCAACAGCAAGGTAGATGGAGAGATGAGAAAGGTTCCTGTGGGTTTCTCCTAGCTTGGCCAAGCTAAGCACATTATCAAATTCAGCATCTCTGTCACACTGTACGCAGAAAGTATATGTAGTAAAAGCCAAAAGTATCAATAAGACCTAATGCCAAGGTTCTGAGGAAATCCTCAGAGGCACAGTGAAGGTGTACATGAATCTAGAATCCACACCAAGACCTGGGGAATAAGTCTATCCAAAGTGTGATCAGGTACGTGAGCTGGATTTATGCAGAACCTCAGCTAGTAAGTCAGGACTCCACATTACCTGACTCCATAACAAAGTCAACAGTCATGGAGGGTGCAAACCGTGGCAATATTAGGATGTGTTCCCTCATTGCAACACCACATAGAAGAAGAGAGCTGTGGCTTGGAGAGCAGGACAGCCCTGTGTAGCAGGCTTTCTTGGACAGCCAGCCCCCAAATTGTGACACAGAGACTTATTATTAATTATGAATGCTCGGCCTTAGCTTAGGCTTGTTTCTAGCTAGCTTTTTTTTTTTAACTTAAATTAACTCATTTCTATTCATCTATGTGCTGACTCAAGGTTCATTTACATTACCTACATGCTGTCCATTCTGCTTTCCTACTTCCTCTGTATCTGGCTAACTGGCTGGCTCCTTTTTTTCTCTGCTCGCCAGCCCCACCTATCTCTCCTCTGCCTAGCTTTCTGGTCATCTCTTTCAGTACTTTCCCCCTCCATCCATTCTCCAACATGATCCCTCAAGTTACCATCGCCACCTGCCCACCAATCCACTCAGGAGATCTTTCCTATTTTTTCTTCCCAGGGAGATCCATGTGACCCCACCTTGAACCCTCCTTGTCACCCAGCCTCTCTGGGTCTGTGAATTGTAGCATGGTTATCCTTTACTTTACAGCTTATATCCACTTATGAGTGAGTACATACCATGTTTGTCTTTCTAGATCTGGGTTACCTGACTCAGGATGATTTTTTTTCTAGTTCCATCCATATGCCTGCAAATTTCATGATGTCTTTGTTTTTAACAGCTGAGTAATACTTCATTGTGTAAATGTGTAATTTACATTCTTCCATTGAGGAGCATCTAGGTTGTTTCCAGGTTCTAGCTATTACTAATAAAACTGCCATGAACATAGGTGAGCAAGTGTCCTTGTGATATGATTGAGCATCCTTTGGGTATGTACCTAATAGTAGTATAGCTGGGTCTTGTGGTAGATTGATTCCCAATTTTCTGAGAAACCGCCATATTGATTTCCAAAGCGGCTGTACAAGTTTGCATTCCCATGAACAGTGGAGAAGTATTCCTCTTGCTCACATCCTCTCCAACATATGATGTCATTTGTGTTTTTGATCTTAGCCATTCTGACAGGTGTAAGATAGAATCTAGAGTCATTTTGATTTGCATTTCCCTGATGACTAAAGATATTGAACATTTCTTTTAAGTGTTTCTCTGCCATTTGAGATTCTTCTGTTGAGAATTCTCTGTTTAGATATGTACCCACTTAATTGGATTATTTGGATTTTGATGTCTAGTTTCTTGAGTTCTTTATATATTTTGGAGATCAGTCTTCCATCAGATGTGGGGTGGTGAAGCTCTTTTCCCATTCTATAGGCTGCCATTTTGTCCTATTGACAGTGTCCTTTGCCTTACAGCAGCTTCTCAGTTTCACGAGGTCCCCTTTGTTAGTTGTCAGTCTTGTGCTTGTGCTACTGGTCAGGAAGTGGTCTCCTGCCACTGCATTCAAGACTATTCCCCACTTTCTCTTCTATCAGATTCAGAGTAACTGGATTTATGTTAAGGTCTTTGATCCACTTGGATTTGAGTGTTGTGCAGGGTGATAGATATGGATCTATTTGCATTCTTCTACATGCTGACATCCAGTTATGCCAGCACTATTTGTTGAAAAAGCTTTCTTTTTTCCATTGTATAATTTTGGCTTTTTTTTTGTCAAAAATCAGGTGTCCATAGTGTGCAGATTTATATCTGGGTCTTTGATTCATTTCCACTGATCCACCTGTCTATTTTTATGCCAATACCATGCTGTTTTATTACTGCAGCTCTGTAGTAGAGCTTGGGATTAGGGATGGTGATGCCTCTAGAGGCTCTTTTATTGTACAGGATTGTTCAGCTGTCCTGGGTATTTTAGTGAGTATGAAGCTGAGTATTGTTCTCAATACATATGAAGTTGAGTATTGTTCTTTCAAGGTCTGTAAAGAATTGTATTGGAATGTTGATGGTGACTGCATTGAATCTGTAGATTGCTTTTGGTAAGATGGCCATTTTTACTATGTTAATCCTACCGATCCATGAGCATGGGAGATCTTTCAATCTTCTGACACCTTCTCCAATTTTTCTTTCTTCAAAACTTGAAGTTCTTGTCATACAGGTCTTTCACTTGCTTAGTTAGAGTTACCCAAAAATATTTTATATTATTTGTGGCTATTATGAATGGTGATGTTTCCTTGATTTCTTTCTCAGCCCTTTTATCATTTGTATATAAGAGGGCTACTGGGTTTTGGTTTGGTTTGGTTTGGTTTTTTTAGTTATTCTTGTATCCAGCCACTTTGCTAAAGGTGTTTATTAGCTGTAGGAGGTCCTTAGTAGAATTTGGGGGTCACTAATGTATACTATCATGTCATCTGCAAGTAGCAATACTTTGACTTCTTCTTTTCCGATTTGTATCTCCTTGATCTCCTTTTGTTGTCTTATTGCTCAAGCTAGACCTTCGAGTACTATATTGACTAGATATGGAGAGAGAAGACAGCCTTGATGATAATGATGATGATGATGATGATTACTATTTTATCATTATTATTATTATTATTATTATTAATCAGCATCAGCACTAGTGTGTGTGTGATATGGAGGAGTCACTTACATAGAGGTCAGAGGACAACTTTGTGGAGTCACCTCTTTCCCTCCACCCTTGCATGGATTCCAGGGACTGAAATCAGGTTGTTAAGTGTGTACCTCAAATGCCTTTGTCCCCTGTGTCATCCCACTAGCCCTGTAAGTCTCATTTTTTAATGTTTGTATATATGTGAGTTTTGTGCACATGCATGTGGGGGGGTGAGTTTGTGTGTGGGGTAAAGTGCATATGTGCTCATGAATATGTAAAGCCAGAGGACAACCTTGGAGGTCATTCTCAGGAATGCTATCTGCTCCTCTTTTTTTGAGCCAGAGTCTCTCACTGGCCTGGAGCTCACTCATTAGACTATACTGGTTGGCCAGTGAGTCCCAGGGATCCTCTTGCTCTGCCTCCCCAGTGTTGAGACTATGAGCACCTATTCCCATGCTTGGAATTTTTACACGGTTCTTATGATCAAACTTGGGTGCTCTTGCTTAGAAGTCAAGACATTTCCCAACTGAGCTATCCCCCAACTCCCTTTCTAGTCACATTTTAAATTATAATTCCTTGAATAGGAGCATAGCATGCAGAGAAAGGGAAGGGCCCTTGTAGGATTATAAGTAAAGCATACGATGGAATATGACAGACTGAGCACCCCTCATATGAAACTCTGAAATCCTGCAAAAGTAGGTTCTTAAGAATCAATGTAATGTCTCAAAATTCTACACCTAACCTCATGTAACAGACCAGATTCCAAATGGGAGACACAAAAACTATTGCATGAGTATGTTTGCAAGTTTCATGCAAGTGGAATCTCACCCCTAAATATCTCATTATTTATATGCAAATATTTTGAAAAATTAAATTCAGAAATACTCCTGGGTCCCAAGCATTTTAGATCAAGTATGCACTATTTGCATATGCCATTTTCTATATTCTCACTTCCTTGTCCCATTTTCCAGCACAAAGTTTTGGGTTGTCTTTCATGGATCTACACCACTTGCAAGCTGCTCAGAGACTTGCAAGGGAGACTGGGCTAGTGTCTTAATTACTTTTCAAGGGCTATAATAAGACAATATGACCAAGGCAACTTATAGAAGAAAGGTTTATGTGGGGGCTCACAGTTTCAGAGGGTATGCTCATGACCATCACAGTGAGGAGCATGGCAGCAGGCAAACATACACGGTGCCAGTAGCTCAGAGCTTCCATCCTTAGCCACACACGTTTACCACTCTAGAGGTGGTAGGACATGGGAGAATGAAGCCTAAAAATGAGGTGGACTATAAAGTCTCATGGAATAGCCTTCTTGATTCAGAGCAACAGACAATTTATACTCCGAGGGTTAAGAAGAGTCACCTGAGTGAAGTGTACAATGACAAGGACAAGCATGTCACACGTGGCAAAAACATGGTTTTTCCATAAAGACATATAAACATTTAATTTTGTTAACTGAATAACAGCAGCAAGCAACAAGGAGTAATCTAATGTAAACACACTCCTATCTGCTACACCTGGGAGGAGCATGAGAACACATTCCAAGAAAAACTCTGTTTTGCAGAAACTGAGGTCACAAGACTCCTGTTTCCTTGGAGTTTTCTCACAAGCACTCAGAATTCTCCTTACACAACTCCACTCCTGGACTGTATTCCAACATACACACACATACACACATACACACACACACACACACACACACACACACACACACACACACACACACACACACACAAATAGTGGGTAGGGAAAACTAACTGAGAATGGCATGGATTTTTGAAATCCCAAACCTGCCTCCAGAGACACACCTCCTCTGACAAGGCCACCTCCTAATCCTTCCTAAACAGTTCCACTAACTGGGAAGCAAGCATTCAAATATTTGAGCCCATTGGGGCCATTCTCATTCAAATCAACACATTCCAGTCCCTGAGCCCTATAGACTTATGGCTATATCATAATGCAAAATGCAGTTAGTCAAACTTCAAAAGTTCCCACAGTCTTTTAGTCTTAACAGTTTAAAAATACAAAGTCTCTTCTGAGACTCAAGACAATCTCTTAATTTTAACCTCCTATAAAATAAAAAAGCAAATTACAGACTTCCAACATACAATGGCACAGAATATACTTTACCATTCCAAAAGGGAGAAGTGGAGGCATGGTAGGAAATGCTGGACAAAGAAATACTGAAACCCAGCAGGGCAAACTCCAAGTCCTATAACTCCATATCTAATGTCATAGATCTTAACTGTCTCTGCCTTTCCAATTTTATTGATTGCAACATACTTCTAGTCTCTTGGGCTGGTTCCAAATCCTGTTTGCAGCTCTCCTTGGCAGGTATCCCACACTCTTGGCATCTCCAACATCACAGGGTCTCCAAAGACATGAAGGCTTCACTTTCACAGCTTCATGCAAAGGTCTCTCTGGGAATTCTCTTGCCACATGTCTGACCTCAGCTGCTTTGCTTAACCACAGGCAATCCTTCTGGTCCTGTATCCTTCGTGACTCTAATGTCATAACCATGTGGCCGATGCCACTGAATTCAGCTGCCTGCTTGGGATGGAACCTGATCTTCTTCCGGAATTACATTTGCATGAGCTTTCCTTTGGAAGCTTAGCTGGGTGGGATCCTGCCCTGAGGGTACCTCTCTCTTTACTCCATTTCACACCATGCCTCTCCTTACCTCTTTCAGCACAAGCCTTGACTCCAACATTAAATTTCCTGTTATTCTTTTTCTCCTCAAACTGTACATTCTGTATTTCTTTTTGCCCTACTTACTCTTTTTCATTGTAGATCTGCATAAAAGTGATTACTAATAACCCAGTGACAGAGTCAATATTAGATCAGCTTGGAATCTCTACTGCCAACAAAATTAGTTCAAAATTTTTCAGTGTTGCCTGAGGCAAGTTTTTAGGACAAGGGCAGAAAGCAACCACATTCTTTGACAAAATATCACAAGGGAGATCTCTAGCCAGTTGATAATAACATCCCCGCTCTGAAAACTGCTGAGCTGGGTCTCCACAGTCCAGTCGCTCTAGCACTATTGTCTTCCAAGCTCCTCCTAGGACGGCCTATTAAGCTCCACTTAGAGCATTCAATCATTTCCTAGTCTAAAGTCCCAAACTCTTCCACATTCCTCCAAAAACTAGCACCAGCATGGTGAGGCCCTGTCACAGCAACAGCCCTCTCCCTGGTGCCAACTCCTGTCATTGTTACTTTTCAGCGCTGGATGAGATACCGTGGCCACTTATAGAAGAAAGAGGTTATTGAGGGGCTTACAGTTTCCTGGGGTGTGTCCATGGCCATCATGGTAGGGAGCACGGCAGTGGCAGGCAGGCACGGTGCTAGAGCAGCAGCTCAGGGCTTCCATCCTTATTTGCAAGTAGAAGGCAGAGAGAGAGATCATTGGGAATGACACAGGGTTTTTACCAACTCAAAGCCTACCCTCAGCAATACACTTTTCCAACAAAGTCAGGCCTCCTAATTCTTCCCAAACATTTCCACCAACTAGGGATTAAGTATTCCAGTATATGAGCCCATGAGGGTTGTTCTTATTCAGTCCACCACAGAGAAGATGCTGAAGCCCAACATCAGCTCATTATTTATGAGCTCTGGTGATGCAAAGCTGTATTTCTTTAGCCCCATACTCAGCACAGCCACTGGGCTCTTGGAATCGACAGACCTCGCATTCTCTTTCTGAAGGATGTCTGACATTGGAGTCTGGATGTCTTCTCAGACCTGTTATCACATTATATATTGACAGTGATTGTTCTGAAACAGACAGCATCATTCCCATTTTACAAATGAGAGAAACCACAAAGGGATTTACAAGGCGAGGCCAAATGTATTCTACTTACTTCAATACAGCTGCCAAATATTGTCCTTGGTATAAAAATGAGGAAGAGGCTAACCCTTGCTTCCTCCCTTAAAGTGATACTCTGCAAAGATGGAGACACAGGAAGTGTGACCACTCTAAAGACGAGATTGTTACACAGGAAGTGTGACCACTCTAAAGACGAGATTGTTACACAGGAAGTGTGACCACTCTAAAGACGAGATTGTTCTAACGCGTTTCTCTAGAAACCAGGTTTTCTCAGAGCCCTGAGCTACACAAACCCAACTGCAAAGATAAAGCATAGAAACATTGCTAAATGGAATGGCATCAACTTGCACTAAAATAAACTGGACACAGATCACCAAGTAAAGCAGCACAGCTTTAAAAGAATGATGGGGCCTGGTGGATGGTTCAGTGGCTAAGGGTACTTGCTGCACAAGCATGGGGGTCTGAGTTTTGATCCCAGCACCCATGTAAAAAGCCAGACATGGCTGCCTATGTGTCATTCTGATACTGGAGATGCAGGGAGACAGGATAATTGCTAAAGTGTGCTGGCTGCCAGGCTAGGACCAAGTTCAGTGAGAAGCCCTGTCTCAAGAGAGTTAGGCAAATAGTGATAGAGGACACTCAGTGTTGTCCTCGGCCTCCACGTTTGATAAGTCATGCATACTTACATATGCACATGTGCACACACCACATACACACAAAGAAAGAGGGGGAAGGGGGAGAAGGAAGAAAGGAAAGAAGAAAGAGAAAGGAAAGCGGGGAGGGAGGAAGGGAGGGAGGGAGGGAGGGAGGGAGGGAGGTAAGGGGAAGACAAGGTTGTCCTCACTTGCACTAGGTATTGTTCTACTGAGGAACCATATGTGACATATATAAGATATGCAAGCATGCATACCTCTAATGTTTTACACCTATAGCATACCCATTTACATATATGCAGAGTCCAATGGACACAAGTGACCTAAATACAGTTTTCTATTTGTCTTTACTTTGATGTAGGTAACTACTGTGATAGAAGAGGAAAGTGGGTACTTTGGATATCCTACCTTCCTTCCTCCATGGAAGACAAGAGTAAAGAAGATTGGAAAGGGGAAATGGGGTGAAGACTGGGCAGCATTTCATGGCCGACTCTCTGAGTCCCAGAGTCTCGTTTCCTCTGCGATTCCCAGGACATCTGCTTTCAAGGCTTCTTTTTCAGTGTGACTAGCAGAGTTACGAGCTGCTTACAGGAGCGTAGGGGAGAAGTTATGTATTAGAGCATGGGAAACATATCAGTGGCTACGCCACTAAAGAAAACAACACACCTTCCCACAGCAACCTTTCCCTGACCACAGGCCCTCAGGGAGGAGGGAATGAAAGGCATCTGCAGTCAAACCTTGATTGACAGCTACAGTGAGCTCACGAGCTCAATAGCCATGTCGTTTCCAGAAGCTGGCTTTGACTGCACATATCCCCATGCTATTACCTGCTCTTCCACTCAAATGTTCCCTGAGGGTTTTATTGGGGGGGGGGGGCATGATACGGAAGTCCCATTTAGGGCAGTAGCTTTCACATTTCTAAAGACCTGACTCCTCAGCTTCCTGTGGTTGGTCTCTCAGAGAAGCAGCCACTTCACTGGCTCTGCCTGTGTATCCAACAGGCAAGGAAAACTTGAGGGAAGCTCAGAGCTCTAGGACACGCCTTCCTACTTTGCTTCAATCACCCTGCGTTGTCTAATACACCACAGCCTTTCCTAAGCATGAGCCCCATGGTCCAGCTCACATTCAGAGGTCCATCCAAAGAATATAAAACACTAGCTCTGTCTATAGAAAAAGACTGAACAAATAGATTATTACTAGTGAACTGCATTTTATTTTGATGCTATGGGTTTGTGTGGAGTGTGTGTGTGTGTGTGTGTGTGTGTGTGTGTGTGTGTACACACTCGTGCATGTGGTTCCCTCAGAGTTCCCTCAGAAGAGTGCTTGATCCCCTGGGGCTGGAGTTACAAGCAATTGTGAGCTCCCCAACACAGATGCTGGGAACCTAATGTGGGCCCACTGGAGGAGCAGTATTTGCTTTTAACCACGGAGCCATACCTCCAGTGCCAGTGTCTCCAAGTGCTGAGATTACAGGTATGCACCACCGCATCTTTAATACAGAGATTATCAAACAGAATGAAGGGAAGCGAAGGACATTGAAAAACGTTGATGACCTTGAAGAAGTCCGAAAGTACGTGGCTCACAGGAAGCCCCTACTCATGATTTCACTTGTAGTCTACCCTGAGATTGGAGCCATCAGAAGCTCATCTGGTAGCCACAGCAAACATCACTTCCATTGTATGTCTGCATGGCTACTCATTTGCCACAACCAGAGAACAATAAATCATTCCACTTCTCCGTTTTCTGAGTCTGCATGAGAACCTAACCAGAGCCCCCAGGAGGCCTGGGAAATGGACTTTTAGCCTCTTGGCCCTTATAAAATTAGAAAAGACTTAGATCAACAGCTAATATCTAACATAAAGAGATGTTATTATATTCATCATATTATTAAAAGAACTGATGAACTTATATTTAAGAATTAAATAACTAGCAGGAAGGTGGTGGCACATGCCTTTAATCCCAGCACTCGGGAGGCAGAGCCAGGTGGAGCTCTGTGAGTTTGAGGCAAACCTGGTCCACAAAGTGAGATCCAGGACAGGCACCAAAGCTACACAGAGAAACCCTGTCTTGAGCACTGGCTGCTTTTCCAGAGGACCCAGGTTCAATTCCCAGCTCCCACATCAGGTAGTTTACAAGTGCTTGTAACTCTAGCTCCAGGGGACAGTCCTAAGCTCGGGCACATGCACATATACAGATATACACACATGTTTATGTAAATAAATAATAATAAAAATATTTTTAAAGAAGAATTAAATAACTTTTTTCCAGATTCCTTCTACTAATTAGCAGTAGGAATAATGACAGTCTATTTTTGCTAGTATAATAGAATATATAACTTATAAATCACAGAAATTTATTTCTCATAGCCCTAGACGTTGAGAAGTTACAAGAGCAAGATTCTGACAAGTTTGGTACCTGATAAGGGTGTAGTCTCTGCTTCAAGATGGTGCCTTGACCACTGTGACCTCCAGAGAGGATGAGTGGTGTTTCTCATATGGCAGAAGAATGCAAGCGGTAGCCCACTCCCAGAAGCCCTTGGTAGAGCAGCGTGATTCTATTCACAGGGCCAGAGCTGTGACAACACCTCCCAGTTGGCCCCACTTCCCAACTCTGGTGCATTGGAGATGACATTTCAACATGAGTTCTGAAGGAGACAAAAAATGTTCAAACCATATGAACTAGAATATGAATAAGCCTGGACCACTCAGCCTCTAAAAACCAAGAAAGTGAATGGCATTTTGATTGATGTGGAGGCACAAACTTGCCCATCTAGATCCAGAGGGGACTTTTCTGTGCTTATATTGCTGGCTCATTTGCCATCTCTGCCAGCATGAGGGAAGTAATTAAGACATGTTCCTCATCAATCATGCTAGCGTCTGGTAGATGTTTGTTCTTAGTAAATAGGAAGCGTCTGAAGGAAATATTAAATCCTGAAAAACATCCAAAGGTAGGGAGCTGGGGAGACAGCTCAGTCAGTAAAATGCTTGCCACGCGAGCATGAGGATGTAAGTTCAATTCCCAACACCCATGTAAAAAGCTAGGCAAGGTGGCACACTGGAGAAGTGGGGACAGGCAGATCACTGAGATTTGCCTGTGCACTTTCACACACATGCCCATGTACACTCACCCGCATAGTTACCTGCCTCTACACATTCACATATGTAGACATTGCTTTTCAAATGTAACAGAGGGAATGTGCGTTAAAACCACAAGGAGTTACTTTTCCCTGTTCATGAGATTAGTATATATGAAGATTTAGGGAGGAGTCACTCCCATGCTCAGGCACTGCAGGTGCACAGAGGAATTGGTAAACTACATTGGAAAGCAACTTGACACTCCCTCTTCTTAAACGTGTTCACAGTCTGTGCATAAGGCTGGTAAGAATGTGTCCTATAGAAATTCTTGTTCTACTTCATAACATGAGACACTCATAGAAATGCATGGCACGGTGAATCCATAGCAGTTTAAAATAGAAAGTAAATCTAACAGCCATTAATCCAGACAAACAAATAAATTAGAGTATATTCACACCATAGAATTGTATTTCAGGATTCAGCAAGTTATGGCATAGAGGCCAAATCCAATCTACTGTCCATTTTATAAATAAAGTTTTATGGGAGCACAGTACTGTTTACCCTTTTCTGAGCTGCCCCTGATGAACTTGGGGCTGCAGAAATGGCTTAGTGGTTAAGATCAAATACTGCTCTTTCAAAGTTCAGTTCCTAGGACTCCTGTGGGCCAGCACACAATCACCTGTGACTCCAGCTCCGGGGAGTCTGATGACCTCTTATGGCCTCCATGGGCACTGCACACATGTGTACATAACTGCACATAGATAGACATATATACATATAATTAAAAATAAAAATAAAACTTTAAAAAAGTAACATAATCATTTAAGCCTGGAGGACAAAGGTCACTATTGTCGTTCCAGTACATCCACACACAAAAAAAGGGTGAAAACCAGGCAAAACTAAATACCATTCTGTTTAGAATGCATATTTTCAGAACCGTAAAGAAAACCAATGGAAATACTAACTGAATATGGAGATAACTCAGTTAATTTAAGCGCCATGGGATGGAATGGATACATGGAAGGCTCAAACAAGAGTTTGGTGAGTTTAGTAATTATTTGTTTCTAAGTGGAACAGTGAGTTCAAGTGTGTCTGTTTTGCAGTTTTCCTTCACACTGTATTTATATTCACGCTGTTAATGTTCTAGAGATCTCCGCTCTCTGCCTTTTCTCAGTTCTACCCAGACAGAGTTTGGAGCTGGAGGTGGAAGATTGCAGCCTCTCCACCCTGCTTTGGCTTTCCAACACAGTGTGCTCTGAAACAACAACAAGCCTATCGGGCATGGCAACTCCATCCCTGTATTTCCCCCTGACGATCTCTCACTTGCCAGGCACTTAATGTAAAAGAACTGGAGCCTAAACACTCAGTCCTGCCACTCACTAGCTCCATGATTGTGGGAACATCATAGGACCTCTGTGTCTCCAAGAAATTATTACATACACCATTGATTTTTATGAAGGTGCAATGTGTGGTGCATGGAAAACTTAGAAGAGAATCAAGCATTCAGGGGCTGCATATTTAATTGTCATATGTCACTGATATTGGGCTTCATCTTGTCAAAACCATTGATCACCCTTCTGTCTTATTCAGTCTTACATCTCACTCATTAGTTTGTACTTGGTTCTAGTTTCAGCACACTGTGGCATGAAGGTCAAATCCAATTCACTGTCTGCCTTGTGAATAAAGTTTTGTTACAACACAATCATGTTCATTCCTTTCCAGATTGCCTGTGATTGTTGCCATAGCAGCAGAACTGAGGAACTGAGTCAGACTCACCACAAAGTCTATATGGCACTTTACAGAAGATGTTGCTGACTTCTGAAGACTGTTACTGAGTTCTGTTTGGTTCTGGTCTCACCCCTGCCCGTGGCCCTTCCTACTGCAGGCACAATTCTAGATACCTGTCAGCCAGCCTTGGGTATAACGACTATTCTAGTTTCACTTTGTCCCTCTGCTCCTGACTGTGAATGTGATGTGACTAAGCTGTAGGGAAGTCAAGGCAGGAACTTCAAACAAGTAGTCACGTCACATTCAAAGTCAACAGCAGACGGAAATGGTTGCATTCATGCTCACTTGTTTGTTTGCTGTGTTCAGCTAGATTTCCCCACTGTTACACAGTTCAGGAACCCCTGCCTAAGCAATGGTACTGCCCACAGTGGGCTAAGCCTTCCTACATCAAGTAACTTTCTTAACTGTTCCTCAGAGATGTACCCACAGGCTAACTCAATATATATAATCCTTCATTGAGACTCTCTTCTCAGGTAATCCTAAATTATGCCAGTCTGACCATTAAAGCTAACCATGACAGTGACTAATGAAGTCAATATAATCTTAGGCCCTTGAACTAGAAGGAGCACAGACTCAGTGCATTGTACATTGGCCTGTTGGTATGATGAATGAAACAGTAGGTCCATGCAGTGTTCAGAATGACTGAACAATGCATATGACAGGAAGCAGATTCTGACTGTCTTGCAATCAAACTTCCTCACAGAAGACAGGGGAATACTTTCTCCTGGAATAGAGTGTATAAAAGTATCATGAACGTACCATTTGTGTATATATGAAATTCATGTAGAAACCATATTTCCAGCACTCTCTGGCTGTAACATTTTTTTGAATATTAAATGTCACCTGCACCCTATCAGAAAAGCAAGGCAATAATTGTGATATCATGGTCTTCTTGCAAATGAGTCTTAAACTGAATGGTGCTGATGTGAAAAGAATAAAAAAAGCATGCTTCTCCTGTCTCATCCCTACCCTGGTATTCATCCTCACCAACTCCCCCACCGGAGATACCCCATCTACTTCACATCACTGAAAAAGAGGTCCTCAAAGAAAGGGGACACACAAAGACTGGGACTCAAAAAAAGAAACTAGAAAGGGTGCAGAGACAAGGAGTTTTGGCAAAGCACTCACCCTGAGAAAAGGAAACGTAAGAACCCTTGTTTTTGTGTGCTATTTTGGTCACATGTGATTAATAACCTGTCACACATAGCCAAATAGCATACAAAATCAAGCCATGGCATCTCTCTGCACCAGGCAGGGCACATCTCTCTCTCTCTGAAAGGTGCCAGGGGGCACTGTATACATGTAGAGAACACATTCCTGCCACTCTGCCTCCCTTCATCCTGAAATTCTGCTGCAATTCTTCTCCCTTCACACTCTCCCACTGTGTGTGTGTGTGTGTGTGTGTGTGTGTGTGTGTGTGTTCTCATTTCATTCAGCGACCTGCTGGAAAGGCTGTTATACTGCCCACGTAGCCACAGAAACAGATCTGGAAAGTGTTGGATGAGGAGGAGGTGTGATGAAAGGATAGGGCAATTAAATTGGGTAACTTAGAAAAGAATGAGATAATGAACATATCACCATGGAAACCTGCTGTGGGATGTTCTGTATGGCAAATGTGTTGCTGATTAGTCAATAAATAGAACACTGATTGGCCATTGGCTAGGCAGGAAGTGTAGGCGGGGCAAGGAGCAGAATAAAGCTGGGAAGTGGAAGGCTGAGTCAGAGAGACACTGCTAGCCACCACGATGAGAAACAGCATGTGAAGATGCCGGTAAGCCACGAGCCATGTGGCAAGGTATAGATTTATGGAAATGGATTAATTTAAGCTGTAAGAACAGTTAGCAAGAAGCCTGCCACGGCCATACAGTTTGAAACCAATATAAGTCTCTGTGTTTACTTGGTCGGGTTTGAGAGGCTGTGGGACTGGCAGGTGAGAGAGATTTGTTCTGACTGTGGGCCAGGCAGGAAAACTCTACCTACAAATGGCGTCCAACGTGGGGCAAGAGTTTCCACCTAAAAACTAAGAAAAAAGATTCTAAAACGGAGCTAAAAACAGCTTCCTAATTGTCTCTCTCAAATGAGCGGCAGCTGCTGGTTTGAGCTACTTGTGGGTTTTTGGTGTGTGCACTCGACCTGCCACTGTATGGCGGGAATGAGGCCTCTGCAAGTGGCACATTAAGCTGCGTGGTGGATTTAGACTTTGCTAGTATAAAACAAAAAAAGAGGTTTCTGGGCTACACGCTGCTTGGATAAAAGCATAGACCCATGATAGTTCCCAGAGCTGGTGGAAAACGTAGCCATGTTGGGAAGCTGAGGTGGGCGGAGCCAGCAGCTACAGCTGCTGCAGTTTAAGGCAATAGATTCACAATAAGACAGATTCAGATGTAATAGTTTACAATGTGTGTAAAATATACTAGGCTTGAAAGAGACAAAAAAGGTGATATATACAGTTATAGAAACAAATACATAGTTTTAAAAAATAAAGTCTTTAAAGAGACAGTAAAATTAATATAAAAAATAAGCCACGTGAAGATGAATATTACACAGAGAATCTGGATTGTGTTGTCTTTGGGATTTTTAACTGCAGAAAAACATTTGATTGTAAAAGCTGTTGAGTTATGCCAAAATGTATATTTTAAAGGTACCTTGACTTCAAAATTTGGATGTAAGGATATGTTACTTTGGAAAGGAGACTCTGCTTTTGTTCCCACAGAAAGCCAGAGGCTATGGATTTGTTCAAGATTAAGATACATCAGGTTTGACCAGCCAAGACCCCCTGAAAGGTCTCCGATGACACCATGGCCCAGATGATCCAACATCCAGAATGGTTTCAAGGCAACTGGCTCAAATGATACAGCCTCATGGACTATTCCATAATCCTAAAATTTTCTTTGTTTCCCCAGAAGATACAGCGTCCCCCTCCAGCAGGAAGTAGTAAGAGAAGCTACGCCCAAATTCCCAAATTATATGTAATTTTACTTTGTTAAGGTTAAAACCTTCCTTTTTGAAAAAAAAAAGGGGGGGAGTGCTGTGGGATGTTCTGTATGGCAAATGTGTTGCTGATTAGTCAATAAATAAAACACTGATTGGCCATTGGCTAGGCAGGAAGTGTAGGCGGGGCAAGGAGCAGAATAAAGCTGGGAAGTGGAAGGCTGAGTCAGAGAGACACTGCCAGCCACCACGATGAGAAACAGCATGTGAAGATGCCGGTAAGCCACGAGCCATGTGGCAAGGTATAGATTTATGGAAATGGATTAATTTAAGCTGTAAGAACAGTTAGCAAGAAGCCTGCCACGGCCATACAGTTTGAAACCAATATAAGTCTCTGTGTTTACTTGGTCGGGTTTGAGAGGCTGTGGGACTGGCAGGTGAGAGAGATTTGTTCTGACTGTGGGCCAGGCAGGAAAACTCTACCTACAGAAACCAGGTCATCATCTACCATCTAATACCGATCTATCTCTAACATGCTATGTCCTGAGAAATGGGAGAATCTTTTAGCTTTTATTCATGAATATTATCCTCATAGAAATATTAAAGTCTGGTCAGAGTACTTAGTACCCCACCTATTAGAGAAGCAATATGTAAATGAGATTTTGAAATTCCCTCTGGAATAGAGGAACGCAAAACTCTTTGTGAATTCTGAAAGGGCTCTGATTTCTTTCTGATTCTTTATTAAACTGACTGCCACATTTCAATTGGCTTCCCATAAACATCCTACCTTCCAAGCCACTCTTTAAAAAAACACGCTCACAAGAGCACCCAGGAAATTGATGCCTAATTGTGACATTTGACTCACTGAGCGCATGAACTCAAATGCCTGTTTCAAAGAGCCCTTCACTAGCCCTTCACTAGCCCTTCTAAATGTCTCTGAGTTGGCTGATTCCCTGGTATGGACTCGTTTATAACCCTTAAAGTAACTTAAAAGTGTCTATTAAAATGTTGAAATATTTTTAAAAAAATTGTAGAAAGGGGGTACAATACACGTTTAGCTGTCCCAAGCTGTTCTTAATGAAGCAACCATTTGCCTTGTGCCTCTTGTGGTCAAAACAAAAGAGAAAGGAGGCAGAAAGGTGGGTAGCTTAGAGGCATATAACATCCTTCGGAGCAACCCAAACCATTGATTGTGTGGTGTACCGTGTCCACTGGACGTGCAGTTGCAGGTTCTTAAACAATCTGGGCATGAAGTCAAAGTGAGCCCCAGAGGAAACAGCCTCAGGGGTGAGAAGGAGGAGGTGATGAAGGGACAACATGGCTCTACAGAGCACCACAGTTCATCCTGCTTGGTCCAAATAGTTAGCATTGGCCATCAGAACTCTGACATACTCACTTCCAACATACTGATTTCAACTCCCTGTGAGTAAAGGTCCAGAAGTCTTTTTGATTCCCTGACTGAGAACTCAGCTCTATTCCAAGTGTGGTGGTGGTAATGACGATGATCATGACTGATGATGATGATGATGATGATGAAGATGATGATGACAATGATACTATGTGGACAGGCAATGCTTTATGAAAATGGAAGGCACATTCAAGTTTCTCCAAACAACTTCCAAGTGAAAGAGCTATTGCCAAAGCAATAGAGCAAATTGTTCTGGTAATTTCCAGGCATTTGTGGTGCAACTGGGCATCCCAGAGACCTGGCTCCCCTTCACATACTAGCTAAATCAGACAGCACTAATGTTAATAAAACCTTCATGATTTCTCTACTTCTCATATTCCACTGCAGTTTAGACTTGGGCCAAATGAATTTGGGCAAATATATGATACAATCTCTTAGAAAAAGCCAAAGTGACCCTTCAGATTGCTTTTTTCCCTTGTTCTGGCAACTGTAGCAGACATGTGTTCCACATGGAATGGCTACATTCAACTGTGATCTGAGCAAGACAGAAACTTTCATTGTACTAAATCACTGAGATTTCAGAGTCTGCCTAATGTGAGAGTAAGTACCACCTGGATGACTAATGGTACACTGCCAACAAATGCTGTCACCTCGCTTTTTAAAGTCTTAGTTTATTAATTTTATATATTTGTGGATTTATATATTTCATTGTAAATATTTTTATAAATCTATATACTTAGAGATTCATAAGGTGGGAATATCTTTGTATGCATACTTTAACAAATATAATACACAGACAGAAAGAAAGGAGGGACCTTCTCTCCTGGCTCCCTATAGCCTTCCTTCTTAATGTAGAAAGATACAAACACGATTAGAAAGATAAATGGTAAGTGCCAGGGATAGATAATAGACAGAGAAACACAATACTTGTCCGAATTTCACATATACATCCCTAGGGATCATAAATACCACTCCTGTTAATTTATAGACATTGGCACTGGATGCTGACAGGCAGAATGATCTTAGCAATTAGAAAGCAATAGAGTTGTTGTTTTTTTTAAATCATGAATACTTCTGCCCAGAACCTGTACCTGAATCCACTCTCGACTGCTTTGACTTAATTGTTTCTCATTCACTAGTCAATTTTACTGACAGCCAATGATGCTTAAACCGTGAGATGCTATTGCTTCTGTTTCCTGATAACTCGTGTCCTTCACATCAACGGGATGAAGGACAGATGACATGTGGCACAGTATAGACTACCTATTTTCTTCAAGAATATTCATATAGGGCTGGAGAGATGGTTCAGTGGTTAAAAGCATTCCTGCTCTTGCAGAGGACTCAGGTTCCATTCCCAGCACCCACACAACAGCTCACAACCATCAGTAAATTAAGTTCCAGAGGATCTGACACCCTTTCCTGGCCTTCTCAGGCACCAGGCACTCACATGGTTCACAGACACACATGTAGGCAAAGCACTCACATACATAAAAAAGATAAATTTTTATGAGAACAGAATATCCATTTATTGGTTTATTATTGATCTTTGCAAACTTATCATTTCAATCATGTGACTCTCAAATTTGTTAGAAAACATTTTTTCTAGTTTTTTCCTTTTAATTTTTTTAATGCTGATTTTCCTCTATTTTATTTCCTTCAACATTTTTCTTAAGATTTTCAACATGATTGCCAAGTGCTGTTGACTGAAAACCAACACAAATATGCACTTACCCTTCTTGTGTATGCCAATCACTTGGTTTTTCTCCTTAACAACCTATGTCAGCTTTAGAGGTATGCATATCTAAAGGCTATTGTGTCCTCCTTAATTCTATTAAGTGCTTTTTTATTCCTAGTCAGTTTTCCAAGGACATTAATGAATGTCTATACTTTACCCCCTTGATTTCAAGTGCACCTTTACCATATGTCAAATCTAATGTAGCTCAGCAAAGAGGGTGCAAATCTCAACTAGTCGTCAAAATGACTTTAGTGTTTGCATTTCAAGTAAAACTTGAGTGTTTGATCAGACCTAGTTTTACTACATTCAGATACTGAGTTCTGTTTGTTCAAAGCAGAGGATGGCCATGACCTTCCAATCCTCCTGCCTCTACCTCTGGAGTGTTAGGATGGCAGATGTGCATCACCAAGCCCACTTTATCTCTAGTGACTCAAGAATTTTATGCTACGTAATGTTTGGAAAGAACTCATTCTCAAAATCCATTGGACCAGACATCTTCCTAAAGACTAAATTTAAAAATATTTTTTGTGATTTCTTTTATATTCTGTCCCACTTTTTCCTATTTCCCCTGTAATCAATTTTTTTAACAATGGCCCATTTTTTTTAATCTATTTTTCACTTACATAATCTGCATTAGTGTGTATTCATTTAGAATGCTGCTTTATCTGATTGTTGTATCTGTGTATAACCACATTGAACTGACTACATAGTTAATCTAAGTCATTACTGGTAATTTACCTTGTTAATTCCTTTTATCTCTCTGATTACTTTTACAAGAATTTTGTCTCTTTTATTGGCTCAGAGCTTTAAAGAGAGAGGGAGTGGGACTAGGGAGATGGCTCAACAGTTAAGACCACTTGTTGCCCTTTCAGAGGACAGGAGTCTCGTTTCCAACACCCACATTTAGTACCACACAATCACCCATAACTCCAACTCCAGGAGATCTGATGCCTTCTTCTGGTCTCTGAGGGCACAGCATGCGTGTGCGCGCACACGCACACACACACACACACACACACACACACACACACTCACTCACTCATTATAATAAATAATAAAATAAATATTTAAAATACACACACAATGAAAAGAAAGAGAGTGGAGAAGAGAGAGAGAAGCAAATTCTACTGCATCATGTTTACTCCTCTCACATTGTTAATGTCTGTCTACATTTTGGGTCATTTCTTCCTTGGATATCACCATTAAATGCAATCCATCAAATTCTATCACTGATTTGTTTTTATTCTATTGTCTATATCATTTGTCATATTTTAAATAATATTTCTTACTATTGCCTTTACTTTGGAATTTCTTTTATTTTTAATTTGTATATTTCTGAATAATTCACTTGCAATTTACAATTGCTCCACCTATATTTTTTTTTCTAACCATTGCCAACTGTGGACTGTTATGCTGGCTACTTTTATGTCAATTTGACACAAGCTAAAGTAATTTTGGAACAGGGAACCTCAATTGAGAAAATGACCCCATCAGACAGGCCAATGGGTAAGCCTGTTATGCATTTTCTTGATTGGTGATTGATGTAGGATGGGCCAGCCCATGTGAGTGGTGCTACCTCTCAACAAGTGTCCTGGGTTCTACAAGAAAGCAGGCTGAGCAAGTCATGGGGAGCAAGCCAGTAAGCAGTACCCCTTCATGGCTTCTGCATCAGCTCCCACCTCCAGGTTCCGGCCTTGAGTTCCTGACCTAACTTCCTTTGATTATAGACTGTAAACTGTAAGCTGAAATAAACACTTTCTTCCCCAAGTTTTTGCCTTTGGTAATGGTGTTTCTCACAGCAATTGAAACCCTAACTAAGATGACTGTCCTTTGGATACATTTTATAACATTTATTTTTGCTGATGTCCACTCTTTTGCTTAAAATTGCACGGAAAATTGTGTGTTTCCTTTTGGCTAAAATTGCATGTAAAAAACTGTTCATTCCATCATTTTTAGGATTTCTTCTTCAATTTATCAGTACCTACTGAAAAACTCATATGACTGGATGTCACATATTCTAGGAGTTTTCACAATTATATTTGACAGATAGGTTTCATGGCCCCTAAACATCTTATTTTCATAGTATCCTGCAAGATAGTTTTTAAACGTGGGAAACAGCAACTATGATCAAAATGGAAATGCACTCCAGTGCCTATGCACACATTTATATGCCCACACAAGAATGTTAATATGCTCTTATATGTGTGTGCACACAGATGTCAGTGGATACACACATGTGGATATAGTCTGTAGCCAAAGATGAACACAGTGTTTCAAAGATGACGAGACCAATAAGGGTCAGGGGGAAAAAAAAAACACCTCCTGGACATCTTTATTGATTCTTCAAACACATGCTGCCCACTAGCATAGCAACTGAAGCAGATCTCATAAAATACAATGAGTTCTGTTTCCTAGGTAGGCAGAAGCATAGAGGCAGCTTGGGGGTGACTAGCTCTAGAGATTCCACAGGACGGGTGAGAGAGTGTTTTAAATAAAAGACTGCAATTAAGAGACCGAGAAGGTAGTTTCTATGTAACATGATCCCCTGCACTCCCAAAACAGCTGAGTGTGGTGGTTCACGTTTACAGTGCTAGCATTGGAAAGACAGAGACAGGAAGATCCTTTCAAAATCACTAACCAGCTTGCAAATCACACACACACACACACACACACACACACACACACACACACACACACACAAATGCATGTGCCCACACACATGCAGGCATGCACACATGCACGCACATGCCTGCAATCAAGACCTAATGACAGGATTACACTTCAGCCAATGCAGAATTTTCTTTCACCTCCTTGTCTCTTTAGGTGATGAGTGCTCATAGCTGAATAAACAGTGATAGTTTGGTGTGTCTTTCAATAACCAAATTTGTAACCACATCCTATGGTGTCTTTCACCTTTATTCTTGACCTCACATTCACAGGCTCATGCTGGCTCCTACCCTGTCTTGCCTGGCTCCACAAAATGCTCCCTTCCAAGTGCTGTGCTCAGGCAGCCCAGCTGAGCTCCCTAATTCTTCCCAGGTGAGACTCAGAAACAGCGTCCGCCGCACAGGGTCACTGCCATCTGCCAGACCCTATGACTGAACTGAATTAACCTTCCGTTTGCAGGAAGAGCAGCTCGCCCCATGGCTTGCCAAAAAGAAGAGGTGAAATCTGGGCTTCCTGAATATGTTCGTTCAGGGAAACACTCTGTGTCGGAATATTCAATACTGGACAGAGAAGTGCTCTCTCCCTCCATTCTGCAGAGGAAGATCTGTGACAGCAAAGACTCACCCGCTCCCCACTCATTTACACAAATTCAAAACAGGTCTGGAAGAACTATGAGATTACTTTTCTGTACAAATGTATAAAATGGAGCCTTTTATTCTTTAAAGAAAAAACACCCAGGCATGGTGATGTATTCCATAATCTCAACACTCAGAAGGCCAAGACAGGGGACTCATGAGTTTGAGGTCATTCTGGGCTTCCTAGTAACCCTGAAGCCAGCATGGGCTGTACTGAAAGATCCTGTCTCAAAGAAAACTTTTTAAATACAGGAAGACATATTGCAACATAGAACTGGATGTTATCACAGGTGTTTGGAAGTGAGTTCAATCTGCTGCCTTCATAAAGAAGTGTTTATCTTTCCTGCATGCTCTTTTTCCCTTTTTATGGTCCTCAAGTGGATCTTACCTGCTCCATAAGCTAGCAGAGGTATCGGGGAAAACATGCCTAGATGGGTCATGTGTGTAAATGGCCACTGTAGGAGGAGAGCATGATGGGTAAAAACCATCCTCTTGCACCTGTTTCCTCCCAAGAGCAGCTGTGCCCACAAGATGTATGGTGACTTTGATGACAAGTGTCTTGATAGCCTAGGGGAGTATCTCCAAGGGTACTGGTCCATCTCATCAGCACCCTGCTGTTGGCAGCTTGAAGAGCTAACGTTCTATCATGGATGGCCCTGTTCTAAGGGGCCCCTGGATGTTCCATCAACAATGACTCTATACACTAGTCACTCTTTCTTAATCGCTTTTTAGGCATACAGTGTTGTAAACATGAAAAGCAATAAATACGATAAAGAGTGAATGAGACACAGGTGTCTAAACATAATAAAACCTACCCATTAAAGAGATTGAAATGAGCTACTTTCTCCTTCAGCAGATTTTTATGTCTCACTTACACCCATTTTCACAAAACAGAAGTCAGATGTGTACTCCTGAGAGATGCAGGAACACACATCTGACTAGCAGGACTAGCTAGTCCTAACTGGAAGAGAGTTGTGTTGTTCCAGGGGAGAATCCAGACAGACCGTTTGTGTGATACTATTTTTGGGGGGACACAAACAAACATCTACTAACCCCAGGTAGGGATTTGACCCCCAAACTCCAACCTAGTGAAGCAATGAGTGTTATTGGGGTTACCTACAGGAGTACAAGTGAGGGGTTACTAACAGGAGCATGACTGCCACAGAGACAAGGGCATCACTCAAAAGCCCCCCAACTAGGTAATGACTCATGAAAGCTGTACCCTGACTCTGTGACATGCAGTGAGATCGAACACTCTGACAGTGTCTCTCCTCAAGTCATCCTTTCTGCTTATGGAATCTTGAAGATGGGGGAACCTTGTGAATCTATGTTTCAGGAACTTCCAAACACTTCTGAGTCTTTAACTTCCTAAGTCCTATGATCCACCTTTAGAATTCCCTGGGTATCTATCTCCAGGATAGGATGTTTCTATTCAGGGTTCACTGCTACCCAACACTTCTGAGAGCTTAGAAAAGCTAATCCATGTTCAAGTGCAGATGTCTGGGAGTGTCAGGCATCTCAGAGAAGTCTAATTGCTGCCTTACTTTCTCTTTTTAAGCTCTCTTCCAAAGGTAGTGCCCATTCATAACTACAAAGGGAAACAGCCACCTTTCCTTAGCATTACCTACCCCTGATCCCCTGAATCTCAGCCAACAGACAACCCTGATTCATAACTTAACCCAGTGTTGAGACGCTGAGCTGAGTTTGCAAGACCCTTGAGTGACATATGGACATTGTTGGATAAAGTGCGGCCTGGATATGGAAGATGTGTGACTGTTTCTCTGGTCCATTCTGCCAACTGTGGCTGGTCATAGTGTCAGACCAGAGGTCAAGTCAAGCCTTCCCACAGTTCTGCTTCAAAGGGGTCTCAGGAGGGAATGCAGACTTCTGGCTCTACAGACTTGAAGGAAGCCTCACATGGGTCATTAAGACAGTTGCTTTTGGGAGGATGTGCTCATGTGAGGTAGAGGATACAAATTCTAAGATGCTACTGGTCCACACACCTATAATTAACACACCAGTCCTTCCATGGGGTTCCATCTTGGCTAAGAGGCCAAGAGAAGAGGAAAATAGGTAATGAAGTCAAAGCATAATTAACAGTCAAGTAATGAAAATGATTGATGGGACATTTTACCTCTTCTCTGGTCTTTGGTTATAAAAACATCCTGTACAAGATAAAAAAGATCAAGAGGATTTTTACAGTGGATTTGCCTCATCCTTGAAGCCCATCATTCAGAATGGCCTCCCAAAGCAACCCTCCATGAATGAAACCTTCTACTGAACAGGCTAAAACTGCCCATTGAGGCACAAGCTGCCTGGTGAAAACTAGGGGAAAGAGACAAAGACCAAAAACTCGCTAGATTCTTCTTTGTTGTTACTATGGTTACCAGCAGAGGCACCAAAAATGAGTGTGCTATGAAAACATCAAACATGAATACGAAAAGTATAAATAGCCACTGCTATTTTCAGCCAGGGACTAAGCAAGCCATCACTGCTATCATTTCCTGACAGGTGGGGCTCCCGGCCTCCACTTGCTTCACAGCATGGATGACTAGCTCCCAAGAGGCATCCTTCCTATGAGACAGAAAATACAAGTCAATCATCACCCTGGCCTTTCTAACCTCAAGCAGGGTCTCTCCACAGCTTGGTTTTGTTTTCACAGCTTTTTTGTAACAAGAAGGTAGGAAGTGACACTTCACACAGCCCAATCACACCTCAGGATTAGGGAAATCACAGTGCTAACAGTTATCAAAGGCAGCTGGATGGGGGAAATGTTTGCTACAGTGTCATGGTTAACTTTTAAAATTTTTTAAATTTATTTATTTTATTTTATGTGTATGAATGTTTGGCCAGCATGGAGGTGTACCATGTGCATGCCCTAGTACCCACAGATGTTAGAAAAGGGCATTGGACCCCCTGAGAATGGAGTTACAGGTGGTTGTGAACCACCATGTGGGTGCTAGGAATCAAACCTAGGTCCTCTACAAGAGCAACAAGTGCTCTAAACCACCACATCATCTCTCTAGCCCTGAGACAGTTATCGTCAGCTTGACACAACCTAAAAATCACCCGAGCAGTCTCAGTAAGGGGTTGTCCACACTGGGTTGGCCTGTGGGAACGTTTGTGGGGGACTGTCTTGAGTATGTTAATCTATGTGGGAGACACAGCCCAGTGTGGGCAGCATCATTCCCTAGGTAGGTGATCTTGACCTGCGTAGGAGTGGAGAAATCAAGTTGAGCTCGATCAAGCAAGCATGCATGCATCCATTCCTCTCTGCTCCTGGCTGTGGACCTGTGTGACCAGCTGACTTAAGTCCTGCTGCTGGGACTTGACTTGTGCAGACACAGACAGTAACCTGGTATTTCAAGCTGAAACAAACCCCTTCCTCCTCTACATTTTCAGGTTATTTTACCCCAACAACAGAAGTGAACATAGTACATACAGTGTGGACTGAAGACTAAACATTCCCAACACACACTCTGCTCTGACCAACACAGTCATTACAGCACACGTAACTAAACAAAAGTGGTGCCACTAAAGGCTGTTTACCAACACTGAGTGAGTGGTGCTGCTGGAGTGATCGAACAAAACGCCAGTGCTCCATCTAGCCACATTGTTCATCGCCATCTTCTGCCGCCACAACCAAAAAAACAAAAGAAGTCAGAAAGTTTAGGTTGATGTGTCCTAGGAAGGAAATTTGCATTGTGAATGTAATCACGTGATCACCAAAAGCCTGCGCTTTGACAAAACCATAAAGAGCAGTTCAGATTCTTAGCACAAAGGGAAAACAAGCAATGTAGGAACTTGTTGGGAAACAGTTTGGATAGGAATATTATTGCAAGACTAATAATGGTTCAAAATGCTGCAAATAAGCTGAGTCCTGGACAGGACATTAACCTTCTCCCTTCCCCAAGGCTCTGGGGACATCAAGGAAGAGAGGAGGGGAAGGATGTAAGGGTGGGAGGTTAGAGAGGAGAGCCCTGAAATGCGGTTTCCTGGACATGACATAGCTAGTACACTCCTGAATTCACAGAAGCTATGGCTACACACACAGGATCCAGTCAATCCAAATCTCCAGCATGGAGAAGGGAGTTGCTACCAAAGGTCTCACCTCTAGCTGAGGAGCATTGATGGCAGCAGAGGAGAGAAAGACTCATTTTACCTGGAGGACATGGTCACTGGTAAGCTGTTCAAACTCCAGTTGCTGTCCCCAAGTTCATGCACATATGGGCATCATTGACTGGACTCAGTGCATTATAAATGGGAAAGAAAGAAAGACAGAAAGAGAGAAGGAAAGAAAGAAAGGAAAAGAAAAGTAAAGAAAGGAAGGAAGGAAATGAAAGAGAGAGAAAGAAAGAAAGAAAGGAAGGAAGGAAGAGAAGGAGACCAATTAGAGGAGGGTTTGGCTTACGTTGAAGGGAAGAGGAGGGTAGATATGCTCAAGATATGCTGTCTACATGTATGAACTTTTCAAATAATAAAACTATTGTTGATTTTTTTAATGCAGTCAGTCATGTAAGAAGAGGAGGTAAAGAAAACAGAAGTGAGCAGAAATGTGAAAGCCTGCCCAAGGAAGTGACCTATCTGAGCTACACCATGCTGCTTCTGATAGCCAGGGTCAACTACAGCCACCAGTGTTCTCATAGTGAAAGCCACAGAGCAGGAGACAGGGCTGAGCTGCAGAAAGACATTGGGTGGGTGGATGAGGCATGCACCATGTACAGAGAGCAGGCTGGGGCCTGGCAGGTGCTCAGGCTGAAGTGTGGAGCCTTTCCCCGAACCATTGTCTAGCCTAGCTACATAGGAGAACACGGAGGGTGCTGTGGAAGCTGACAACGGACAAAGGTAAACTGAAATGGATGAGTGGTCCATACCTTGTAAGAGCCTCAGTCATGGAAGGTGCTCTATGAGGAAAGAGCCAGCCCCTCAAGCATCAAAGACAAGGCAATGATGCTCAGGCAAGGAAGCTCAAATCAGGGAATTCTGGCAATTCTGTCTTCCTCAGAGGACATTGACTCAACTTATTTCATTTGCTGAGATTAGCATTCTCCCCTCCCACCTGTGGAGACTGATAGGGAGGGCAAGTCTATGGGAATAGAGAAGCCACATCATCCCAGTGTGGTAGAAACACTAACAGAGGATATAATCACCTTATATTTCAGGTTACTGCTTATTTTGTTTTATTGATTTATTCATTTTATTTTTATTTTTAATTTCCTATTTCTATTTTATATTTTTATTATTACTTGATAACTCTGTTCTTTGTTTTATTGTTATATTTTGGTTTGAATCTTGCTGAGAAAAAAAATTCTAATGATCGTGCTCGTTAGTTTTTTGTCAATTTGACACAAGCTAGAGTCATCTGGGAAGAAGACTCCTCAACTGAGGAAATGCCTCTATCATTGCCAAGTCTGAGGGCATTGTCTTGATTAATGGATCAATATGAGAGGGCCCAGCCCACTATGGCCAGTTTTACTCTTGGGCAGATGATCTTAGGGTGTATAAGAAAGCAAGCTGAGCCAGGCAGTGGTGGCACATGCCTTTAATCCCAGCACTTGGGAGGCAGAGCCAGGCGGATCTCTGTGAGTTCGAGGCCAGCCTGGTCTACAAAGCGAGTTCCAGGAAAGGCACAAAGCTATCCAGAGAAACCCTGTCTCGAAAAAACCAAAAACAAAAAAAAACAACAAAAAAAAGAAAGAAAGAAAGAAAGCTGAGCAAACCATGAGAAGCAAGCCAGTAAGTAGTGTTCCTGCCTTCAGGTTCCTGCCTCTCCTTGCTGCTGGGACCTCTGCCCTCTCTCATTGATGAACTGTCACCTGGGAAGTCAAACACACTTTCTCCTACTGAAGTTGCTTTTTGTTCATGGTGTTTATCACAGTAATAGAATGCAATGACTGTTCTTTCTCCACACTGGCAATGGATATCAAGGACAGAGTCAACCCAAGTTCAAGTAGGAATGAAAATAAGGGCTGAACTGGGATTTATCCAAACTAATATTATCAAAGACAGGAAGTAGCAGACAGGTGGGTTTGCAAGTGCAAAGGAACAAAAGCAGCACACACGGACTCTTTCAGGTGAAAAATGTGACGGGAACAAACAGTTACAATGGCTTGGAAAGCCTAGAACATAGGAGTCTTTTTCACAAAAACTTCAAGGAGGCTAGCAAGATGGTCAATGGGTAAAAGGGCTTGCCACCAAGCCCAGTGACCTGAGTTCAATACCCAGGATCCACACAGTGGAAGGACAAAATTCGCTTTTGTTTTTTATTTCCTGTGACGTCCACACAAGCACCAGGCATATAAGCCCCACCCCCAATATAACCATAATAATATATAAAAATTTAAATAAATTTTAAAAATTAAGACCTAGAGGATTAAATTCTACTAGCAAAGAAATACTTTAGAAATAAACAATATGGAAAGAAAGAGTATAGAAAAGGACTTGTGGTCATTATTAAATTCACTTAAGGGGCCGACAATATGGCTCAGTGGGTAAAGGGGCTTAATGTCAAGCCTGGTGATCTGGGTTTGATTCCCTGCCTGGTGGAAGAAGAGAATCGATTCCTCCAAGTTGTCCTCTGACGGTCACATACACGCCATGGCACACATGTGTCCCTCGACCCTACATAAATAAACGTGATTTAATTTTTTAATTCACAACTATAAAGCTTAGTCTGGATGTTGGACTCCATTAATATCCCTGGAAATGTATCTTTTCTTTTAGGGGATTTTAACATCTATATTTTCAGTGAATTAGAATTGCTTGGTGATCCCAACATTCACACTGTTTGTCCCTTCCTGTCTCTACCTCCTTATCTCCCATCTCTTCACCCACTGAACTAATAGTGAAGAGACATCAGGAATTAGATTTACAGCATAATTGGTGCTTTGGATATTTTTTTCCTTCCTTGCATGCCCCATTTGACTGCATTTTTATTAAAAATTAACATATATGTTTATGAAATACAGTAGTCATTATTCTTTCAAGAATGAAAAACAGGAATAATGTAAACAAAAATACAGCCTGTACACAAAAGGCAGGGAAGAAAGTATGTTTCCCTTAGCAACACGGAAGCAGATATTTAAACATAATCAGCATTCCATGAACACATAATTTAGCAATCAACAAATAACTGGCAGTCAGCTTGTAAATTATTCATATTTTAATTTTTCAACTGTTTACTCTTCTCAAATATTTATTTATTCCTTCAACCAAACACATTCACTCAGGAGTCTGAAATTTTTAAGAGCAGAAGAAAACTTTGTATCAAGCTGAATTTAAATGACACTCTGGAAACTGAGGTCCAACAGGAAGAGGAGGGACCCAAGTTCCCAAAAAAAAGCCACATCCATGTTAAACATTCTACAAGGTAATTGGTTGATCAAAACTGTGGAAAGTTGGGATGTTGTAAGTCCAGAACCAAATTATCTTTCGTTATTGTAAGTGTCCTAAACAGCCATTTATTTCTCTCCTCTGTGTTTGACTTAACATCCTTGTGACTCCTAGGAAAATCTTTTTGGAATGCAAACAAGACCCCTGTGTCAACCAGCCCCAAAGCTAAGAATGTCATCAGATAACATCTGAAGCCTCCAGCAGAGTCCCCCCAACTTTGCTGTGTAACCTGCTACCTGATGCTTCCACCTGAGTATTTTTAAGGTACCTTGATTTATGACTTTTTTCTGTTGCCATTACCATGAAACTGTTACCATGTTGGAACAAGGTATTGGGGTAACCTGGAGTCTCCAGGGCATGATTGCCAACACTTGACTCCAAAATGAGCTATTCTCTTCTCTTTAAGATAAGAGCTGTGTGTTCCCTGTCTACAAAGGAGACATCCAACTGGGGACAACAGCACAAACTACCTAAATGGTTCCAGGACTATGTGCTCTATTGAGCTCAATTTCTTTAAAACCACATTTCCACTTCACATATTATCTCAGATCAGAATGCTAGCCACCTAATATTGCCTTCTCTGTCGTTCATGGCATCCAGCCATGGCTGCTTCTAACCCATCCTCTAAAAGATATCCAACGGGTTCTGCTATGGCCCCATACCCACAGTTCTGATAATCTAGCACCCAGATTGACTCCCTATCCAAGCCACTCTGTAGCATGAACCTTAAAAGTTCTTATTAATAAAATCAAACCTGAGCCAGGTATTGGGGTGAACTGGAAGATCAGAGAACCAGAACAAGCCATAGCTACCTCACCTCGCCAGATCCTCAGCTGGTCTTGTTTTCTCAGACTGGAAGCCTCTGTGTCCTCATATCCGAATGGCTCTCAGCTGAACTGTGCTGCTCAAAACCTAAAAGCTTAACCAGCCAAATGCTTAACCAGGCAGACCAAATGCTTCTAGTTTCTGGTCCTCACGCCTTATATATCTTTCTGCTTTCTGCCTCACTCCCTGGGATTAAAGGCTCGCTTTCTGAGATTAAAGGCGTGAGTCACCATGCTTGGCTGTATCCTTGAACAGATGGATTTCTGCCTCTGGAATGCTAGGATTAAAGGCGTGTGCTACCACTGCCTATCCTCTATGTTTAATATTGTGGCTGCTCTGTCTCTGACCCCAGATAAGTTTATTAGGGTGCACAATATTTTGAGGAACACAATACCACCACACCACTCTCCTCTCTTCTCCTTTAAATTTGTTATTACAGACGTGTGTGTGTGTGTGTGTGTGTGTGTGTGTGTGTGTGTGTGTGTGTAAGAGAAAGAGACAGACAGGAAAAGACGGGGGACAGCGAACAGTGCATGTGTGGAAGTGAGAGAACAACTTTGCGGTACTGCCCATCCTCTCCTTGCATCTTTACATGGATTCTAGAGGTCAAACCCAGGTCACCACGCTAGCACAGCAAGTGTCTTTGCCCTCTGAACCATCTCGCTGGCCCCTCCCCTCTCTCCTCCTTTTATTCCATTTTTATTCTTTCCTGTATTGGTTACTTTCCTCATTGTTGTAACAAAACACCTGACAAAAATAACTTCAGAGTTTGTTTTAGCTCACAGTTCACACTGCTGGGAGGTCTGTGCATGGTACTCACGACGATGGTGAAAGGAGGGGGGTCTGTGCATGGTACTCACGACGATGGTGAAAGGAGGGGGGTCTGTGCATGGTACTCACGACGATGGTGAAAGGAGGGGGGTCTGTGCATGGTACTCACGATGATGGTGAAAGGAGGGGGGTCTGTGCATGGTACTCACGATGATGGTGAAGGGAGGGGGTCTGTGCATGGTACTCACGATGATGGTGAAAGGAAGGGGGTCTGTGCATGGTACTCACGATGATGGTGAAAGGAGGGGGGTCTGTGCATGGTACTCACGACGATGGTGAAAGGAGGGGGGTCTGTGCATGGTACTCACGATGATGGTGAAAGGAGGGGGGTCTGTGCATGGTACTCACGATGATGGTGAAAGGAGGGGGTACAAGGAAACAGGGATGGTTGTTTGGCTCATCTGAACTCCAGTGTTTAAGGGGTTGAGAGAAAGATTTTCTTTTTTCATTTTTATGCCTGTGTGTCTGTGTGAGTAAGCACACAGGAGTACAAGTGTCTGAAGAATCCAGAAGACGGTATTGACTCTCCTAGAGCTGGAATTACAGGTGGTTATAAGCTGCCCGACGTGGGTCTGAACCTCAGGGCTCGTCTAGAGCTCTAACCATTGAGCCATCTCTCCAGCCCCTGAGGTAAGTCTTGGCATGTGCATGTTAAGTCACACTGAAATGCTAACAAATGAGAGAAAACATCTGTAATTGTATGATCCAACAATAAGTCAATAGGAAAATTACAGAAAGAGCTTTCGCAAATCAATAGGAAGATCCATATATGCAAATAATCATAAGTATATTAACACATAGTTAACCCTAAAACAAATAAAACATATAAAGTAGATATGTAAAAACTATGAAAGTTTTTAATAATCAAAGAAAAACATTTTTAAACATAGAAAATTTAAATTGGCAAAAATGTGAGAGTGGCAGAACTGAACAGTCTAGGGTGGGAAGTTTCTGCCATTGCTAGTTGGTGGAAGAGTGAATCATGGATTCTTTTTAAGTGAAACTTGTAATGGATAACATAGCTTCTTTAAAAAGTACCTAGTGTGGGCTGGAGAGATGGCTTGGTAATTAATAGCACTTATTCACTCAGGAGACCTGGGTTGGGCTCCCAGCACCCAGACTGTACAGCTCACAACTGTCTGTAACTCTAGCTCCAAGAGATCTGATGCCCTCTTCTGGCCTTCATGAGCAACTGCAGTCACATGCACATACACCCACATATGTACATATGCATCAATTAAAATTTTTAAAAATAAATTTCAAAACAATGCATAGTCTTTAATCCTATCATCAAGAAATATAGCTGACAGGAAAACTAGACAAGATTGGAGACTTCAATTTTCCCTGTTCTTTACCAGACAAAACAGATTTCTAATGACCAATTAATATTTAATTATAATATAATCCTTAAATACTATAGTTGACAATTAAAAAACCTAAATGCATATTAATATATAAAATTTCTGGTATACTTATAGTATAAAAAGAAGTATTACAGAAAAAAATGATACAGTAATTTTAATTAATTTTATTAAGAAAAAATAGAATTTCTCAAGTGATTTTTCTCCAAAACATGGGATTCAAAGTAATTTTAATTAGAGTTTTTCTATGTCTGATGGTTTTGTGGTTATTATTTATTAAGTTTTAAAATTCTATAATAAAAAATAGTTGCTTTGTCAGAGAGCAAGAGAGATGGAGAGTTCTGACTTATGGACATATGTCCCTAAATGAGTTTGAGCACAGAAGTTATTCTGCTTAGAACAAAATATAAACGTACAATGCTAAGTTTCACAAGACAAAAACTCTAAGTTTTTGGAAAAAGAAATAACTGAAACAGCTTTCTTCTCAAAAGAATAGGAGCTGGTTTATTCTGGAGCCAAATATGAGTGACCAGAGTGAGTGACCATGGCCCAGGAACTCAAGACTCAGGAAATGTCCCACTGTGGAGACAGTGTTATGGTCATGAAGTTTTTGTTTGTTGGTTGGTTGGTTGGTTGGTTGGTTGGCTGGCTGGCTGGTTGGTTGGTTTCTCACAACAGGGTTTCTCTGTGTAACAGCCTTGTCTGTCCGGGAACTTGCTCTGTAGTCCAGGCTGTCCCTGAACTCACAGAGATCAGCCTGCCTCTGTTCCTCAAGTGCTGGGATTAAAGGTGTGATCCACCACCACCCAGCAGTAAATTTTAATAGTAACAGGGGGAAAAAGTCATAAATCAAAGAACTTTAAAAATACTTTGGTTGCGGCCATCAGGAGGATGGATCAGGGGTTAAAAGAGTACTCACTGCTCTTCCAGAGGACCTGGATTTGGTTCCCAGCACCTACATAATGGATCACAACTATCTAACTCCAGTTCCAGGGGATCCAATGGCCTCTTCGGACCACTGTGGGTCAGAAGGTATATACATGGTACAGATAGAGTCATGCGGATACTCACATACACAAAGACAAAATAAACACATCGAAAATACTGCATAGGTGGGAGCACCACACAGGTGGGCTACAGCAAAGCAAGAAACATCCCAGCTCTCCACAACACCCGCAAGTTCCTATCAGTCAGTCAGCCTTGTAGAATGCTAACACAAATGCGGCTTTTCTCTACCTGGGAGTGCCTGTTCACAAATCCAAACCAAACTATAGGCGTTTAAGGCAGGTCTGAAGTTTTTTGTTTTTGTTTTTTGTTTTGGTTTTGGTTTTTCAAGTCAGGGTTTCTCTGTGTAACAGCTCTAGCTGTCCTGTAACTCACTCTGTAGATCAGGCTGGCCTCGAAGTCACAGAGATCTGTATACCTCTGCCTCCGGAGTGCTGGGATTAAAAGCACGTGCCACCACTGCCTGGTTGAAGTTTCTTTCAAGGAAGTACAATGTTCATTTTCCCTGAATAAGTGAAAGAAAACTGAATAGGTCTAAAAACTAAAATATGTGTCTTTTAAGATGTCCAAAAGAATGTTGAGAAAGCTGGAGTTATTATAACGAACTGTAGATAAATTTCTAAACCGTCTTACTAAATAAGAAACACAGAGCCAAATACAGGGATGCAAGCCATAGAGATCAGACTGATAGTGATAGCCACCAAACTAACCTTAGCTCACCACACCACCTGCCGTTGCTTCCCAAGAGAGCCTCTTCCTGTCTAACCTGTGCCTTTATTGCCTTCCTGTTCTGCCTTCTCATTGCCACCTCACTTCCTCGTCACTGCCTATCTATACAGACATCCAGGTCTCTATGGTTGGTACTGGAATCCAGAATCTATGGTTGAACACACAGAGACTCTGCCTGCCATTGTGATCGGATTAAGGGCGTGTGCTACCACCGCCTGACTTCTGTTTATGGCTGGCCATGATCTCTGATCTCTAGGCAAACTTTATTAACATACAAATAAAATATCACCACATTTCAGCTCAAATAAATATCACCACATGAATCTTCTTCCATCTCTATAAAGCAATAGATTAAACACTTAAAAACAAAGGCTTTGAAGTCTGCAGAGTACTTATAGATGCCTTCCCTCCAGTAAAGACTCGTGTTAGGATTTTGTTGTACCCGTTCAGGCATATGTCTCATCATTTTGGTATGCTTTCCTCACACTCCTGTGATGTGTTGGATGTCGCAATTGACCCTAAGGAAAAGACTAAAATGTCCTAAACCTCATGTGACTGACTCTAGTTGAGTTATATTGTCATAAGTCCTGTGACAACCAGTACCATACTGTGCCAATAGTAGGAGAGAATCAGACATTAACTCTCCAGAGTTAGATACCACAATGAAAATTACCAAAACCAAGGTAAAGACAGGTATCCAACCCTGGAATTGGAGCTGGAGTTCCTAAGTCTGTCTGAGGATATTCAGAACAGCATCACCAAAGAGATTGGGGCTGGTCTAAATCTTGAGGATGGGTGAGCAAGCCAGGCAGGAGGCTTGACAAGTGCCATCGTCTGCTTTCTGCTGCTGTGGTCACCATCCTGACTAAAAGCAAGTTGGACAGGAGAGAGTGGCTATTTGGCTTACACGTCCTGTTCACAGTCCATCTGTGAGGACGGTCAGGGCACGCAAACCGGAGCAGAGGCAGGGACTATGGAGGAATGCTTCTTGCTGGTTTGCTCCCCATGGCTTGCTCAGAGATTGCTTTCTTATAGAACCCAGGACCACCTGCCCTGGGTGGCACCACTCACCCACATCGATTGTCAATCAATAAAATGTCCCCTATTTTTTTTTTACCTTAATGTCTTTTGCTTGTCTACTATGGTTTCCAATTTTGTGTTTTTGTGGTGTGTGTGAGGGTGTGTGTGTGTGTGTGTGTGTGTGTGTGTGTGTGTTTGTGTGTGTGTATGTGTATCTACATGGGTATGTGTTTCTCGGTGATTTTTCTTTGTTTTTGCTTTTTCATTTGTCTGCTTTGTTTTGTTTGTTTTTTCATTGGCCTGTTTGTTTTTTAAAGTCAGAGGGAAAGAAGGCCTGGAGTTGGGTGGGTGAGGAGGTAGGGAGGATCTGGGAAGAGATAAGGACAGGAAACCATGATCAGAATACACATATGAAAAAAACTACTTTCAGTTAAAAAGAAAATGTCCCCACAGACTTGCCCAGGACAGTCTGAGGATCTCAGAACTGAGGCTCCTTCTTCCCAGGTAGCTCTACTTTGTGTTCACAAAAAAACAGCCAACAGATTTTCTTTCATTTGCTAGGAATTTATTTTAATATTTTTATTACTCTCTTAAAATGTCACATAAGTGTGTAATGTATGTAGATTATACATACCCCCACTCCTCCCCAGATAACTTCCCTCTCATCCCTTCCAGCACATCTCTCCCACAACTGAGTCCAGTTAGTGCTCCCCTTGCATGTGTGAATAGCCATGGGGCCGTCCACTGAGGCATGGTCAGCCTACCAGTAACCGCAGTCCCAAACAAAACTGACTCTGTCCCCAACAGCCATCAACTGTCAGCTGGCAAATAATAATCACATACTTATGAAGTACAGCATCATGTTTTGATGTATGTGGTAAAATAATTGAAATGGGCCAATTAATATATCTTCCTCCTCTCCCACATGCCTTTCTTTTCCTTACACATTTTGGCTTCCTCTTTTTTCCTCTAAGCCCCAGCAATATTTATTCCACAGCTAGAAGGCTCTCAAAACTATTTCCTGCAAAGAGCTTCATTGTTCATTGTTTTATATAACATTTATTTAAGTTCCATTTATGATGATCTTACCCCAGGAGAGTGAGGAAAAAAAAAAAAACTGTGTGTCAAATGCTATAGGACATTTTTCAATGGGTTATTGTTGTGGTTTTCTCCTTAAGGAGAAATTAAAATAAAAATTATGTAACCGTGTGTGTGTTAGATATTAAGTGTATTTAAGTTTGAACTGTGCAATAAATCAGTGGACCTGGCTAGGTATATGTTTTTATTTTTATTATAAGTGGAGGGCCCAGTAATTCTATTTTGTTCTTTTTCCTAGCACAATTATTAATGGCTCTCATTTCTACTCTCAGAAAGCTCTTGTTTTGAAAAATAAATTATATGGTCATTCTAATCATTTAACTTTTGTCCCCTTATAAAAGCAAAAAGTTTAGAATAATTGGGCCACGTACCTCTGAGGATGTAAGCCATTGAGAAGTGATTCTTCAACCCTGATGTTACAACCTTGGGGAAAATGAACCAATGTAAATCTGACCCTGATGTGGGGAACAAGAACAGAGAGGGGTGTGTTATGAAACACATAGTGTGAGACCAAATGGGATCGCTGCACTGGATGACGACATCCACACTTCCTTATCCTCTTTAAATAACGTTATCCATCACCAGGGAGCTGACCTGCTTTCTCTGGCATCCACTGGGCCACTGGAGCTTGTCTTCCTTTAGTGTTGGAAACACCAACAGATGGGACACATTTTCTTTTGGTAGACTTTGCAAAGGCTCATGGGAAATTAAGTATAGAGTTAGTGAACTATATGAGTTTGTCCAGAAAACAGACTTCAATAGCCTTCCTGAAGGATAGTCCTTAACTCTTTTTCCTATTATATATATTTTAAGATCTAAGAACTTTCCCACTTATATGAAAGGGAAACTTTTCAAGATTCTCTAAATTTGTTTTCTTTTTGTTTTTTACTTAATGTTGACATTTTGTGACCTTGATAAATTTTTCTGGCTTATCCCATTAATGGAAACTCATTTGTTTAAAATAATTTGTCCAGATTGATTTCTTAATTTTCACTGAAGAGTTTAAACTTTCCCACTTTTACAACTGAATTTAGGTTTCAGTTCTCTGAGGGGACAAACAGGTATCTCACCCAACCAAGGGCCATTTATCAACAAATTACATTCAGGGACGAGGGAGAGAGACAAACAAGGTCTGAGTCAGCCCCACAATGTCTCAAGGACAGTTCCTGCAACCCCTTTGAAACTTACCAAGTATGTCCAAAGATAAAACCTCAGCCAATTAAAAGTATACTAATGTGACTACTGCTTGCTTAACCAATTATGTTTGAGATAGCCTAACGGTCCCTGAACTTCCCCGAGCTGTGCTTAAAAGGAGCTCCTCTGGGGTCATCGCCATTTTGTACAGGTGTTCAACTCAGCACACTGGAAGTTTCTGTAGAATAAATGCTCTTTGTCTTTGCACACTATTTGAGTCTGGGGTCTTTCTTCAGCATTTCCTTGGACACTTACATCACTACTGTTTTGATGAGAGAGAAGAGAGCGGTAGGAAGAAAAAGACACACACACAAAAAAAACTTGTATATGCAATGATGGAAAAGAACCTTACGCTTGTATATTCTTTTTCAACTCCAAGAGATCTAAATCTGCCCAGTATGGGGATCTCGGTGCCTCTTAGCACTCACATTTAATAGTGTCCAAGTATTTTGGAAAAGATTAGGAGGAAAGGGAAATATTTTTCATTTACTAACAGTAGTCTTTTTAATAATGTGGAAATATGTTGGTGAATACTGGCAAAATGGTTCAAAATGGGAGATGTACTGGTTAGTTTTATCAGTGTAACTAAACTAGACTCATCTGAGAAGAGGGAGCCTCGGTTGAGGAATTGCCTCCACCCGCTTTACCTGTGGGCAAGTCTGTGGGACATTTTCTTGGTTGATGGAAGGTTGCTGTGAAAGGGCCCAGTTCACTGTGGGTGGTGCTACCCCTAGTGTCTTTGTTTGGGTTTTATTGCTGTAGAGACACCATGACCATGTCAACTCTAATAAATAAAAACATTTAATTGAGGGGGCTCACTTACAGTTTCAGAGGTTCAGTCTTTTATCATCATAGTGAGAAGCATTGTGGCATGCAGGCAGACATGGTGCTTGAGCTGAGAGTCCTACATCTTGACTCAGAGGCAACAGGAAGTTGAACTCACTGTCACACCATGGGAAGTTTGAGAAAAAGAGACCTCAAAACCTACCCCCACAGTGACACACTTCCTCCAACAGGGCCACACCTCCTAATAGTGCCACTCCCTTTGGGGACCACTTTCTTTCAAACCACCACACGTGGGCAGGTAGTTCTGGGTTATATAAAAAAGCCAACTGAGCAAGCCAGGGGGAGTAAGCCAGTAAGCAGCATTCCTGTTGAGTTCCTGCCCTGACTTCTCTCAATGAGCAAACGTGATCAGGCTGTGCAAGCCAAATAAACCCTTCCCCGAGCTGTTTTTGGCTATGATATTATCAAAGCAATGGAAGCAAACTATGACAGATGACAATATTTTTGGGGGACAAATATTTTATTCAGCTCATGAGTCTTCTATCTTTTCTCAAAATACTCCATCTAATCTAACAGAAGAAGCCTACTTGTGCAGGAACCCTAACATCATAGGTCGTTTGTGATTCTCCACCTGTGAAAATCATTTCACACTGTACAGAATTTGTTGGAAAATCTAACGTGACCATATCCCCACCTCTCCCACCCACATACAAAAGGATTGCTAGAAACCTGTTCTCCCTTACAAGCCCTCTTGATTCCATCAAGAATTTATAGTGCTTCTACCAGGTCTGTTTTGCTCACCAGAACTTGTTTCTAATTCAAGGTGGTCACTACTCTCTTGGAACAGTAGGAAAAAAAGTTTCAACCTTCAGCATTCCTGTTTTTGACTTTCTTACCCCAAACCCTTGAAGCTTACCACCATTGGCTAGCCACAGCACATGTGCCTCTTTGTTGGATCATGTCCATGGAGAAGGGGAAACTGGAAGAATCAGTCTTGGTGCACTTGATGTTTATTTGGGACTGGTTTCAGTGGTAGTTCACCAGTCCAGTACGTTCGAGTGTGTTTAAACCCATGTCTAATCCATCACAGTACAAGGACCCTTCAGGAGATTACAAACAACCCAAAAAGAATCCTTGAGTGAAATGTCACGGCGAAGTGGCCATCCCTCCCCTCCCCTATCTAAGCCCTTTAGCAACGCTGTCTCCGCTACTTTCAAGGCCACCAACAATGAAACCACCCTGACATCAGCAGGGGTGGAAAACCAAGTAGATGGGATGACTCCCTTCAGATGGTGGTCCTGGGTAGCCCTCTCAGCCTTGCCCAGCTCTTGAACCAAACCACCTTTTTATTGAAGGGACTGGAGTTCCAGGACACAGTGTATGGAATGCAAGCCCCTAAGAAGTTCATTAGTGAGTGCTACAATCCTTTCTCATCCTGAGATCCAATGCTGGAATCATTGGTAGAAAGGGCTATGCTCACAACACACAGGCAAATTGTATACTATGTGAATTATTTGTCAATAAAGATTCTATAAAACGTAAAAAAAAGGGGGGGCTGTGCTATGATCATGACACTCTTGCTACTTACACACAAGGATAATTCTTACCCTATCAGTGTTCTGTGGTTTAGGGAGCTTGGGTAAAGGCTAAGAGATGGAGGTATCGTGTGGTCATTAGTGGCCACTGCTTTTGTTTCTAATTCTGTTGAACTACTGAGCAGATACTGACAACTTAAGACCATCAACTTAGCACTACTTTTTCTTAATGTGTGAGCTGAGTTAATTTTAACTTTGAGCTACATACACACACACACACACACACACCCCTGCTAAAACTGTGGACAACTCGAGTCCGTGTGATGACAGTCTCTGGGATGAAAAGAGCATAGGAGAAGCTTGAGGGCTCTGAGGTCCTCTTGAGGAAACTGCAAAGTCTGCAAAGTGTTTCATCTGGGTGTAGATGTAACCAACCTTCTTATTAAATAAGAAACACAGAACCAATGCAAAGAAGAAAGCCAAGAGGTCAGAGCTAAGAGCTAAAACCTTACCCTTCCTCCTGCGGTGGTCCTACCTCTCCGAACCAGAGCTACCCCTGTGTTAAAGTCTTTATATAGAGTTCCTGTTCTGCCTTCTCATTGGTTGTAAACCCAACCACATGACCGCCTCTTCACGGCCTGTCTGTATAGGCCTCCAGGTTTTCCATGATTGGTATTGATTAATACCAATGCTGTGGGATGTTCTGGATGTCAAATGTGTTGCTGATTAGTCAATAAATAAAACACTGATTGGCCATTGGCTAGGCAGGAAGTATAGGCAGGACAAGGAGGAGAATAAAGCTGGGAAGTGGAAGGCTGAGTCAGAGAGACACTGCCAGCCGCCACGATGACAAACAGCATGTGAAGATGCCGGTAAGCCATGAGCCACGTGGCAAGGCATACATTTATAGAAATGGATTAATTTAAGCTGTAAGAACAGTTAGCAAGAAGCCTGCCACAGCCATACAGTTTGTAACCAATATATAAGTCTCTGTGTTTACTTGGTTGGGTCTGAGTGGCTGTGGGACTGGCAGGTGAGAGAGATTTGTCCTGACTGTGGGACAGGCAGGGAAACTCTAGCTACATCTGGGCAACTTTCCTCTGTTTTAAACATCAAAAAAATCAGAGGTAAAACAAAAAGCTGATTTAAATTTCCAGAAGGAAGCATAAATGTGTGGACCTTTGGACCAGATTGTCCCCACATGGGAAAATGAGCATGGCATGTATTAACAGTAGGAGATGAAAACCCAATGATTGTGTGTATTCCCAGCTAGGAGACCAGTCAGTTTAAGAACTACAAGTAGGAAGTGGGTGGTGGGTACCCACCATGCTCTCATCACCATGCCAACTTTCCTAGGGAATGTTGTTTAGCTTGGTCTACTAACCCCAGACAGAACACTAACAGACCAAAGGAAGGATTCCGTCCAAGTCCGGCTTGGGGAACCAATTGGTTTGCTGGGGCTAGGCAAGGGGTTATTTAGAGGGGCCTGGTGATGGCACAAAGGCAGTATCACTGGAGTCTCCTGCACAGTTTGCAGGCAGGTACACCACTGAAGGGTCTCCCTTCCACCAGCAATTGTTTACCACTTACATAAATAACCTCGGAGTTTCTTGCGAGTTTCCGGAGCCTTGTAAGCCTCCTCTGAGTTTCTTGCCAGCTTCCTGAGTCTTCTAAGCCTCCCTTCTCCTCCTTTCTCCCCACTGTGTTATTTCCTGCAGATTGAAGGAAATGTTTCAATCTGTAGGAAACAATGTTTCAATCTGTAGGTCTTGGAAGGTGTTGGTCTCCGTAATAGTCTTGCTAAGCATCCATAGGTCCTTGGGAAGGCCTCCATGTCTGCCTCGCCCTTTCCTGCTCCACGGATGCTCACCTCCTTTGGAGTCTTTAGCATTTGGAGGTGACTCCCACAGAGGCAATGAAACACAGTCTTTGCTGTCCCCTCTTCCACTTTCCTGGTTATTTAAATGCAGTCATTAGGCTGTGGTAGTTTGCCTTGCAGGTTTTTGCTCTGGACTTTTGTTATTATAAAACAACAAAACACATTTAGGAAAGCCACGCTTTGCCCTTTGATGATTCCCTAGAACAGTGCCACACAGTCAGATCATCCTTGGGATGTTGGGAAGCAGCAAGCCACAGTTACTAGGTAGCCACTCCCTCACAGCACTAAGCAGTGTACTGTGTGGCTAAGCCATGAGGTTGGGTAGATCGGGCACTAGGAATGAGAATGTTGCCCATAGTCTCTGGCATTTGAACACTTGATCTCCAGTTAGTTGCACTTCTTGGAAGTATTGGGGGGTGTGGCCTTGCTGGACGAGGTATCTCATTGGTGGGAAGGGTGGATTTTGAGAGTTTAAATGCTCAAGCCATTCCCAGTTCACTCTTTCTGCTTCCTGTTTGTTGGAGATGTGAGCTCTCGGTTTCTGCTCCAGCTTCCACGCCTGTACCCTACTGCCTCCACCAGCCTCCTGCCTCCACCAGTCTCTTGCCTCCACCAGCCTCCTGCCTCCACCAGCCTCCTGCCTCCATCAGCCTCCTGCCTCCACCCTTCATCGTGGACTCTAAGTAAGCCCAAATAAATTCCTTTTCTGTAAGTTTCCTTGGTCATGGTGTTATATCACAGCAATAGAAAGGTAACTAATACAGGTGTAAAGGACTTTTTTGATTTGCAATGTTTTCAACTTAAAATGGGTCTGTGAGATGTAACCCTTTCATTATCAAGAATGTCTGTGCATCCTGTGGAGAGAGTAAGATTCACTGCCTTCCTCAGCAACTCAGTCTGTATTATCTTCTCTCGCAGATTCCAATTAAAAGCTCTTAGCACAGGATCCTGGGGCTAGAATCTGGAAGGATCCTCATTGCTCGTGACTTCTTGTTGCAAGAATCTTAAAAGTTCTTATTAATAAAAACAAACTCAGAGCCAGGTATTGGGGTGAATGCTGAATGATCAGAGAAACAGAACTAAGCCACAGCTACCTCACCTTGCCAATTCCTCAGCTGATCCTGTTTCCTCAGACTGGATGCATCTCAGCTGAACTGTGCTGCTCAAAAGCCTAAAAGCTTAACCAGCTTTAGTTCCTGGTCCTCACTCCTTATATACCTTTCTGTTCCTGCCATCACTTCCTGGGATTAAAGGCTCTTATTACCATGCCTGGCTGTTTCCAGTGTGGCCTTGAATTCACAGAGATCCAGGCAGATCTCTGCCTCTGAAATGCTAGGATTAAAGGTGTGTGTGCCACCATTTTCTGGCCTCTATATCTAGTGGCTGTTCTGTTCTCTGACCCCAGATAAGTTTATTAGGGTGCACAGTATTTTGGGGAACACAATATCACCACAACTTCTCTTTACCAACTCTTTATGTCTGGCATTGCAGAATACCAAGGGGAAAAAAAAATAGTACAGTTTCCTTCTAGTGCTCAAGACCTTGATACAGATCATTCTTCCTTCTGGAATTTTCCTTTCAAATAATCACAAAATTAAAAAAAAAAAAGAAAACATTTAATTGAGGGTGAAGAAATGAAGCAATGGTTGAATTTGGTTCTTGTCTACCCCATTTGTTTGTAGTCTATAATTTACTGTTCCAGTGTCTCCAGATTATTAATACCTTAAGAGCAGGAACCATGAAACTCCCCCTTATGTCACACACTTTCTTGGAAAAGAAGCTTCTGTGTCACTGTGCCTACTGTGACATTCCATGAACAAGTCTTTCAGGGCACTCTATGTGATTTAAATATCACACAGTCTCATAGCAGCATGCCCAGCCAAAGGAAAATCATCAGGACACCATTACAAGGAAGGTCTGCTCCATGCCCACCTGCTATCAGTCTTCTCCCCAAAGTGGATCCAAACAGGAGAGGGCTCTGCACCAACGAGGTCCAAGGCCAAGGAAGGCATTCCTGGACAAAGACCAAAACCTCATAACGTGTCTGGGGGTCTCAGGAAAGGAAATCAACAGTCATGTGTTGGTTTTCCCACGAATTCTCCTCTCTCTTTCCTCTCCTCTCATGAGAGAGTAAAAGCTTTCTTAAGTGAAAGGTCCATGAAAAAGTCCTCATAAAGATAAGACTTGGTCAAGAAAACCTCTTCCTGGTGTCCATCTAGAATTCAACACTCAGCCAAAACACACTCAAGGAAGGAAGGTAGAATAAAGACAAACAAAAACCGAGGGGATTCCTCAGCACCCTTAGGATCAACAAAGGCTGCTCTTTAGTACAGAGGAAATGATCCCATATGGAAGCTTGGAGACCAGGGGGAGAGCAAAGAACAATGAAAAAGTGAAACATACGTATCAACTTAAAGGCATGCGTTTTGTAGAAAACAAGACTAAGAAGCAATAATCGGGAGACAATTATGATCTGCAACAAATTTTATTGAAGCTTAAATGCAGTGAAACTTTAACAGTGCAAGAAAGAGTTGACAGTTCTTCATAGCAAACTTCAACAAGTCAAAATTACACATTGTAATCTCTAGAGGAAGCACAGAAATTATATGTAATACATATGTGAAAAAGAATCAAATAGGTATTACAACAGGAAGAGAAAGTTACATACGGTATGTGTGTGTGTATGTCTGTGTGTGTGCATATACATGCAGTTCTGGGGGGAGCATGTACCTACAGTTCTGTGGCAGAGGAAGAAAATACAATTCTCTCTGTGTGTGCATGTACATGTGTTTGTGTGTGTATGCATGTGCAGATGCACTCACACACACTCAAGCGTGCATTCACACATATAGGAAAGGGTTCTGGTGAGGTTTCTGTCGATCTCAGTTTTATCCCAAATAACAATATCAGTAGACAAGAGTGTGATACTCATAAAGCCCTGAGCTAAAGGAGGTGTGATCAGTAATTACACACCCTGCCAAGTCGTTTTTCAAAGACAACTAGAACTAAGGATGTTCTGAAATATGCAAGGACTCAGGAAGTCCCACATCTATGAGTCCTTCATGAAAAATGTTATTAGGATAATATATATGTAATATATATCACCACTATATACATGTATATAGTGGTGATAAATCAAAATAAAGATATGAAATTGAAATGCCAAGGTGAAATGCTGATGATAGGTTTAAAAATAGAAACTGACAGGCATAGAAACCAATATTATAAAACTTAGAATTAAAACATCAGATAACTAAAACTGTAAGAAGCATTGAGGCTCACAAAGAGTACATTTGATTTTGTTTTTATCTTTTATAATATAGATTTCCAAAGATACATTCCAAAGTCAAATTATGCAGTTCAAATGTCATTTGAAACGTACATAAAAAAGAATCTTTTGAGACTAATGTATTTCATCATGTATACCTACCATCGCATTACAAGAGAGCCATTTCATTTGAATTGTATTGAATTGTTCAAAGCAGTTAAAACCTATATCTAGACACATCATTAGCTACCTGAGTAAGGAACAGAGAGATGTTTAGATGGTTTTAATCAAAATCTATTGTTACCTCTGGTTTTGTTGTATTTCTAGAAAATGGAATTTGGCTCAATTTGTATCTCTGTGTGATAAATGTTTTCTGAAGTGTAAGTAGCATTTTAAAAAAATAATAACCAAAGTTAGCCTGGGTGTGGTGACCCACACCTTTAATCCCTGCACCCTGGAGGCAGAGACAGGCAGATCCCTGTAAGTTTGAGTCCAGCCTGATTTACATAATGAGTTGAGGTCAGCCAGGGCTGTATAGTGAGATCCTGTCTCAAAAAATGAAAAAATAAAAATGAATAATAATTTAAGGAGGCAACATTTGCATAGTCCCTAGGAAGACTAATGTAAGGCAGTTAGCATGTCAACAAGAGGAAATTGAGCCACAAAAGGACAATGGGAAAGAGATGGACAGGCACAGTTCACTAAGGAACAAAAATAGAGATAGGCAGACAAGGAAAATAGATGCTCTAGTGTTTTCAAAGCACAAAAATTAGAAACAACATATAAATACCAATTTGCTAAAAATGGCAACATGATCTATCCCTAGAGGAAGAGAGGTGGGAGAGGCCCTGTGAATGCTTGAAGTATAACTCTGTAACACTCCAGGCACAGGCTTTACACCCTGCAGGTAAATAACCCGGAGGGAAAATTCACTGTGCATTTTCAAGTATAGTGAGTTCTAGGTCAGAATCAGGACCAGGACATGCAAGAGGTAGGATTTGGGACAGCAAAAATCCATGCATAAGAAGTTGACATATTAGTTCTCTCCCAAAATAGTCAATCTTGGGTTTGTCTCGTGCCCCTTGAATGATTGTGCTACTTTGCAGGAAGGAGGGGGGTTCAGGCACTTGGTTAGCTCAAATCCACACTAGCAAGCAGCACTTCTGTCCGCCGTCAGTGGGAGTGTGAACTGATAGGAGAGTTCTGCAGAACTTTGTGGCGGTTTCTAATGAAGTTGAAATACACCCACACCAGAACTCAGAAATTCTATTCCAGACCACGTCCCCAAAAGACCTGAGTGTGCCTAAGTTCACAAAATCTTGCATTAGTATATTCATAGTATCTTTATTCATAATTAGCAAAAACTAGGGAACAAAATCAAGTTTGACCAACAGGAGAATGCTTTGCCTATTTGGTGGAATGTTACTCGATCATTCAAAGGGATGAGCCATAGAGCCATAGTACAGCATGCACAACCCTCAGAAGTGTCCTTTGAGCAAAACATGCCAGACCCAAAAGAAAAGTGCACACTATTTAATTTCGTGTATACGAAATTCTGGAATAGCACAGTGGATCTAAGGAAATAAATGTCACAACAGTGCTCATCTTAGAGATCGCTTGTGGCAGGAGAGGAGCATAAAGGAATTTTTGTACAGTTTTCACCTACTCAGGTATGAGTATGTACAAAAGTGAGATTTCTAACTGTACATTCAAAATCTCTGCATTCTGTTTGAATAACTTATACACCACGAACATAGTGCTGGCTTAAAGAAAGGCCACCCGTCCCCACATCAAAGGAACACAATGCCAGCTGCTCTCTACAACTCTTATGGCCCCTGCACCTGCCTTATCCCATGCTTAGGTTCCTGTGTGCCTGGGAGGGTCTGAAGCTGTGTAGCTGCAATCCATAGAAAGAAGGGGCAGCTGACCTCATTTCATTACTTGGGTGGAGTGGCATCTATACTGTTCCTTAAGACAGCACAAATGTAAACGAGGTGTAAACTGCCTTCACATCTCATTTAGGGAACAGATGAGCCGTGAAATGCATTTCACAGGCACAAGTGCTGCAGGGGTATGCTTAGCAAGCGAACGCAGTCTCGCGGTGCAGTGTTGAACATTTGTTCCCCTTCCCTCGGGATCCAGGATTATTTCTGTGTACTGACTGCTGGCCGGGTGGGAGGGAAAGGGGGCAGGGTGTGAGTGTGGGAGGAAGAAGGGAGCTGCTTCTCCAGTCCTTCGGACTCCTTCCTTTCCCTGCATAATCAACTCCTACATATCTGTCAAAGTCCAGCTTAGCTGCCACCTCCCTGCCCAGCACTCCTGCTCCCTGAGCCCATTCCTCTCTCCTCTAGTCAGACACAGCACTTGTCTCCTTCCCTCTGTCTTGATTTATCACAGCTAGCTCTGTAGGTTCCCTGTTGCCAATGCTTGAACTCAGTAGTTGCTCAATTAATCATGTGTCCAGTATGTGTCAGTGTATATTTGTGTGGTATATATGCATATGTGTGTGGCTATGTCAAGGCTGTCCCATGGGTGCTAAAGACATAATCTGAGACCCTCCTGTTTTCACAGCAAGTATTTTTATCCACTGAACCATCTCTCCAGCTTCTCAGTAATTTTAAGGAATGAATGTGAACTGAGGTAGGGGAGATGGGGAGAGAGACTGTGGCATCTAGAAATGCCTCTGTAGCAGCTAACCCTTTTGCAAGCACCCCCCAAAATACAAAAGCACCTCATACTTGAGTCATAAAACAGGGACATGTCAAACTAGTACTGACCTGTAATTTTCATCCCTACTGGCTAGTTGTCATAATGCTGAAAGGTGCTATGCACGCTGACACAGAAAAGGAGTCATCAATCTTGCCTAATTGTGAACCCTACAAGCTGCTGTAACCATGGAAAGACGTGCTCACCAGTGCAGTAGTGGCATGAATGTTGCGGAAATAACCAACCATTTTCCGGTTGAATTTAAGTCCTGCTCAAAAAGACGAAATCCATACCTGGTACTGTTGTCACGCCAAGAACCTGTGGCAAGTCAGGTCATAAGCCCTAGGGAATTATTTACTACTCTTATTCTGTTAAATAGAGATAGTGTAAAATTGACTCCTGATGATTTATCATTATACCCATAGATCAATGCATCTCTCAGTCCTCATCAGATAAGCTTCTATTTACCCCTCATCAGATAAGCAGTGATTAACCCAGAGACCCACAACTGGCAAAGCATAAGAGACTATGGGATGCTTAGCTCCAAATAGAACATCTATATCACAATCCCTTCTCCCAAGGCTCAGGAAGCATTTTTAAAGAGAGAGTGGATGGGTAAAAAGAGATAGTGTCTTCCTGATACAGCAGGGTAGCTGCACATATAAACCACAGCAGTCGTGACAGCATGCACAAACTCAAGCCAGACCAAATGCCAGTATGGAGAGGGAAAGTAGGAAATAGACATGAAGTCCCATGCATAGCTGAGGAGTCCTCGGTAACTGACAGCTGCTGGGGGAGAGAGAGCTGGCCTTCTTTAGGAGCTCTGCCCTGATCTTATGGTCTCTCATCCCTAGGTGAAGAACTTCAGGCAACTAACAACTGCTGAGGTGGGAGGATTAGTCTTCCTCAGGGAGGAGTTCTGTAATTGGCTACCCAATAGCAGAGGTCATCCCTGAAAACATACACACACAAACAACACTAAATGAACTCAGCAGGCTGTGTTTATATGTTTGTATATATTATATTAATATATAAAAAGAATGATTAAAGAAAAAGAGGTCATGAATTTAAGAGGGAGTGATAAAGGGAAATTTGGGAGGGATTGGAGGAAGAGAAAATAGGGGAGATTTTTATGGCTATATTTTAATTTAAGAAATAAGAATTGAAAGTGGGGGAAAAAAGGTGTTGCCCCTAGCAGGTTGACTATGAATCAGTGGAAGACCACACATCATAGAATATATGAGAAGTACAAATTGGACCTGGTAGGTGAGTCACAAAGAGGATAAATTACAGAATTGAGTGGGTAGGGAAAGGACAATGGATTTGAGAGGAGTGGGGGGGGGGCATGAATATAATCAAAACACACTGTACAAAATTCTCAAAGAACTAATACTGAATAGAAACTCATGAAGTTTCAAAGGCTACTTAAGAGTATTTAGACTATTTCTATAATTTCATGTGTCTTCAAGGCACACATGTACACGAACCTTACCAAACAAGATCAGTGTAGAAGTGAGGGGAGTTGATCACTGAAAGTCACGTGTTGCCCACTTCTGTGACAGGAACTGAGATAGTCCACACTGATGATTGTTATGTCTCCATCATCTATTTCAAAGTGTTTGGTTAGGTCTCTGGGCCCTTGCCCAGTACAAAGGCAGATGTATTTACAGTCTCTGGGTACTGCCCAATGATTTCATTATGTCTATAGCAACTCATATGTTATCTGTTTTAAAGTAACCAAGGAAGGATGAGGTCAAGCTAAACCACAGTAAATCCAGTGTGCTAAAGATGGTATCCTTAAAAAAATCCCCATGGCTGAGACCATAGCATTCTGTAGAATTAATGTCACTGAAATTCAGAAGATACAAGATGAAGATTTGTCACAAATTTGATCTTGAAAAACCTCTTCAGATCCCAGACTTTCCTCTTCTTCTGCATTGAATATGTCTGATTGCAGAAAGCAGTTCAAATCTGTCCTATGACTCAATGCTTGCCTGACTAGGGTGGATTTCATACAGATGCCCCAGTTCAGATGCAAAAAAAAAAAAAATCATTTCTGAATTGCTTCTAAAAGCAGAATTGAAAACAATCCCGCTGCTTATCGGTGCAGGCATAGATAAACAGTATTTGCATACGAAATAGACCCACATATCCTAATTAGAGAGATCTTAAGAACAGAAGATTGTAAAACAAAAGATGCAGTTTGGAATTTACAGTCAAACAGCACTTAGGTAAATAGACATTCAAAGTAGAGGAGAATGTGAATGAGTAGGCAAAGAAAATATGAAATAAAGACTAAGCAAGGTATTTCAGCTGGCAGAGTGCTTGCCTAGCATACATGCAGCCCTGGGTTTGATCTGCTGCACGGTCTACACCAGGCATGATGGCTCAGGCCTGTGATCTCAGGGAAGTGGAAGCAGGAGGATCCTCTTCACCTATACAGCAAGTTTGAGGTCAGCCTGGGCTACACTTCATAGAAAATATTAAATACAAAAGCACCTCATAAAAACTTTTAAAACAAACTATATATAAATTAATGACTATGGGATCAGCAAAAAAGTCAGAGAAAAAGAGACATTTCTAGGTAGACAAGGTTTCATTTCAAATGAAAGCCAAAAATCTCAAGATTTCTCAGTATCTTTAAATGCAGTTTCATATTTCAACTAGGTCACCCAGTATCTATACCAAGAGGCTAAGCCCCCATGATGCTCAGATAACACATGCTGTGCATTGCAAAGGATAGATTGTCACAGATTTTGCTCAGTATTGACAGTCAAGGCAGCTTTTATTGGTGATACAGTGTTAATTGGGACCATGCTAACATTTAATTAATCTTAAGTACAATAGATCATTTGTCAACAAAGGGGGGTAAAATATTAATTGAAACATATGTGAATGGTTATTTGCTGGGTGTAGGAAATATCCCACAATTAAAGTTAATCACAGTGTGATTAATTGATTCTAATTGATTCGAGACGGGTTCCTGGGGGCATAACATAAGTCTGTCAATAAAACCTACAATTAAGCATCATTGCAAAAAGCAAAGTTGTTACAGCAAGTAGTCTGTGGCAGAGCTGCAGTACACTTCTTTCCTCCCAGTGTAACAGGGAGGGAGGCCAGCGGTCTGTGAAGGACAGCAAGGGCTCAGAAGCCAAGGCTCAGTGAAGGTAGAAGACAGAAAGATACAGTTGAGAAAGTCCTCTGCAAAGTTCAGAAATAAACTTGGGCCTGAGAGGCAGAGATTCATTTGTGAAAGCCGTGAAGATGAGAAAGGTGAGTAGGAGGCTGAGTGCAGAGCCAGACAACGAGGAAAGGCTGTGGGACAAAAAATTCTCTCCATCAAGTACCCAGATAAGCAAAGCTGAGGTGCCACATGGGGTATCTGGGATGCACAGGGATGAGCATGACCTGCAAGTTTCCCTATATGTAGAGATTCATTAGAATCCATTGCTAGAGAACATCCATGAGTTTTCAAGGCCTGTTGGGCACTAGGTCTCCAACCTGAGTGCTGACTATAACTGAAGAATCCCACACAGCCCTCTAGGAAGGGGTGGGGGGTGTGCACATGTAGTCATGCTCATTTTTGTGTGTGCATGTGTCTGTGGAGGACAGAGAACAATGTTAGGTGTCCTCTTTTATTGCTCTCCAACTTGAGTTTGAGATTGGGTCTCATTGAACCCAGTACTCACTAACCGTCTAGACTCACTGACCAGCTAGTTCTAAGGAGCCTAGGTTTACCATCACAGGCACATTGTACCACACCCAACTTTTTGTCTGAGTGCCAAAGCTCTGAACTCAGGTCTTCATGTTGGGATAGCAGGCACTATACCAACCCCAGCCCCATGTCTTAATCAGGATTCCCATGCTGTGTGATCACAATGGTCACTGTGGGTGAGGCATCCATTCTATTCTTCTTCTTCTTTTTTTTCTGTTTTTTTCGAGACAGGGTTTCTCTGTAGCTTTGGAGCCTGTCGTGGAACTCGCTCTGTCTCTGCCTCCCTAGTGCTGGGATTAAAGGTGTTCCCCACCACTGCCTGGTAAATTTTGTTTGTTTGTTTGTTTGTTTGTTTGTTTGTTTTCTGAGATAGGGTTTCTCTGTGCAGCTTTTGGAGCCTATCTTGGAACTCACTCTGTTGACCAGGCTGGCCTCCGCCTACCTCTGCCTCCCGAGTCCTGGGATTAAAGGTGTGCACCACCACCACCACCACCGCCGCCGCCGCCGCCCGACCCATTCTATTACTCTTTACTTTAGAAATCTAAGTGATTGTCACCTGTTTGCAATGCCACACATGCACCAGAGTGAGTCTCAGCAACTCCTATCATGCCCTGCCTGCATTCCACAAGGTAAGCTTGGAACCTGCCAAAATAAAAATACTTTGTATAAGTATTGGATGTGAAAGCCTCTTGTTTAAGTTTAAATTCTGCCCAATGATGATAATGTAATAAACACTGGTCCCTGTTCTTAGTTCCTGGCACAGGACTTCAAAAGTCCTTGCAATGGACTAGTAGTAAGAGGCCATGGTTACGTCAATGAGGTGGCCTTATGACAGGAGTCCCTACAGAACTTCAGGATGAGGGCTGGCCACCAGAAGGCCAGACACATGATTTGGAAATTGTGGACCAATGAATCTGCAGGAAGGAAAAGGGGAGACATAGAAACTGAATCCATTCCTATGACCAATGAGTCTAGGATGTCTATTAAATGAGACCCTAATAAAAGTTCTACATATTAGGGTTCAGTGGAGCTCCTGGTTAATAAGAGCACTTATGTACAGGGATATTCCTCAAGGAGAGAGCATGGAGGGTCAGTGTGCCTCTCCTCACCACAACCTTGCCCTTAGCAAATTTTCCATTGGACTGTTTCTGGGTTGTGTCCTTTCTAATAAAAATCTAATCATAAGTATGACACCATCAGCAAGTTCCAAGAAAGTTCTGAGGATTGTCAGACACAAGAAGGGGCATAGTGTGCCCCTTAAACTCATCAGCCTATCAACAATTCTAGTGACCTCTCCAGACCTATAACTGATATCTGACATGGAGGCAGTCTTGGGAAGGACTCAACTCAAGGAGTCTGGGCTAATAGTAAGGAATGGCCAAATTAAATTGAGATATAGGAGACTCAGTTGGTAACAGAGAGTTGGGATCAGAACACAACAGCTTGAAGAAAAAAAATGGATGCAGTTCTTAAGATACTGTCACAAGAGGCAAGGGTAGGGGGTGAGGAAAGTGAGAGAGAAGAGGTAAACATGATAAACTACACGGTAGACTAATAACTCATTACCTCTGTAGGCAGCTGGAGGAGGAGCTGGGAAGGGTACATCCCCATACACAGGAAGGCCAGGATGCCTTCCCACTAAAACTCTCCCCAGTTGGTTAATAGTGACTCTAGGGAGACAGACCATTAATTTCTCCACCACTCTATTGTGCCTGAGCAAAGCTAAAGAATTCCCTTGTCGTCACAGAAATATCTAAAGCATTAAATAATATTAAATTATTTAAATTAAATTAGGGGTTATAAACTTGATGTGTCATACCAGAGGCATAAATTAATCAAGACAACGGAGAGGATGTGGCTTGGCGCATGACAAGCATTAGCTGCTCTCAGGAATCTCAATGTCCTCTGTAAAGTAGCCCAGGTTTCTTTCTTGGACTGGAGCCATCCACAAGTCATTTGTCAGCCACTGCTGAACCTTAAGAACACCTTTTCTTCCCTCTTGGTTCTACCCATGGTCCCTACAGAGGTCACAACTCTAAGATGTATTGAAAACAAGTAACCATCATGCTCAGACCAAGATACATGAGTCCTCTTGCAAGAGCTGGTCAAAGTCGAAATGATGTCAATGTGCAAGAAAGTAATCTGCGGGCAAGCCAGTGGCCTGTGGAAGTAAAGATGGAAAAGGCAGGGCCAGAAATAAAGGATAATGAATCCTGCTAAGAAAGTACCCTTGGGATGACGAGGGAACGTTGTGATGACCTAAGGGAAGAGCTACTTTGCATAGAGCAAGTGTTTGATTCTGGAATTATGGTCCATTTCCCACAGGCCCCCCTGATTAAGGTCTTGCTCCTGGGACAAGCGTCTTAACAATGCCATTGCAGAAGTCAGCCTAAATGAATATTCTACTCTTGGACAGCACAAGAACTCCCAAAACAACAGGCAACTCTGGTGGAAGGTCTCTGTCTTAGGTTTGTGCCCTGTTACTGTGATCAGATACCATGACAAAAAACACTGGGGAGGGAGAGGAAGGACTGTGTTAGCTCATGATCCCAAGTCACAGACAATCAGACTGGGGAAGTCAAGGCAACAGGAACATGAAGCAACTGGTCACATTGCATCCATCCACAGTCAAGATCAGAGAAAAATAAATTAATACATGCATGCTATTTCTCAGCTCAGTTTCTACTCATACAGTTCTGGATCCCTTCTCCAGAGAATGATGCCACACACAATGGATTGGTCTCCCAACCTCAATTAACATAATCAAGATAACCCTCCATAAATTTGACCACAGGCCAGATTGATCTAGAAAACCTGCTGAGAGTGTCAAGTTGGCAATTGAAATTAACCATCATAGCTCCCATAGATGCACAAACTCAAACTGGCCATGACCACCAGAACAGGTTCTGTCTACCTTCAAAGCTATCATTCACCATTCACTGTCACCCTGGGTCAGTGACAATATCAATGAACAGTATCCCAGAGCTACTTAAAGAGCCAGACTTTGAATAAAGAAACCAGAGCTACAAAGACTCCCTTCAAATAAGAGTGGGATATGATATGCATGGGTCTCATAGAAACAATGGGAGGATTGATTGGACGGGTACTTTGGTCAGTTCTGAAGTGCGTACATCCAATGCAGCATTAGAGTTGACATCTAAAATAAAAAGTCTCTTCCTGAGACAAGTGACCATTTTCAACTTGCCTTTTATGACTAAATCAATATCAAATGCTTACAAAGGAGTCCATATTAATAATGGGGGTAAACTGAATCTTAATTCCCAACTTTGTATAGTAGTTAATTTTCTGTTACTGTGATAAAATGCCATGGCCAAGAGCAACTCAAGGAAGAAAAAGTTTATTAGAGCTGATGTTTCCAGAGAGTTAGCGTCCATCATGGCAGGGCAGGCATGGGCCTGCAAGAGCAGAGAGCAGGCTGATCACATTTTATCCACACACAGGAAGCAGAGAGAGCAGGAAGGGGGATGAGGCTACAAACCCTCAAAGCCCACACCCAGTGATGCACTTCCTCCCTCAAGGCTCTACCTCCTAAAGGTTCACTAACCTCCCCCAACAGCGCCACCAGCTGGGGACCAAGTGCCCAAATGCATGAGCCTGCGGGGGATAGTTCTCACTCAAACCGCCACAGGTGGCTTTCTTCTACTCAACAATGTTACTCTTTCATGTTGCATTCAGATTTTCACCAGATAGTGGAACAAATGGGGAAAAAATGGTATTCCTCCAACTTTGGAACCAACCACCATGGACAGCAGGAAAGAAAGCAATTAACCCAGCCTGAATCACTTGCCAGTCATTGGTGAAAGACATGAAACAGAAGAAGCTGCTTGGGATGAAGAGAAGAGCAAAACTGTGTCCAAGTTTAACACCCCAAACCTCCTGTACACACTTGCACCCCTTCTCTATTTATTCCTGTGACAATCTGGGCCCTACACCAAGTACTGAGATCAGCAGAGCAAACCAGGATACTCCCGAGCCTCGTAGCTGCATATCCAGGTAAGTGTGTGGACAGGCAATCTAATCACTCAACTCCAGCTCCTGCACCTGTAAAATAAAGATAATGATATCCACCTCACATTGTTGCAAGGAAAGTTAATTTGGTTTTCAGGGCTCAGCACTAGCAGTTTAATCTGTGCGGATGTACCCAAGAGTGGCACCAGTGGTGGCCCCATTACTTCGAAGTCTGCAGTGAGATCTGAGATATTATTTTTTTCTGGCTGCATGGCTTCTAGACTCCCCTCCCCCGACCCTTGAGTCTTTAGCCATGGCAGAGATTTTGCACACTAATATCCTCTAATAAATTGCCCTTCTGCTCAAACTAGTTTTGATTGTGTGCTACTAAAAACATTAACTGATAAGGAATCTCCTTAATAAATGGTAACTATAGTTACTAATCCCTGAGCTTTTTGTCCCTTTATTACGAAAGGCATATCTGGAAACCAGGAAAAGTAAGAACCTAAGGAAGCTGTCCTAAGAATAAAATCTGTCCCCAACCCTGGCTAGGGCAGACGTGGAGGGCAGCTCCCAAGTCTGATGGACAGGGGAGGTGAGGAGGCCCCTCTCATTTCCCAGAGACCAAGGGAAATAAAGAGGCCGTCTGCCTTCCACACATAGAGGTAAAATAATGATTTCTCCAAAGGAGCTTTCATGCACCGCACTGATTAAAAGTAATAAAGACGCTGCTGCTTCAACTCTGGATTTAATTTCAGACACTTAAATGTGTTATGGCTTTTCAATTGAGTTCTGTGTGTTCAGTGGAGCAGGAAGGTGGGAAGCTAAGATTTCCCTTCACTTGGGAGACATTGAGCGGGAGCCACATCTGAATCCCTGACCTTCAGAGACCAGATACAGGACTCGGTTCTCCCACCGGCCACAGCCTTGAGGTTAGCTGTCCCTCAGGAGTAGAGCTGGGCTCCTCTCTGAGCACCTACCTGAGAAGAGGGAACTCCTGTCTTCCCACAAACACACTAGCTGAAGCCAGGTAGCGCGGCATTTACCTCATCATTTGTTCCGCCCTCACCGAGTACACCTCCCGTTATACTTTGCCACTTCCACCCTGTGATGCTTTGAGGTCAGCCTTCCTCGGCCTCAGTTTCCTCCCCTTGAAAATAGAAATGGTGGAGCTGGGGAGACAGCTCAGTTGGTAAACTCTTCGTTGTGCAAACACGAGGATCAATGTTCGATCTCCAGGACCCACATACAAAGCCAGGAGCAGTAGTAGCACACACCTGTAATCCCAGCACTGGGGAAGCAGAGACAGGAAGAGCCCTGGGCACTCAGCCAGCCTAGCGGTCAGTGAGCTCAAGCTTGAGTAAAGGACCCTGTTACAATAGATAGGATGCAAAAGTGATTCTGGTGGACACATCAACCTCTAGCCTTCACACATGAATGGGCACCCCCCCCAACCCAAACACATGCACACACATACACAACATACATAAGAGAAATATAGGTTAAATATATAAATAAGAATGGTTTTGTCTCACAAACTGTACTGTAAGACAATGGGAATGCTAAATATGAGTATCACATGGTTTAGATAATGTAAAATAGTTCCCTACAATCTCACTCTAAAAATAATAATCACAGCTAATTGTACCATTACCCTTATTCTTGCCTTTCCAGAAAGTGGGCAAGCAAGGGGTGGGAAGTCAGGGACCCTGCCCTTTTGGTGACTTGACTGTGATGCTGTGGTCCTAGTTCTTAGATTCCACATCCTCAGAAAGAGAAATAAAAGAAAACCAGAAACAATGGTTGTGTTGATACAGCCCACAATCACAGGCACAGTTTGCCAAGAGATGGGAGACCCCTTACCCTGGCCTAGACCCAGAGAATGGTACCCACTTGAAAGCTTTCATTGAGCTCTCAGTGGCTGGCTCACTCATACTTCTCATGGTGAGTAGCATCCTTCTCACATCATCTCTGTGATCCACCTGCTGAAGGTCAGGAAACACAGAGAGAGAATTCTGGACACAAGTATGAAGATGTTCCAGTGCATCCCTGAGTCCAGAGTTCATTCAGTGGCTAGTGTGAGGCTGACTAAAATTTAAACTGGTTTATACATAACCATAGATTTTAATTTCTCTTTTCTTATAGGCTCCACCTTAGAAGACTCTCTAGTATAAACTCTCTCTTAGCCTTTTTACAATGTAAATCTTCCCTGGGTACTAGCTTGCCAATGTTATAGTTCATAAATGTCTTTCCCAAGAACTGGAAGCCATCCCTTTAATGTGATTACTACATCACTAGGGAGACTATTTCCTAGTCTCTGTGGAACATTAATAAACTAACCTTCCTAAGTACCAAGTAGCAAATGCTAATGGATAACTAACTTCTCAACTTCCCCGTCAATATCCTCCAATCCTCTTCCACTGGCTCACCTCAGTTCTCAAACTCCCTCCCCTTTCATCTCAGAAGAGTCTGCTTTGTTCTTCTTTTCTACTGAAATGGTCTTGAATGAAGTCTTCCTCACCTCAGCTTTGTTTTCTGTTTTCATTTGGCAATGGAGTTTAATGGGACAACCTAGAAACTTCTATAATACTCTATAAAGACAAAAATAAACCAAAGCACAGAGTTAGAAAGTATGGTTTGGATGTGAGAGAAGGGAGATGCATTTGTCAGCTGTCACTAAGACAAAACACCTGAGACACAACTTAAAAGGAAGACAGGCTTGTTCTTCCTCATGGTTTCAGTCCATGAACAGCTGGCCCTGTTGCTTTGGGCTTGAGGCCAAACAGAACATCATGGTGAGGAGTAGGCAGTAGAGGAAAACCTTCTTATCTCATGGTAGCTTAGGAAAAGGAGACATGAGGGGAAGAATCAGTGCCCCAGGACCCCAATCTCTTCCCACCAGGACCCACTTCCAAAAGCAGAGGTTCTCAACCCATGGGTCGTGATCCCTTTGGAGTTGAATGACTCTTTCACAGGGATCACCTAAGGCTATCTGAAAACACAGATATTCACATTACTATTCAGAACCATAGCAAAAATTATAGTTATGAAAGAGTAACAAAAATAATTTTATGGTTGGAGTCATCACAACATGAGGAAGTGTATTAAAGGATTGCAGCATCAGGAAGGTTGAGAGCCACTGTCCTAAAGGGTCCACCATTTCTCAGCAGTGCCACAGGTTAGAGCCTAAGCTGTGGGTGGACTTTCTCTGTCCCACCAGTCAGCTCTCAAATAACTACACAGAGACTTATTATTAATTATAAATGCTCAGCTATTGGTGAAATTATTAAGGCCACTCCACATAGTTAAAAGGGAGATTTACTTAATGGCATAACTTACAAATGAAGGGATAGGTAGATTGTGGGATCTGGGAAAGATGCAGCACAGTCCAGTGGTGTTCTCTGGAGAACTCTCTTTGGTCTACCTCTAGCGTCCAGGGTCCAAGAAGGAAGAGAGCCGGCGCATTCCCGATCTCGGGTCTTCAGGGCCCTCCCTTGGCCCCGCTTTGTAGGCGTGATAGTTACTGAAGCCTCAGTGGGGGTTGGAACTTCCAGACCAAAGCTAGAATGGCTACCCATTACACTCAGCTGATAGCTTAGGCTTGTTACTAACTAGCTCTTACAACTTAAATTAACCTATTTCTACTCATTTATGTGCTGCTACATGGCTTATGGCTTGTTACCTCATTTCCTATATGTCTTGCTCCCTCTGTGTCTAACTGGCAACTCTGCCTTTTCTTCCCAACATTCTATCAGTCTGGTTCTTCTGCCTAAACTCTTGCTGCCTAGCTATTGGCCATTAAGCTCTTTATTAAACCAATGAGAGAAACACATCTTCACTGTGTGCAAAATGATTATTCCACAGCACTAAGCCTTTAACATATGAGGCTTTCAGGAACAACTAATTCTCGATTGTGATAGCTAATCTTGGTTGTCAACTCAACACACCTGGGAAGAAACTGTCTCCATCAGATTGGGGACGTCTAGGGCATTTTCTTGGTTGCTAATTGACATAGTTGGGCCCAGCCCATTGTAGGGAGTACCATCTCTGGACAGATAGGCCTGGGCTATATGGAAGGTGTAGATGTAACCGACCGTCTTATTAAATAAGAAACACAGAACCAATGCAAAGAAGAAAGCCAAGAGATCAGAGCTAAGAGCCTTACCCGCCTGCTGCAGCTAGCCTCTTTAGCCAAGAGACCTCTCTGAAAGAGAGCTACTTCCTGTCTGTTTGTCTTTATATAGACTTTCTGTTCTGCCTTCTCATTGGTTGTAAAACCAACCACATGACTGCCTCATCACTGTCTGTTGTACAGCCCTCCAGGTCTTCTATGGTTGGTATTGAGATTAAAGGCGTGTGTCTCCAATGCTGGCTGTATCCTTGAACACACAGAGATCTACCTAGCTCTGCCTACCAAGTGCTGGGATTAAAGGCGTGCTCCATGAACACCCAGCTCTGCTATGGCTTGCTATTAGCTCTGACCCCCAGGCAACTTTATTTATTAACATACAAATAAATTTGTACATTTCAGTACAAATAAAATACCACCATAGGAAGGTAGCTGAGAGAGTCAGGGGGAGCAAGTCAGTAAGCAGTGTTCCTCATGGTATCTGCTTCAGTTCCTGCTCTAGGTTTCTGCTTGAATTCCTGCCATAGCGTCTCTCAGTGATGAACTTTGACATGGAAGTATAAGCCAAATAAACTCCTTCCTGACCCCTCAGTTGCATATGGTCATTGTGTTTATCACAGCAACAGAGAAGCAAACCAGGAGAGCAACCATACTAGAAGTAAAAGCAAGTTTGTAATTTGAAAGTTCATCTGCGTGGCTTCTGGACAATAATCCTAATACATTATACCTACAACTGGAGCTCCTGAGCTCCTTCTGGGGGGATATGTATTAATAAATCAACTTTAGAAACTGTCTATGGGGAGTCAGAAGAGCCTGGTACATTCAGTAGAGGCAGGTCCAAGCCTCTCCAACTGCCTCAAGGCTGTGCGAGGTGTCCCACCATAGGTAGTGGGCTCCAAAAAGTCTGCTCATGCACCAGGGATGAATCTTGATCCTACTGCCAGGGGCCCCTTAAGCAGATCAAGCTACGAAACTGTCTCGCTTGGGCTTACTTTCTTGTAGGTGGGAAAGGGAGTGGGTTGAGGGGGGAAGGCTGGAGGGACGGGAGGAGGGAAGAGGGGGAATCTGTGATTGCTATGTAAAATGAATAAAAAATTTCTTAATAAAAAAATAGTGTCTACTGAAGCTGGATATCTGTCAGTCTTGGGAATGCCAATTCCTCCTACAAGCAGTAAAACATCAGAAAGGGGATCATGTGTAGCAAAACGTGTGTAAAAGAGATTTAATCACAGCAAAATTTGTCATCAACTCTAGTTGAAAATAATCCAAATTTCCATGAAGAGGAGAATGAATAAAATGAGATTTGTTCATTATACTGAGAGAGAAATAGAGAGGAGAGAGGGTAGTAAAGGACTAGAAGGACATGAGGGAGCCTTACAAACACTTCAGTGAGAGAAAGCAGTCAGACGTATAACAATACACATTGAACAATTCCATATAGACAACGTTTTGAGACAGTCACCATCTACAGCTTTTGAGGTTAGGACAACAGTAACCCCAGTAACATGGAAATAATAGAGGAACACTTGGATATTTGGGAGAGCTTGTCATGTTCTGTTGCTGAGCTACAGGCTGGTCAGCCCATCTCTTTGCTCTGAGACAATTTTCTCTGCTGAAGGCACCTGAACTGTGCCTTCTGTGTATGTCCTACACATGAGACAGCATTGACATGAAACTGAACAGGAGAGGACTCCTGTGGCCTGGATGCAAGTTGCCTAGGAGGGAAACAGCTGTATACACTCACCCAAGGCTCCAAGATAGCTTATACAACTACACTCAAAACCCAAAGCCTGGGGGCAAGGGTTATGGCTTAGTTGGCAGAGTGTTTGCCTTAGCATCATGAAGCCCTAGGTTCAATTCCCAGCACTGCATATACTGAGCAAGGTGGTGTGCCCTATAATCCTAGTTCCCGGTGTTCAGGAGATAGAGACAGGAGAACCAGGACTTCAAGGTCATCCTTAGATATTATAATAAGCTTAGCTACATCCTCAGATATATAAGCCCTTGTTTCAGAAAGGAAAAAAGTCAGAGGATGCAAAAAAAGGTGTTTGCCTGACACATTTTCTCAGAGAGGAATAGGAAGCAGAGAGAATGGCTATGTCAAGGAGCACCGGCAGCTAGAGGGACCGATGCTGATGTTGGCTGCATACTAGACTGGTAAGAAGATGCAAGACAATGGCTTTTAAACCCTAACACTTGTACTTTACAACTCTCATATAAAATATGATACAAGCAAACATGTCTAGATGGGATAACGCTGCCAAGAGTCTAGATGCTCTCTAGACGTTTTGTGTGGGTAGAGTTGGAACTTCATTCCGAAAGCAATCCATACTTCTCAAGAGATGTGTTGTCAGAGCAGAGTGAGAAGTTCAGACTTCTTTGGCTAAAGAGCAAGCCCTCTGCGGCCCCCTCTCCCCTGACTTCCTCCTCTCTCAGTCTTGGAGCAGCTACACCAGACTAAGATCATCAGAAGTTCATGTTCCTGCCTTGCTCTTGGATGTCCAAATCCCACCTCGTGGTTCTGACAGGAAGTTCTGGGGTGGGGGAGTGTCCTGGTTTGGATGGAATTGGAGAAGAACCAGCATGCTCCATCACAGCTGAGCTGGGATGACACTAAGTTATGCCCATAGCAAATGGGAATCCAGCTGTGGAGACCTCAGAAAAGTCTCAGACTTCTCAGGCTGTCCCAGGAACTGCCTCTTACCTCTGCAGTTAAAAATGCCTGCAGTTAGAGATCAGGATAGGAAGGAACATCCATGTCTTTCCAAACCCTGGTAGATTTGGAATAGCAGAAATAGAGCTCACTCTTCAAAGCATGAAGAGGGAGATTTCACAGAGTCAGTACATGGGGTGACCAGCATTCAGATCAACAACAAAGCAAAGAAATTGGGACTGTGGAACTAGCTTGTTAGTAATGTGCTTGCTGTGAATCGTGAGAACCTGAGTTTGTTCCCCAGAACCCACTTAACAAGGCTAGCTATAGTGCTGCATGCGTGTAATCCCAGCACTGGGGAGACTGAGACAGGAGGGCACTAGGGGCTTGCCAATCCAGCCCAATCAGTGAGTCCCAAGTAAAAGTGGGAGACCCTGTCTCATGACACAAGATGGATACCTATGACAAAGGGCAGTCACAAATGATCTCTAGCCTTCACACTCATGAGAACCTGAGTGTGCATCCACATGAACAGATACCCATCCAACCACACACATGAAAGACAAAAGGCTTCCTCTCAGCATATGGGGACTGTCTGGTGCTCTTTGGTTCAGAAGGATGCATCTGTTGGCCTATGACAGTCCAGCTTCTGGGTCAAGAGACTTCAGACTAAGGGTTCTCAAAGGATGGTCTCCTGGCATGCAGTGTCAACACCACATGGCATTGGTTATAAATTTACGTTTCTGCACCCACACCCCAGACCTTCAGAACTAGATAAGCATATTGTAGCCCAAAAGACAGCATCTGAGGCAAGCACTCATTCATCTGATGCAAGTTTGAGGAAGAAAAAAAAAACACTTCTGTGAGTCCAACAGAGTACTGAAGACATAGCTTCCTTATTTTCTCTTCTAATGAGTTTGTTCTGAAGAAGAACAAGTTGGGTTTTTAAGCCCCAACTGGAAAGACTGAGGGATGGGATGGCAATAGAATGGATCTCTGGCAGCTTTCCCACATCCTATCTGTCTGGTTGGCTTCAAAGTTCTCTATTTTCACAGCTAGGGCAGAGCTAGCAGGAGTTCATCTATTACTCAATCCAGGTGCTGGTAATACTGCTCCAGGGAGCTGAGTCAGTGCCAGAGCAATTGTGTAGGAGAAAAAAAACAGCCCATCACGATGCCCAACAGAGACAAGTGGCCACCAGTTCTGTACACAACCCTTGGTCCTTCCGAACTTGGCATGTGCCATATGGATGCCCCATCATCATAGATACAGGAGAGCACCCTTGTTCTGCAGACATGAGGCTGCAGGCAAGCTCTGTTACTGCAGTCATTTCTACCTTCCTGCCCTCTAGACCTGTAACATAAAGCTAGCCTATTTAAAATAAACCTGCCACAGTCCGCTCTAGAGAGATTTGCTCTGAATTTCTCCCAGACTGAAAACTGCACACGTCCAAGGTTTAAAAGCTTATGTTGGGAGAAATTGAACATTATCTCAGGCTAATGTTTTCTTACCATACTTAAATTTCCAGAGGCGTTTACAAAAATTAAACATCAATGGAAGCCGAGTCCTTTATTTATGAAGCCAGAAATAGACATTGATCCTGTGATAACGTTATTATTTTTCTTATTGCTCTTGTCAGTGTGTATTTCACTGTCACTGGGTGGGATGAGTGTAGGGTGGTACGGGAATAGAGTGTTTATTGATGTGCAGTTTCTTGATATTTAAAAAAAATGTGGGCTTCTGTCTTAAGATCTTTGAAAAATTAGTTATGTACACAAGAGATTAAAATTTAGCTCTGATTGATGTTTTTAAAAATAATTCTTCAGAACTGGAGACATAGCTCAGTCGGCAGAGTGTTTTCCTAGCATGCATGAAAGCCTGAGTTCAATGCTCAGCATCACATAAAATGGTTGTGGTGACACATGTCTGCAATCCCAGGACTCCAGAGGCAGAGCAAAGGGATCAGAAGTTAAAGGTCATTTCTGGCTACATGGTAAGTTTGATGGCAGCTTGGAAAACATGAGATCCTATCTCAAAATAGAAATAATAATGATAATGTTGACAATGCTCCTAGAATTTTTTTTAAAATATGGCACAATGGTCACTGCCAATTTAAATAAAGCCTAAAAAAATGTAACTAGCTTCTTGAAGTTCTATTAAGTGGCAGTTGAGCCACTTAGCACAGGTGAGGAAGACGGACTACTTAGGTATCTCTACAAGTTGGGTAAATGGAGAGAGTAACTTTACTTATAAGAGAAATAACATCGGGGACTGGAGAGACAGCTCACAAGTGTGAGGACATGTGTTTAGATTCCAGAATAGATACTGAAGTTGAACATAGCAGTGTTAAGTATTGGTAATCCCATGGTTCTTCCAGGGAGATGGGAGGCAGACAGGAGACTCCCTGGAAACACATGAAGCAGCTAGCCCGGCATAAACAGTGGCAATGACCCATATATAAGCACCATGGCATGTGTGCATCTGCACTAACACACGTGAAACACACACACACACACACACACACACACACACACACACACACACACACTTCTCTTAAGAACATTGACCATGACCATTAGAGAAGAGAATGTTCACCCATTCTGCACCCAGAGACAGAAGAGTCTAGACTGGATGAGACCATGAAAGACCATTGTGTGCCCTGAAGTTGCAGCTCGTGCAGTTGAGTCCCTCGGGGAATCAGAGAATGGGCTCTGGGCCAGCATGGTAAGTGCCTGAGAGATCAAGAAAGAATAGGTGTTTGAAATGAACAGGTGTATAGGGCCCTATGGTATGAATGTCACAGCGGGTCAGACACTGAAATCAGAGGGTCTAAGGACTTAGGAAGTAGCAGTAGGATCTGGGATACCCACATACCCTTCCCCTCTTGTACACACTTGCCATTCCAGCTGCCCAGAATTCAGGTCTAGAGAAAAGCTTGCAGTGGATTATAGATGAGAGATGGAATACCCTCGGGCTTGGTAAAGAAGAGTGTGGCCTTTGAAGCCATGTATACCCTTAATGTGACATTTAAGAAGTGTCCTTCCTCTTGAGTCCTTGGTCTCTTCCCTGGTGTCCTCTGGCTGTCAGGTCATCCAACTCTCTTCTCTCTAGTCAAGTTCTCCTTTCCATCACACCCCTCAAAAACAGACTCAAGCCTTCCCTACTTTAAAAATATCTTCCCACCACCCCACATTTCCTGCAGTTACAGCTCTCTCCTCCTCCTCAGACCCAGGCTTCCCAGACAATTATCCATCCTACATTCTCCATATGCTTCCCTCCTACACACGCCTAGTTCACACCATGTTGTCTTCTACCCCCTTCATGGACTGGAAGAAGACACAGTGATCTCCAGGTGGCCTCACTGCTACTGAAGTACTGGATACTTTCAGTCCCTATCTTACTAGAACCTCAAGCACAGGTGAAGATCATTGTCTTCCTCTGGGGTCTATCTTGGACTCTCAGGACCCGGTGGTCTCCTGGTACTCCTACTGCCTAGGATGCTGGATTGTTCCCTTCCCAGACTCCTCCTGCCACCCATCACATCAGAATTCTGACACCCTCTAGAGGTCATTCTTGATGTAAGGGACCTCTTGCCTTACATTCCCAACCAAACATCAAACATCAGCACATCTTATCATTTTGGGCCACTTGATCTCTCTCTCTCTCTCTCTCTCTCTCTCTCTCTCTCTCTCTCTCTCTCTCCCTCTGTGTGTGTGTGTGTGTGTGTGTGTGTGTGTGTGTGTGTGTGTATGTACACACACACAGGTATATATGAGCATATTTGTGTGTGAAGGTCAGAGGTCAACACTGAGTGGCATTCCTCAGGTGCCATCTAACTTATTCTTTGAGACAAGGTCTCTTTGGTTGGCCTGCAGCTTGTTAAGCTGGCTGCCTAACCCCCAGGGAGCCTCTTTTGCCTCCTCAGCCCTAAGATCACAAGTGTACACTGCCATATCTGGTGTTTGGTGTGAGTGCTGAGGGACTGAACTCAGGCACTCATGCTTGTATGTCAAGCACTTTATGACTGAACCATCTCCCCTTGCTGGCATCTGTTTCTTGGATCTGCTTTTGTTTCTACTCTTATTGTCCCCATAAGGACTGCAGTGACCTCCCCCAGAGCAGAGAATTGCCTGAAACCATAGTTAATAGTGCTGACTTATGGTGGTAAGAGGAAGGAGTCCAGTATGGAGGTGTTTTCTCTTTGCCTGATACAATCATGCTGTATACACAAAAGTAGAACATTAATAAGGTGTTCTTCATCACCAAGAAATGGCTAAGACATGTGAAGTTCCTCTGAGCAATTTTCTTTCCATTGGCAGGATTGGAAAAACAGAAATGAGATCCCATGAGTGACCTCAGAACCCCCCTAAGGACACAATCTCAGGAATTTATAAACAAGGAGCTTCTAACTCTTTCCACCTCATCTGAGTAACAAAGGGAACTGGGGACAACATGGGATGAAGGGAATTTCAAAGGCTTGCCTTCAACCATCAGCAAGAAGTGAGAATGCAGACAAGACAGACATGCTCCCTAAAATCATCAACCCACAAGGACTGTCACATGAAATGCAAAGCCTGCTCTAGGTGCGCAGGGTCTCAAGAGAAGTTACTGATAGATGCATTTCAGACCAATGAGAAAACGAAAGCTCTGTTGGAACTGTCCAGGGTGCCAGGACAGGGCCAGGAGGGACATTTACATGTTGTCTGCATGTCACTTTGCTATGGGTGTTGTCAGAGAGTGAGAAAAAGCAAGCTCTGGTTTTCACACCACACTTCATGGCTGAGACAGTACTCTCTGGTTTGACCTTCTCAACAACACACTGAGATATCCGTAGGCAAATGTATTCTCTGCTGATTGACGGGAAGGGAGTCAAGCTCACTGAGAGTTACAGAAATGACTCTGTTCCAAGAAAAGACTTCATCACACACCCAACACCATTTGAGGGGTTGTAACTGTGTTGTGTGTTCTCTGATATAAAAGATAGATGGAAATTGAAAAGTGAGACATCTCTCTGGATGACTTTAGACTTCAGTGCTCCCTAAATGACCCACCCATTCAGGTCATAGTCTCCACGTTCATGCCTTTTTGCTATTTGACCCTTTCCTCTGCTTTTCCTCAGACACGTCAGAGGGGTCTCTGTCTTCATTTCTGCTTTTAAGACTCTCACCTACCCAAGGGGGAAGGGTATACTGGGCTGAGAGAGGCATATGGCCAAAGCACAAATGAGAAAAACAGAGGGTGGCACAGGACAGTAGGGGGCTCAGAGGAGACAGACAATAGTGTGTCATGAGGAGCACGTGAGTGTGTAGACAGGATGCAGTTCTGTTCTGAGCATCTGGCTCAGCTACAGTTCATCACTCCACACCACCTCTGATACTCCACATGACTGCCTTACATATGTTCCAGAGCCTATCTAGGCCATGACATAAGTTTATAGAGGCGGGAGTTACAAATTACTTGGTTTGTTCAGTGGCATTTCTACAATGCAAGAGAAAAAGAGAAAAAGACAGGCCCCTGGAATTGGCTAGTTCACAGACAACAGCTCACTACAGACTCCATCTGAGGAAGAGCAGATTATCTCAGAAAGCTATTTTCATCCCCCCCCCCACCTTGCTTTCCTCTCCTTCCTCCCCTTTTCATTGGCTCTGTTTGCTTCTGCCCTCCTTCCTGGCCTCCACTCATAAGGTCTTGCCCCTGGGTCTCTCTTAGCACTTGGTTTTAATTCTAAAACTTTCCAAAGCCAATAAAGCTCTTTAGTCATAAAGTCTGACTGCCAAGGAAAGAATGCTAATTGGAGACTTTCCTTTCTCGAGGTCCTGGGGAGTCTGGATACGGATATTTTTCTTTTGTCTAGTATGCCATGAGCATAGCATAGACTCGGAGGGGGCAAAACACAAAGTGGTTCCAAATATGAGAAATGAATCCAAGAAATGCCAGCCCCCATGCCAAGAAGAAACTTCCGCACTACAAATACTTGTGGTGATATATTGTGTACCCTAATAAAATTTGCCTGAAGAGCAGAGGACAGAACAAGCCACTAGATTAAACATGGATGCCAAGGAGTGATGGCACGCACCTTTAATCTTAGCACTCAGAGTTCAAAGCCACCCTGGACTACATGAGATTGACTCAGTCTAGGAGAGAAACAGAGCCAGGCAGTAATGACACACACCTTTAATCCAAGTACTTGAGATCTCATGCCTTTGCTAGGGAAGCACACACGCCCTTAACCCTAGGAAGTGATGGCTGGGCAGAGAAAGGTATGTAAGGCACCAGGAGACAGGAACTAAAGGCTTTTCGGCAGAAGCGTCCCTTTCAGCTAGAGGCTTTTTCAACTGAAGCCTTTTTGGCTGAGGAGTCCTAGAGGTAAGAGGTTGCTTATTCCTTTGTCTCTCTGATCTTTCAGCATTCACCCCAATATCTGGTACCGGGTTTTTTTTGTTAAAAGACCATTATAGATTCATGTTACAAATAGTAAAGAGAATGGCCTAACTGGAGCCTATGGAACCTGGTTCTATTTCATTAGAAAAAGACAAGGCTGTGGGAAGGAAAACAGAAAAAAAAAAAAAAAAAAAAAGATCCCAGGTACCCAGATAAGCTCCATAGTTTAGATCAGGCACCCAAGTTAGGCCATCCTTACATTAGCACTTGAATTCAAAGTCAGATCTTAACCTCCCATAATATGAAGGGTTTTTTAAGTACAATTCAGAATCATCTAGTAGGAGAGCTTCAATTGAGTAATTGCCTAGACAAGGTCACCTGTGGGCATGTCCAGTGGGGAGGAGGATGTTGATTGTTGATTGATGTAGGAAGACTCCCAGTCCTTTGTGGGCAGCACCATTCCCTAGACAGAGGCTCCTGAACTATATAAGACAGAAGAAAGTTGAATGAATCCATGGCAGGCCACTGCATGGGTGGATTCATGCTCTCTGGTCTTGACTGTGGACATGATGTTCCTGGCTTGACTTCCTCTCAAGGATGGGACTGTACCCTGAAATTATAAGTGGAGGAAACTCCCTTTCTCCCCTCAGTTGCTTTTTGCTCAGGGTATTTTAATCACAGCAACAGAAATGAAACTAGAACACAAGATTATTGTATATGTGTCAGGCCCCTCAGTCATCCCTAGAACCTCACAAGAATAAGATTTGAACCTTGTTCTCAGAGCCTGGAAGGAAAAGAGGCGAACCAATACAGAGCTTTATGGGCAGCTCCAGAGTTCCCAGAGCAGAAGGAAGGAGAGCCAACCCCTAGGAAGGGAGGAGGGTAGTGCTGTGGATATTGTTCTGTATAAATAAAACACTGATTGGCCAGTGGCCAGGCAGGAAGTATAGGCGGGACAAGGAGAGCGGAGAATTCTAGGAAGTGGAAGGCTGAGTGGGAGAGACACTGCCAGCCGCCGCCATGACAAGCAGCATGTGAAGACGCCGGTAAGCCACAAGCCACATGGCAAGGTATAGATTTATAGAAATGGATTAATTTAAGATATAAGAACAGTTAGCAAGAAGCCTGCCACGGCCATACAGTTTATAAGCAATATAAGTCTCTGTGTTTACTTGGTTGGGTCTGAGTGGCTATGGGACTGGCAGGTGACAGAGATTTGTCCTGACTGTGGGCCAGGCAGGAAAACTCTAGCTACAGAGGGTTCTCTTCCTTTTCTTGGCTGTATAGAAAGGCTGTGATTTCTTGACACACACACTAGCTGCTGAAAACCAAAACACATCTTTCCAGATTTCATGCCTTTCCTTTTTCTTTGTTTTTCAGAAAAAAACCTTAGACTGGCCAAGCAAAGATAACAATTTGCTTGAACATTCTGTGATTGTTTGCAGAATACATATGGTTAAAGGACCAGGCTTAAATAGAGCTTGGCTCTGAGAAGCCCTGGGGACTGTGATAGCAGGTATTAATGTCATCCTGTCAGAGTGCCACTGAAGGATCAAGAGACTTCAACAGATTGCTTTTTATGTCTGAGGAAAATAGCATCCACTAGATGCCCTGGGGGGCTTAAAAACAACTGCTGTGCCCTTTTCTACTCCACAGGAGAGGAGACTGGTCCTGGGAGAAGTGGAAGACAGGTACCCTCAAGATCTTATGGGGGCCCATAGTCTACAGGAACCTGCCCAAGACCTCTGCTTTCACAGGCAGTCACTATTGAACCACAGGACTTCTTAGTCCAAAGGTAGAAATTCTATCCTTGGCTGGATACAGTGACTCCGAGGATCTAGGAGGAAACCCAGGAATCGATATTTCAAAAAGCAGTCAAGTGGTTCTGCCAACAGTGAAGCTGTTCAGTGAAGCTGGGCCATCTTCTGGTGGGATCTGCCCTTACTCTGCATAGCAGCCATCATCATGAGAGGCTACTTACATTTAAATCCATTATTAACAAGACTTGAGGAAAACAAAGAACAGGGTTCCTTCTTGTAATTGCTTTGTCCCGAATATCATCTAGTTCTTTTGGAAACAACACAAAGAAGAGACTGAATGTCCTCCATTGCTCTAGAAGACTTCTAGCCATAACCAGCAGCTCTCCGAGCCCCTGGTTTCATGGAAGATGCAGTTGATGTTGCACCTACATCTAAGGAACTCTGTCACACACCTGAAACAGCCACTGAGCTATACTAGGTTCTCTGTGAGAGGGAAGAAACCGAGAGGTGGGCGTTGGGAGGATTTCTGAGCCAGTCTCCAAAATCCAACTAGAGAATGAATCTACTGAGTGAGTAGCTTTTTGTCAGAACCTAGGGAAAACATAACAAAAAGACCATGCAGCCATGACTTTAAAAAACAATATTGTTGCCGGGCGGTGGTGGCGCACACCTTTAATCCCAGCACTTGGGAGGCAGAGGCAGGCGGATCTCTGTGAGTTCAAGGCCAGCCTGGTCTCCAAAGCGAGTTCCAGGAAAGGCGCAAAGCTACACAGAGAAACCCTGTCTCGAAAAACCAAAAAAAAAAAAAAAAAAAAAAAAAAAAACACAATATTGTAACCTATTAAAAAAGATCTTTTGAGCTGGGCAGCAGTGGTGCACACCTTTAATCCCAGCACTCAGGAGGCAGAGCCAGGCGGATCTCTATGAGTTTGAGGCCAGTGTGGTCTATAGAGCGAGATCCAGGACAGGTATCAAAACTACACAGAGAAACCCTGTCTCAAAAATTAAAAAGTAAAAAATAAAAAAAGATCTTTTGTATGGGGGTGATAAATCAATCAATAAAATGGTTGCCCTGCAAGCATGAGGACCTGAGTTCTATCCCCAGAACACACATTGTCTGTTTGTTTATTTGTTTTGAAGGCAGGGCACAGTGATGAGACCATGTAATCCCAGCATCAAGGGGATGGAGATGGGGCAGTGAAGACAACTGGATCCCTGGGACTCACTGGCCAACCAGCCTAGCCCCCTTGGTGAGTTCCAAGCCAATGAGAGACCTTGTCTCAAAAATCAAGGTGGACAGTTCCTGAGGAATGATACCCAAGTTTGATCTCTAGTCTACACACACACACACACACACACACACACACACACGCGCGCGCGCGCGCGCACAACTGTCTCACTTCATGAATACAAATAAGCAATCAGGAAAACCCTTGTGCTTGAAACCCTTGAAATAGACAGATCTCTTGAGTTCCAGTCTGGTCTACAGAGCGAGTTCCAGGACAGCCTGGTCTACAGAGCGAGTTCCAGCACAGCCAGGGCTACCCAGAGAAAGAAAGAAAGAGAGAGAGAGAGAGAGAGAGAGAGAGAGAGAGAGAGAGAGAGAGAGAGAGAGAGAAACAAAGAGAGAAAGAAAGAAATCCAAAACCAATCAATACTTGAGAATTTTTTATCCATTACTACATAAATCGGGGATCTGATAGCTTAGGGACAATTCTTCTCTTCGGTCCTCTTCTGACTTAAACCACAATGTCCTGAGGTTTAGACATTCATCCAATTGATCTTTGTAAGACTGCAGATACAGGAAGCTGGGTCCTCAGGGGTGCTGTTAGAGTGGAGGTCTCTCAGCTCCTATTGTTCAAGAACATTCATTACCAGGTTCTCATATAGAGAAGCTGGCAATGTTCTTGGTAGTTCTTACGCAATCGTCTCAGGGGGATAATTAGAGCTGCTTTTGTAATTTGCCAGCTATAATTTTTTTCCCATGCTCTCACAGCCCTGGAACATTGGCCAGTTGGAGTTGGGGTTCTGTGCTGATATTGCAGATCTACCCAGTGACCCAGCATTGGTGACAATCCCTCAAATGAACATCTTGTAATCCGTAGCATCCAGACATCCAGGGTAACTTTCTAATTTGCTTATCTTCCTGCTCTCTGCAGATTGGGTTAAAAGACAACTTCCCATACTGCATCAGAGCACCTGCCTTATTCTGGGCTAATTTATTTTAAATTGGTTTAGTACAGACTTTTGCCCCATGATGTCTACAGAGCTATGAATTTATTTCCTCGTGTCCCCTCCCAAATTTGATCAAGGAATGAAAATAGCTGTAAAGCTTTACAGTCAGTCTTTGGAAGCACAGTCAGAGAGAACCAAAGCCAGTTCCCAAACTGGAAAATGGAGAGTGCAAAGGTTTTTGTGTCTGGGAGGCAATGACAGGGCATGTCATTAAACAAAATGTGACATCTGATTGTGTGGATAGATGAGTGGTCCTTAGTCATTAAATTCATGTGAAACGCCTGGCCATTTCTACACATTTTCCTTTTTCATGTAATCCTCCCTACAACCTGGTGGGGATAAGCATCTACAAATCTGATTTTTTTTAAATCTATTTTAAGACTTTAAATAAGTTGCCCAAGATGACATCGCTTGTGAGATTTGAACCTAGGGTAGTGCAATTTCAAAGCTGCAGAGATTTTTCTCATCATCTGTATTCTGAAATCCCTCTGCTCTGAGCCACCAAGCAGCTAAACCAGGGGGGTGATCTGAGGCATTAAAAAAAAAAAAAGGATTCTTTACTCTCCAAAAGGATTCTCGACGGGAATCCTTGGAATAGCCAACTCCCCTATTGTGCTGGAAATATTCAAGCCATGGAAGTCTCTGTTTCTGAGAAGCATTTCTGTACCACATCTGCTGTCTAAAGCAGAGCTGGCTCCTGGTATCGCTTCCTCAGCTGTGCTGATGAAGGGCCTGTGAGGTGAGAGTAGCCTGAGAGGGTGGAAATTTTGTGATTGGCATAAGGTGTGACACAGCGAACACTCAGGGACAGTCTGGCAGGCACGACAATAGTTTTTAGACATCTCTCAATCCGGTCTAAGAGCAATTGCAAAAATGGCCATAAACATCTTCAGTCAAGACTTACAATGAGGGGTGAGAAGATGGCTGTGTCGATAAAGTACTTGCTTTGCAAGCGTGAGGGCCTGAGTTCTACCCCCAGAACCATGTCGAAAAAAAAGTAATGATAATAATAAGGTCAGATGTGGTGACATGCTTGTAATCTCAGTGTTGGAGACAGAGATGGGGGGATCCCTGGGCTCATTGGGCAATCAACTTAGTCTACTGTGTGAGTTCCATGCCAGTTAGAGAACCCATATATATATATATGAGAGAGAGAGAGAGAGAGAGAGAGAGAGAGAGAGAGAGAGAGAGAGAGAGAGAGAGACTGAAGAACACTAGAGATTGAGTCCTGATGTCCACAAGCACATACACACTTGCCCATGAACATACACACACACACACACACAGAGAGAGAGAGAGAGAGAGAGAGAGAGAGAGAGAGAGAGAGAGAGAGAATATATTCCTTCAGCATTTGACTCCCAACAGGAGTATTTGCCCTTTGCCTATTGGATATTAACAAATTTGACATAATCAGAGGTTTAAAAAGAACCTGTGTGCTCTAATTTGCCCACCTTCTGAACCTGGATCCTCAAGTCCTCTGTCTGTTTCATTCAGAGCCAGACTGCTGGAGGACATATAAGGCACCCCAAGGAGCAAGCATCCGGACTCCGGCTGCTGACTAACAGCCACTGGACCTGCCAGAGGGTTCATTTTAGGTCTTCTGGCTAGTGCAGAAGTATCAGAGAGCCAGCCACGATCAGCTGAGCCAGCCCAAGCCAAGGCCAGGCAATACACAGAGCTGTGAACTAAAGAAAATGGCTTTGGTTTTTGGCCACAACGTTAAAGATGACATTTAACATAACAAAATCTGACCAACACCAAGTCCTAACACATTTGCTGTCTATTTTATACCTTGGCCTTCCAAATAGATGAGAAAAGCCACAAAATGGCAAGCAGGAAAAGGCTGGCCAAGAGACTGAAGACGTGCAAAATGAGAACAAAGTCCCTGAAAACTTTGGGGACTCAGAGAGTAACAGTCGTTATTAGCATGCAGCTCTCCTCTTGCTCAGTTCATTGATCTTTCCACTACACCAAACTCTTTCTCTGAAAATTTTAGCCTAACTGGACCAATTCCATGGTCCCATTGTAGTCGCTGGCCCTGGGGGAAACCAGTCAATTGGAGACTTGAGTTAATAATAAATGAAGGATTTTTCCAGCATGCTCCTTCATTTCTCCTTCTCTCTCAGATCTCTCCTGCAGGTTACTGGAGTCAGCTAGCAAACTAGGGGGGAAAGTGGATGAAAGGACAGACAGAAGGCACAGTAATGCTGTCTGACTGGAGGGTGTTTTTCACCTTCAAAGTACATTGACCATAAATTACAGATGTACTTCCACGGCTCACATGCCTATGTAATGTCTACCTTTGAGGCCGTTGGTTGAGGAGAGTATGTTAGTGTTTTAAAAATGTAACCTGAGAATAATGCATTTCCCTCAATGCTGAGAATGGGGCACTCAGGATCCATGATTTTTTTTTTTTTTTTTTTTATGGTCGGCATTAAAGATCAGTGTTCCACCTTCTACACTGAAAGAACTGAAAGTCTCCACAGACAAAGACTGAAAATGGCTTGCAGGGGCTACTTTTGCTTTGTGTAACACATCGGTGCTCAACCTGTGGGTCACAACCCTTTTGGGGGTCAAACAACCCCTCCACAGGGGTTTCCAAAGACCATCAGAGAACACAGATATTTACATTATGATTCACAACTGTAGCAAATTACAGTTGTGAAGTGGCAATAAAAATAATTTTATGGTTGGAGGTCATTACAACATGAGGAACTGTATCACAGCATTAGGAAGGTTGAGGACCACTGCTGGAACAAAGCACCTGACATAAACACTTTAAAGGAGGAAGGATCTATTTGGGCTCATGATTTCAGTTATTTCAGTCCATCGTGGCAGGGAGGACATGGTGATGCTGGGTGGCTCAGGTCACAGTGGGCCAAGAAACAAAGAAAGGGGAATGGGGCCGTTGGACCGGCTTTCTCCCTTTTCCCACTTCAGTACATCCAAGCCCTCATCCCACAGAATGATGCTGCCCGTATTTATGAAAGATCTCCGCTCCACCCCCATTAGCACCCTCGCCTCGACTAATTCACTAGAAACACCTTCACAGACATGCTCAGGGGGGAGCCTCAATCTCCTGGGAGATTTCAGATCTAACCAAGTTGACAATGACGACAAACCGACACAGGGACACTCCCCTCCTCCAAGCATACCTGGTCACCCTGCACCTGTGCCTATGGTCATCCCATCCCTGCATCATTAGGTATTCAGAAGTTCAGACAATATAATTCAACATCCATGTCTAGAGACGGCTGTGTAGACGCAGGAGTACACAGGACACCACCACTAACACTCGGCAGGTACACCGAGTATTATAAACTATTCAAATGTTTCGATACCACCATATTAACCAATCAATACAAGAGCCATAAATGGTAGTATGACAGGAGATCAATGCGGAGAGTGGTGTCAAAATGTCCATATAAATGAAAGAGAAAGGCCACCAAGTAACAAACTATTCAAGGGGCCTGTGAAGGTCCCCATCTGCTGGCAGCTGGGACCATTGAACCTTTGGCTTTCCTCCAGCTCTGGCCACTCAACACTTTTCTTCCTCAATAAACCACCTCTTCAGGTATTCGTCATGCGTCTTCATCCAATTCCTTGTTCTTAGAAGGAAAAAAATCTGGAATTTCCATCTGGTGCCTACAGGACTTCAATATCTGTCTGTCAGTGTAGATAGTGCTACATATTAGTAACATAAGTCCTAGCGGGTCAGTTGTTGAAGCCACATACCCTAATGTCAGGACACTCTCCTGTTGGGACACAGGACTTGGTGGAGTCCACTGTTCTGGGTTTAGTTTCATTTTTCACTGTTTTCTTACTTCATTTTTATTTTTGTTTGGCCTAATTGTAGCACATGCTTATGGCACGTAACACGATGCGTCAACACATGGATATGCTACTCATGATCAAGTCAGGGTAACTGGTATATCCATCACCTAAATATTTTATTTGTCTTTGCAGTAAGAGTATTCAAATCTTCTCTTCTAGCTAGTTTGGAAAATTAGTATTCATATGCATTGACTTTGGTTCACCAGAGTACGTACACCAGAATGTATCCCCTTAATTAAGGATACTCTGTATTTATTGACTAATTTCTCCCCTTCTTCTCTCCTACCCATTTTCCTCAACCTCTCATAAATACTCTTCTACTCTCAACTTTCCTCAGATCAACTTTCTAGAAAGATGTCTTCTTCCATCCATTCTTTGAGAATTTCACATGTGTAGGCGATGTACATATCATATCAATGATCATTTTGATCATATCAATCCCATTCCCTCTTCAACACTTCACCTCCCCCTCCCAACTTCATGTCCCCTTTGTATGACCCACTGCTTTCAATCAGCACAGTCTGTATGTGCTTGGGTATCAGGCTGTCCCCTGGAGCATGGGCATCCAACCAGGAGACATGTCCCTAAAGAAAACTGTCACCAGCAGCCTTCAACTGCCAAAGCTCTCCAGCTAGGTAACTTTTTAAAATTCTTCATGACTCACATCATGTTTGCTACGTGTACTATATTTCTGTGTACACTCTTAGTGTAACGTCTCCTGGGCTTGTTTTTGCTGTCACAGGTAAGATTTAATCATGTCGTGTGTGTGTGTGTGTGTGTGTGTGTGTGTGTGTGTGTGTGTGTGTGTGTGTGTGATGTATGAGCGTATGCAGGTGCATGTGTGTCACAGCACAGGTGTGGAGATTAGAAGGCAACCTAGGGTGTCAGTCCTTGCCTTCCATCTTGCTTGAGGCATGATCTCCTGTTGCTCACTGCTGCATACTCCAGGCTCTCTGGGCCATAGCTTATCGGGCCTGTCCTGTCTCTGCCTTCCATATGGCCATAGGAACACTAGGATTGCAGACACACGTGACTACACCATCTTTACAGGAATTCTAGGAATCCAAACTCAAGTCCTGATGCTTTGTGGCAAGTGCTTTACCCACTGAGCCATCTTCCCAACCCCAAGACTCCATCCCTTTCACAGCTCTGCAGTGTCCTGTTGGGTGTAGTCAACACATTTCCCTTGCCTATTCACTAACTCATTCTATTCCTCAACTTCTGTGAACAGCAATGTCATGGACAGGAGAGTATGGGTCTCTCTCCACCATTCTGAGTCATTTCCTTTAGATATATGCCCAATAGTGGAATTGCTAGATAACATGGTTGTATTTTATTGGGAACCTCCATACTAGTCTCCACGACTCCACTAATTTACATTCTCACCTACAGTTTGTAAGTGTTCCTTTCTCCACATCCTTGCCCGTTTTTAATGTGTTTTGTCCTTGTGATATCAGCCATTCAAACTAGGATGACAGGGTATGTTTTGTGGGTTTGATTTGCATTTCCCTAAGGGTTAATGTGTTAATAACTGTTTTATAGACCTGATGCCCATTTCAGGTCTTCCTTTGAGAAACATCTACCCAGACCATTAGACAACTTTTAATCATTATTTTGTTTGCTTTGATTCAATTTAACTTGATAATTAAATTGTTACAATTTGATTTTTGCTTTATTTAGTGACTAAATAATTTGCTTCCTGCTTTAAATGGGAGACTGCCTCCACATAGCCCAGCTAAGGAACATATAAGCTTCTTAGTCGAAGTAGTGTTGGCAAAAGTTGGATCCTACAGCCTAGACAGGGCTCACGAGTGAGTGTGACACACCCAGCTTTCTTTGGTAATCCATGCCCCAATGGGAACAGCCATTCCTGACATCACAGATGGTGTGATTGCTAATTTTCTTTGTCAACTTAGTAGGATTTAGAATCACCATGGAAACAAACCTTTTGACCTGTCTGTGAGGAAGTTTCTGGGTTGGCTTAATTGAAGTGGAAAGGTCTACCCTGAATGTGAGCAGCATCATTCTGTGAGCTGAGGCCACGATTGAACACAAAGAACAAAGCCATTCATCTCTCTGCTTCTAGGCAGCAGATGCAATGTGACCCATCATCTCCTGTTCCTGCTACCAGGGCTTCCTTTCCACCAGAACTGTGAACCAAAATGAGTGTTTCCTTCCTAAGTCGCTTTGATTCCAGTGCCTTGCTGTGACAACAATACAGGTAGTCAATACGAAGAGTCTGGGAGGGAACTCTGCCAAGGACATCACTCCAAGTGGTCACATGAGCCTCTCTACCTATCTAGGTGACCTCCTGGCAGAGGAACCACCAGCCCATAGACCAACATGGACCAAACAGCCAAGCAGTATCAAAGCTGACTTTATCTGTCCATGTTCCCTATCACTCCTACTCAGTTTTTGTTCTTTTTCATAGAAAGCACACCAATAAAATTACCCCTGTGGTAATGGTGCGCATTCTCATGAGATTGGCCAGAGCAGGGCACACAGTCATTCAGAGTTCTCTCCAGAGAAAGGCAAACCAAAGCGCCAGGTCCTGGCTCCTGAGGCTATGAGCAGCCCCTCCTTCCTGCCCCTGCTCTTGTCTCCTCAGCAGTCTGTCTGACTCCTTGGATCCAGTCTCTCAAAGAAGCACTCAGCATGATACGAAATCTAGACAGTTCCGTCATCTAGGAAGAGAATGGTGTACACCTGTCGGAAGGAAGGGTTCCGTTCTCCTCCATCGTTTGGATAAAGGTTTTCTGTTCTTTGTGGCACAGTATCTAATCTGATATGAGGGCTCATTCCTGGTCTCCAGACAGTCTGGGGTAGCCTCCTTCCCATGAGGCAGCACCTCCTGAACCCCGCCTTCATAGTTCCCCTTTCTCTACATTGTTGGATCTAAAAGCACTGACTGATTTTTATCAGTTTGGGAAATTGTTAGTACTAACATTACTGAAGTCTCCTCTGTAGTTGGAAAACTCCAGGGAGATTCACATGAAAGAGGGGGTAACTAATAAACTAGCCACTCTATTTCCCATGGAGAGTTTCTGAATGAGGATAATCAACTTGAGAAGTTTAGTTCGGGCTTGGAAAGTTAGAATTATTTATTCACAGTACTTTTTTTTAACAGGTAGCCATGGGAGCTGGGGAGATGGTTCAACAGTTAATAGCACTGGCTACTCTTGATTCCCAGCACCCACTTGGAGGCTCAACTGTCTAGAACCCCAGTTCCAGGGAATCCAATGCCCTTTTCTGATCTCCATGAGCACCAGGTAAGTATAAGCATACACAGACATGCATACATGTAAAATATCCACATACATAAAACAAAATAAAAAAATAAAACCTTCAAAATAATAATAAGGTAGCCATAGCCCAGGTCTTCTCCAGCCTCTGGGATGATGTCAGGTAACATTATGACTGAAAAGAGATAAGAAACTTAGACGGCTTCCTGAAAATGAAAAACAATGTTAGCTGGGCCTGGTAGTTGCAGGCTTGGGAGGCTGAGGCAGAAGGACTATAATTCAAGGCTTGCCTGGGTTACAGAGTGAGTTCAAAACCAGCCTTGGAAACTTGATGTGATCCTTTCTCAAAATAAAAAGGGGAAAGTGTGTTAGGGATATGACTCAATAGTAAGAGTGCTTGCATAGTATATGTGAGCCCCTAGATGCAAACACCAGTAAATAAGAGAGGCAGGGAGAAAGAGAGAGTGAGAAAGGGAAAGGGAAAGAGAAGAAGAAAGAGACAGGGTAAGACTGGCTGATTTGCAGAGGCATTGGGTGTTATGTTATAAATATTAAAGGACACCCACTAGGAATAAGTGTAGATGTCTCTGTCTACAGAAGTAAATAAAACTCAGTTTTCCTCAGCATGGATGGCATGCTAAATTAAGAATGCCAAGAGGTATGACTACAGAAAGGATAATCCGTGGCATCTGATGTACCACTGTCACAGTCCCCAAATGCCGAGTTGTCTTATTCCTTCCCAACTCTACCATGTTGCCAGCCTCTAGAAATAGGACGAGAGACATGCCATAAAGATAGCTCTCGTAGGCTGCCTGGAATGCATCTGCGCATCCTTCCTGCTTCTGCCTTCCCTTGTCTGCAGGAATAAGAATGAAACAGAATCAGGGCAGAGGAAATGGCTGTCAGTCCTGCATGAAGACCTGTGTTCCATCCTCAGAACCCATATAAAAAGCCAGGCATGGTGACGTGCACTTGTAATCCCAGTGTAGGGGAAGCAGAGAGAGGCCGATCCTAGGAACTCACTTACCAGCCAGCCTAGCCAGATCACAAGTTGCAGGTGAAAAATGAGAGGCCCTGTCCAAAATAAAATAAAATAAAATAAAATAAACAAAAAAAAGTGGAGGGCATTCTAGAAAGCAAGACCTGAAGTGAGCCTCTGCTTCCCTATTCAAGTGCACACATGTCCATGTCCCCACATGCATACACACAAAGAATGAGATGAAAGTGAAGGGCCACCTAGAAGACAAACATCTGGCCTAGCCCACAGACCCTATGTCTACAGCAGCTGGGCTTTGGCCACTCCACACACTCCTCCACCACCACCACCGTGGTCGGCGACATTTTAATAAGGTAAGAACTAGCTCTACCCAGGACAGCTGTGTTCTGGCTTGTCTGCATATGAAATGGCTGCAGCAGCAGCAGCAGCAGCAGAAGGAAACTCACTCCCGAATCTTTCCAAAATTATTCCCCCAATGCTCAAATTCAGGATGCTCTCTAGATACACTGGTAGGGCGTGTGACCTCCCCCTCAACACTACTGTGGTACTAGAAAGTGTTTCACTTCCCCTACCTTCTGCCGTGAACATAAGGAACACCTCTGCTCTCCCCGGCAGCCTTCACTCAGAACAGCAGGAACAAGCTAGGTTGATGAGCCCATCAAAGCAAAGCATACTGCTAGGCCACAGTCAGACTCTGTCCTCCGTCTTCAGGACCAAATAAAAAGGAGAAAGTGAGCTGAGCACCAGCATCCATCTCACTCTGCTTCCTGACCATGGAAGCCATATGGTCAGCTGCCACGTGGCCACCATGGCTTTCTCTCCTCAATTGACTGCACCCTCGAACCATGAGCCAGAACACACCTTCCTTCCTCGGGTCGCTTTTGTTGGACATTCTGTCACAGCAATGAGAGGAGTAACTCTACGCCAGCACTAGCCCCTTTGAAACTTGGTCGATGCTAGACTTAGTGATATCCCAGGGGCACAGAGAAGGCCAAGAGAAAGGCACTTCTTTGGAATTTGACAAGGTATGGTAACAACTGCAAACCAGAGCAGGGAAAAGGTAACAATGAAAAGCTTTCTAGGCCTCTCCTCAAACTGATAAATTCCCATCTGCCCTTGAGAACCAGTCTCCCTGAATGTGTCTGTGACCTGACCACACTAGCCTATATCATTCGGTGCTAACTCTGTGTCACAGCCCACCCTCAGCCCACATCTGTCATCTTCACTACATTCATCACAGAGGGAGGGGAAGCCTCATTCTTGTTTCCTGATGTCTGCAATGAGGACACTTTAGGGCAGGGTTGCATATTGCTAATATCTTTGTCATCTTGCCCAATATCTGGCACATAGTAAACCTAATGAATGAATGAATGAGTGAATGGATGGACGGATGGACAGATGGACGGATGGATCAATAGTGGTGCCCAGAGGCTGCCCCAACAATACTCAGGTAGTTGTCATGAAAATGTGTGTGTTCCATGCAGCCCTAGTGATGCTCACCAACCTTACTATTTCCAAACCAGTCTTTAAGGTCTGCCTTAGAAAGCTCTTAACCAAGGCTTCTGACAGCTTCCTCCAGGACACAATGAAGTGAGAATAGTGACTGGATTGAGGAAAGCAGGAAGGATAAAGAGGCCACTGTTTCCTCTTCATGGGCACCATTGAGGAAGAACACTAGGTCAATAAATACACACACACACACACACACACACACACACACACACACACACTATGGAAGGAGTACATATTTTTCCTTTTCACGCAACACTGGATCCAGCGATCCCCTTGCTTGTTTGTGGCAGCTTGTCCCACAGCAGCTCTTTACACTGAGCCTGTCCAGTGGTAACTGTCTTCAGAGCCACGAAGCAATGGGAAACTATACTCAATGAAGAAAAAGAGCAGCAGAGACCTGGGCAGAAGAGCTGTTGGATATTGCTAACCCTCTACTTGAGTTTATATTTCACTAAGCACAATGTCTTTTTCCAGACCTAGAAGACTTATACAGAGGCTAACTAATCACACAGTGAACCAGCAATAAGCCAAACAATCACTCAAGGTAGAGGATGAATTTCACAGGCGTGATGTGATCTGAATAGCTGAGGGTTTTTAAAATTCACCTCAGGCTTCTCCTGGGCCAGGCTGGTACAAAGAGGAAAATCTGAAGCCAATGGTCCTCCCTCCCAGGTGATATGGGCATCACATTGCTGTGTGATTGCTGCTGTTCTTTGGCATGCAGTGAGCATTCACAAGGCTTCCATGCTGTTCACACTCCATTAAGGTCACGCCTGCCTCCAGCCTGTTTGCACTCCACAGTGACAAGAAGAAGAGGTATGGTGAGTCAAGGATCTTAGTCACTTCTTGACATGGTTGGCATGCAGAGGTGGACCTGGAAACTCCCATGTGGGAAAGGAGATTTTCTTCCCAAGAACAAGTAACTCCAATGTTTACACATCACACAGATGCGTACCAGAGGCCAAGTAGGGAGGCTAGCCTGATCCCTGGATAACTAAATCAGCAAGAGCATGTAAACTAAAGTGACAGGGTAGAATGAATGTTTTGTCAATAAAGGAAATAAGGCAATGAGATGGAAAGGAAGCCATGCACAAGTGGAAGGTTGGAGCCAAGCAGAGGAGGGATGACTGATCTGCCATGGGACACCATAGATGTTTAATAAGAAAAGCCATCCAGGAACTGGGGAGGTGGCTCCCTGGATCAAGTGTTTGCTGTACAGGTGTGACGACCTGAGTGTGAATTCCCAGAACCCATATACAGCCAGATGCTAAAGCTCAAATCTGGAATCTCAACACTCCCACAAGGAAGCCGGAGACAGAGAAGCTTGTGCAGAAGAAAACAAAATAAATGAAGACCCCATTTCAAACAAGGTAGATGTGAGGACTGATGGCCAAGGCTCTCCTCTGACCTCCAGACATGTGCGATCCAGCATTCACACACACACACACACACACACACACACACACACACACACACACACACACACACACACACACACACAAGCATCCACACACCATCCTGCAGGAAATTCGTCAATATCTGCTCCCCTAGTTTCCAGCCTCCATTGCTCCATGGCTAACTCCTAACCACACACTCTTAAATAAAAAGAAACAAAATGCTACAGGGAAGTCTGATGGAGGTGTGTCCTCAATTGAGGCTCCCTCCTCCGAAAAAGCCAACTTGACAACCAAGATTAGCCAGCACAGTTGGTCTCTGAGGAGCCTGGGGACAGGAAAGCAAAGTGAACCTTGGTAAACAGTTAAGAGCGAAAGGTTATCTAGAACACTTCTACTCTGGGTCCTAGCTCACTGAAAGTCAAACATGACCCAGAACAGCTAATCTGGAATTTCTCTCCTTAAAAGCCAGCAGTAATCTAAACAGAGTAAGTCTGGGGAGAGAGGAACTTTTCAGAAAACTGTGAGAAGCTGGTTTGTCTTGTTGGGATGTGAGAAAGTAGAACAGCAATGGATGCAGCACAGGGGCCAGTGAGTGCAGCACAGGGGCCAGTGAGTGCAGCACAGGGGCCAGTGAGTGCAGCACGGGGGCCAGTAAGTGCAGCACGGGGGCCAGTAAGTGCAGCTCAGGGGCCAGTGAGTGCAGCACAAGGGCCAGTGAGTGCAGCTCAGGGGCCAGTGAGTGCAGCACAGGGGCCAGTGAATGCAGCACAGGGGCCAGTGAGTGCAGCACAGGGGCCAGTGAGTGCAGCACAGGGGCCAGTGAGTGCAGCACAGGGGCCAGTGAGTGCAGCACAGGGGCCAGTGAGTGCAGCACAGGGGCCAGTGAGTGCAGCACAGGAGCCAGTGAGTGCAGCACAGGGATAAAATTGGCCAGAAGAAGGTGGTGGGTTTCTGTCTTACTGAATAAAATGCAAGGCAATCCTCAGTTGTGAGGGGAGTCTCCAGTTCTAGGCGTTTTCTTTCCTTTTAGCACACAGATATTAGCCAACAGCATTTTGCTTTTGGAAAATTGAATTCCATTGGTTTGATCCCCTCTCACATGTTGGGGAAAGATCAGAACTTATTCAAGATTCTACTCACAGCCTTTGTGCCTAGTCCTGTGAGTCCATGCTGGCTAGCCTACAGCTCTCCACCTGACTCGGTGCACTGTCTCCTTTGTACTCCTTCTCTCGCTACGGACCCAACGACATCATGCCCTGACCTTTCCAAAGCACCGTCCCTAAACATGGTGCATGGCACACTCTCACTGCCTCCATAGAATGGACAGAGGTGGTTACTGCACTCCATCACAGCACCAACTGGCAGACAGGTGTGATGTCGAGTACCCCATTCTCACTGTGTGTCACAGTACCCGTGACCTCTCCAAGTATCACACACCAGCCACAGGAGTGTTTGTCTTCAATCCCATTGCACTTTTGCTCAGACACCCTCTGTCCTGCCTCTGTGGGATAAGCTTTTTGTACACTATGAAGATGTGTCTTTGCCGAGGCACCCTCTGATTGGTTTAATAAAGAGCTAAATGGCCAATAGCTATGCAGGAGATAAAGGTGGGACTTCCAGGCACAGAGAGAACTCTGGGAAGAAGAGAGGCAAAGAAGCCAGCCAGATACAGAACAAGTAGGACACACAGAATAGAACAGAGGCAAAAGCATATGGTACAATGTAGATTAATAAAAATATGGGTTGATTTAAGTTATAAGAGCAAGTTAGGAACAAGCCTAAGCTATAAGTAGAGCTTCCATAATTAATTATAAGTCTCTGTGTCATTATTTGGGAGCTGGCTGGCGGGACAGAGAAAGACTCATTACACCTACCAAAGTCTTTTCACAACTATCCATTTATAGGGCTACTTCTGCCACAAAAGCATCCTTTAACTTTGCTTTAATGAAGTATAACTGATACACAAAAATATAGATATAAATTCAATGTGTGCACATTGATTATTTTGGATATATGCATACACCCACAATACCATCACTACATCCAAGTATATTAGTCACTCTTCTGTTGCTGTGACAAACTAACATGACCAAGAAAGAATTTATTTGGGGTTACAACTGCAAAGGGAGCATCCATAATGGGTTGGGGGGACATGACAGCAGGAACCTGAGGAAAGATCACATCCTCAACACGAAGCAGCACACTAGTGAACTGGAAGTGGAACAAGACTATGAACTCTCAAGGCCCACCCTAAGTGATGAACTTCCCCCAGCAAGACTGCACCACCTCCCCAAACAGCCTCACCAACTGGGGACCTGTCTGAGTCTATGGAGGACATGCTCATTCAAACTACCACAGCAGTAATAAGGATAGCCAGCCCCTCCAAAAGGTTGCTGTGTCTGCATGTTAAGAATGTTTAATATACAGTGTATAATGTTTTATGTATAAGATTCATGATACTATTCTGTTACCTATAGACACTATGTTATGTGTGCAGCAGCTCTGTAGAAGTATTCATCATTATATTGTATTGAGATTTATTGTGTTCTTCTTCATTTGTAGTATGGGGAAGTTGGGTTACTCAAAGCTCTGCCTAGCACACCAGGGGGTCTATTCAAATATTACTTTCAATAGTTCCTAAAGCAATTTTTTTCTAAGCTGTATTTTCCCTAATTCCCAACAACTACCTTTACTGAAACGCCTATTACTCCGCACTGTAGTGGGATCCTCTCCTTTCAGTCCCATTCCTTTTAATTTAATATGACACTAGCAGATACATCTTCTGAAAGCCTGTCTCCATACAGACCCACACTGTTCTCCTCCCAGACACCTTCAGAAGCTCCTCAGTGCCACTCACATTTGCAAATACAATTTCAAAACTTGATTTTTTTTTAAAGTAAAGTTTTGAAAGGCAGGAAAACGTGTCTCAGGGTATTGCTAAAAGAGAATCGATGCTGATCATATGAAATAAAGCTATGATCAATGCACCATTAAACAAGGGCTGTTAAGTGCACAGGGGTCAAGAAATTCAGATGTATTTCCTGTGCAATAATAATTACCACAAGATATCTGTGGCACTTCCCAGGCTCGAAACACTTCATAGACATAAGCTAATTAATTACACACATAAAGATATGACTTGTCTCTGTTTTGATATCAGTGGGTTCATTAACTTCACCATTTGGTTAACAAACTAATTTCCTGAACTTCTGATTTCCCGGGTAGGGTGGGAGGACAGGAAGGAAGTGAAATGCCAACCAAGATCTAGTCTTTTCCTTCCTCCTCTCTGAGGCTCTGCAGGAAAATGTCCATGAGAGCCTCGGACACTCAGTGTTCGTGGGGAAGGGTATTGGACAAGGGCTGCCCCGTTTCAGGCCACCTCTGCTTTATACCCTGCCATTGTCACCATGACACTGGAGACCCTGAGTGTGGACATACCATGTCCCTGCCCAGTACACAATGAAAGATCTTCCATAGGGTGATGAATTCAGTCTCTAAGGGATCCATCCACATGCTCTGATGGTTAAGTCACCCCATGTGCAGAAAAACTAAGACTACCTGACAAACCCAGATCACATTCTTTCCTCCACTCCCTTGCACCCTTCTCATCTCCATTCACACAAATCTTCGCTAGACATTGACATTCCTCCCTGAACCCAAGCGGGAACCCAGGAGGTGGACATCCAGCTGTGCTGTGATCCATGAAACTGAAAGTTCCAGCCTACCAGCCTACCAGCCTTCCAGGGAGCTGGGTCTATTAAAGCCCAGTTTAGGTACCAGAGTAGAACAGAACAGTAGACCTTCTTCATGTGAACCAGTGGGGATGATCCCACCACACTGCCCAAGAGATGTCAAGCCGTATAGGGTTACACAGTCACCGTACAGCACAACAAAGGCTCCATGAAGGTTTCACAGACAGCAGCAATTCCTGAACTTGGCTGAATTAGAGCACTAATGTTTAAATAATCCCCAAAGCCAATGTGGTTGCTCTCCTACCTTTATCCCCTTTGCTGTGATAAAAGCAGCATAGAGGAGGGATGGGTTCTCTGGCTTACAGCCAGATGACGGTTCCCTATCATTTCAGGGCTATGAAGGCAGGAACTCCAGCAGCTGGTCACATCCTGCCCATAGTCAAGAGCTTAGAGAAATGAATGCATCCAGGCTGCTTGCTGTTCCTGCTGCTTCTGCTCAGCTAGCTTCCTTCTGTCTTATCTAGTTCAGGGCCCAGCCTAGAGGGTAGTGCCACTCAAAATGGGCTGGCTCAATCTCTCACAGGCCAACCTGATCTAGAAAATTCCTTATTGGGACTCTCTTCCCAGGCAATTCTAGGCTGTGTCAAGTTGACAGTTAAAACTAAGTGGTACAGTCACTCTGGAGAAAGACATGAACTCGGAAGCCACCTGAAACTGGACTCAAACCTACGTCTTCCAAGGTAAAAGGAACAAAGAGATTTGAAGGTCCCTAGCACACAGTAACTGTGAAGTAGGGTACCACATGTATTCTGTATAATTAGCTAATGACACAAGGACATGAACACAGAAAGCCATTTGGTCAGTTGCCCTGGCTGTGACCATAGCCAGGACTGAAATCATACCACCTGCTGTCCTGCAACTGCATAAACTGACACAGAGTTGTGGTGAGAGCATCAAGAATTTATTTTACACCCACTGGAGACAGCGGTAAAGATTTCTACAGGGTCTCCTAAAAGCTCCAGACCTACCCTGGTAGCCCCCACAATTCTACTCTTGCCCAGCACAGCTCCAGTCTCCCACATGGAACTTCTAATGCTCTAAGAGAGAGAATTTGTTCTTGGACACCCCTTCCAAACATCGTTTTTGTTCTAGAGAGAAAGAAATGGGTTTTGATTTTGTTTTGTTGTTGTTGTTGTTGTTTTTCCACCATCCATCCCCCTGTACTTCTGATTATGAGACACCACAACCGTCTGCTTGCCAGCCAGTGGGGAGAGCGCTTCCCTAATTACTCAGACAGCAACTCCTGATGAGATCACAGCAGAAGTCAGTCTGAGAGCTTTGATACCCCTGCTTGGGCCCTGAGTGCTGTGGAATGACATGACATTGGACCTGTGTTCTATGACAGCTGTCCTAGTTTGTTCCCTCTTGCTATGATAAACACTGTGACCAAAAGCACCTTGGGGACAAAAGGGTTTGTATGGTTTACATTTCCACATAACAGTTCACTATCAAGGTAAGTCAGGACAGGAACTGACATAGAGACCATGGAGAAAGGCTGCATACTGGCTTGCTCTCAGAATGTGAGCAGTTGGTTGTCTTATAAACCTAAGCCTAACTGCCCAGGGGAGGCACCACCCACAGTGGGATAGGGAAGACACCACCCACAGTGGGCTGGGCCCTCCCACATCAATCATCAATCAAAACAAACAAAAAAAAATGCCCTCACAGAATTGCCCACAGGCTATCTGATGGAAGTGATCCTCAACTGGGTCTTTCATCCTCAATGACTCCAGAATGCTGGAGTTGACAAAAAAACAAAAACAGAAACAAAAGAACAATAACAAAAAGAAAAAGAAAGAAAGAAACAGCATAACAGTATACCCTACATACAACCTTGGCAGATCAGGTTTTCAGTTCTTGTCTTACCATTTGGAAAAAACAAATCTAGGACAACAAAGGCTCAAAACATATCTGAAAAGTGTACAGTGAATCCGTAACCACCTGACTGTGTGGAAATCAATCACGCCTCTGTTTCTCCTCCTCCGCCTTCAGAGAGACCCACTTATTGCCAGAGAGTGTCTCCATAGCTGGAGCAACTGTGATCTCAGAGCTGGGATTGGCTGAAGTACTAACAGAAAGACATGAGGCAATAACCAAGGTGACGGGCAAGCATGGGTGCCCCGAGGAGACCTCTCTCCCATCTTCTGAGCCCCAAGCTTGAGGAAAGATTCAGAGACCACAGAGCCACAGGCAGAATCGAGGCTGTGATTTCACCCACTCTGTACTAGTTACATTACCCAGCATCCTCCTTAGCTGAACTGAGGCTGTGATTTCACCCACTCTGTACTAGTTAGGTTACCCAGCATCCTCCTTAGCTGAACTGAGGCTGTGATTTCACCCACTCTGTACTAGTTAGGTTACCCAGCATCCTCCTTAGCTGAACTGAGGCTGTGATTTCACCCGCTCTGTACTAGTTAGGTTACCCAGCGTCCTCCTTAGCTGGGCAGCACCACGTGATTGCATTCTCTTTGGGAAGCTTCTCAGACATAATCTAATACAGAAACTATAAACAGTCCTCCCTATCACAGTCCTTCACCAGCATGGTCCTCTCCCTCTCACCCCTCTCCCTATCAGAGTCCTCCCTACCACAGAATCTCCCTCTCACAGTCTTGTCCCTATCAGTGTTTTCCCTGACATTGTCCCCAGCATGGTCCTTGTCCTCACAGGCTTCCCCCTCACGGTGAATTTCCTCTCAGTCCTCCCTACATAGTCCACTTCCCCAAGGCCCTGCCTGTGACAATCCTTCCCCCACAGTGCTCCCCCCACCCAGAAATCTCCCCAACATAGTCCTATCACAGTCCTTTCCACACATTTCCCTTGTCCTCACAGTAACCAATATTCACTCCCTTAACAGTTCCAACCAAAGTTCTCCCCCCTACAGCCTTTCTAAGAGTCTTCTCCCCAGACAACCCTCCCTCACAGTCCTCCCAAATAGTCTCTCACCACAGTCCTTCTCACAGTCCTTCTCACACAGTCCACCCCTCACAAAGTCCACCCCTCACAGTCCTCCTGTGAGTCCTCTCCCCAGGCAGTCCTCCCTCACAGTCCTCTTCCTCATAGTCCTCCCCCTAACAGTCCTCCTCCTCACAGTCTTCCCCCTCACAACCTCCTTTCTGTCAGCCCCCGCTCTTACATACTTCCTCTTCATAATTCTTGCCTCATAATCATCCCCTCACTTCTCCTCATAGTCCGCCCTCCACAGTCCTCCACAGTCCCTTTCTTTGTCTACAAGACAGGTAAGGGGAGTCATGGAGGCCTGTGATGCTCCCTAGGGCCCAAGAATCCTGGATCCCTGATGGACCACAGGAAGCCCAGTGTCCTCTTCCTCTCTTCCTTGGGCTGTGACTGATGGAAGGCTAGCCTGTGCTGTGTGTGCCAGGCAGATGTGGGGTCTGTGTGCTCTTCATATACAACCTTCCCACTTCGGCAGGGGGCTGGCCCCCAGCCCTTCCCACCTCCCTGTGAACTCTTGTTCTCTTCCCACTGCTCATTAACACTTCTTCCTCAGCCTGCAGCGAGAAAACGGAAGGAGGTGAAATCTAAGTCAGTCACGTTCCTTGTTAGCAGCTCAGGCTTAAGACAACGGGAGAAAAAAAAATAACTGTTCTGTAGCGTGGGAGATGAGTCTGAAATTATTGTTGAGAACGAGACTTGAAAGCCACACGTCATTCTGTCTTCAGTGCTATCATCTTTAAGAATCCATGGCCAGCCCTGCTGCCTGGAGCCCAGTGTGACCCTCCTGCCTGCACAGAGATCTGCCCTCCTCCTGGGCTGTGTAGGTTCACATCCACCATGAAGAGTCGCCATAAGGAATGTTGACAGTGGTTCCTGATGGGCAGGTGTCTCCACATGCCCCCACCACCACCACCACACACACTTCAAAGAATCCCATCATTGACAGAAAACATCCATGTCACACAGGAGTAAATCAGGGGCCCAGAGTTTCATGGTAATGTCTATGACCAGAAACTTCTGCCACCCCAGAAAAATGTTGAACATGGGATTTCCAATAAATACAAAAGAGACAGAGAAATAAAATTTAATATGTAATAAAGGGAGAGCAAAGAATACACTAAAATATCTGAGACCAGTTGAAAACTAGTCAGGTTTCCCTCAAATGGCATTGTTTAGACATCTTTGGAAGAAGGGAAGGGGGAGGGAGAGAGGAAAGAAAAACCTCTCTGCCTCTCACAAAAGCTATGCCTGCGCAGCCTGGCCTCCTGTTACATACACAGACGTAGCTTGAGTTGGTTTTCCTCAAGTAGACTCTGCTCCGACAGCTGGGTCAGGGTCACTCTGGGTTCAAACGTCCTAACATTACCAGCATCAAATGTCAGCATCAAACATACCTTCCACCAGAAACCTCTGTCCCCCTGTGATAGAGACACATGGCAGAAGGACACACGAGCACAGGCTGCTCGACCCTAAGTGGGACTGGCTGGTTTGGATAGAGGGAGCAACTAAGGGATATGCATCCTCCAGTCCTTCTGTCCTTTTGTCCTGTCTTTGCTCAAGGACCAGTGCTGGCAGCAGGCTAGAACTCAGAAGAAATCACACGAATTAAACGTGCTTCCCATCAGTAGTCAGCCTTCAGGGCACCAGTGAGTCCTGCTGCCCAGACCCCGATCGTACTTCTCAAATCTCCCTGACTGTGTCACAGCTCGAGTGCTGGGGCCGAACACTACAGAAGGGGTGTTTTCAATTTTCTCTTCCGTTTATTTAGTATTTGTATGGTACATGTGCATACCACACTGTGAGCCACGGCTCTAGTGCCAAGATCAGGGCACAATTGTGCTGTGTCAGCTCTTGTCTGCCACTTTTATGTGAGTTCAGGGAATTGAACTCAGACTGTCACCTTGTACCCACTGAGCCACCTCACCAGTTCCTTGAATTTCATTTTCTGCCCCAAGGAAAATGTCATATCCAATTATGGGATAGAAGGGAAGGAAGGAGGGCTATTCAGAGCTGACCTCAATGAAATCAGCAGGCTCCAGGTCCCCTCCAGACTCCCCCTGCCACAGAATGCCTCTCCAGCATCTGGGTTCCCAAGAGTATCAACCAGGGTTCCATCCAAGTTCATTGCAGGCAGATGATCCAGATGAAGAGGCTTTGTGAAGAGACTAAAAGTGGAGATGTGGGAAGGATTAAGCAAAGAAACAAGGATTATTGTCCTGCTGGACACTAGCAGAGACATGCAAGGAGCCAAGAAGATAGGTTTCTCAGAGTTTAGCATGGGCAGCAACATGGGCGATGCACAGAGGGAGCTGTGGTCATGGAGGGCACAGACACAGCCAGGAACAGGAGATGGGCAAGGAGACAAAGGAGTTCTGTGACCCACCTCTCCCTGATCTCCTATTCTCCAAGACAGTGTAAAAGCCACTGAGCTGACCGAACTGGAAGCAGAGGCTGAGGACCACTGAGGATGCCATGTGCATCCCTACCCACAGAATAGACAAATGCACATTGGAAGTCACGTGGGCTGGGGCAAAGGAAGCATTAAGGCTCGGATTCCTGCTTCAATGCTCTCTGAGGTTTCACTTCTCTTTCTGGGCTCTTCAGGCTACAGGATCACTTGTCTCTCTTTTCCAATTTAAAACTTGCCTTCCCCCTTAAAGTGGAGGAACCCAGCTGTTTTGAAGACAAAATTGATGAAATAATTCAAACTAAAATGAATATGCTTCCCTGTGTATTTTCAGGCCATGCCTATTTTACCTTGTTTTCAAACCCAGAAATGGAAAATGCAGCACATTAACTGCCTTCACTTCAACCTCCAATTCTCATTCCAGACATCACTAATCAATTACAGTCCCCTCTCATACTGCGTGGGTCTGGATATAGCATCACAGTCCTTCCCTGTAGAGTACTGTAGGCAGTCAAAACTAATCACCAAAGTTTGAATGAGAGCTTAAACCTATCAGACTTCTCTGAGAGAAATATTTCTATGGCTGAAACATTGGGTTTGTAAATAATTCAAGATTATGAATTGTGGGGAGCCAAAGAAGCGTTGAGTAAATGTGCAAAGAGTGGATGAAGTATTGAGTGGTGTGTGCTGTTGGTAAAGGCATAGTCAAGTCAAGGACCAGTGCCTCAGACCCTTGGGAAATTGGCAAAGCCTCCCTTCCCTGTCTCTGGGTTAGACTCAGAGGAATGGCAAAGCCTTCCTCTGGTCAGAGTTCCAATGCTGACAGTGTGTGCAAAAACTAACAATTGCAGCTTCTTCTTCTTCTTCTTCTTCTTCTTCTTCTTCTTCTTCTTCTTCTTCTTCTTCTTCTTCTTCTTCTTCTTCTTCTTCTTCTTCCTCTTCCTCTTCTTCTTCTTCCTGGATGTTTACAGCCTGAGCCTCTTCACCTACAGAGCACTCCTACTTTGCTAGCTAACTCTTCCCCCATGCTTAGTGATGAGGTTCCAGGTTGGCACAGTTGTTGAGAGTGAGCACACCTGACCCTAGCTTTTCTGTCCCTTTGTCTGTGTGTCTATCCTTTCTTCATTTCCTAGCCATCCAGTCAAGTCAGGACCTCACTGTGCAGGACACAGAAGTGAATGAGGTACAGTTCTGAATACATAATGACTTGTAAAGAGAAGCTCGGTTTCCTAGGCCTCTTTGAGTGATGGAGACAAAGTCATCAGATAGAGATTAGGGGAGGTCCCTTACCCAGGGTCCTCTTCTCACCATCAGAGTCAGAAAGGCTTGCTAACTGCAGAAGCCTGGGCCTGCCTTTGTCTTTCCAACTTTCTCTTTCCCTCCTCCTAAGAACGAGACTACAAATAACTGGATGGCATTGGTCCTGAATCCCATCTTCTTCCAGTTATATCCTTGAAAGCAACTTCACAGCCACCTGAAGGCTCTACACTAACCAGTGTGTTAGCACTTCCTACCACAACCAACATAAACAGATAGGACAAGAGGCAAAGCCTACAGCCAAACCTGGCTATGTACCAAACTTACACCCCCCTTCTGGCCCCACAGCTGGCCTATATCCATCTCTGGTGGTTAGGTGGGCCTATCACTGAGGGTCCTCACTTCATTTCTGTTGCTATGGCAAAATATCTTGACCAAAAGCAATTCAAGGATGAAGAGGTCCATTCATCTTACAATTCCAGGTTCCAGACCATCATTAGAGAAGTCACAACAGCAGGGGCTTGAAGCCGCCAGTCATATCACACCCAAAGCTAGGAGCAGAGAGAGAGGAATTCATATATGCTTTTTGCTTAGTTAGCTTCCTATACTCTTATATAATCCAGGGACCCACACTCAGGAATAGTGCCACCCATGTTCAGGCTTGGTCCTCTCAGATGGATAAACAATCAAAAAATCCCCTCCAGGCATGCCCATGGGCCAACTTGATCTAGTTGATCCCTCACTGAAGCCTCCTTCCCAGATAACTCTAGGTTGTGTCAAGTTGACAAACTAAACATCACATTGAGTTCTAGACAACAAGGAAATGAAGATGTGCCTCACATCCTTTGTGACCTCATCAAATCATCCAAAGCGAAAGCTTGGAAAACAGGTTGAAGATGATAGGGCCCAGGAGTGCTGGAGCCTAGGTCCTTCCCTAAGATGATACTTAGAAGAAAGTAACCCACCAATCAGAGGCATCCATCTGTACTTTATGTAACTGAACAATATGCGTTTTTTTAAGCCTGAGATTTGGGAGATATATCTACTACAGTGGCTGATACTAACACACACCATATTCTCAGATGCATTTATGTCAATCAATTAAATTCTAGTCCCTAGTGCAGTAATTTTGTAATATGTTGACCATAAAAAAAATCCATTCTTCTAAAATTAAATATTTGAGCAGTGTCAGGATAGGTCATTATTCTCCATCAAGAATCCGTTAGCCCCACATCTGAAAGCATGTAGGTTTTTATGAAAAGGAAACCCTTTCTCCCAGGATGGTTGTTGCCTTGACCTTTATCTTCAGCCTCTTGGTGGTGATTTCCTCTTCTATGGAAACAGAAATGTAGAGAGTATGGTCACCAGCCTTGTTTCACCATGAGGAGATGGCATCATAATGTACAATACCATAGCTTAAACATTCTGCAGGATGAAAAGATCATAGTGTTCACTTGAATCAAGCAGCCTCCTCATTTCCAGATTCAATGCTGTGATCAAATTAATCCAGTACTTGCTGCAGACCTCGAAAGGTAGCTCAGCAATCAGCTTCAACCATTCCCGAAGGTCCAGGCCCTGAGTTGTTTCTTAGTACCTGACATGCTTTGACTCTGTCTCCTAAGAAAGTTTCAGGGTGACTTACAGGAGTTTTGAAAAACAGGTTATCCTGGGTAAACACTCCATCTATTTCCTCTGGTGTACTTCAAGACAATTAGCTTTGTGTCAATAAATGGTGTATTTGTATAGCATGAGGCACCTGGGCTGTTATACCCAGTGCTGTTGGCATTCCATATGGAAGTGCTCATCGTGAAGAATAATACCTAGTTCCAAATCAAGAAGAAGGAATGAAGGAAAAAGTGAACTGAGCCTTGAGAGGTAGTCTGAAAAGCTCACAGTCTTGGTCCCATTGCCATAGGCTTCCCTTAGTGTCTACTGACGCCTCAGCTGCCATGTTCACAGAAGATGAAAGGAATACTTAAGAGTAGACTCGCCGGGCGGTGGTGGCGCACGCCTTTAATCCCAGCACTCGGGAGGCAGAGCCAGGCGGATCTCTGTGAGTTCGAGGCCAGCCTGGGCTACCAAGTGAGTTCCAGGAAAGGCGCAAAGCTACACAGAGAAACCCTGTCTCGAAAAACCAAAAAAAAAAAAAAAAAAAAAAAAAGAGTAGACTCACTAGCATCAAATATCCTACAATAAAAACACTGAGCACTCTAGGGGCATTTGTTTAAAAATAATAGTAATACCAGGGTTTGTTTATAATATCATAGTCATAAGAAGACAAAGTCACATAGCAGAATGAGCCACAATCAAGACTAGACATTTTGTTTTCTATGCTTCAGTCTTGATTTAGGGCTTGCAATAGCATAGTTGCAAGAAGACAAAATCATATTGTGAAATGAGCTAAAAACCAGGAGACTAGACACATTTTGTTTTCTGTGTTTTAGTCTTGATTTAGGTCATCTGGGGTTGGTTAAATACCTGTAAAATTCTAGCTGCGCTGTAGCATCTATTATTGGATCATGTTTATACCTTCCTGTTGGCCAGACTCATAAAGAAAATGAATTCTAAGTGAATCAGACAACCTCAAAGGAGTCATGGAGAGGAAGAGAGGCTTCGCTAAAGGGGAAAAAAAACACCAATGCTTGGCTTGAGAGAAGAGAAGAAATTCCATCAAGAGCAAAGAGATGCTCATGACAAGACTAAAGGCCAAGAAAAGGACTTGATATTTTCCTTTGGTACTTTGCACCCTTAGGACACTCTTTCACTTCAGTTAACTCCATCCTTGTTTCCTGAGATAAGCAAAAAAAAAAAGTCATATGGTCTCTACCATATGGAAAAGTAAGCCTGAGATTTGATAATAATATGTCCAGGTCACAGCTAGCAAGAAAAGGATGCTCAAGACACCTATATCCTAGTGTCATATTGTTTTTAGTTTCTTCTTGAAAAAATGCAGTCTTTGGGCTGGAGATACAGCTGCTGCACAAGCATGGGGACCTGACTTCAGATGCTCCAGAACCCATAGAAGAAGTCAGGTGTGGTCCAGACACCTGAGATTGACACCTGCAAAATCCTAGCTAGGGAGATAGAAATAGGCAAGGCACTGGGACTCCCTGGCCAGCTAGCCTAACCAAATTGGTGAGCTCCAGGCCAATGAGACACCCTGTCATGAAGAACAAAGTGGAAAATAACTAAGAAAGACCCTCAAGAGCAATCTCTAGCCTCTGAGAGAGAAGAAGAGAGAGAGAGAGAGAGAGAGAGAGAGAGAGAGAGAGAGAGAGAGAGAGAGAGAATACAGCCCCTTTGTGTTCCTCTGAGGACCACAGTCACTCAAGCAGGCAGATTTATTAAAATTATTCTCTACTAAAGAAAAACAAATGATGAGTTCAGTTCCATCAATCTAATTTAAAGTTGACTTTGTGTACACAGTAAGGCAAAGAGATGGTAATTCGGATTCCCAACCAAGAGGCTACATTTTTAAATTGCTTTCCAATCACACTGTATTGATTATCTCAAAGCAACATCCACCCACTAATGAGACCCACTGTGACGTGAAATTCATAACCATTGATTTGCAGCTCAATTTTTCGTTTGTATATGCACATAATAGAGGGTATGAATGGCTGCCCAGGGCTGTCCTGTCACCACCCAGCATTCACTTCAGCTATGATGTAATAAGAAAGAGCTTGTGGAACATGAGGCAAGTGAACATGTGTGTGTGTGTGTCTATGTGTGCCTGTGGCGGGGGGGGGGGGGGGAGTACTTGGATGTGCTGCAAATTAATCAATTTCGAGTCTAGGTCTGTCCTTCTCTAAAATGAAAAGGTTAGAAGAAACAAAATATGCAAATGGCTAGGTCGGGAAAGTGCTTATTTCATGTGCACAAGGACCAGATTTCAGATCCCCAGTGCCCACATTAAAAGCCAAGCGTGATGGGACATGGCTGTGATCCCACCTCAGGGGAGGCAGAGCCAGGAGAATCTCTGGGGTTTGCTGGCGAGCCAGCCTAGCTACATCTGGGAGTTCCGTGAGAGACCTTGTCTTGTAAAAATAAGGTGGAGGCTGATGGATGAGGATGTTTGATGTCAACCTCTGGCCTCCACATGCGCGCGCGCACACACACACACACACACACAAAATATGCCTGCTCCTGTATTCAAGGTCCCTGGAGTCAGGGGTCTCCACTGGGGTTCAGATGCCCAAGACACATGGAAGATTTCAGGTCTGTACTCTCAGGATAAAGGAGTGGCATTTTGGATGGGAAAGGGAAGAAGAGCTGGACCAGGCTTCTGCTGGGCAGGAACTTCCTCAGAGGTCTGGATCATACTGGTCTTGCCTTGAAACATGATGTGTGGTATTTGTGATGGTTCTAGTCTGTACTGTCAGCGTCAGTGGATTCAGGAGCACCCAGGCAATGAGGAGAGCACACCTCTGGGCGTGTCTGTGATAGCCATTCAAGAGCTGATGAGATCACAGGGCTCTGATCTAATGAATCTGACTGATCATCAATGCATTTGTAATATGATGGCATTATTGAGAGATGAGGAAAGGCAGGAAATGGAGCTTAACTGGAGGTCACTAGGGTATCTCCTTAGAACTGTATCTTGCTGTGGCCCCTTCCTGTAATCACTCTCTTGTCTCTGCCTCCTACAGCCATGCTGTAAATTATTCCTCTCCCTTCTTGAAGGACCAAAATCATAAAGCCAAAAGAAATACGACCTCCCTTAAGCTCTTGTTTAAGTGTTCCCTTTCTGTTAGGCATTTTGTCACAGCTATGATGGAACACTCTATACACTGTTCTTCATCCTTATATCAGCCACTGGTTACAGGCTCAGGCTGTGGGAGGTGGGGCAGGCATCTCTCCCCTGACAGAGGGCCTGCTTCTAGACAAGAGGCCTCTATGAGTCAGTTGCAGCCCCATGAACAGCCAGCCCAGGATGGAAATACTGAGGACCCAGCTCCACATGACTACTGCCATCTCGCCTGTGGGTGACACTGGCACTCCTTCCAAATGCTACAGTGTAACAAAGTTATTAAGGAAGCCAGCCAGGCCGAGCACTTCCCCCAGGCTCTGCCACCTGGACCCCTTACTTACTGATGCCTGCTGTGTTCAGTCTGAAAAAGCACAGGTACACTCTGGTGGGCGACAGGTCAGTTTCGTCTAGTCTACAAAATTTTCCCATCTGCCTGTGGGTGCAGAGATCTTCCTGACTTGCAAACTAAGACAACTTCATTCCATCAGTCCCTCATAAGTTGCAGTTTCTACATCCTGGGCCTTTTTGCCTCTGCCCTCTCAGAAGCATCTGTCTTTGGCAACCATTTCTCATGTACCAGATTTTTCTGGTCAGAGCATCCATACTGTTCTCTAGATGTTATGTTTGATTTTATCTTTTAAGATACAACTGACCTGAGGACTGGGGAGAAGCTCACTTGTGTAAGTACCAGAACCTGTGCAATGAGGGTCAAGTGTGGTGACACATGCTGATCATCCCAGTGCTGAGGATACAGGAACAGATCCAGCAGATCCCAGCTTATCCCTGGGGAACACTGGTCAGCCAGGCTAGCCAAATCAGCAAGCTCCAGGCCAACAAGAGACCCTGTCCCAAAGACGAAGATGGACGGGTCCAAGGAACAACACCTGAGGTTGTCCTCTGACTCCTGTGTGCACACACATGTACACAAACACTAACCCAGAGCACAGTGGGTGCCCTTTATCATTCTCCATCAGCAGCTACCTCCCGAGAAGTCAGCAGCCATTTGGATTGTGAGCCAATGTGAAGGCCAGGTAGGGCCTGCAAGTCCACGTGGCTTCACACTATATCAAAGAGACCAAAACCTGAGCCCCAAGCTGGGAGATCAGAATGCCATCTGCAGTCTAGTTAATTGAATTGCACCAGTATTCATCTAGGGATTTGATACTGCCAAGTTTTACAAAATGGAACCCCTAGGAGAAGCTGGCCGGTGGGTACATAGGGACACACGGTGCTCTTACACCTTGAGAGTGTATGCTGCAGAATCAAAGAAAGAAAATAAAACTAAGATCCAGCATTGAAAGTGTGGGCTTGAATCCTGGTCTTTGTATCGCTGAGCTGAGACCTCTGCTACATGACAGACACTGTGCAGAGCAGCTGCACACTGTTCTCTGTGCTTCCTACCCTGTCACACACACAGATTAGGGCACCAAAAAAATGAAAAGGAAAGACTCATTCAGTGATTCCATGACTCCATGAATAAATAAATAATTGCCCCTGAGCAAATCTTGTAAGCTCCTGGCCTCTGCTTCTGTATCTGTGAGTGCCTGCCAGGGGTTGGGGGAGAGTGGGGGTGCCTGCCAGGGGTAGGGGGAGAGTAGGGGTGCCTGCCAGGGGTAGGGGGAGAGTGGGGGTACTTGCCAGGGGGAGGGGGAGGTGGGGGGTCCCTGCTAGATGTAGGGGTGGGGTACCTACCAGGAGAGGTGCCTGCATAGGTGGGCAGTGGGGGTGACTTTACCATGCAAATGGTGGTCTTTGGTCTGGGGTTGCTGTTTACTGACCACTGGGACTCAGGCCAGGCCAGTAGAGTCCAAACAGGGAGTAGAATTGCACATACTCTGACCTCATTCAGGTTGCTGACCAGGAGGCCCTAGGAGATATTGTTTGTTTGTTACATGTATTTACTGGGGCTCGTGGGGGCGCGTGGACACATGCATACCTCAGCACCTGTGTGGAGGTCAGAGGAAACTTCCAGGAGTCGGCTCTCTCCTTCCACTTCTTTCCTTTTACTATGCAGGTCCCAGGAATCCAGCTCAGGTTGTCAGGCTTCCTGGCCAACACCTTTACCTCTGGAGCCATCTTGCTGGCCCCACCAGGAGCAGATTTAACCAACTCACCCAAGTGGCTACGTTTTGCAGCAAGACTTGGGACACACTTGAAGAAGTACTGGGCTTCTTGGCACCCTGCGATGACAGAAGGGAGGAAGGGAGAAAGAGGAGGAGGAAACAGCCTGGTGGTCATCTGAGGCAGACATGTTTGTTGTTCATGTTGGGAGCTGCCAGTGTGTACAGGGGAAGAGGACCCACAAAAGGAACTCCTGAAGCCATTTGTAGTCCAGTTGCCCACGAGCTCCAACTTTGAAGATATTCGATATTCTCTTTATCCCAGAGTGTCCTAGGAACTCAACTAGATACAAAGTAATTCTGACTTTGATTCCGGAAGAATTTTTATTAAGGGCAGGTAGTGCTGTTTCTGTATATAAAATCGTGTCTCAAATAAAGGAGAGAGAGAGAGAGAGAGAGAGAGAGAGAGAGAGAGAGAGAGAGAGAGAGAGAGAGAGAATTGTGAGAAAGACATTTGTGGAAAGCTGTAGGGAAGCTTAAATGTGCGGTGCCTTTCTTCCCACACTTATCAGCAAGCCACTGTCACCTTCTAGATCCACCAAGAAATTCTTCCCCCCTCTCCCAGGCTCTTCACCAGAGAAAAGGGGGACAGGATGTTTTTGGCAAGGGTATCTTCCTTTTATATGGGGTAAGGACACTGGCAAATGGTCTTATCCAGCGTTCAGGCTTTCCTCAGGCATGTGAGCTTATCTGTGTTTCCATGTGTCTACTGTCAGTACATATGTATCTGTATATGTCTGTGTATGGTATTAACTACATGTGTTTCTGTGTGTCTGTGTGTTTGTATGTATATGTATCTGTGCTAATGTCAATATGTGTGCATGTGTGTCAGGATCTCTGCCTGCATATGTATGTGTCTGTGAATGCCTGTCCATATATATGTTATCTAACTATATAGGTGTCTGCACATATGTGTATGTGTAGGCATCTATATGTGCCTGGTTTTGCTCAGGTCTTTTTGCATCTGTAGATGTACATATGTAACAATCTGTGTGTATATATAAATTGACATCAGAATACGTCTATATGCATGGTCTGTATATGTGTCTGAAGGCATCTATACATGTGTGCACCTTTGGATGTCTATTGATTTTTTTCCTTTTCTTTTTATTAAGAGATTTTCTATTCATTTTACATATCAACCACAGATTCCCCTGTCCTCCCTCCTTCCATCCCCCAGTCTTCCCTCCCAACCTACCCCCCATTCCCACCTCCTCCAAAGCAAGGTCTCCCTTGGGGAGTTAACAGAGCCTGTATATTGAGTTGAGGCAGGTCCAATCCCCTCCTCCCTGCACCAAGGCTGAGCAAAATGTCTCAGCCTAGGCACTAGGTTCCAAAAAGCCGGCTCATGCACTAAGAACAGGTCTGGGTCTCACTGCCTGGGAGTGAGAACAGTTGAAGCTAAACAACTGTCTCACTTATCCAGAGGGCCTAGTCCAGTTCCATGGGGGTTCCTCAGCTATTGGATCACAGTTCATGTGCTTCCAATAGTTTGGCTAGTTGTCTCTGTACTTTTTCCGATCATGGTCTCAATATCTCTTGCTCATATGATCCCTCCTTTCTCTTGTCGATTGGACTTCTGGAGCTCCACCTGGGGCTTGACCATGGATCTCTCCATCTGCTTCCATCAGTCACTGGATGAGGGTTCTATCATGACAGTTAGGGTGTTCGGCCATCTGATCACCAGAGTAGGTCAGCTCAGGCACCCTCTCAACCATTGCCAGTAGTCTACAGTGGAGTCATCTTTGTGGATTCCTGGGGACCTCTAGCACTATGATTCTTCCTATCCCCATGGTGTCTTCATTTATCGTGGTATCTCTTTCCTTGTTCTCCCACTCTGTTCCTGATCCAACTAGGACCTCCCGCTCCCCTAAGCTCTCTTTCCCCCAACTCTTGTTTTCCATTACCCCCCTCACTCCCAGTTTGCTCATGTAGATCTCATCCATTTCTCTGTTGCTGGGCAATCCCTGTGTCTTTCCTAGGGTCCTCTTTACTAGCTAGCCTCCCTGGAGCTGTGAGTTGCAGTCTGGTTATCCTTTGCTTTACATCTAGTATCCACTTCTACCATGTTTGTCTTTCTGAGTCTGGGTTACCTCACTCGGGATGATATTTTCTAGTTCCATCCATTTGCCTGCAAACCTCATGATGTCATTGTTTTTCTCTGCTGAGTATTACTCCATTGTGTATATGTACCACTTTTTATTTATCCATTCTTCAGTTGAAGGACATCTAGGCTGTTTCCAGGTTCTGGCTATTACAAATAATGCTGCTGTGAACATAGTTGAGCATGTGTCCTTGTGGTATGATTGAGCATTCCTTGGGTATATGCCCAAGAGTGGTATAGCTGGGTCTTGAGGGAGATTGATTCCCAATTTTCTGAGGAAGTGCCATATTGATTTGCAAAGTGGCTATACCAGTTTGCATTCCCACCAACAGTGTAGGAGTGTTCCCCTTGCTCCACATCCTCTCCAACATAAGCTGTCTTCAGTGTTTTTTATCTTAGCTATTCTGACAGGTGTAAGATGGTATCTCAGAGTTGTTTTGATTTGCATTTCCCTGATTACTAAGGATGTTGAGCAATTCCTTAAATGTCTTTCAGCCATTTGAACTTTTTCTGTTGAGAATTCTCTGTTTAGCTCTATAGCCCATTGGACTGTTAGGTATTTTGATGTCTAGTTTCTTGAGTTCTTTATATACTTTGGAGATCAGCCCTCTGTCAGATATGGGATTGGTGAAGACCTTTTCCCATTCTGTAGGCTGTCGTTTTGTCTTATTGACCGTGTCCTTTGCCCTGCAAAAGCTTCTCAGTTTCAAGAGGTCCCATTTATTAATTGTTGCTCTCAGTGTCTGTGCTACTGGTGTTACATTTAGGAAGTGATCTCTGGTGCCAATGCATTCAAAACTACTTCCTACTTTCTCTTCTATCAGGTTCAGAGTAACTGGATTTATGTTGAGATCTTTGATCCACTTGGGCTTAAGTGTTGGTGTCTATTGATTTTTTTGTGTCTGCATTCCTCTGTAAGTATCTCTTTGCATGTATCTGGATACATTTGCACATGTGGGCATCTTTATGTGTGTGTATACACATCTATACATGGGTGTGCCTCTGCCTGTGTGTGCACATCAGTGTGCATCTACACACAGCCATGTGTCTGCAGTGCTATGAGTGATCCCTTTGCTGTAGACTGAGGGAGCACCTCACTTGTTTTCCCAGGATTGATCCCAGGGCTCAGTGCTCCCTCTCTGATTCCTGCTTCCACACCCTGAGATGTTCCTGAGCCAATGCAAATGCTGAGCTCAGCAGCACTGGGCTTGGCACAAGCAGATGTAGGTTACAGGCTCGGTATGAGAGTGGAAAGATCTCTCACTGTCTGTGCTGTGGGAAGACCTCTCTCTTCCACTCCCTCCTAAGGAGGTCACAGGAACATCAGGGAAGAAGCATTGCGGGTTCTGCAAACTCCAAACAGGACAAGGATCAGTTATGTTCATTTCTGGGCATGTCTCAAGCACTTTCACCTTACAGGGTCCTTAGCCCCCTAACAATAGGGAGCCCCTGAGAGTGTCCTTAGGCATCACTGCCAGGCCCTACACTAAGGGCTTTGTTTGCCTTCCTTTCTTGAAAACAGTCCTTCAGGTCCACATCTATCTTTCAGAGAAGAAATGAAGTCAGGAGAATCCAAGTCCCCAGGACACCCCAGGTCTGTGCTGAATGTTGTCAGTCCTTAGTGGAGCTCTCTCCTGATGACTCATCACCCTAATCTTTGAGGGCTGTGTGTGAGAAGGGTCCATGTGCAGACTTCCATGAAGAGCTGCCTCTCACTGGCACTCCCACTCTGGCAGGCTCCTGGTGGAATGCAGACTGTATTTTCCAATGCAGATCAGGGACCTAGTGTTTGCCATCAGCCTGATTGCTGTGTTGGAGAGGGGGTTGTCATCGATTTTCTCTCATCTACCTAACAATTGCTGTTAGAATCTAAAGAAGTGTCCCTTTGTTCTGGAGACACAATTCAAGAAGTCTGAAGGAGCAAGCCTGTACATGCCATTAAGCTGGGGGAAAAAACAAAAACAAAAACAACTCTGTAATTTGACAGGATGGAATGTGACACTGCTCATCTCCAAAGCTTTGCAAAAATTAATTACTAATTAATCTAAAACTTCAGAGCATTCTTTATTTATTATCTGTGCACTCCAAACTCAAAACATTTATATCTAAAATTATGAGTGGTGAAACAACCTGGGGATGCTTTAAAGCAGAAAAAGACAAGTTCAAGGAATTCTTTGAGAAAGACAAAGCCCGGATATGTCAGTGAGAAGAGGCTGCTGGATTATCCCAAGAACTGTTAGTGTCGTCCTAGAAATTTGGACACAGATATTCAGTGGGACGTCTGCTGAAAGCATCTCTCCAGAGCACAGTGTTAATCAGGTGAGAGCACAGAGGGATACAGAGAGGGAGCTGCTCTATCCCTTCTCTCAGAGCTGAGGGGATTTGATTCATAGCTACTCCCTAAAATAGAGCTTTGCTGAGAGAAGCCAAATTGGATTGTCCCAACAGACGAATGAATCATTAATCACAGTGAGGGAACTGTGAGTGGGGAGAAAGAGAAAGAAAAGGAAGGGAAAGAGGAAGGGAGGGGGAGGGAAGGAGGGAGGGAGAGAGAGAGGGACGGAGGGAGGGAGGGAGGGTGGGCAGAGGCTGAGATACAAGGGAAGAAATAGGAGAGCAGGAAGGCAGAAGGGAAACAGGAAAGAGGTGAGGGAGAGAGATAGAAGGAAAGAGGAGAGAAAGAAGAGGAAGGAGCGAGAAGCAGAGAAGGGGAAGGGAAGAGAGATGAACAGGGAAGGAAAGAGAGAGGTGAAAGGGAGAAAAGAGAGGACAGAGAGAGGCAGACAAAAAAGGACCATTACAAGCAGTGCCTTCAGAGTAAAAGACTTCAGCCACCATAGCTAAAGCACACACCGTTCACGCAGAAGAAACCTAGGCGGGGACATTTGCCAGTCTTAACTCAAGGTAGGAAAGGCAAACCCTTCTAAGACCACAAAGCAAGCCAGTTGACCACCCACTCTTGTGCACCAAGCCTCTCTTGAGCCCCACCTGGTGGTCCTTCTTGCCAAACCAGAAGTCAGGCTGTTAGCTGGGAAAAAAAAAGTTACAGAAAAATCCACGTACAAACCTACCGTAACCAGTTTTCTAGAGACCAACCAGAAGTCACGCCTGTCTAGAACTGAGGTCTCTCCTCACTTCCCTTTGTCCCCCTTCCATGACCCGCTGCTTCCTCATCACAAACTGAGGTTACAAGGCATTTCAAAGCTGAGAGCAGGGCCAGAAACCCTGCAGGACACCAGTGGGAAGGTGGTGGAGCTGAGCAGGTGTGAGTTCACCTCACAGCAGGAAACAAGTCTGGCTTGTTAGGCTGTGAAAGAGTTTGTGAATTTTCACAATGGAGGCGACACACTAGACAAACAGGAATGTTTTAGACTGTGAAAGAAGATGCTTTCCGCTCTGACCAAGGACCCTGCCGGCTTCCCGGCAGAAACAGCAGAAATGCGTCTTAGCAACCGGAATTGTTTCGAGGGTATTTTTAGGTTAGATGTGGAGATTGATATTTCCCCATAGGGTTTGGTAGGAGGAAGGATGGGAACACCCATGAAAAGTCTCAGAGGTACCATTCTTGCAGAAACAGCAACACCATCCTCTATAGAGTCGGGACCTCCCAGGGTCCCAGATCTCGGAAGATAATGTAAAGATAAAGACTGCGGCTGAGGAAAAGCCTTCAGGCACCGCTTGGAACTCAGCACACTGAGGCCCTGGACAGCTGACCCTGCACACCAGCTTCTAGAGAGACTCTCCATCAGCAATACAGCCTTCGAGAGGGAGCTGGCAGAGCAGCGACTGGCAAATAGCATTTTAAATTAAATAGTATATTTTAAAACGTGCTTCAGAGGTTAAAGGCACAGATGGCAGGCACCCTGGCTGTAGAGGACAGCTGTCCTGAGGATAGGCGTGGGTCAAAGTGCCACTTCACACAAGCTTTCTGAACTTTGAGCAGGGAGTCACCAGTCCTGCCTTTGCCCTGGGTCTGGGGACCTTGCTGGGGACCTTGCTGATTAACTGGTCCATCACTGGACCAGGCCAAAGGCTCTTAAGCTGAAGACATTACCAACTGAGAACACCATCATGCAAGACTACTTTGCAACATCATGCATGTCTTTGTGTGTGTGTGTGTGTGTGTGTGTGTGTGTGTGTGTGTGTGTACATGTGGGGGGTTGTGTATGTTTGTGGTGTGTCTCTGTGTGTGCTTATATTTTTTTTTTTATTTTTATTTTTTTTAATTTATTTTAATTTATTTTGCAATACAATTCAGTTCTACATATTGGTCACGGATTCCCTTGTTCTCCCCCCTCCCGTCCCCCTCACCTTCCCCCCAACGCCCCCCCCCATTTGTGTTGTTTCTTTTTTTTTTTTTTTTTTTTTTCCCCTTTTCTATTTTAATAAAAAGGAAAAAAAAGAAAAAGGTTATAACTAACAAAAGAAAAACTATATACAAAAGTATAATGACTATATACAATATATACAAGTAATAAATGTCTAAACAATGTCTAGTCCATTTGTATTTGACAAATTCAGAGAAAATAATTTCATTATCTATCCTATTTTGTTAAGTCCAAAATGTATCTAATTCACTTTCTATCCTAATTAATCTTCAACTATAACTAACTAACCTTCAACTATAACTAACTAATCTTCAACTCCCTCAGAGACCCAAGAAGGAAATAATATTAGCTAACAAAAATAAAAACAGAAAGTGCATGCAAGCAACTTCCAAAAAATTTGTGAGTTGACAGAAACAGCCAGCTGCCTGGACAGTCACCTGAGGTTTCTCCACAGTGTTGGGGCATCATCTTCAGCCTATAGGCTTAGCATATCTGACAGACTCATTTGTGAAGTAGGATGTACACAAGGTCGACAGTTCAACCTCACATTGGGTGAGAGCAGTCCACGTACCAGAAACACCTGAATTCCACTAGTGTCATGTCATGATTCAGGATTTTAAATTCTGGAAATTGTTGTTGATTTTTTAATTCAGCTGTCCATTCTTGGCTGTGTATATATGGCTTCATCTTAACATCCCGTTCTTCTCCACATCCCTCTGTCAAATGCCAGTTTACTATTGCGAGGCGTGAGCTTAGTTACTCTTCAAGAATAACTGTTTCAGCTGCTGTTCCATTGTGTGCTTATATTTTTAATATTTATTGTATTTTATGTGTGGGGGTGTTTGTCAACATGTACAACTGTGTACCATGTGAGAACAGAGCCTGTAGAGCCAGAAGAGGACCTCAGGTCCCCTGGAACTGGAGTTACAGGTGGTTGTGAGCTGCCACATGGACGCTGGGAATGGAACCCAGGTCCTCTGGAAGAGCAGCCAGTGCTTTAACCACTGGGCCATTCTCCAGCCCCACCTAGTTTTCAGGATTATTTCTATTAGAATTGTTTCCTTTTAGTTGGTTTTATAAGGAAGCAATGAAAAGAAAAAAAGAGAGGGACACTGTCGTACAAACTACTCTTAACTAAATACCCACATTTCCCATTGAGCTCCAGCCTTTGGGAACCAACGAAGTGTGTTCCTCACCCTGGACAACCCACTGAACTGAAACGATAGTTCATAAACTAGGCAGTCCTAGATCTACAGCATCAAGATTATCTGGCAGTATGTCAAAAGTGTGAATTCTTCAGCCCCAGCTCAGACCCACTGACTGAATCAGAACCTTGGGTGTGAGTGGGGACCAGCAATCTGTTTTGACAATCCCTCTGATGACTTTGAGGCTCATGCTGGTGTGAGCAGGGCCACTGGCTAGGGTGTCCAGTGCATATTTGTTCACAGGGAGAGAGTGCCCCGATCTGGCCTCTTCCTGCACCACAGCTTTAAAAAAGCCAATTTTCGTTATTTGCTGGCCCTGATCTCTGTCTCTGGGGAATGCCTTTGTGTTTCTGGAACTTTGGTCCTGGGCCGGGTCTGCACTCCGCATCTGAAATTGGTGCTGTTGGGGAGATTGCTGGGGGGTGGCTCAGCAGGTAAAGCACTTGCCATCCAAACATGAGGCCCTGAGTTTGAATTCAAAGAACCCCTGGAAATATTTTACTTTTCATGCTGTCTGACAAAGCGGATGTAACCTGGTCCCCAGTGCCTTCGCTGTGGAACAAGCTCCTGTGCCCGGGGGGGGGGGGGGGGGGATACGACTCTTGAAGGCAATCAAAGGCATCCCCAGTCACCCCAAGAGTGTGAACTGGCTTTCTAGAACATTCTGAAAGTTGGGAAAAAGGATATGACAATGTGAGATGGGAGGGGGTGGCGCAGGAAGGGAGGGAGGGAGAGGGAGGGGGCACACATATCTCTTCCTTCCACTTCACAGAGGCACAAGTGTGTGATCCCAACACTCCTACAGAGAAATGGAATGCTGAGACCAGAGAAATGGGTTAGATAACATGTGGTACATGGTGGTAAATGATGAAAAAGAAACCGTGTTCCTGGGGAAGATAGGAAACGAGGAGCAGCACCCGGGGTTGTCCTCCGACTGCCACATGTGCACCACAACATGGGTTCATCTTCACTTACACACACATACATACACACATACACACACACACACACACACACACACACACACACACACACGTGTAATTTTAATAGATACAAATTTTAAAAATGAAATTGAGTTGAAGGTACAAGGCCAATGCCATCTCCCAGGTATGCCTTCAATGTCTCTGTCCAACTTTCTACCCACGGGTGCTGTACTCAGAGGGACAATGATTCAGACTTGGTCCATGGCTCTGGGGAGCCCACAGTGTAGAGGTGGAGACAGCCTTGGAAACAGAGTCTTGTAATGCAAACTAATCTGTGCTGTCCAGAGACCTGAGCCAAGAGCCTGGGCATATACTGCAGCCCTGGGGAAAACAAGGACACAGCATCTCCCTTCATCTCTGCAGCCCTGGCAGAGATCCAGTAGCCCAGGCAGAGAAATGACCAGGGAATAAAACAGTTCCCTGCATAATTCAGCTCTCTATGCCTTCCCTGTGGAAGACAGCTTCTGTGCCTAGGCTGAGGGATTCCTGAAGGCAGGCAAGAGAAGGAGGCAGGGAGGCATCCCCAGCCACCCGAGAGTGTGAGCTGGCTCTTGGGAATCTTTAAGATGTGGGGATGGGGATATGGTAGTGTGTGTGTGTGTGTGGGGGGGTGATCTGTGTGGGAAGGCAGTGCCTATCTCTGCCTTCCATGTCTTCCATTACTAAGAAGCAACACTTGTCATCAAATTCTGGAGTTCTATGGCCAAAGTCATCTCAGTCTGAGATTTGTTCCCGCCCCTCTGCCCTTTTCTGGCTTAAATCTCAACTAAATGTTTGTTAGCCCTCTGCTGAGAGCCCCAGCAGCGGAAACCTCACCTCTGACCACCGCCAAAAGCCAGGGCAGCATCTCTTCTCCCTGTGTCTACAGCGACACAATATCTCCTCCATGCCACTCACCTCCAGGGTCCTGCACCTGGCGTTCCGTGGAATGATTTGCCAGGAGACCTGGTTGTATGACTCTGGAGAACTGGTCTCTCTCTCATTTCAGTTTTTCCATTCACCTTTCTGAGCCTCTCTCTATCTGCCTTGGAATTGGAACATTCCATTGCTGCCAACCTAAGGAGTGTGGTAAGGACACAGTGGGACATCATAGACCAGGACCTGACCCTCTAGGTGGGCAGCATGAAGGGATGAAATCAAGTTGGGAAAACAATTCCCAATGACAACACTGAGAAATGTCTCTCTACTGACCAGTCCAAACAGATGAAATAGGACCACAGTATCATGTTCTTGACAACACTGTCCCCAGTCTCCTTCTGTGGGTACAAGTGTGTATGTGTGTGTGTGTGTGTGTGTGTGTGTGTGTGTGTGTGTGTGTGTGTGTGTGTGTGTGTGTGTTTACATATATAGGGATTTATGTGCTTGTAGAGTCAACCTCAGATCTTTCTCCTCAGGTATCATCCATCTTTTTTTGTTTTCATCTTTGAGACAGAGTCTCTCACTGAGACCTGGATCCCCCAATTCAGATGGCCTGCCTGGCCAGTGAGTCCCAGGGACCTGCTCATTGCCACCACCACCACCCCCAGTGCTGGGATTACAAATACGTGCCACCATGTCATGCCCAGATTTTTTAAGATGTGTGTTCTGAGAGTCGGACTCATGTCCTCATGCTCGCGTAGCAAGCATTTTACCAACTGAGCCAACTCTCCAGCCACCTCTGGTCTCTTCCTGATGTTTACATGGAGCCCACTACCTCTTGAATGTAAGGGGCCCAAAAAGGGACAAAAGAACTAGAGCTTGGCAATAATAAACCCAAAGGGCAACGGGTTCAAGGGTTGAAGAAATCAGCTTTAACCGTGACATGGAGACGATACCTGCTTGGTGGGTGCTATGTCATCCACCGTCTCCCTGGTATAGATGTCTCCCTGGGATGGGCTCAGCTGAGGATGGAATGCAGCTGCCTATCTCGTTTTTTATTGCTGTGACCACACCGTGACCACAGGAATTCCTATAAAGAAAACATTTAACTGGGGTGACTCACTTATAGTGTCAGAGCTTCAGTCCATTATCATCGTGATGAGAAGCGTAGCGGCATGCAGACAGACATGGTGCTGGAGTTGAGAGTGCTACATCCTGCAGGCAACAGGAAGTCAACTCAGACACTAGGCAGTATCCTAAGCATAGGAATCCTCAAAGCCCACCTCCACAGTGATACACTTCCTCCAATAAGGCCATACCTACTCCAACAAAGCCATACCTCCTAATAGTGCCACTCCCGATGAGATTATGGGCACCAATACTACCACAACCAACATGCCCAGTGCCCATTCATCCTACACAAAGTGGGCCACCAGGGACTTGGGCATACTAAAGAAGGAAGGCTACATCTTCTGGAATCACAATCCATGGCCCCTCCCATGGATAAACCAAGGATGCTCTCAATTTCACCAACCTTCTCAATGTAACTAACTACACTGAAGCCCTTAGTCCTCCTGCAAAATCCTCTTCAACTAGCAAGGTTTCCCCTACAATTTTTGAATGCATTCACATCTCTACCTTACAGAATTCCCCCCCTTTGCTGACCTCCTGACCTCCTCTCCTCTCCCTTCCCACCTCTCCCCCTCCTCTCTCCTCCCTCCTCATACTTCCTCTACCTTATTCCTTACTACTGACTTTGTACATAGATCAAGAGCTGCAAGGACAAATCAATGCAACCAGGGTGTCACGTGACCTGAGCCCCTCAGCCTGGCTCATAAGCACTCAGCATCTGCCTGGACTGGGCACCTCACAGCTGTCTGATTAAAGCTCAGAGGGAGGGAGGTTTGGTCTGGAGATAGTTTTTATAGTGTTTGCTGAAGGGGTAGTTGCGTGTTGTTTCTATGCCAAAACGAAGCAAAGCATTTTGGAAGAGGAAGGAGGAATAAAAAGCCCAGGCACCCCTCATAGTATTGTTCTGTGTGCCAGCAACTTATGCTTTTTCAGCGTGGGAGGAGAGAGGCTGCAAATGCCACCCTCTGCTCTGGGCCAGGCTTCCTCTGGGCCAGTGGACTCCTCAGCAGGAGAAGGGCTGCTTGGAGCCTGGAGACAGGAATACAATGGGCAAGCTGAGCTTGAAGCTTTCTGCCCAGAAGCCAAGGCTAAAAATGACTTCTACCCACGTGGCTAGTGTATTCAGCATAAAGGGATGGGAGCTAAAGGCTCTGTACAGAACCGGGGAGAATGTTTATCTATTTCTGCAGCCTGCAGGCCATAGCCTTAGGAGCAACTCTGGCAGGGGCTGGGGGGGGAGAGGAGCATTTGCAGTTCTATTTAAGAAGACAGAATTAAACCCAGGATTAGGACGGGACAGGAAAAAGTCCTACCCTTTGCCTGTAGTTGGAGTTTTCCTGCCTGGCCCACAGTCAGGATAAATCTCTGTCACCTGCCAGTCCCACAGCCACTCAGACCCAACCAAGTAAACACAGAGACTTATACTGGTTACAAACTGTATGGCCATGGCAGGCTTCTTGCTAACTTTTCTTACAGCTTAAATTAATCCATTTCCATTAATCTATACCTTGCCACATGGCTCGTGGCTTACCGGTATCTTCACATTCTGTTTCTCATCGTGGCGGCTGGCAGCATCTCTCTGACTCAGCCTTCCACTTCCCAGCTTTATTCTCCTCCTTGTCCCGCCTACACTTCCTGCCTAGCCAATGGCCAATCAGTGTTTTATTTATTAACTAATTAGCAACACATTTGCCATACAGAACATTCCACAGCATTTGCCAGTAGCTGAGGGTCCTTGCCTAGGTGACCCCTCCTGAATCAAGCAAGACCGTTGGACTTCAGACCGTCCCTGCCTTTCCATTGCCTCTTGCATCAGCATCACAAATAGGTGAACAAAACTCCCTGACCCTAGCCATTTTCATCAAAGAGAGTTAGAAACATAGCCCCATAGAAGTAGGGGGGTGGACAGTAGTAACCCATGCCCCCTATGAACAGAGCGTTTGCATGGACTCAGAAGAATCCAGATTCCCCTTCATAACTTTGGAAAGAGAACGCTGGTCTCTTCCAGACGCACTGTTCCTCTAAATGTACACCCCACTGTGTTCTCTAGCTCTCATTCCTCTTCTGGCTGCTGCTTGAGTCCCTCCTCTTCTCTACCCACCATCTTCCATCAGCTTCCATCATCAATATTTCCTGGTGTTTCAGCATGATTTCCATAAATACAGAGCTTGAGATAAGGGTTTAGATGCACATGATCTATTTGGAAGAGAAAGAAAAGAAAGCAGGTTTGAGAGGATGAAGGAGCTAAGTGAAGATGTGAACCCAGATAAAGGTCCAGCCTTGACTTGATTCACAGGGGGACCTGGTTGGGGGAGTGAAGTGCAGAGGTGTTGAACTCCGTTATAAGTCCATCCTTGGCCGTGGGTCTCTCCAAGATGCAGCATGTACAAATTTCAAGGCCAGAAAACTGGAAGCTTCTTGGAAGAAGTTTTCTATTGTGAGCGTTGAGCAGTCCACCCTCCCAGCAGATGGGAGGGACTTCTTAGAAATGGCATTTGGAAACTTCCATAGCAGTTGGAACCTATGGTCTCAGTGCCCTCTTTATCCCCAAATCAGACAGGATCAAAAGTGAAAGGTCCATTTCTTCTCTCCACCACCCTGATTCCAGAGCCAGCAGGTGCTGTCTTAGTCTCAGGGGGAACAGGCAAGGAAGACCCCATCATGTCTCACTCAGCCTTCATCTCCAGCATCCACTGTCCCAGTGCAGACTTCAGAATCTCTCACTTGGACCAGTTCATTGATCTCCCCATCAGTTTCCTGGTGTCACCTTCTTTAGCCCATCACTAACAGCAGCTCTGAATGACTAGACCTTCATTTACCATGCTGCCTGCATCCTTTGTTCTCTAAGCATAGCTAATTGCTTCATGTCTTTGTGCCTTTATAGTGTTTCCTCTACACAGAAGGCTGCTGTCCCCTTATTCAATCCTTTAGCATGGCTGCACTCTCCATTCAAGTTCACATGCGGCCTCCTGACTTGGAAATAGCTGAGACTAGAATTAAAGTGTATGTGAAGTAACGCAAGCAGCCACACCCCAGGGACATGTACCTCAAGGTCATAGGCAGGTTACCTGCCACCTCACTAGGGGCGGTGCTTCAGGGTATGGCTCAAACAACCACCCACTACAAAGTAATGCATATATTTATTAGCTCGATTTAGCCTTTCTACAATGTATGTATGTCACATCATGTTGCTCACAATAAATGTCTGAGTTTTTACTTATCAATCGATTAGTGAATGAATGTTATTTCCCTTGCCTAAAGCCTTGTTCGATAGCACATGACCTAGTACAAGCCTCTATATTACAACGTCTATGTTATAAAGAGGTTATTATTTCACTCATTAGGTTCCTTCATAAACCATGAGGGTTCTGAAAGTTTGAGGTATGGCATCAGTGTGTACACCCTCTACTAGCATTTGAATGATAGACTTCCATATGTCTCCCTTGAAAATGGTAAGCAACCTATCCACAGAGCTGAGTTTTTCATCTCTGTTTTATCACTGATCATAAGAAGCTAACTATACCAGTCTGTAATAATGGTGTTATCCATAATCACCCCTGCTTTCTTAGTTACTCCTTAAATCCCTGTGGCCTTGAAATATTGTATCCAATCCTACCGTTATTTAGTTACTTAGACAGGGTTGGTCTCATAGCCAGGGTTGTCCTCAATCTTGCTATATAGGGGAAGATGTCTTTGAACCCCTAATCCTCCTACCTCCACTCCCCAAATGTGGGCATATGCCACCATGGCCAGTATCTACCCACTCCCTGTCTAAATCCTATGCATTACTAGGTTATAGTCTGGTAGTTGCCCCATTAACTGTTAGATACATGATTTTATTTGTCTCCAGTGAACAGGAAACACAACACACACACACACACACACACACACAAGCTATGCCACAATCTTACTACACAAAGAAAAAAATCGTTGGTGTAATCTCCTTGTGAAGGGTTGATCCAAAGTGAGTTTACAAACTTTCTTCTGTAAAAAGTAAAATCACACCCATTTGCAGTAAGGATCACCAGTGTTTACTTCTTCCCCTTCCTGAAAACTTGACAAATCACTCTTGCAAGCTCCCTGTAGATAGAGTGGCCATGTGACCACATCCAGCCAATGAGAAGAGAGTGGAAATGCTGCCCATCCTTTGGAGCAGAAGCAAAGAGGGGCCTTATGGAATTGCCTCAATGCCTTCCTGGGTCTGTTGATTCTGGTGACTCAAATGGTATTGCAAGCAAGTTCTCTTGGGGGAAGACTGCCCTGGAGAGTTACCTACCTACCACAGACTTTGCAAGAACAGTAAATACACTTCTTCTGTCTTAAGTCACAAACTTTAGGGGAGCTTTTCCCCCTCATGAGCTCCTGTATTCACTTTGAGACATAAAGGGTTGACTCCAGCACTTGTCTTGATCCAGTGGTCCTACTGACCACTCCCACACTGTTCCCATTCCGCAGAAGATCCTGGAATGAACCAGACTCCAAAATCCACCAAAAGACAGCCCAAATTCTCCCTCAAGAACTGCAAGATAAATACTGACCTCTGAGGAGCTTTGGGTCAAGTTGTATCACTTCACACAGCAGAACAAGAGCTCTGGTCAGAAATAAGCTAATTCTAGAACCTGCGATTCAATTCAGTGAAACTGTTCTTTGTACCTATTGTGATGCAGGTAGTGTTTTAGGCATCAGCAGCAGTGACAAAAGCTACAGTGTCTGATGCCATCCACGGTGCCTGTACTCCAGAGCCGACGAGACACAGGTGTACAGATGACCCTATCAGCCAATGGTTCCCAATGTCATCATGAGGACTTTCTCGCTGCAAGAAATATTCAGAGAATTTTACCAATGTGAATTACTTTAACCCTCTGGACAGCTGCACAAAATTGGCACCATTGTCTCCAGTCTACTAACGAAGACGTTTAGGCAGAGAAGACCTCATGGGTCTTCAGACAGCAACAGAGAGAAGACACAGCGTTTGTCTGGCTCTGGTACCTGCTTTTTGTCATTGCAAGACACTGCCTTTCAGCAAAGAGTATAAAGAAATACGTCCCCAAATAGCTTGTTTGTAATGTTTATTAACTGCTTTCTCCTCCCTCTCTAAAAGAGAGCACACAACAAATTTTATCTGTAAGGCTGTGATGGAAAAAGCATTATGAAGCCTACAGCTCAGAGCTAACTGAATGATTGTGTCGCTGACTCCTGACCTCACAAGCAAAAGACATCCACCTGCTCTGGAGGGGTAACCTAAAATAAAAATAAAAACTAAGAAACATATCCCAGGAAGATTTCAGAACCCCAGAGTAGAGAGCAGAGCAAGCATACAGCACCTGAGTTTAGAGAGCCAATGCCTGGTCCACAGCAACCTTTGTTGAGACTAATCAGTCATTTCCATACCAACCAAATGCCAAACAACTGTTAAAATTATGAGGATTTCCAAGGTCGCTCACTAGGCTGCTTTATCTCCTCCCACAAACTATAAAGATTTTCCATACCATGTGTTCTTGCTACCAAGCCCAATACAATTGCTCTCTGAAATACTGGAAGTCTGCAGGGGTTCTGCCAATTATCTGGGACCTTATGAAATCCAATATCATCTTGGCAACAATTTTTGCAGGATAAACATAAACCTCACTGCTCAAGAAAATCTTAATAGCATTCAAAATACGCCAGCAACTGATCAGGCCAGGCCTGGAGGCTCCAGAGAACCTGATACGGTTTTAGTGTTGTTTTGTTTTGTCTGGGGGAGTGGAGAGGGCAGGTTTGGGGGAGGAGTTGCATGTATATGTACATGCATGCCAGGTGTGGGTTGTTCTTCAGCCATCTTCTTCCTTAGACAGGGTCTCTCACTGGGACCTGGGATACACCAATTAGTCTAGACTGGCTGCCACTGAGCTCCAGAGAACCGCCTGTCTCTACTTGCCCAGAACTGGATTTCAAGTGCCTGTCACCATGCCTGACTTTTCGCATAGGTGCCAGGATCAAAACTGAGGTCCTCATCCTTACGTCACAAGCACTCTACCAATACCAACAGAGCCATCTCCTCAGCTCCTTGACAGGTTCTGAACATACCATTTTGGAAAACATTTATTAATTAATCCTCAACATGCTGTATGCACAGCTCCAAACAAAATAAGAATATTAATAACAATACTCAGGATCCCAGCTTTGAAGTTTCCAGCAATTTCGGGTGCTCTGCTTGACGTGCTGAAAATATCCTCCTATTTCTAAAGAGGTGACAGCCTTTGGGGGCTAGAAGATGAGGGAACAGCTTGCCGAGAGAGTAGTCAGGATTTCAAGGTCTCCCCACTTCTCCATGCTGGCAAAGCAGCATCGTTTCAAGGACCAAGAGTGTAAAATACAAAGGAAAGGAAAAAACACAATAAAGTTTATGCCCCATAATCCAGATGCAGGTCTACAGGAGAGCTCAAAGTATAGCTTCCTCCTCTGCAGGCCAAGGTCCCTCCAAGCACTGAGCACCACAGGTGTGTTGAGTAAGCACAGGTAAGAAGAATAAAACACCATCCCTGGGCCATGATGAAGTTCCACTACTGGGCTGGCATCTGTTGGGAAATGCAAGTAGAGATTTTTGCTGATGGTCCAGTCTCAAGGCAGCTGGACCTTGTCCAGAATGCAGAGTAAACATAAAAGTGCATGGCTAAGAATCCAGTCAGTAAGTCAGCTCAGTTTCATCTATTTCTGACAGTGGAGGAGAGGGCTTGCTTGTTCACACAGGCCCATCACTGGTCCCCAAGCCAGAGTCGCTGACTCAGTAGCTCTGAGAATCATCATGTCTAATATCTTAGGATATGATGACGTTGATGGTCCAGAGACCACTACTGGAGAACAGCTCACTCTGTCGAGTAGGGAGAAACAACCAAGGAAAGAGGGAGTCCCAGAGATAGCTCAGCTTTTGTAGTCAGAGGGAGTGGAAAGCAGAGTTTCTGGGGACTCCATCCCTGATGAGTGGCCCACAAATACCTCCACCTGTACTAGGTGGTACTCCCTAGCCTCCCACAGCAAGAAGGGAAGCAGCACTTTGAGCATAAGCCAAGCGTCTCCACAAGGGTCCTTGTACTTTATGTTCCTTTTCCAGATGTGGAGACTGAGGCCCTGGAAGGCAACCAGAAGAATCAAAATCCAAGTCCCTTACACATGACAGGACAAGCTCCCTCCTGACACGTACCTGGACTGCGCAGGCTATGATTCCCAGCATTCTTTACACTTGCAACGACAAAGCACAAAGAAAATTATAAGGTGGCTGCAAGCTCAGTAAGCCCAGTTCTGTCTCAGAACTTGCTTTGTTTTTTGAAGCACCCGTGGATATTCCAGGAGATTACTAGGGTCCTGAGGACCCTGAAAGGGTCACTTGATCAGGTTTCCAAAAGGCTGCTGTCCAAAGCCAAAAGATGAGTTTGAAGGTCAATATTCATGGCCAGCTTGATAGGATCTACATTCATTTAGACACACATCTCTAAGGATATCTGTGAGAGTTTCTAGATTTGGTTCATAGAAGTGGGAAGAGTCACCCTAAATTTGGGTGACCCCATCCCCTGGCTGCAGTCCAGGACTACACAAAAAGGAGAAAGCCAGCTGAGCATCAGCCTAGATGTCTCTCTGCTTCCTGACTGTGGATGCCACATGACCAAGTGTCTTGCATTCCTATGGCCATGAACTTCCCTGCCATGATGGACTGTACCTCACTCTGCAAACCAAAACCTTCTTCCCTTAAGTTGTTTTTGTCAGGGAATTTTTGTCTCAGCAAGAAAAGAAACTAATGTGATGAGGAGGTACTCCAACACCTTCAGCTCACCCATGAAGACCTCACCATCACATCCACGTTCAGTAATACCATCACTATAATAGCTGTCCTCGATAATTGAGGCCTAATAGCCAAAGCCCAGTGTTTCTAGCACCAAGCATGCACATTCTCATATAAGACAGCAAGGAGCTTCTCATGTTTTATGATATGGCATCATTTTCTCTGTTCATTCCCTTGCCGAAGCCTATTTCCCTGACACATTTGCCCAAAGCACAATGCTTCACATGGCAGGACACAGGAAGTAAAATGACCAAACGCCTCATAAATGTTCCACACAAGGGCCTTCAGAGCTCCTTCTGCACCCATCTCTTGTCCCTTGTGCGCCATTTCCACGGGCTCATATCCTTCCTACAGTTAGAAAAGCCTAGGAAACCCATGGGTGGGAATCAGGGACATCCCAGCTTTGTGTTTAGCAGTTTTGCAATAACTATGAGCTATCACTCAAAATTTTCAATAATTATATGTTCTGTGGGTGATCTAAGCATGTGGTAAATGCTCTTTTAATTATGATTAGTGGGAAATTTCTGAGATTGGTTCCATTAAAATGGCCAAATGGCATTGTAAGCTGCCCCAATTTTGTGTGTGTATGTGGGTGGCGTTGTATGGTGCGGTGTGGTATGGTGTGGTGTGTGTGGTGTGGCTTGGCATGGCATGGCATGGCATGGCATGGCATGGCACAGTGTGTGTGTGTGTGTGTGTGTGTGTGTGTGTGTGTGTGTGTGTGTGTGTATGGTGCATATGTGTGGTGTGTTTGGCTGTGAGATGGGTTTTTCCGTCCACCACCCTTCCCCAAAGGCATGTACAAATAAATGTATTCTGACCCACTGTCCCCCATTAGGAAAATTTGCCATAACTCTTGCAAAGCATTTTTACAGTAAGTCTCTAAAAACCTAAAAATGTTTATAGCTCGGAATCCAGTAATTCCACTCTTGGGAATCATGCATGAAGAAATAAGTCCCATGCGTGAAGAGCCTGTGCACAAAGATATGCATCACAGCAATGAGTCAATCAAAACAAACTCAATAGCCAGCGGTGCTGGGAAGCACAGCCCTGATACTGAGTCTGTAGTTTTATCCTTCTTGGGAAATAATCCTTGAAACCTGAATATCTAGATTTCCCACATTCAAATATGGAAATTGAGTGCATGTACTTTGAAGTGCCTTACCAACAAAACTAATTTCAGAGTGTAATAATGTAAATGACACTTGCAATATTGTAGTAGCTTTTCATGTATTAAGAAAATGGGCCTTTCCTAGAATAGTCAGAATATGTCGTGTTCTCCAGCAAAAATTATGTGAAATCCACTATTGTGAATCTTGGGGGCATGATTGAAGCTAGAGGTAAAAATTGTAAAGATACTCAGACAGATGTGCATAAAGATGAAAAATTAAAACATCTGGTTAGCATCTTGTCCAAAACTCCTCTAAAATTGTGGTTAAAAGATTGATTTTTTTATGTTGTTGTTGTTGTTGTTGCTGCTGCTGCTGGTGTGTGTGTGTGTGTGTGTATGTGTGTGTGTGTGTGTGCGCACTTGTTTCTGTAGGTGTGCTTGGCTATGCAGGCAGGTGTGGTGGCCAGAAACTGAAGAAGTGTTCCTAGCTCAGTTCTCCATGTGATGTTTTGAGATAAGATCTCCCACTGAACCTGAACCTCACAGTTATATCTAGACTGCTTGGCCAACAAGGCCCTGGGATCCCCCTATCTCCAGCCCCTAGTACGGGGAAATAGGTTTGTGCCGCTGAGCATGGCTTTTGTTTGGATGCTGAGAATCTATGCTCAGGTCCTTATGCTTGCACAGGACGCACTATACCCACTGAGCCATCTCCCCAGCCCCCAAAGGCTTACTCCTAGGCCATAATTTCATAAGAATGGAAAGAACAAAGAAGGAATACATTGAAAACATTACTAGAATATAAACCAGCAGTAACTGACCTTCCAAGCTGAAGAAGCCTGAATCCCTTCCAATGTCAGCAGAGAGTACAAGGCCAATTAAGGTAAAAGAAGACTCATCTGACATTGGGTCTATTAACATTTCATTGTAGAAAGAATGATGGGGGCGGGGTTTGCCAGGTCCTCACCTGAGATTTCAAACACTTCTACCCCAAGTACATTTAATCCTTCTATTGCCCCTCTGATTTCAAGGTAGTAACATCCATGTTGGGTCTGAAGGATGGTGTTCTGTATCAGCCTTCTGAGAAAACCTCTGCAGTTAAATATCAAATCCAAAACAAGTAAGAAGAAAAAGCAATACAGACGGGGCAAAGTCTTCCAGAAAACATCCTGTCAATCATTCCTGAGGGCAGGGGATTAAGCATCTATTAGACAATAACAGGGTACTAAAGAAAGACAACATCTGAGAACAAAAGAGAGGTGAGGAAACTGAGGGAGTCACGAATGTCACGGAAAAGTTAAAATACAAAGTTTGGGAGAGACCCCTGGATGAAGATCAACCTGAATAAAGATGGAAACAAGGACACAAGAGGGGGGAAAGTTAGACAAGCAGATCCGGAAGACAGTGGCCAAAATGGAGGAGAAAGGGGGAAGACAGGAAGGCAATGGAGAAGACCGGAAAGGAAAGGTAGGAGAGGAGGAGCGATTGTAAGCAGAATTCTTCCAGAGTTTCTTCAGGAAACAAAGGGCACTGGGGCATCGGCTACCACATCCCAAAGGACACCCAAGCCAGACACTTCCTTGTGAAAGTTCCTGAGTCTTATCAGAGAGGATTCTGGGAGCATGCAGAAGGAGAGCAGAGCACAGTGGATGGCTTTGAACATTTCACAGTGTAGAAAACTATTGGAACCACAGACAAAACTCAGAAGAAAACCACCACAAGCCCCACATTCTAATTCCAACAAATTTCCAGTTGTCAAATCAGAAAGTTGGATAAAGTTCCTTCCCTCTTGGGAAAAATGTGAAATTGAACTGCAGATGATTAAGTGTTTGGAAGGAGTGTTCTGAGTCAGAGGAAAGGAACACAAAAGCCATGTATAGGAAAGATGCCGAAGCATACAATAGAGCTTCTAAGAACAAGAGTTGTACATTTTACAATTGCTTCTAGAACCTTCCTTTTTTAACTCCATGATTCTTACTTGGCCCATAAATTCCAGAAACTTAAAAAATACACCTTTCATATTTGATTTAGGGGACATATGTCCACACAGAGACTGGCATTCTGTGACTGAAAACATCACACTCCACTCTCCCCCGTGCAGGTATGAGAGGCCTATCGGAAGATACTCCAGAGCTGAGGAGATGGATCAGTCAGAAATGCACCTGCCGTGCAGGCATGAAGACCTGGATTCAAATCCCCTGTACCCACATTAAAACCAGGTATGGTGGCATACCTCTGGAACCACAACACTAGACAGGAAGTAGAGGAGAACACTTGGGGTTCATTGGCCAATTAGTGTAACAGAATCAGTGTGCTGGAGGTTCAGTGAGAAACCTTATCTCAAAAGTAAGGCATAGAACAATAGAAAAGATATTTGATGCCCACCTCTGGCCTCTACATGCATGTGTGCACACCTACACATTCATGTACACCACACACACATACAACCACATACAAACACCGCACACTACATAAGTGCAAATGTAGGACAGCAATATTCACCCAGATTGACAGCCACTGAGGATAACACAGCTCTGTAGCCTGTGTTCCGCAATAACAGAGATGTAGTTTGGTATACAGGATGTTCATTAACTGTTACACTCATAGGAGGAGTTGTGTGTTGCTGCGATTAACACCATGACTGAAAGCAGCTTTGGGGAGAAGAGGGTTTATTTCAGCTTACAGGTCCAGGTCACAGTCCATCATCAAAGGAAGCCGGGTAGGAACTCAAGCAGAAACCATAGAGGAGTGCTGATTACTGGCTTGCCTTCTGGCCCACTCAGCTTGCCCTTCTTATAAAGCCCAGACCCACTTACCTATGGATGGTGTCACCCAGAATGGGCTGGGCCCTCCCGTATCAAACACTGATCTCTTACAGACATGGCCACAGGCCAGTGTGATCTGGGAAATTCCTCAATTGAGGCCCATGTGACTCTAGGTTGTATCAAGTAAGCAATAAAAACTAACCAGCCCTGAAGGCAAAGATGGAAATAAAGTATTAGGCAGAGCAAAAAAGAGATACATTTCAGACCCAACAAAATCTTGACCCACCCCTGGGAACTCCAGATCCTAGGTGGTGGGCTGAACTTGCACCCTCAGTCTGTTGCCCTACAGATCATTAGTGTTCTACCCTCTCTTTAGTCAACTCTGCAGACTGAGCTCTCCCAAGGATGGCACACCCACTGGGTGAGGCAGTTCTCCACAGCTGAGGCAGACCTGAGAGGCATGACTTCTGGGTCATTCCATTACCCCTTTGAAAATGCTGGGTAGCTCATCTCTGGCTCTTTAGGCCTTAAAATTCAACTCTTAGTAAATCCAACAGATATGGGTGCCTACATATTCCAAATGAAATATAAGTATGCTTCAGAGAGAGCATGGCTTTAGATGCAGACTGTTGCAATAAAGTATCACAATAAAGTGGGTCATACAAATTTGTTGGTTTCTCAGTGCATATAAAAGTTATTTTTACATTACACTGCAGTCGGTGGAGTCTGTAATTGCATGATGCCTAAAAATACCAACATAAATGTCTTTGTTAAATAAATGCTTTATTGTTCAGTTATGCTAACAGTCAGCCAGGTCTTTAGCAAGACACAATCATCTTGCTGGGAAAGAGTCTGACCTCAGTGCTGATGGATTCAGGCAGACCCAAATTCCATTTTCTGAAGACTAGGGTACCAGTGGCAATGTCTTACCAGTGAAGTCAGCTGTACCAATTAGCACATCTCTTCCCCTAAAGAGTTCTCTGTGGTATGCAATGCTACTTAATAGCATTTTACCCACAATAGGACTTCTCTCCACATTGGAGTCAGCCCTCTTAGATGCTGCCACTGCTTTGCCAAGTTTGCGCAACACTTGGTGACACTTCAACAAAATGCAACACACCCAGTTGTCCATTCCAGCTGAAGACACCCAGCCCTGTTCACCCAGGAAGTGCCTGACTAGGTTTTATTGTGAGATTGCAGCAGCCCCGTCTCCTTTGCCAACTCTGCCTCTAATTCTTGTTCCCCTGTCCTGAGCCCTGTCTGTGGTGACTTCCTCCACTGCAGCCTTGAACCCCTCAAGTCACTGTAGCCACTAAAATCAGTCTCTTCCAAACTTCCATTCAGTAACTCATCTCTCCCTATGAATCAACAATGTCATTAACAGCATCCAGATTGGTGACCCTTTCTAAAAGGTTTTGATTTAACTGAAGTGAGATGTGAGAGCCAAGTGTCTCTTCAGTCCATAGGCTGTAGAATAGGCCTTATGTTAGGTGGCATGAAAACATTAATATTAATATCAATATTGTCATTTACATGAGATGCATGGTTGATGGCACTAATAGGGGTAGGGAGACAGCTAAATCAATAAATTGCCCACTGTACAAGTATGAGGACCTGAGCCTGATCCCTAGAACCCCGTCAAAGAAGCCAGGAGTGGTAACACATACTTGTAATCCACTGAGGAGGTAAACAAAGAAGGATCCTGGGGCTTGTTGGCCATCCCAGGTAACCTAATGAGTGAGATCCAGGCCAAATGAGAGACCCTGTCTCAGAGAACTAGATATATGGCATCCTGTCTAATGGCACCTAAGGTTGTCGTCTAGCCTCCAAATTTACACAAACACACGTCCATATAAAGATACGCATCTAACATCTACACACAAAAAGAGAAGGAATATTTTGAAGAAAGTCTTCTTCAGTGAGTAGTAGATCTCAACAGCAACCTTCAAACATTCTGTAGACCAGGTTGGAACAGGTGTGCTCTCTTGTTCCACCTATGAAACACAGCCAAAGAAGATTTAGTAGACTCCCTAAAGGCCCTAGAATTTTCAGAAAAATAAGCATTGGCTAATTTTTAATTTAGTGTCATCAGCTGCCTTGGCCCTGAACAAGACAGCCAGGCTATTCTTTAAAGCTTTGACTCCTCTTTAGCTACAAAAATTCAACTAAGACTCGTTCCATCCACCTTGGAAATCTGTTGAGTGAGGCCAGCTTTACTGGCGATCTCCATCCATCACATCTGGATATCTCAAAACAACTTCACCATCAGCACCCACTGATTGTCTTTACCCCAGTGTGTGCATGCTGCTTCCCTTGAACCTTATGAACCAACCTCTGAGACCCCAAAACTGCTTCTGATGCTTCTTCACCTCTCCTGGAAGTTGAGAGAGTCAGGGCCTCCCGTGGAGAAAGCTTTAGCCTAAGAGGATGCTGTGGCTGATGTGAGTTTCTGTCCCAACCACTAACCTGTCCTCCCTATCAGGCAGAGGGCTCTTTTCCTTGCTTAGCATTATGTACTCACTGGAGTAGCTTTTCAAATGTCCTCCAGGACCTTGTCCTTTACTTACTCAGCATGGATGTTTGCTGCAAGAGCCCAGTTTGGCCTGCATCGGCTTTTGACATGTCTTTCTCATGGAAGCTTGATCACTTCTACCCTTTGATACACAGGAAGAGACAGTACCTTTTATTTGAACACTGAGAAGCCAATCTGGGGTTTTGAACTGGACTAATTTCAACACTGTGTCTCAGAGGTTGGAGATGAAGGAAAGGGAAGAGAGGTTGGGGGACAGTTGACACCAGAGCAGTCAGAAATCACATGACATTTGTTAAATGTGGGTCCTTTATGGGTGCTGTTTGTGGCATTCCAAAACTGTTATAATGGAAACACCAGAGATCACTAACCACAGATCACTGTATCAAACATAAGAAGACTTGAAAGGTTTGATGTATTATGAGAATTAATAAAACATGACACAGAGACACAAATGCAGTCCATGCTGTTGTGGGAAACAGCACCTGTGAATTGGCCTGATGTACAGCTGCCAAATCTTGAATGGAATAATACCCAAGGACATGGGTCATTATTCTCTGTACCAATTGTATAAAAAATACAGGAGTTGTCTAGTTGATAACAGTTCACTGAATATTTGAAAATGGCTACTAGACAGGATTTTGAATGTTCCCCCCACAAAGAAGTAATAAATGCCTAAGGTGATAAACATATTAATTATATACTGTTCCATGTTTTGAAAGGCCACACTGTACTCCACAAATATGCACACTCACCATGTGTCAATTAAAATTTAAGATGGATTTTAAAAGTTAAAACGGGGGTGGAATTAAGCTCAGTCGGTAGCATGTTTGCCTAGCATGCACAAATCCCTAGGTTCAACCTCCAGCACTACGTAAGTCAGACATGGAAGACCACACCTGTAACTCTAGCACTTGGGAGGTAGAGGCAAAAGAATTTCCAGAAGTTCAAGATTATCCTTATTCCAGTCTGGAATGTATAATATCTCTTCAGGAAAGAGACGGAAGTCCTGACGGGAGACTAGAAATGAAGGTGATGGCTAGAGGCAGTCTGAAGCTTTTCTCAGCCCTACATCTGCTCATTTAGTGAGGCTCACTGAAGCAAGCCTGCATCTTCATAGCTTCTCTGCTCCAGGCCATTGCCTTCCTTCCCACCCTGTGGTGCCTCCTTGTCTAGGATAATCTGTATTTCTCCACATATGGAAAATTGCTTTTCAGAAGCCTAATCCTCTATCTCTCTTAGCCCAAGAAGAATTAAATCTTTTTTTTTCCTTTGTATTCTCTGAACACAGACTGGGTTATAACCAAGTGTTTACAAAGAGACAGTTTAGAAACCACAGTTCCATGACCCCGATTCTGGGCTGGTACATATGGCTCTGTGATATTAAACAAGGACTGTGCTCTCATTGGTAAAATACAGCTAACACTTGCCTCACCTGCTTTACAAACTGGGCTAAACTAGATGTGTGTGAGGGCACTTATAAATACTCAAGCTTGGTGCCTGAACTGGTGCTTCAGAGTTTTTATTTTGTTTGTTTGATTGGTTCCTTGATTGATTGGTTAGCTGGCTTGTTGTTTAGCTGGCTAGCTGGCTGGCTGGCTGGCTTGTTGGTTAGCTATTTGGCTAGTTGGCTAGCTGACTGACTGGTTGCTTGACTGCTTGGCTGATTGGCTGGTTGGCTGGTTGGTTGGCTGGTTGGTTAGTTGGCTGCCTGGATGGAAAGATGGATGGATGGATGGATGGATGGATGGATGGATGGATGGATGGATGGATGGATGGATGGATGCTTGCTTGCTTGCTTGCTTGCTTGCTTGCTTGCTTGCTTGCTTGACTAACCAGCTGGCTGGCTTGTTAATTTTTCCTTTCTTCCCTACAGATGAGGGTGGAGACTTGCCTTATGAGGTTTTTGTTCTACTTGGCCCCTGTAGGGAATTTGCCTGCTAATAGTGCTCAATGGGAGTTTGTTCTCAATAAATGGAAATTAAACCAATGTAGCTGCCAAAGGTGGGATCTTTCATCCTCTGCACACAAGCTTTCATCAGCATGCTTCTCTTTCCTGTCCTATCATGTGCATTGGTATATACCTGTGTATATACATTCTACTCCTGAGAGTAGCCTTTTCCCTGAGCTGTGGCATTGCAGCCCTGCAGAAGATACCTGAGGGCCATTAACAGGCAGACAATAACTACAGTCTTTTCACAGGTTCACACACCAAAGCCAGATGAATTATTTTTCTTTTTTCTATCTAGCCCTGCTGTATGCAGTGGGCAGCACTGGGCCTTTCCAACTTAGACAGACTCGGCCAGGACTACAGACTCTAGAAGGCAGCATCAGCAAGATCCAAGGGAAGCTGATGCTTAGCTAGAGGGTCAGCACCACACCAGGATCTATGAACCTAGCACAACCACTCTACAGGGCTCTGTGACCAAGGGAGACAGGGTTCTCAAACAAGATTGCCATTCTGTGCTGGCATTCTCTTTAGAGTAGCAGCAAGAAACAGTACTAAAGGAGAAACTTCTCCAATTCAGGACACTCAAGCACACCATCAAAAACAATGACTCCATAGGTAGACAGATGAATAAGGGAGTGTTAATAGGACACAATAGACAATGTTCTGAGTAGATGGTTTCAGGACATTCGTGGGTTGGGTCTTCTCCACCCCACTCATTCAAATGCATCATGAAGCTAGAGAATTATAGAAGTTGCAGACTGGGGTAGACTCTAACATATGAGGCCTGTGTGTGTCCTTAATGTGGGATTATTTAAGCTCTCTCTCCTCTTCAGCCATTTCCTGAATGTTCATGGAGTTACTTCCACAAACTAAGAAACGACAGCATTAGACACTGTGACTAGAATGGAATAAGACCTAATCCTAGCATGAAAGTGACTGCTGAATGACCTCTGACAGGGTACAGTGGGGTGCACGCCAAGTGTTCATCTTATGATAGTATTCCCCTGTTTGCTCTTCTCCTTAGCACAATCCCAGGCTGATATCTTACACACTTCTCTTTAACCTTATTTCTTGCATTCAAAAGACCAATTTTTCCATCATTCAAACTTGTTTTTAGTACTCCAATGAATCACATCCCTGATGGGTTCTTGCATAACAAATACTTGGAATTTATCAATTATTCTCCAGCACGTGTTAACTTCAGTTACCACACAGAGTTGACAGCCTTAAAGTTCAAAGCCAAAAGCTTGATTTTCTGCTACATAGATGAGTGTTCATTAGACTTGAAGATAGTTCAAGTGTCCTTTATAATCTGCACAGAAGCCTGTGGCCATCTGAGAATATGTATCCATCCCTGTAGAAAGGTACCCCTTCATTGCATTGGTCAGGCGTGATCACACCAGGTGTACTTTGGTGTAACTCAATATAGGAATCTTGTCTGAAAGGAAACTATGATGGATAAGAGAGTTATACCAGGTTAGGAAGCAGTGGGACCTTCAAAGTTTTGATGGTAGAGGAGGAGCAGAGCAAAGATTCAGCAGCATAACTTTAATTAAGAATAATGATTTTTATTTCAGTGTTGCCCATGACCATCTCTGAGAATGCACTAAAGAGTGTCAGATATCACAATCAGTGCGTGCTCAAACAAGTTGCATATGCTTATCACTAAAGCAACCCCAAACACATTCCCAATTCTACAGCACTGCCCATTGCATATTTTTAAAAAGCATTTAAGAGGAAAGCTTATATTCACACAACAAAAACATGCTGTATACATGTTTATCTACATATCCAGGACTCATAAGAGACATATAAGAACATATAAGGCTAAAACTGAATGGATGCTGACCATACATAGTCACTAAGGAAGGTTCCTTGAATTCTCGTGGTCTGGAGAATTCAAACAGAGGACATGAGGGAGATGTATAAGACAGCTTTGCCCTCTCACACGCATATCCTTCAGTGAAAAGTCTAGAGCTCCACCCACTCACCAGGGAGGGTAGAAAGCTAGTGTTGACTGTTAACCACAGAGTTGCTTTCTCAGCACCCAATACCCAGTACCCTCTGTTGGAATGGTAGGAAAGTCTGTGAGGGACCCAGATGTACCCATATGCCCTGGGTTGTCTCTGCTTGTGCCCAGGAGGAGCACAAATATTAATGCCCATCTTTCTCCAAGGACAAAGTGACCAGCTTCCAGTCTCTGTGTGCCCCAGTCACAGCCAGTGAGAGGCTCCCTTGAGACTGAAAGACAGCAGATGACAGACTCACAACGCACTGAGAGTCAACAGTTGAAGTTCAAACTCTAAATCTTCCCCTTACAGGACTGCTTGCTGTACTCCATTAAGGAAACAGTGCTTTAGGTGCTGTGTTAGCCTTACCATTTTGAAGAAATTTCCAATTTTGCTTCTATTGGGAAATGTAAGTAATTCGTATCTACCAGGCTCCTGTCTCTCTTTGTTCTTCAGCAGAGTGGTACTATACCAGAGAAAGAGACGAGATGGGAGCATGAAATATTCTTAACATTCTTTATTTTCAGTGAGGTTCTTTTCCATGAAACTTGCCTCTGCCAAAGTTTAAAATTTTTTCTAATTTCTTTTATAATTTTTCTTTTATATTTAAGCCAAAATGTTTGTGAAGGTCCTTTTAAATTCAAAGAAAATGAAGTCAGGCATTTTTTTTTTGGTGCGGAGAGCAATTTCAGACCCAGCAGGGGAGCGCTTATGACTGAACAACAACAAAAAAAAAAACCCTCTTCCCTCACACAAAATGTGAGCACCCTGCCTGAGGTTCACACACTAATGACTGTGTGACTCATTATAATGTATGCCTCTGAAGCTGAGGCTCTCTCCTCTGCTGACCCAGGCTGTACAGTAAATGCTCAAATGCTAACTGTGGGACAGCAGGTGTGACTGGGATTGTCTTTCTAGAAGTTTCCTCTGCATCCCTCTTCTGAGCCCTGTGAGCCAGCCAAAGCTGATGAACAAAGCTACCCAGAGGCTTTAATTGACACTTGGCATAAACACCACACCTATTAACAAAATCACCCTTCTCCCCAGGAGTACATCTTTCACCTCCTTTGGTCTTGGGGAGCAGGTGATGGGTACTTTCCAAATGTCAGATGGCTTACAGCTTCCAGTCTGTCTCTGGTTTTTCTTTATGAGCACTGTGCTTCCTGAGGAATAAGCCATACCGGGTTTGGGGAAGAAACTGAATATGGAGTAGAGCTGGAGAGGCACAGGCTTGCTGAGAGACCTGACCCTGAACCTCCCCTTGGACCCCTCAGAAGTCTGTGGGTAGTAGGGAAACCACTCAAAATCTCCAGCTTCTTTTTCTTATTACACATGATAGGAAATTCAGATTTTAGAATGTCAGGGGAAGTGGGAGATACTGAAAAATCCACAGAAAGCCTACCTAGCTTTTATGTGAGCTCTGGAGACTGGCGGTCAGGTGTCCACTTTGCAGAGCGAGCGGCAATGACGTCTCCCCAGATCCTGATTTCCGACCCTGCCGTGTAATTGTGTTGTTTTCCCAAAACAGAAAGGTTCGCTCTGCTTCTCAATCGCTGGCCTAAGTCATGTGACTTGCTCTGGTCAGTGAATGTGGGTCCAGGTTACAGTATCAATTCCAAATGTGGGGTGGTTGCTTTGCCACTGTGAGAAGCACTTTCAGGGTGCCACTCTGAGTTCTCCATGTGTCTACCCCATAGGAAGAAAGGCTCTCCTCACACTGATTAAGGAAGCAGAGTTGCCCAGGCACACCCAGCCCTGACACTGTATTCTTAGCCAAATCACAAACAAGAAAGGCGTGAGATTGGAGGTGATTCGTGACACAGAATTAGCTGAATTAGCTGAATGATACAACACTTGTGATTTATTATTATTTTATTTTTATTTGTATAAGTGTCTTGCCTGTGTTTATGTCTGTGTTACATGAGCATACCTTGTGCCCTTAGAGGCCAGCAGAGGGTATTGGATCCACAGTAGCTGGAATTACAAATGGTTATGATTCACCATGTAGGTGCAGAGAACCAAACCCAGGTCCACTACAAGAGCAGCAAATGCTCTTAGCCACTTTTAAAATTGTTTTTATTCTTTCTTTGAAAATTCCACACATGTATACACTGTATCTTGATCATATCCACTCCATACTCCCCCTTCCTGACTCCTCCAGGACCTCCCACTACATCTCCCTCCCAACCTTATGGCTCCATCTTAGGATTTTAAAGGAATATATTTTTAATCCACTGGGTCCAATTAGTGCTGTCTATTTGTACATGGGTATAAAATCATCCAATGGGTCATGAACAACCTGCTAATGGTCACACTGAAAAAAAGAAAGTGACTCTCCCTTCCCCCAGCAGCCATCAACTCCCAAGAGCTAGGGATGGAACCTTGGGAGCTCCCCTTCAGGCTGGGATTTTTTAAAGATTTGGGGTTTTTTTTTAATTTTTAATTATGTATACTTGTGCTTATCTGTTTACAACACTGCCTAGGTGCAGACAGAGGCTGGAGGCATCGGACACCCTGGAGTTGGAGTCACAGGCTCTTGTGTGACACCTGACATGGTTGCTGGGAACTGAACACGGAGCCTTTACAAAAGCAGCAATGCTCTGAACCACTCAGCGGTCTCTCCTGCCCCCATGCTGGAAGTTTTTTTTTTTTTTTTTTTTTTTGGAGTTTGCTAGAAAAGTTATTTTATATCCATAAAAGTTACTGGACTTCTGAGTGGATTTAGAAAGATAGAGTTTCTTTTGTGCTTCTTTTTTTTTAATTTATTTTAATTTATTTTGCAATACAAGTTTTTAGAAGTGAGTTTTCTCATTTAAAAGTGTCATTTGACTATCAACACCAGTTCTTGCTTTTTTGTCTCTTTTCTCATTGAAATATGAATGGAATTATAGCGATCAGTGGAAAGAACTCACCATGTCAGAAAAACTTAGGCAAAAAGATAATCTATAAACCTAGAAGGAGCAGATATAACCCAGAGAAAATGCCACTGAAAATTAGTAAGAACAGAACTGAACGCTAAAGAACAACACCTCTCTCCCTCTGTGGCTCTCTCCCTCCTCCACTAGTCTATAATGGAGACAGAAGCTGAACCTCCCCCTCTGCCCACTCCTCAAGTGCCCCGTAATGAAGTGCCATTTCCTCAATCCAGGATAAAACTGTACTGCCCAGGACCATGGAGCCAGAACAGAAGGCACATGAGTGGGTAAATAGCATGTCTGGGGGCACTTGAGCTCTATAAGAACAGTGCTGTAGGCAAGAGCAGAGGGAAGGGGTCCCCTGGTAACAGTGTGGTCTAGAAACTGTGGATTTCTACAGGCTGCATTCAGGGCCTGTAAAAATCAGCATGAATGAGAAGGAAAGCCTTCCTCCAAGAGAGAACGGAAAATAACACAAAAGCATGTGTCCTCCCTTCAGCTACAAGTCCACGATGAAGCCACCCTCCCAGCTTTGTGTATGTCCCCTCCCTTTATGGAGCCGTATTGCCAAGAATTATTAAAAAGAAAAGCCACAGCAAGCAAAATGCTGCTCTATCCAAAATCCTATAAATACGTCCACAATGGAGACGGTAACTGAATGAAAAGGAGAGGGCTGGAGACATAGCTCAGTGGGTAGAGTGTTTGCCTGCTAAGCAGGGATCTGTGGGTTCAATCCCCAGCACCACATAGAACCAGGCAAGGTAGCTCATGCCCATAATGCAGGTCCTTTGGAAAAAGGAAAAGGGAGAACAGGAGTTCAAGGCCATCATTGGCCACATAGTGAACTTGAGGCCAGCCTGGGTTACATGAGACCCTGTATCAAAAAAAAAAAAAAAAAAAAAACAGGAAAGAAACAACAGACACTGAAGAAATCCATGCCATCCTTAGGTCATACTTGAAAACACTGTACTCCATAAAATAATTGGAAAATCTAGAAGAAATGGACAAATTTCTTGATAGATACCATATATCAAAATTAAATCAAGATCAGATAAAAATTTAAATAGACCTATAATCCCTAAGGAAATTGAAGCAGTCATTAAAATTCTCCCAACAACAAAAAACCTAAGACCAGATGGTTTCAGCAAAGAATTCTACCAGACTTTCAAAGAAGAGATACCAGTACCCCTCAAATTATTCCACAAAATAGAAACAGAAGGAACATTGCCAAATTCTTGTTATGAAGCCACAGTTACCCTGATACCCAAACCACACAAAGACTCAACAAAGAAAGAAAATTACAGACCAATTTCCCTCATGAGCATTGTTGTAAAAAACTCAATAAAATACTGGCAAACCAAATCCAAGAACATGTCAAAAAGATCATCCACCTTGATCAAGTAGGCTTCATCCCAGAAATGCAGGAATGGTTCAACATGTGAAAATCTGTCAATGTAATCCACCACATAACCAAACTAAAAGAGAAAAAAAAAAACACATGATCATCTCATTAGATGCTAGAAAGCCTTTGACAAAATCCAAAACCCCTTCATGATAAAAAGTCTTGGAGAGATCAGGGATACAAGGACTATAACTAGATATAATAAAAGTAATAAAGAGCAAGTCAACAGCCAATATCAAACTAAGTGGAGAGAAACTCAAAGCAATTTCACTAAAATCAAGAACAAGGCAAAGCTGTCCACTCTCCATATCTATTCAATATAGTACTCAAAGTTCTAGCTAGAGCAATAAGACAACAAAAGGGGATCAAGGGAATACAAATTGGAAAGGAAGAAGTCAAAGTATTGCTATTTGCAGATGATATGATAGCATACACAAGCAACCCCAAAAATTCTACCAGAGACCTCCTACAACTGATAAACATCTTTAGCAAAGTGACTGGATGCAAGATAAACTAAAAAAAAAAAAATCAGTAGCCCTCTTATATACAAACAATAAAAAGGCTGAGAAAGAAATCAGAGAAACAGCACCCTTCACAATAGCCACAGATAATATAAAGTATTTTGGGGTAACTCTAACCAAGCAAGTGAGAGACCTGTATGACAAAAACTTCAAGTCTTTGAAGAAATTAGAGAAGATATCAGAAGATGGAAAGATCTTCCATGTTCATGGATCAGTAGGATTAACATAGTAAAAATGGCCATTTTATCAAAAGCAATCTACAGATTCAATGCAACCTTCATCAAAATTCCAACACAATTTTTTACAGACCTTGAAAGAACAATACTCAACTTCATATGGAAAATAAAAACTCAAGATAGCTAATCCAATTCGATATAATGAAAGAACTGTGGAAGTATCACCACCCCTGATCTCAAGCTCTACCACAGAGCTATAGTAATAAAACAGCATGGTATTGGCATAAAAACAGACAGGTAGATCAATGAAATCAAATTGAAGACCCAGACATAAGCAAACACACCTATTGACACCTGATTTTGACAAAGAAGCCAAAATTATACAATGGAAAAAGTATCTTCAACAAATGGTGCTGACATAACTGGATGTCAGTGTGTAGAAGAATGCAAATAGATTCATATCCATCACTCTGCACCAAACTCAAGTCCCAGTGGATCAAAGACCTCAACATAAATCCAGATATACTGAACCTGATAGAAGAGAAAGTGGGAAGTAGCCTTGAATGCACTGGCACAACTTCCTGACTAGAACACCAGTACCACAGACACTAAGATTGACAATTAATAAATGAGACCTCATGAAACCAAAAAGCTTCTGTAAGGCAAAGGACATTGTCAATAGGATAAAATGGCAGCCTATAGAATGGGAAAAGATCTTTATCAACCCCACATCTGACAGAGGGCTGATCCCCAAAATATATAAAGAACTCAAGAAACTAGACACCAACAAACCAAATAATCCAATTTAAAAATGGAGTACAGATCTAAACAGAATTCTCAACAGAAGAATCTCAAATGGCAGAGAAACACTTAAAGAAATGTTCAGCATCCTTAGCCATCAGGGAAAGGCAAATCAAAACAACTCTGAGAGTTCATCTTACACCTGTCAGAATGGCTAAGATCAAAAACACTAATGACAGCTTATGCTGGAGAGAATGTGGAGCAAGGGGAACACTCCTTCATTGCTGGTGGGAGTGCAAACTTGAACAGCCACTTTGAAAATCAATATGGCAGTTTCTCAGAAAATTGTGAATCAATCTACCTCAAGACCCAGCTATATCACTCTTAGGCATATACCCAAAGGATACTCAATCATATCACAAGTACACTTGCTCAGTTTTATTTGTAATAGCCAGAACCTGGAAACAACCTAGGTGCTGCTAAACCAAAGAATAGATAAAGAAAATGTGGTACATTTACATACAGAGTATTACTCAGCTGTTAAAAACAGTGACATCAGGAAATTTGAAGGCAAATGGATAGAACTAGGAAAAAATCATCCTGAGTGAGGTAATCCAGACCCAGAAAGACAAATATGGTGTGTACACACTTATAAATGGATATTAGCTGTAAAGTAAAGGATAACCATGCTACAATCCACAGACCAAGAGGCTAGGTAACAAGGAGGGCTCAAGGAGACCTTTGCAGGCATCTGCACTCATGTGTCCATACCCACACACAGACACACACTCACATTTATATTTAATTTATTTTAAAGGAAAGAAATAAATTACTTGTAGATAGACATGAAACATTGGGAAAGACCAGAAAAATTGTGAGGCTAAGAGAGGATCCATCACAGTATAAAATTCAGTAGGTACTAAGGCTAGCAACTAACATAATTTGAGTGCATTTCTTGTAAGTATGATTTAAAACAACACAAATAATAGCACATCCAAGAGCATGTATAATATAATGGAGTTGAAAAAAATGAATTATATTTTAAGTTTTCTAAGAAGAAAATAGAAAAGAGAAAGAGAACAAGCAAAAGAATGTCCAAATTTTTGTCCTTCTTTTCATACATTTATTTAGTGTCTGTGTATGTATGTAGGCACATATGTGCCATGGTGTGTAGGGATGTGCCATGGTGTGTGTGTGTGTGTGTGTGTGTGTGTGTGTGTGTGTGTGTGCGCGCGTGCGCACGCGTGTGCGTGTGTGTAGAGGTCAGAGAACAGCTTTTTTCTCTTTCCTTCCACCTTGTGGGTTCTGGGGCTCAACCTTAAGTCCTCAGCCTTGGCAGCAAGCACATTTACCTCCTAAGCCATCTCACCATCCCCAGCGCATTCCAAATTCTTATTTTTACCTGTAAAAGTGGGACCAACAAGTTGGATCTCTGGGACCCACGGTGGAAGAAAAGAACTGACTCCTGAATACTCCCTCTGGTCTCCATAAGCACATCCTGGCATGCAAACATGTGCGTGCGCGCGCGCGCACACACACACACACACACACACACACACACACACACACACACACTAAAGAATAAACAAATAAAAAGTTAACAAAAAAATTCAAAAGAGCTGCAGAGATGGCTCAGTGGTTAAGAGCACTGGCTCCTCTTGCAGAAGACCCTAGTTTGGTTCCCGGAACCCTTACGGCAGTTCACAATCATCTCTAGCACCAGTACCACGGGACCTAATGGACTCCTCTACCTCCACCTCCATGGGCACCAGGCATGCACACAGTGCACATACATACATGCAGATAAACACTCATACATACAATATAAAAATAAAATTTTAAAACAAAAGATTAAATTAAATTTTAAATTAAATATAAAGGGAACTTAGAAAACTCCAATAGCTATGCTATATGAAGAGAGATGAGTTAGAATAAGTTTTTAAATCAAAGATTTAAAAACCCAGTGTTAAAATGGACTGCAATCAATTGCAAGCTACCAGAGAACGGAAAAGCAACAAATGTAAAATCTGCAGAAACAACAGGATTCATGAACATTAAGCAGCAAATAAAACCAAAATGATTGGAGTAGAAACAAAGACATAATTCACTGTGATGAGCATAAACAAGATTAAATTTCATATTAAACATGATTGATACAAAAAGAATCCAATTAAGCAAGAAGCCTAGAGTTTGAAAAAAAAAAAAGTCAGACAAATTCAAATAAACAGAAAATTACACTTGGAGTATTAAAATACAACAAAGTTGAACTCAAAGCAAATGTATTAAAAGGGATCTTTAATGATTTTATAATTATCAGTTTATAGTAATACAGAAGAAAATTCAAAGCTGTATTCTAAATGTCCATGAATATGTATCAACTAGCATTGTTTCAATACAGAAAATGAGTAATAGCAAGAAAAAAATCATTTAAAAGTCTCCTTACAATGCTGAGGATAGACCAAACTGCTGCACACATAAGACAGACATTATGGTCCTAAATTTCCTCATCTTTTTAGACTTGTCTATGCCTATGGGAACCTCGTGAGAGCTTTCTCCTTTACTCAGAACCTTGTGTCCACTGGTTGTTTGCCTGTCCAGGGATTTATGGACACCTGGAAGCCTGTTTAAAAATGTTCTTGTGCCCCCCTATGTCTTAACAATACTAGCTAAGAGGATTTGACCTAAATAATTAATAAAGCTTGGTTTAATAATTACCAAGCTTTCATTCTATGGAGAATAGATTCCCAGTGCCCACAATTCATTCATATAAATCCACAAAGACAATCTAGAATTCTAAAATGTGCCAGCTGATAATCTCTAGCCAAAATGAAAGAAAATTTGAGATGAAGCTAGGCACAGAGGTACACACCTTTAATCCCAGAACTCAGGAGGCAGAGACAGGCAGATCTCTGAGTTCAAGGCCAGCCTGGTCTACAAAGCAAGTCCCAGGACAGCCAGGGCTACACAGAGAAACCCTGTCCTGGGTGGGTGGGAAAGAGAGGGAAGGAAGGGAGGAAGGGAGGGAGGGAGGGAGGGAGGGAAGAAGAAAAGATATAGAGATGAATAAAAATGAGGCATCTATGAAAAGGCACCTTGAATGGTTAGAAATTTCCCATAATAACTCTGCAGATAAGAGGGAAAAGGAAATGACAACTAGAAAATCCAACAGGCCTGGGGAGAGGGCTCCAGCAGTCAAAAGTCTGATAAATAAGCATGGGGGACTGAGTTCTGCTCTCCAGGGCTCATGCAAAAAGCATGATGGCATGTCTGCAATCCTAGTACCAGGAAGGAAGAGGCAGGAGTGTCCCTGGAGATCGCTGCCCTGCTAGTCTTTCCAAGTCAATGAGATCAAGTTCAAAGAGAGACTCTCAAAAACCAAGGTAAAGAGTAATCCAGGAAGAACCCAACATTGGCCTCTGGCTTCCAAATGCTTGTACATGCATGTGGGCATACACCTGAACAAAGAGGTACACATATACAACGCCACACACACACACACACACACACACACACACACACACACACACACACACACACACAATATGTTAATCAGCAAAAATAAGAACATTCCCTACTGTAACTTAGAAATGCATGACTAAGTTAATTTACAAGTTAGTTTTTCAATAAATTACATTGGAATACTAAGCTAATAAATAGGCACTTGGGTTTCCAAAAATAATAATAATAATAGTGAATAGAGAAAGAAAAGGCTAAGCCAATTTTACATGAAAAGGGGAAAGATGGGAGTCTGGAGAGATGGCCCAATGGTTAAATGCACTTACTACTTTTGCAGAGAACATGGGTTCAATTCCCAGTGCCCACACTGGCAGCCCATAACCACCTGTAACCCCAGCTCAGAAGATCTAACACCTTCTTCTGGCTTCTGCCAGGAACCTGCTTGCATGTGCTGCATGTGCACGTGCACATACACACACAATTTTTTTTAACCTTTAAAAAGAAAAAGTAGAAAGATAGGAAAGGTGTGGGTTGTTATTCATGATGTCAAGATGTGAGAAAGGCTATTGTAATACAAAACAATGAAGATTGATATTTAAGTAAAAAGAAAGAGAAATAGAACTAACATAGTATAGAAGAGAAACCCCAGAAACAGACTTTAATTTGCACATGACTCAGATGCGGAACAGAACTGTCTTTAGGGGGACGGCATGTCCTGTAAACTCAATTTTCTTGCCTATACCCACTTTGGGGGAGAATGGAGCAGGATCTTGCCATGTTGCCCCAGTTGCTCTTAAATTCCTTGGCTTAAGTGACTCTCCTGTCTGTCTCTAATGTACCAGGATCCCCCCAGCCCAGCTATATCCACTAGTTGAACCCCACTAACACACTAGGGATGACTCATCATAATTCTCAGGTATTAAGAGAGCCAGCAATTAGGATATTTAAAAACATGGGCCTGATCATCCTTGAATTTAGATTCCATCTGTGTCTACTAGGACAAAGCAAATTCAATCCATTCTTTCATCAAATAGTAACAAGAAATATGGACATTTATTGTAATTGTCCATGTTCTACAAAGGGAAACAGGAGCCTGCATTTGAGCAACTGGCTCAAGGTCACACAGTTAGCAAGTCAGAAATAAGAAATTGAGACCTGGAAACTCCAGACACACTGAGCTTCCTCCAACACGCTCCATGTTCTCTTTGGGGACTTGAAACATCACTTAACTAGTGAATCATAAATCATGCTACAGGACACTGGAGACACCAGACCGGATGCTGACTCCTAGGAGCAATGTACGAAGTTATTGATGCTGCTGTGCTGATATCAATCATAGCAGAGCAATACAGAAATGCATAAATCAGCCATGAACTCTCCTCCCGCTGGAGTTCCCCACCAAAGGGACCCAAGGGGCTTCCAGGATGTACCTGGAAACCACAGCATAATCCTGCAGGTCCACTTTAACTTCCTTCTTTCTCCTCCTTGAATAAAGATGACCACCAGATCCAGAGACTGATAAATGTAATATTTCCTTCTGGGAGGCAACTGGGATTGAGAATGGCGGGAATTCTGGCCCATTAGTTCATCATGAGGTATAATGAGGCTACACAAGGCATCTGTCTCTGTTAGGAGCACTGGCTACTACTCCAGGGCAGAGGAAAGGTCATGTTTATAATCCCGGTCTCCTGCTGGACCACATTGTGCAGTGTCTTCTTATACATGCCTATGTCACTATAAAGAGATGCTGGCCAATCAAATAACAAGGAACATGTTCATTACATCAGTTACATCTATGCAGCTGGCTTACTTAGATCATCATAGAGCAGTGGACTGGGTTCAGAGGACAGCAATGTCTGGGCCTAAATGACAGGCCTTCCATCACGTCAAGTCTCTCCTTCCTTCATCCTTCTGCACAAGTCAGACAATCTGTCTGCCTCTGAAGTTTGGCTGACTGCAGGCTGAGATGATGAGACAGTTGACCACTATAGGTCAAGGTCAGGATTTCAAGACAAAAACTGAAGTTAACAGTTTCCTGAGGACTCAGAACCAATGCAGTATCGTTTCTACCACACTCTACTGTTTTCACCATCCTGCCAAAGGATGGAGTCTCTTTTCTGATACTGAGATAAAACACCCTGACTTAAAGACACTTGGAGGGGGAAAAGGTATGCTTTGGATCGTAATTCCGGGTTACAGTACATTGTTGAGATGTCACAGCACAGGAGCCTGCAACAGCTAGTCACATCACATCCACAGTCAAAAGCAGAGAGAAGAATGCATATACCTTCGAGTGTGCTCAGCTTCAGATACAGTTCAGCCCTGGGAATGGCAACACCCATGGTGGACTTGGCCATCCATATCAATTCATTAAGACAATCCCCTACGGATGAGTCTGCAGACCCACCCAAAGTAGACAATCTCTCATTGACACTCTTTTCCCATGTGATCCTAAGTTGTATCAAGTTGATTAAAGCTCTTTATCACAGAAGGCATGACACAAAAGTAGACCCTCCACACAAAAGAAGCTGTTGAAGACAACTGTGGGCTCACTTTGACTGAGTATAATCAAAAGACAAACCTCTATTATTTGAAGCCATAAATTTGGATGCTGTGCCCCATCCATAATCCCCAGGCCTTTTATTTTGGAGCATCAAAGTGGGACCTCTAACTGACATTGCTAGTTCCTCTTGGCCTGAGGACTTTCCTCAAGAAAGTATACCTTCAGTCGGGCAGTGGTGGCATCTGACCTTAATCGCAGCACTTGGGAAGCAGAGGCAGGCAGATCTCTGTAAGTTCGAGGCCAGCCTGGTCTACAAAACAAGTTCCAGGACAGCCAGGGCTATTACACAGAGAAACTCTGTCTTGAAAAAAGAGAAAGAAAAGAAAGCATACCTTCAAGAGCTGGAAATGCTGGAGAATTAGAACTTTCAAAACAGTAAAACAAAATAAGCCCCTGCTTATTTTGTCTGGTGGGAGGAGGTATGTAAACACAAGAGTGGGCTAAGTCTGAGCCTTGTAGTCTATTATTTCCCAGAATGTCCCTGTGGATGAGGTCTGGTTACTCTCATTGGCGATTGGGAAATTGGCTTGTTAACACTTCTTTTCTTGGCTGCCTTCCTCCCTCTAGCTCACTGTGCCAGCTTTGTCTGTTAAAGAAAGCTTTTCTTTTCAACTTTTTATGTTTTTCAGACAGTGTCTTACTGGGTAGCCCAGGTGGCCTCAAACTTACAATCCTCCTGGCCCATAGTAGTAAGCACCAAGTACTTGGTATCTAAGTACCAAGGATACAGGTATGAGCCACCACAATCTGATCACTTTTCCCTCCCAAATAAAATATCATGCCTGAAACCTGGGCTTGAAGTCTGCTTTCCTGAAACTAAGATAACACAGTATCCTCACCTGTCAATTTAATATAGTAATACAGTATCCCCACCTTTTAGTTGAAAACTATAACACAGTATCCCCATTTGTTACTTGAATATGACAACACAGTATCCCTGTCTGTTAGTTGAATACAAGAACACAGTATCCCCACCTCTTAGTTGAATATGACACCCAAAGGACACAGAAGCTCCTGACAACCCAAGGAGATACTGTCCTCTAGAGGGAGGGATAGAGGTGTAAAGCAAGAATCTGGAAAGCATTCCATAGATCACCTAGCACAGAGAGGCATGCCCAAGCCTCTCCCACGCTCATCCACAGCTCACCTAGCACAGAGAGGCATGCCCAAGCCTCTCCCACGCTCATCCACAGCTCACCTAGCACAGAGAGGCATACTCAAGCCTCTCCCACACTCTTCTATAAACGACTGAACTGTCCACCAGGGAACTCATCAAGCCAAGTCCCTAGACATGGGGCCCTTCAGGCTGAGTTTTAATGAGCATAGACACATCTAATGAAAAGAGACCTTCTGAGACCAGCTGGATTTGGTCAAGCCTTCTGTTACATTTTACATCACTCTGAAAGCATTCCTTTGAAACCTGTTGGCACTGTTAACAGGGTGATCTTTGTCCAAGGAAAACCAGATGCAAGGGTGTGACTCACATCAGGACCAGCTTCCCACATGAGTCCAAGGGTAAGCAAAACATCTAGGCCTGGAATTAACTGTGACAGACAGCACCTTGCCACCTCCTTCTGGTGACATCTAAACCATCATTCCTTGAATTCAACAGATCTCCTGTCAGCCCGCCTCCTCCTGAGAGCAGTGTCTGCACCACTGTGTCCTCCATACCCGCCCAATCCACTGAGGGTATCTTCTTAGCAAGTCATGACCGCACAGCCACATGACCACACGTGCCCTAGAGCCCAGTGCCCTGCTGCGTCATCTGACTTGTCCTCTCTGGGCCTTACCTCCTCTGCTTAAAAAAAAAAGAAAGAAAGAAAGAAAAAAGAAACCACAGTTTAGCACCTGAACATCTTCTCAGAATGGCACCAAACCCGGATACACTAAGTTCATAGTACATAAAGAGCCATGAATCTGAATCATGACACAAGCTTGAGTTTCCAAAATTCCAAATCCGAGATTTATGTTAGGCTATCAGTCCCTTAAAGACGGGCTTCACTTTGTCAACTTGCAGCAAAAGACACACCCACTGGAAATAATATAGTAGTAAAGAGTAATAATAACAAACATACATAATATTCCTGTATGCCAATCCCTTCTGAGGACTATATATTTATTTATGGTGTTTAATTATATATTTATCATATCTAGTAAATATATATTGAATTCTCAAAACAACCCTTGAAAGTATTTTCTTTGCTCTCTTGACACAGGAACAGAGGCAACAGAACTGTAAAGGGGTCCGTGTGCATCCATACAGTGTGTGGCGGAGGAAAGAGTGAGCGCTGTTGCACACATACACAGAGCTGTGCAAGACACACGTGCAGCTGTACAGGGCACACGTATGGCTGTGAAGGGCATATGTACTGCCTGCGGGACACACACACATCTATACAGGACACATGTACAATTGTGCAGTGAACATGTAGAGGGCACGCGTATGGCTGTGCAGGTTTTGCACTGTATTCTGCCAGTAAGAGCCACCCACCTCTGCTGACAGACAACTCGACAACCCTGTACCCCGAGATCTGAGTCCGGGCAAGCTGGCTCCAAGTTTCCTATGGATTTTCTAACTGAAGGAGGTAAAGCATGGGATTTATGAATGAAATAATTAATAATAGGATTACTTAGGAAAGCAGAAGGGAAGAAGGAACAGAGGAGGGGGAGGGAGAGAAGTGGAAGTTGGAAGCAGGAGAGGGGAGAGAAGAGAGACTGGGATGAAGGATGAGGAAAACACACTCCCAGGAGAGCCAAGTTGGCTGCATTGTACCCGCTGCATACATTGTCTAAAGGCCGTTGAAATAATTTCTACAGCCAGTCATGGTGACTCACGCCTGTCATCCCAGCACTCGAGAGGCTGAGGCAAGTGAATGGAAAGTTCGAGGCCAGCCTGTGCTACAAAGTAAAACCCTGTCTCAAAATATAACAAATAAAACAGTGCTCATTAAAACAATGTAATACTAAATGAAGTGTCATAAATTACAATCAGATAAGGGAGCAAGCCGTGGCTGATATGTAGAACTGAATTGTATTGCAAAATAAAAATAAAAATTAAAAAAAAAAAGTCCATCTCCAAGGCAGTGGGAGCAAACACAGAAAACTAACACTAACCTGAGCTCTAGGTGGGATACCCTGTCATTTACATTTTATTCCAGCTAGCCTGTAAGGGACAGTGGCCAAAGAAGCTTCCAATCTCCCTCCCTCCTAGGCTTAGGACCACCTTTCTCTCCCCAAAATGCCACACAGCTAAGAGGGACCAAGTACAGAACACAACACAGGGACACCGTGACTCTCTGGGTTGGTCTGCAGATAATGGGAAAGAATAATAAAGCTTGGAGCGAATTTCCTCAGTGTTCACCTTCCTGTTGGATATAGGCAGGGCCTGATGGGTAATTCATTCCCAGAGCCCTGGAATTTCTCACTGAAGATGATAGTCCAGATCTGTACCACTGGGAACAATCAGGAAAGAGGGTTTAACTCCACAGACGACGCATGTGCATGCTTTAGAAGGCACAGCACCCCGCCGCCCGGGATACCCTGATGCAGCCTCTCCCCAGTTCACAGCCATCCTCCCTTTCAGCATTCTCAGTCAACTTATTTTTTAATTTACATTTTTATTTTATTTTAAATATATATCTTTATTCTTTGAGAATTTCACATGTATGTAAAAGGAATTTTGATCATATCCACCTCTCACTCCCCTCTCCCACTCCACTAGCCCTCTCCCCCTACATCTCCTTCCCAACTTCAAGTCCTTTTAACCCATTGAATCTAGTTAGTGTTGCCCTTGTGTATGGGGTAGCGGGGGTGGGGGGGGCAGACACTGGAGGATGGGTAGCCAACCAGGGACTACATCTCTGAAGAAAAGTGACTCTTCTTCCTCCAGCAACCATCAACTGCCCACAGCTCCCAGCTAGGCCTGAGGGAGGCCTCAGGAGCCCCTCTCCCCTCTCCTGTCCAGGCTGGGACGCTGACAGGCTCGATTTTGTGTAAGTGGCTGTGAGTTCCTGAGTCCAACAGCCTTGCCATGGCCAGCAGACTGACCTCCCCAACCTCTTGCTCCTGCCGTCCCGCACCCTGTCTTCCAGGAAGATCTACGGTTATTGATTTTTCATTAGCTTACAAAGGAACAAGTTTCCTTATGTCAGTTTTGTCCTGTCCCCACCCCCAGGAGTGCTCCTTCCCTCTGCCTGCTCCCCCTTTTCCCACTGCATCTTCTGCCCCCTGTATTCTCCACTTTAACATCTTACTCTTCTTTAATCCCCCACATACACCATAGCATCTTTATCCCCTCTCTCTGGCCCCTCTCTGGTTTCCTAGTCTTAGCCCACGTTTGCTACTACCTAGATACACATATGCAACAGTCAGAAACTGCAATCCACATATGAGAAAAAAATGAATTATTTGTCTTTCTGAGCCTGGATCATCTCCCTTAATATCATGATTCCTAGTTCCATTCATTTTCCTGCATATTTCATAATTTTATTTTTCCTTGTGGCTGAATAAAACTCACCTGCCATGCATGCTCTTTCCTCTCTCTCTAGCTATAGAAGCCCACTTACCCTCCATCCATCCCTGACAGAAACGTGTTTGAGCTGCTGTGAAAGCAGAGACATTTTGTGGCATCATGATAACAAACTTACATAGCCGAAACAAGCTTCATAGGTAACCTGGCACACTGTTTAATTGTTACTGTCAGCATGAGAGAACAGAGGACGCACCCAGGAGGAAGGACCCCCAGCTGAGGAACTGCCCAGATCAAATTCAGCTGTGCCTGTGTCTGTGCATCATTGTCCTGATTGCTCATTAAAAAGGGGGGCCCAGCCCATTATGGGCAGCATCAAGCCTAGGCAGGTGGTCCTGGGTTACATTAGAAAGCTAGCTGAACATAAAATGGTGAGTTAGTCAGTAAGCAGCCTTCTTCCCTGGTCTCTTCTTGTGCCCCTTGCTCTGCCTCTGGTTTTCAATGCCTGTCAGGATCATCTATCCACCAGCTGCTTTATTGAGCAACTTCCTCCAAACAAGGAGATCGCAGTGGGTAAGAGGTCAGGAGTGATGGGCATCATCTCACCCCTTCAAAGTGTTTTGTTATAGTACGCTTTCTCATAGCTCATCCAATAGCATCAGAATAAAATGACAGCTAGAGATAATGTATAAGCGCATTATAGAAAGCATTAGTAACATTCTCATTTATTCCTTTAGATTTCTTACATCTTGTTTGTGTGTGTGCATGTGCACATGCATGGGTACACTCTTATGTGTGTGAGTGTGCAAGTGCCATAGTGCATGTAGAGGTCAGAGGTCAGAGGTCTGTAGCTGGAGTTTTCCTGCCTGGCCCACAGTCAGGACAAATCTCTGACACCCGCCAGTCCCACAGCCATTCAGACCCAACCAAATAAACACAGAGACTTATATTGGTTACAAACTGTATGGCCGTGGCAGGCTTCTTGCTAACTGTTCTTACAGCTCAAATTAATCCATTTCTATTAATCTATACCTTGTCACATGGCTTGTGGCTTACCGGTACTTTACATCTTCTTTGTCCTGATGGCGGCTAGCAGTGTCTCCCTCACCCAGCTTCCTGTTCTCTCAATTCTCCTCTCAGTTAGTCCCGCCTATACTTCCTGCCTGGCCACTGACCAATCAGTGATTTATTCATTGACCAATCAGCAACACATTTGACATACAGACCATCCCACAACAGAGGTCAGCTTGAGGGAGGCAGTTCTCTCCTTCCAACCATGGAGTCCTATGGATCAAACACAGATCATCACACTTGGCAGTTGCTTTACCCATGGAGCCATCTCACCAGCCCCCTTTTCATTTGTTTAACAAATAATTCATGAGCAGCTTCTACATGCCAGACGTTGTTCTAGCCGCTGGAGACACCAAGAAAAGCCCGCTGATACTGGCTTCGGAGGAGCCAGACAGATAAAACAGGCGTAGAGTGTCAGAAAGTAGTAATCGTGAAGAAAAATGAAGGGATGCAGAGTTGAGACGATAGGGCCTGGCGATGGTGTTTTATTTTAAATTCTCAAAGATAATCTCTCTCTGAGGAGGTGACATTTGAATAGAAACAGAATGGAATGCAAGGCAAGAAGGCACCTCTGGGGAGAAAAGTGGTGTGGGAGAGAGAATGGGAGGTGGGAGGGAATATGTAAATCAGAGAGTAAGGAGGCCAAGTGTGGACCCAGGGCCTCTCCTGTGCTGTTGGGGGTTGGGAATGGGCAGAATCAGGGCACTGAAGCCCAGCGGGGAGCCTTTGGAGAGTTTTGAAACAGAGGCACACGATGGCCCAAGGATTTTGAAGAGTCATGTGGAGAGCTCCAGGCAACAAGGCTGCTGAGGAAACAAGAAAATAAAGAGGCAACTGAAATAACCAGGAGCCATGGTGGCCACAGCAAGCAGTGAGGTAATAAGAAGGGGTCAGATTCTGTAAAACACGTGGAGGGTAAAGCAACAGAATGTGCTCATGGAAATGGGCACACTAGCTGGAAGAGGAACAGGAAGTCATGGCTGGCTCTACCACTTTGAGCCAAGAAACAGAGTACAGTGAAAAGGCCACAACCAGAGTGAATGAAGGGAGACAAAAAACTACCATTCTGATTGGGGCACATCATCCTGGAGGTAGGTGCAGATGGAGCTAGCCTGGGGGCTGCTGACTTTCAAGTTTGGCCATCATAAGAAAGGTTGACACTGAGAAGCATGTGCAGAGATCATCACTCACATGAATTGTCATCAAAGTCTTGAGCACCTTCATGCCCAAGCTTCTGGATCTAAGCAGCTACATTTGATGCAATGGTTGACAGAATCAAAATAATAGAACAACAGAAAGCTCTATGTTCTGAGCTCACGTTCCAAACCTGAAAAGCCTCCAGACCTATGCAAAATCATTTCACTAGTCCTACTCAAGGAATCTGATGCACATGAAGCATGTGTGAGCATAAAGATGTAAGGGTGACCAACAGGGGAATTTAGACCAAGATCACCAAAAGGTGTTCATGGGATATACCCAATGGGCACTTCAAACACATAGAGAAGCATATGGAAGATGGGTAGATACATGATGACTGATAGAGAAATACATAAATGGATGGGCAGATAATAAATAAATGGATGGGTGGGTAGGTAGACAGATAGATATATAGATGATAGATAAATATCAATTATTTATTGATAAATAAATCAATAGATAAGCAGAAAGATGATAGATTCATTCATAGATACAGAGATAATTAGTAATAGATGATAGATAGATAGATAGATAGATAGATAGATAGATAGATAGATAGATAGATAGAAAGAGACAGGCAGACAGACATAGGCAGGCAGACTTGCAATGGACACAGATACTTGATTCACCATAAAGAATACAATAAAGTTCTATCAATTTCAATACTATGTCTCCTTGTCCTTATTTAACTCAAGACTTTCAAATCCCACTCTCTCTTTCTATGTCTATTCTTTGCTTATCTCAATCCAAAATTCCATTTTTAAGCCCACTCTTGTCAACCAGACTTGGGAGAGTGGTATTTTATGAGCTAACTTGGATCTGTTATTATTTTAAAAGATGGCACTGGATTCCTCACCTGGTGTGCTCCATAATGGCAGAAAAGAGGCCTCTAGTGAGGGAATAAGATTTTCATAGCTTAAACCCTAAAAATAACAGTCCCATAACACTGAATCTCATTACCAAGTAGCAAATGCTGTCGCCTCTCTCTTCATCCGTGGTGTTCATGAGACACCTCCCAGAGCCCACATACTGACACACACCCACACACACACACACACACACACACACACACACACACACACACACACACACACACAGCCAGCAGCCCCAGCTATGCTGTTACCGCTGGTAAATTCAGGGTGTGCGTGCCAGTTCAAGACCCTTATCTCATTGTGTTATCACAATTTACTGCCTGGGAAATGAGTCTGTGGCTACAAACCATTGAGTTCCTTGTGCAGCAGACTTGGGCAGAAGTGGTGGGGATAATGTATGCAGCTGCACGGCTGAAATGTGAGCAGGATGGCGAGTCAGACCCAGGGTGAATTTGAGGAAGAGAAAACGAGAAGCAAGTGGCATGACCCAGCTCACTCAAGCTTCCTCGGTCACTGTTCATCCCATGATCACCCACAAACAGATAATGACAATATTTCCACATGTGCTATAAGTTGTTATTCTCTGGAGAAACCTAAAAGTTCAGAGTGGTCTGGTAAACATTTGCTGAATCTTTATCAGGCAGTGGGAGACATGTAAAATCAGCATTTACCCATCACTGGATTGACCTCCCTCGACCTCAGGCGAGATATTTGTAAGATGATAATGAAAAGCTAGGAGCTGGCTGTACCCACACATGCATGCTCAGGTCCCGCTCTGCTGTGCCATTAAATTCTGTTGGAGGACTCATGGGAGAAACCATATCTACAGAATCTTGTTGGGGTATTCCACAGGGAAAAAAAATAATCACTGCACCACACCAAGACTGGCATTTTTACTACCTACCGCTCCCATCCCTTCCTGGCAACTTTCTAGAAAATCAAAGTTCCTTATCCTGCCAAAACCCTGAGTCAGTAGAATACAAAGAACATATGGTAGGTAGGCAGGTAGGTAGATGATAGATAGATAGATAGATAGATAGATAGATAGATAGATAGATAGATAGATAGATAGATGATAAAGATGGATGGATGATGGATGGATGGATGATGGAATGAGGATGGATGGATGGAGGATGGATGGGTGAATGAGTAGATGGGTGCATGGATGGATGATGGATGGAGGATGGATGGATGGAGGATGGATGGGTGAATGAGTAGATGGGTGCATGGATGGATGATGGATGGATGGAGGATGGATGGATGGAGGATGGATGGGTGAATGAGTAGATGGGTGCATGGATGGATATAAGGACAGAGAGATTGACAGATGAAGGTAGTGGGATGACAGATAAATGACAGCCATGTACATATATACATACATACATATACACATGCATGCATGCATGCATATATACATACATAGGTGGATGGATTGCCTGTTCAGTTATCCAGCTCCACTAACACTTGATAACTCATGTTTGATAAAAACAGTGTCAACATCCATGGGGCACTATAGAGTTTGCAAATGTCTTCCCACCCTTCACCACAGAATGCCTTTGACAGGCTCTGGAGAAGCAAGATGGGTGTTTTCTACTTCACAGTCAAGAAGCAAATACCCAAATGAAGACAACAGAGGTTGCACTGGTCACTTTCACACTGCTATGACCACAATACCTGACAGAAACAACTTGAGGATAAAACACTGACCAAAAACAACTTGAGAAAAGGGTTCATTTGGCTTACACTTCCATGTCATAACCCATAATTTAGGGAAGTCGGGGAGGGATTCAAGAAGGAATCTAGAGGCAGGAACTGAAGTATAAACCATGGGGGGGGGGGGAGAAAGCTGCTTACTGACATGTTTGCTCCATGGCTTGCTCAACTTGCTTTGTTATACAACCCAAGACCACCTGCCTAGGAATGGCACTGCCCACAGTGGGCTGAATCATCTCACATCAATCATTAATCAAGGAAATTCCCCACAGATTTGCCGACAGGCCAATCTAATAGATACATTTTCTCAACTGAGTTTCCCTCTTCCCAAATGACTCCAGTTTGTATCATGTTAACAAAAAACTAACCAGCCCAGGGGGAAAAGATGGTGGCTTGTGGTCCCAAAGGGGTTTCCATCCATCCCTTCAGGGATGACATAACAGAGTACTTTAGTTGAGGCTACCAGAGAGTGTGGCAAAGGGTCCTCACAACACCATAGATCAGAAAGCATAGAGCCTGAAGGGACCAGGAGCAGAAGCTATGCTCTTCAAAGTCCCACCCATGGCGACCTGCTTCCACTAGCTATGTCCCACCTCCTGATGGTTCCACAGTCTCCCAAAAAAGCACCACTTGCTGGGGACATTTCAAATTGAAACCCTAACAAAAGCTGAAGTCAGTGTGCAAGGCACAGCGGGACAGTAATTGCAGGCCCCAAGACTGTGGGATGCCTGAATGCATTATACTAACTTGCCTTTTTTCATGGATAAAAGTGCAGAGGGGGTGGACAGACCTGACTATCATGAGTATGGATTTATTAATTTCTCCAAATGTTTGTTCATTTCTAAACTCCGTTGTTCCTGCAGAGGCCATGGGGGATGAAGAGAGACAGAGGGAGAATGGGAGGCACCAGGCACGGAGCCAGTCAGCATGCTGAAAATGTCCATTTCATTGGCTTCATCGCCACTCCCCAGCATGAGTTTCCATGCCCACAACCTTGTCATCATTAGTGTCACCATGAATTTGATGATGATTATACCAACCTTCTCCCCATGTTAGCTATGTGCCAGGTACTGGGCTGGGTTCATAGCTGACACCCCTGTACTTTGTCTCACTGTGACCCTACCATGATCCTATGAAGTATCCTGTAAGCCCCTTTATTTGAAAGCAATAACAAAATACACAAGCTGAATCTCAGAGCAGCCATCCCACAATGAGGATCCCTCTCTGTCTCACCCTGGTCTCAGCATCTCTGGCTGAGTGTTCATGTCTCCTGCTCTTGCCACTGGTTAACGGTGCCTTCAACATTCTCCCCCTCCATCTCTGGTCCAGTTGACCTGAGCCACCTTGTAACTAGGTGAGTTCCCTCCCCTTGAGTATGAACTGAACCATGGGTCTACTGGAAGAATACTGTAGGGGTGGTTCTGTGCCTGTTCTGAGCAGAAGCCCAGGGTAGAGATGTACAGTGGTTAAGAGCACTGGTTGCTCCCCCCAAAAAAGACCCTGGTTCCATTCCCAGCAACCACATGGCAACTAACAACTGTCTGTAACTCCAGTTCCAAAGATCTGATGCCTTCTTCTGGATTCTGCAGACAATGGACACACAAATTACACAAACGTACATGCAGGCAAAATACCCACAAACATAAAACAAAAAAAATCCAAAAAAATTAAAGACATTTCCACGGTTTCTGTCTTTACACTCTTGGTTTCTCTGAGCTCTGCTGTCAGAAATCTTGAACCCTGCAGATGAGACCATCTTGAGTGGTATGTGAAGATGGGAGAGGCCCTGAAGCTACACAGCAAAGCAAAAGACATCTGTAACCCCAGCTGAGCCCTTGCAGCCAGTCCCCAGCCACTGGAACCATCCTAGAGAAGATGGGAAAGTTAAGTATGTCTTAGAGAGTGCTGGAGTCTTTCTTGGTTCTTGATAAACTTAGCTTGGGAGGCTAGGGTCCTGGAAAACCCAGTGTCCTCCAAAGCCACCAGAACCAGTGGCTTTTGGGTTCTTATCTAGAGAATTCAAAGAATGGAATTCACAGACCATGGAGGATGAGTTTTAAAGAGAAGTTATTGAGGATTCATAGGCGAGAGCTTAAGAGGAAGAGGCAGCACTCCTGGGTAGCAGGATCCAGTCCTGGCAATGGGGTACCATCGCTGCTGCCCTGGGGGATTTTTAAGCGATTTGTGGTAGAAAATGGGGTAAGGTATGTGGAGGGGTATGAGCTGGTCGGTCCCGTCCCCCAACTGTGTGCTGACTAGTGCCTCCTCTTGTTTTCATTATGTTCTCTTGTGCAGCTTCCAGGCAGGACCAAGAGACCAGAAGGAAAGAACTCTGCACCTCCCTCCAGCAAGGGCACTCTCAGAGCTGCTGTCGGGGGTTCCTGACCTTCCTGACCAGTTTTGTCTACTGTCCTCATCACAATCATGTATCAGACACGAGAGAGGGAGCACTGAAGACATCTCAGCCCCGCGACAGCAAATGAAACCAAGAGTTCCACCCCTGCTGTGCTCTGTCCAGGTTCCAGACCCTCAGAACCAGGAGAAACAAATAACACACTCTTCTGCTAACCCCTTGGGGGAGTCTGCCACACAGCCATCCATCAGCGGCACCCAGACCCACATATTATGTACATAAAGCATATAGTCAATGTCCTAAGCATCCCGTTCAATCCAGTTATTTCCACAAACTCCTCCCAATCTCACTCCACAACTTCTGGCCTTAGACATAGTATCCTGTGTAGTTATGGTTTCAAAGGTTGCTGGACTCCCAGAGCACATCCCTACATTCTCAGCTCCAGTCGAGAACTAAGGCATTACAGAGCCCTCAGGCAATTATCTTGGGCTGCTACATAGCAGAAGCAGCATGGAGCTAGCCCACACTGGGAGAGACATTAGCAGGGCAAGGCTGAAGGGGAGCTGTCCAGCAGCCGCCTGCTCTCAGTGGGGCCTCTAGCCAATTCGTGTCCACCCACACAGCATTCAACAAAAAACATTCCAGGAACCGTGGCCATCATATCCATCTGAATTATGATCTGAATTTGTACACTCTGGGGAGGTTTGATAAAAACTCAAGCAAGGAAAATATCCTATATCATCACCAGCAAGACACAAAAGTCTGGAATATTGGTTCCCAATTTAAAAATAATAATGCCATCATTTGGCCCCCTCCAGAGTAGTTCAATCAGATCCAGCCCATTTCTCATGTTTAATGTCTCATATAATGACTAGGCTTAATTTTAGTGGAAAATTTCTGCATAAGAAATTGAGGAGAAGAATTTGTAATTCCCCGGAATTAGACTTGATGTCACTGGACTCTTAAAATATGCATATCATCTGAAAATGTATCAAGGGTGGAAAACCTTCTGACAGAATCAGCTAAAGTTGCTGGAGAGTGTACCTCAGAGGGGCATTGGCTTGAAGACTTCGCTGTACGCCATAATGTAGGTGACAGAGTAAGAAACTGACAGAAGGTGTTGCAATTCTTTACAAGAACCCAGAACATCCCTTCATTAGGACTTGATTGAGTTCTCCGGAAAGGCCTTTTCATCAAGGAAGCTGCCCCACAGCAGGTCCTTCACTCAAAGATCGAGTGGTCTGAGTCCCTGCCAGCTGTCGGGCACCCTGTTCCACCTGGGGGCTTCCCATTAAGTATCACACAGTTCTGGCCCTGCACAGTCTGCTGGTTTATCCAGCAGCTGTGTGTGTGTGTGGGGGGGGGGGGGGGGGGGGTGTGAACAGGAGGAGGGCAGTAACCAGAAGTGCCACCCCTGGGGCCTATGGTTCCTCAGACCCCAGGTCTCCTCAATCCCTGTGGCTCAGTTAAGGGAACAATTTCCTGTGTGGCCTCCATACACTGAGTTTTGAGAAGACCCCTAGCTAACCACATCCAAATGCTAATTGATTTTCATGGTGCACACACACAGACAGAAACTGGACTCAGGCAGAACCAGATTCGAATCTCAAACTGTGGAGTCATTGTTATACTGTGAGTCTCAGCTTCCTCATCTGTAAAATGGGAACAAAATTTACTGACAGACACAAGTGAGGGTGAGACAGTTTAGATCCATTTCTCAGATGCTCAATGCCAGACCAAGACTTACAATTCACATACAAGTGAGCAATTAAGAAAATGCCCACAAGCAGGCCAGTAGGGGGACACAGGATGGAGGAGGAAGCCAAACGAAGGTATGAAGTCAGGAGGCTTACAGAGAGAGGAGACACAGCCTGAGCCTGGGAGGGAGGATCATGGGAGGTGGACATTCACACTCTTGTGTCGTTTCCACAGGGCTGGGCAGGAAATCCACACTCTCCAGCACTTTGAATTGTATGCACAAGTACACAAAGGGACTCCAATACCCAGAGCTCACGAGTCTCCAATAAACGATGTGAGCAGTCCAGCTGTTTGGGATCAAGTGTTCCTTGAAGCCAGAGGAGAGATACAAAGGCCTGGTGATTGAGCCCAGGAGAGTGGTGGGGTGCCAGCAGTATCCTTTTGTGCCTATAGCAGGATCTCCTCTTCTGCTTAGAAAGCCATGCCCAGTCCTTTCACAGGACAGTCAAAACAAGCCCTGGGGATTTCTCTTCCTTGCTGTTCAGCATACTGTTTTGTAGGGATAGCAGGAGAAAGGCCACCTGTGACTGGAGACAGATGTGGAACCAGGCAGCGAGTGTTAGCTGCAAGCCAGGCCCTCTGCAGTTGTTTCCCTTCAGTAAGAGGAGCCTGATCTGGGCTTGGTTTACATCAGAGATGAGATTTCCATGACCACGGGCGCCTCTGTCTCCCAAATTTCAGGACAGTGGCCTGGCCCATACACTTCCTTCAGGGGCATTCTCACATGTTCTAGCTGTCATCTCTTGAGGGGAGCGAAGGATGCCTTGAAGATCCACTGGGCCTAAGCCAGCACATAGTTCAATGGAGGCCTGTGCCTTCTACAGGGAGGAAAGACACAGCCTAATACAGATCCAGGGCCTCAGCCTACAGGCTCAAGAAAATCAAACATCTATAGAGAATCTGAAAAGGGCCACCATCTCAATCCAAGTTGTTTTTTTAATTTTATAAATTTTATTACTTAAAATACATGCAAATAAATAAAACACCACACTCCAAAATTAACCAGATTGAAAGTCTATATGAATTTCGGTGATGGATATGAGTTATGAAAGAGGATATAGTGTTAGCTGCTTTTCTAGTTCTAAATCTGTCATGGATTTTGGTTTGGGTGATAGATAAGTGCATAAATTATATGTGATACTACAAGTATAAAATTTAGTGTTGAGCCCTATAGCCTTTCTTCCAAATGCCTATCCTAACTGTGTAGAAGTTCACTGAGTTCTATTTGAGAATTTAACAAACTTATTTTAGTAACTAGGATCAAATGGCTTCTTATGAAGGAATGACTTTTATTTAAGGAAAATACTTTGGTAGTCTGCATTGATCAGGGAAGTTGAAATCTTGAAAGTGTGGTGCACAGGAAGAACACTAAGAGACAACCCAGGTACTCTGTCTAACACGTTAAAATGTTGTAGGTTGAAACGAGTAGATACAGAAAATAAAAGATGGATCTGAAAAAGACAAAGAGATATGAACATGATCATGCACACCTGTAATACTAGCACTTGTGGTGGGGAGGCAAGAGGATCTCCATATGTTTAAGGCCAGCCTGGTCTACATAGGAAGTTGCAAAGAAGCCTGAGCTATAGAGTATGTCTTAGTTGGGGTTTTATTGCTGTGAAGAGACACCATGACCATGGAAACTCTTATAAAGGAACACTTTTCATTGGGGCTGGTTTAGAGTTAAGAGGTTTAGTCCATTATCATAATGGTAGGAAGCCTGGCAGTACACAGGCAGACATGGTGCTGGATAAGGAGCTGAGAGTTATACATCTGGATCCACAGGCAGCAGGAAGAGAATGAGACACACTAGGCCTGGCTTGAGCTTCTGAGACATCAAAGCCCACCCCTAGTAACACATTTCCTCCAACACCACACCTTCTAACAGTGCCACTCCCTGTGGGCCTATGGGGTCCATTTTCATTCAAACCACCACAGAGTGAAACCTTGTCCCCAAAGGAGGAAATCAGCTGAGATAGTTCCATTGGTAAAGTTCTTTCCTCACAGGCATGTGAGGGTCTGGCTTCAGAGACCCACCACCCATGTAGAAAAGCTGGCATGGTGCCACACTTGTAATCCCAGCACTGGGGAGATCCCTGGAACTTACTAGCCAGACAGTCTAGACTAACGGGCCAGCTACAAGTCTTGAAAAACAAGATGGGGCTGGAGAGATAGTTCAGCGATTAAGAGCACTTGATGTTCTTGCTGAGGACTAGAGTTCAGTTCCCAGCACCCACAATGCAACCCACAACCAACTGTAACTCCTATTCCAGAGGATATGCTATGTTCTTCCAGCCTCCATGGCTATCAGGCACACACATGGTACACATATATACATTCAGGCAAACACTCACATACATTAAAAAAAACTCAAAGGAAAAAAGTTGGAGAAAGATTAAGAAAGACATGCAAGGTTGACCTCTGACCTCCACTTACACACACACACACACACACACACACACACAAACTTATTTTAGTAACTAGGATCAAATTTAACAAACTTATTTTAGTAACTAGGATCAAATGGCATCTTATGAAGGAATGACTTTTATTTAAGGAAAATACTTTGGTAGTCTGCATTGATCAGGGAAGCTGAAATCTTGAAAGTGTGGTGCACAGGAAGAACACTAAGAGACAACCCAGGCACTCTGTCTAACACGTTAAAATGTTGTAGGTTGAAACGACACGTGTAGGCAAGTGCATCTGCACATACATAGGAACACACGCATGTGCACATGTGTGGGCACACACACACATACACAGATAATGAGAAGGTAAAATAAAATTCTTTGTCTCTTTCTCTCTAGGACTAACATGAATCCATTACCCACTTAATCATCAGTGACTTCTCACTGTGATGTCTCCTACACATTTATAAACAGGACATCTCTCTCCAGAAAGGCCTGCAAGTTTTGTTTCCCCTTCAATTAGTGTCCCCCAAACAGCATGGGGTCCAGGCTTCACTGTACCTATCCAGATGACCAAACTGCCCATCACTACAAAGCCAGTGTCAAGACATCTGGAGAGAGTGAATCTGTCCACACCTGGCCCCACTTCACAGCCTTTTGTCCTGACACACTTCCTGAGTTACTCACCGACCTTTCCCCTCTTGTAACTGGAAATCATGATTCTTAGCTGCACATGAAAAGGCCTAAGTAGAATCAGAGACCTCACAATCCAAGTGTCAACCTATAGGTTATCCATGTCCTCAGCTGTCACTCTTGATACTCGATGAGTCGCTAAGGATGCCCCAGCCATCAACCAACAGCTGCCTCAACCGTTAACATTGTACCAGGCAAAGCATATGTAACTGCCTATCTTGTCTTCCTTCTGATGGCACCTTGAAAAATGACCCATGTCCAAGGCCTCCTACAGATCAGTGGTCTGCCCATCTTTCTTGTTGGCTCTCTAGTCTTGATATTTTTCATTCTGCTTTGTTCCAAAATGAGGCTGAACCTCTTAAGGCAGATCCTTGGGCCAGAGTTTCCAACCACGATCAAAATTTTCTTTCTGAACCAGATAAGCTGTGTTGGAAAAACCATGTCCAAGGAAAGAAAAGAGCAAAGGAGGTGCCCAGTAAACCCAAGACCTAGTGGGAAACGTGTTAACTACTCTGTCTTCATACTTCTCCCTGTCTTTGTTTTCTGGAAAATTTCTCCCATGTTTTTGCCTATCAGTGTGTAAATGTATATGTACATGTGTGTTCATACATGTAGAGATCAGCTGTCTGCCCCAGGTGTCATTCCTTATGAACCTTTTGTTTGAGACAGGGTCTTTCATTGGCCTGGATCTTTACCAAGCAGGCTAGACTACCTGGCCAGAGAGCCCCAGGAATCCACCTGTCTCCACCTCCCATCCCTGGAATTATGAGCATATGCCACTACATCTGGTATTTCACGTGGAGTCTGGGGATCTGAATTCACACTGGTAAAGGCAAGCACTTTACCAACTGAGCCATTTCCTCAGCCTCTGTTTCTTGCTATTTTAGAAAATCTTTTGAATTAGTTGCTTTTTCCTGCATGTAGGAAGGACTGTTTGATTCAGGGAAGGCTTCCGGAAACCTGAGGCAGTCCCACCGACATGCTATGCATGCCCTCTGATTGAGTCAAGCCTGTGTCATTCTCTGAACCCAGTACAAAGTAGACAGTCAACAAATGACTATCAAATGGATGCACACATGAAACAGAGCTTCAGAGGGTCTTCTCTAGCTGCCTGGGAGCACACATTTACCTGTCTGATCTCTGCAGCCATGAAAACAGTAGTCACATGTATCTGTGCTCAGCTTGGATTCTCTGCTCAGACTTGTTCCACAGTCATTGAGCACCTGTTTTCTTTGGCAGGGATGCTTCCACTGAGCCATTCCAGTGGACATTAGAGTTATTGCCGGCTCCCATCTCTAATGAGTGATAGCTTTTGTGACAGGGAAAATGTTCCATGTCCTCTTGAGTCCCATCAGTAGGCACAGCTATAAGACGGAAACAGAGCGGCAGGCAGAGACAACCACTAGTGAAGATTTAGCTCCTGGTTAGTAAGAACAGACTTTGCAAGTAGTTTTGGAAATGAGGTCAAACCCATTTGTTTCCAGATGGTCCCAGACAGCCCCAAAAAACAGCAAAGGGTAATGGAAAAATTTTCAGGCATCATGCGGTCATTCATCACATCTAACCAGCACCTCGATTTCAGAAAGGCTGGATAAATCTGTCTTGGAAGCTAGCCATAGATCTGTCTAGCAGATGTGAACTTTATTTTTCTAAGTAGCAACTTTCCATTGAATGGTTCATAATCCATAACCCCAATACAAAGTAATCGTTCCTCCCACATTGCAATCCATTTGTCTCTTTCAGCATTATTGTCTTCTTTGTACTCTTCACTTAACAGTATTTGTTGAGCATCTATTATTTGAGGAGGTGTTTCTGGATACAGTGATGAAGTAATGAGCAAAGTCATTCACCATCTCTCTCTCTATATATATATATATAGATATATAGATATATAGATATATATAGAGAGAGATGAAAGTAGATAGATAGATAGATAGATAGATAGATAGATAGATAGATAGATAGATAGATAGATAGATAGATAGATAGATACTATTTGGGGCCAGGGAAGGAGTTTGTGTGTGTGTGTGTGTGTGTGTGTGTGTGTGTGTGTGTGTATGTGTGTGTGTGTGTGTGTGTGTACAGGTAATTAAGGAGATCCAGAATCACCAAGGTAACAGGATATTGCTCTCTAACATAAAACCCTCAAGAGAGACTTCACTAGGCAGACATTCAATAAACAATCAAATGGATGTTTAAAGGAGGTGTTTCAATGGGTCTCCTCTAGTGGCCTGAAAGTCCTTGAGGCAGAGACCCGAAGGAAGTGTGAAAACTAAATTTGTATGTATCTTAAGAGAGGTCATCCTAGGCAGATGTAAATTCAAGTGTAATGGTACTGAATCAAGAGATGCCTAATATGTTCGGGGGGCGGGGGAGCACCAGAGTGGAGGAAGGACTGGAGGCAAGAGACTAGGATGCAAGGTCAGAAATATGTGAGTGCTTTCTACCAGATTCCAAAATACAGAACAATATTCATCCGCCTTTATACCCTTCATATCTATTACCATGGCTCCTGGCACATGGGAGTATTTTAATAACTACTTGTTATTGTCATAAATGAGTGCATAGTTTCCTTGTACATTTTTGCCGTTTTGGGTGCATTCTTTCCATTGTTACAAAACAATGAAATTAATTTTTGCTTTCATTTCTATTTGATTTCTGAGTCTGGAGTTAAAACTCTCTAAGCCAATGGGGATGCAGATGGACGAATACATGGATAGATAGATGCATGGAACAACTTAGACATGGGGAGTTCGGTTTCAGCAGCCTGTACATCCTGGCCGTGTCACACAGCTGTGCACAAGGTCAGCATCCAATGAGCCTCTCTGTCTGTTTGCATTTTTACCTATCGAGTGATGCAGGGAGAGGGATTTGAATACATAAGGTAAGTGGCTATTCAAATGAGTGAAAGCCTTGCTGTTCTGAGCTAGCTTTCTCACTCTGTGGTCTTGGTGTAAGCCTCAATGTGAGCATCTTCAGCTCAGTGGCCTGGAAAAGTAGCCATTCTACCCTGGTGACTTTTCTCTTGTCCCTGATTGCATCTGCTAACTTCCCAAATGATTTGGAATTAGCTTCTGCCTGGCTAGTCTGTCATGATACTAACATGGTTAGGGTATATCTCACATTCACATAAAAATATGTGAATCCCAGGAAAGACCATTAAAATGTTCTTTACAAAATTAAAACTAGGAATTGGACTCCCCTAGGTTCTTGGCTGTCACTGAACTCCTGTTTCCTTCTCCTGGGTGCTGCCCAAACCTAGGCCTATCACAACTATGAGACCAAATGCCAAGCAAATCAATAATGAGCACAAACCTCAGGCCTCAGTCAGACCTTTAGAGAGAAAATGGAGACCGCCCGTTAGCTTAAAGTTGCAGGATATGAAACAAGATATGAAAATCAATAATAATGCCACACACTGCTACAAATCACCTGAAATAGAAATCACAAAAGCACACCGAGTTATAACAACTTCAAAAGACAAACAAGACAAAAAAAAAACAAAAAACAAAAACAAAACCTAGGAGCACAGTAACCCAAGGGAAAGAAAGAACTATGATGAAAACCATAAAACATCAGTGAAATAAACGTAAAGGACACAGAGAAAGCAATCTAACGCATTCAACTCGATCCCCTTCAAATATAATACCCTTCTTAAAACTAGAAAAACAAATCTCCTGAATTTTTTTGGACTCACAAATCTCCAAACAGCCTGCCCTAGTCTTCTGTCTGTTGCTGTGATAAATACCATGACCAAAAGGAACTGGGAGGACAGTTTGCCGACAGCTTAAATCCTCTCATCCAGGGAAACCAGGACAGGAACTCAGGGCAGAAACCTGGAGGCAGGAACTAAGCAGAGACTGTGGAGGGGAGCTGCTCACTGGCTTGATCAGTTTGCTTTCTTCCACAATCCTTAGGGTGTATAACACACTCTCACACACACACACACACACACACACACACACACACACACACACATACACACACTTGTGGGAGGGCTGAGCCCTCTTACATCAATCATCAATCAGGAAAATGTCCCACAGGCCAATTTGACAGAGGCAATTCCTCAACCAAGGTTCTCTTCCTGGTTTGTGTCAAGTTAACACAAACTGGCCAGAACACAGACAAAGTAATCTTGAGCAAAAAGAACAAAGTAAGAAGCATTAGAGACCTGATTGCAAAATACACTTCAACACTATAGTAATCACAATAGCATATTACTGACAGGACAAATGGAACAGAACGGACAGTCTGGGAGTAAATCTACATATCTATAGTCAGCTGACATTTTATACATGTACAAAATGTATTTTTGGAGAAAGGATGACCCTGTACACAAATGATACCGAAGAACTACAGACGATAACCACATGAGGAAGAATGAATTAAGATTCCTGTCTCTCATTGATGACAAAAACTAACTCAAAATGGATCAAAGACAAAAGCGTAAAACATGAAACTACTAGAAGAAAACGGGTGATCTGTCACTGTATTGGAAAGGGAAAGATTTTTTAAAGACTCAAAAAAGTGAGGTGGGCAGCAGTGGCACACACACATTTAATCTCAGCACTCAGGAGGCAGAGGCAGGTGGATTCAAGGTCACCCTGGTCTATAAAGTGAGTTCCAGGATAGCCAGGACCTTTACACAGAGAAAACCTGTCTCCAAAACAACAACAACAACAAAAAGATTTTAAAAATATAGAAAAACTTGAAAAATTAGATGTCATCGAATTACAATGTGTCTGCATAGTGAAAAAAAAAATCATCAGAGTTCAAGAAACAAATTACAGAGCAGGAGAAAACAGAAATTGTGTGTCTGACAAGGGATCAATATCCAGAACATAGAGAGAAAAACATACACACACTTATTCTTGCAAATATTCCCACACTCATACTCCTCTCTCTCTCTCTCTCTCTCTCTCCTCTCTCTCTCTCTCTCTCTCTCTCTCTCTCTCTCTCTCTCTCTCACACACACACACACACACACACACACTTACACATTCCTACAAACACTCACACATACACACACTCTCTCACACAAACACCACAGTATTAGTTACTTTTCTGTTGCTGTGACAAAACATCACAACCAACACAACATATAGAAGACAGGGTTTGTTTGGGCTTCAGTGTCAGGGGAACAGCGTCCATGATGACCGGGTAAAGGCATGGTGGCTGGAGCAGGACACTAAGGCTCACATCCTGAACCACAAGCAGGAAACAAAAAGACTGAACCTTGAGTGACATACTTCCTCCAGTGAGACCACCCCTCCCAAAGCCCCCAAACAGCACCACCAACTGGGGACCAACTATCCAATGCCCACCACTCTGCAGGAACCTTACCATCAAAAAAGGACACACAAGCCGGGCGGTGGTGGCGCACGCCTTTAATCCCAGCACTCAGGAGACAGAGCCAGGCGGATCTCTGTGAGTTCGAGGCCAGCCTGGACTACCAAGTGAGTTCCAGGAAAGGCGCAAAGCTACACAGAGAAACCCTGTCTCGAAAAACCAAAAAAAAAAAAAAAAAAAAAAGGACACACATACATACACAGAGAGGTTTCCTGAGATTTTATTTCATTGTATTCTATATTCAGTCACCACTAACCCCAAATCCTCAGAGTGAATCAAACAAGAGAAAAAGACAGTTTTATATTATCATTAATAGTTAAGTGAACAACTAAGTGAAGTAAAGACCTCTGGGCCAACCAGATGGTGACTTGAGCTGAGTTTAAAACCCACCATTGGGGCTAGAGAGACAGCTCAGTTGTAAAGATCATAGGATGCTCTTGCAGAGGACCTGTCTTCAGTTCCCAGCACCCACATCAGCTGGCTAACAACCACCTGTAACTATAGTTACAATGAATTCAACACCTTCTGGCCTCTGCAGGCACCTAAATACACACAGTGCATGTGCCTACACCTTATAAAATACAAAATATTTTTTTAAAAAATAATCAAAATAGTGGTATCCCCTTTCTTCAAACTGCACATCTTGCCCTGAATCTGATTTCCACTTACATCTGTTTTTTAAAAAAAAAAAAAAAAAAAAAAGTCATTCCTCACAGAATATTCCTTTACATTGTGTGAAGATGTGTCACTGTGATTGGTTTAATAAAGAGTTGAATGGCCAACAGCTAGACAGGAAGAAGTTAGGTGGGACTTCTGGGGACAGAGAGGACTCAGAGAAGAAGAAAGGCGGGGGTAGCAAGTTGGACACAGAGGAAGCGGAACATGCAGAAGGAGAAGAAAAAGCCAGGAGCCACATGGCAGCACATAGATTAATAGAAACAGGCTAATTTAAGTTATAAGAGCTAGTTGGGAACAAGCCTAAGCAAAGGCTGAGCTTTCATAAGTAATAATAAGTCTCTATGTCATTATTTGGGAGCTGGCTGGAGGGACAGAGAAAGACTCACAACACTGTAACCATGAGGACGTCAAAAGAAAGAGACATTAGGACACTTCGGCTCTCACAGAAGGATGACCGCCTGAATGGGAGGGCACTGGAAAGGAAGGATGCCTTTGCCCTCCTCCTCTGTACACTGGGTTTCAGCAGGAGTTCACCAGTCATGGACCAACAGTGGAGAAGGTGTCTCTTCATCCCCAGCACTGAAAACGGGAAGTTGAAGCACATGGGTTGGGAGCAGATGAATCTGGGGACGCTGAAAACCCCTTCAAGACAAGTTGCCAGATAGTTTCACTCTTTGCCAAAATATCTCTTTATTTAAGGTTTTCTGAATGTAAGAGAGAGAATGCAATCAAAACCACGAATTTCTTTCCTCAAACGAACAGCATCTGTTCTCCAAAGAAGCATGAATGTGTATGTATGAGGGCATGCATGTGTGTGTGCATGCATGTGTGTCCATGTGCATGTGTGTGTGCACATGCATGCCTGTGTATACTCTGGGTGTGCATGCATGCATTTGTGCACGTGTGTGTCTGTGCTTACATGCATGCATGTATGTGCATGTGTGTGACTATTCTAGCCCTCGGAAGGGGGAAGGATATCTTAAGTTACCCAGGCACTGGCCATTAGGAAATTGATTCCTCTGTGTTCTGGGCTTGTCAGTAAAGCTGTTCTCTCACTGTACCCACTCTGTTCTCTGTTCTGATTCGGAAGCCCATCACAGGCGATGTTTTCCTTGCCATCCTCCTGCTAGGATCTTTCAGTAAGATCTCAGGGGAGGCTATGGGGCAGAGGAAGGGGAGGGGATTTGCCTCTGGCTGTGTGATCCCTGTTCTTGCCAATGCCACCTCATCAGTGACTTCCTAAGCTAGAGACGGCACTTCATTTCAGGCTCTTTTCCTCAAAAGCCCTAGGTTCAGCCTCTCCGGAAACCCTTCAGGGACACCAGAAGCAGCCCAGTGCTCTGTGGTCCCTCCACCCAACCCTCCATGCTCTACTGATCTCTTCTTCCCTTCCCTGTCCTCAGGAGGCAGATGTTTCTTACACTTACCCCAGCCATATGTCATTTAATGGTCTGAGACATACGTCAGATAATTTAAGTCAGTCACACAGTGCAGCCTCTTGAGGCTGTCAAGGGGCACAGTAAAACCAGGATGTAAGAGGCTGACGCTGGTGTCAGGAGGCACATTGTTTTCTAGTACTTTCAGTTAATAAGTAGAAAGAACAAATTCTAAAATAAACAATAAAAGAGTAGCATGCATAATATATGCAATATTCCTATTCTTTATATAGCTGGAAGCAGACAGGGCTATGCACGTCTGCAAATAACCCACAAATGGATTATGCTATGAAGTCATGATGGCTCCAGCACCAGTAGGCAGAAGAATTCTTTCAGCTCTATTATAATTTTATGGGACTACTATCATATGTGTGGACCATCATAGACCAAAATATCATTATGTAGTATATAGTAACAGAGCATCTACAATTAAGGTCTCTCAAAATCTTTTTAGCTATTCAATTCCCTATATTAAATTATCTCTGTTAAAATGACTGCTGTGGTTCCTGGTCTCCTTATTTGACCCTCACAGACACAGGATCCATCTTTGTTCATACTTCTGATATAAGTGAGAAGGGCTACTTTCTTTACATTTTTACTGATTGGTTAATTCGGATGAATATAGTATATGTCTGGCATTCTGGTAAGGACTGGAAAAGGAATTATGAATCAGGTGCCCTCTGTTCACTCAGTCCAGCAAACTACTCTAACAGCCAAACAAATACAGCACACTGAAATGCCCCTGCAAGAGATGAATATAGATACTGCTATCAGTCTTTATTACAGGGGAGGAAAGGTGAAAAGAAGAAGTAACTCTGTTTAGAAAAAAATTCAGAAACAGCTACATAGAGAAACTATCCTGGAAGAAATTTAAAATAGATCTTAAAGAGCCATGTAATCTTATAGTGGAAAAAAATTATACTTGAAAAAAGCTACCAGCACATTCTATTTTCATTATGTATTTGTAACTTTAAAACTAAGATATCAATCTGGCCTGTTGAATCACTGCCCAATTTCTCTCAGGCAGCACGATGATATTAATTTGTAATACATGATATTCTATAGAATTATGAATAATGTTATTACTTAAGTCTAAACTGTCCCCACAAGCTGCTGTTTGGAATGTTTGCTCCCCAGGAGGTGCACTATATTGGGACACACACCCCGATATGTCTTAGTTAAGGTCATTATTGCTGTGATGAAATGCCAATGACCAAAAGCAACTTTGAGAGGAAAAAGCTTATTTGGCTTAGATATCTTGAGTTAACAGTCCATTGGGAGAAGCCAGGGCAGGAACTCAAACCAGGTGGGAACCAGGAAGCAGGAGCTGATACAGAGGCCATGGAGGGGTGCTACTTACTGGCTTGCTCCTCGTGGCCTGCTTAATCTGCTTTCCTATAAAACCCGGGACCACCAGCCCAGGGGTGGCTTCACCCACAATGGGCTGGGCCCTCTCACATCGACCACTGATTAAGAAAATGTCCTACAGACTTGCCCACAGCCCAATCTTATGGAGGTATTTTCTCAATGGATGTTCCTTTCTCTCAGATGACTCTAGCTAAGCGGTTCTCAACCTGTGGGTCACAACCCCTCTGGGGGTCAAATGACCCTTCCACAGGGGTTACATATCAGATATCCTGCATATCAGATATATACATTACAATTCATAACAGTAGCAAAATGACAGTTATGAAGTAGCAACGAAAACAGTTTTATGGTTGGGCGTCAGCACAACATGAGGAACCGGAGTAAAGGGAAGCAGAGTTAGGAAGGTTGAGAACCATTGCTCTAGCTTGTGTCAAAGTGACATAAAAACTATTCAGGGCCAGGCAGTGGTGGCGCACTCCTTTAATCCCAGTACTCGGGTATTGGTGAAATTATTAAGGCCACTCCACGTAGATAAAAGGAGATTTATTTAATGGCGTAACTTACAAATTAAGGGATAGGTAGGTCGCGGAGTCTGGGGAAGGTGTATCGCAGTCCAGCGGTGTTCTCTGGAGCTCTGCTTGGTACACCTCTCCAGTCCAGGGTCCCGCAACAGAGAGAGAGCCCGCCGATCCAGATCTCAGGTCCCCAGGCACCTCCTTTTGCCCCGCCTTGTAGGCGTGACAGTTGCTGAAGTCTCAATGGGGGTTGGAACTTCCAGATCAAAGCTGGAATGGCTACCCACTACATCTCCCCCTTTTTGTCTAAATAAGAAAGTTCTAACCTAATACAAGACTATATACAAAGGAATGGTTATCAAATATAGTCCAGGAATAATGAGGGATAATGACCTAGATAAGATGGAACTACAACCAATGCAAACAATATCAAGCAAGAAACACATACTATAATCCAGAGAAGTATAGAGCATAGGTAAATGGCATGTTACAAAGATCATTCCAAAAGGTGTCCTATCCTAAAGAACCTGAATCTAATACTTAATATGTTCTATCTACTAGGTTGTAACTATAACTGCTAGTCTTCAATCCCATCAAAGACCTGAGAAGGAATATAATGGTACCTGAGAAATGGTAGATGGATGCAAGCAACTTTCGGGAATCTTGCGAGAGTAGACGGAGACAGCTGGCAGCCTGGACAGTCACCTAATGTTTCTCAGCATTGTTGGTGCATTCAAATTGGCTACAGGCCTAAAGTATCTGACAGACCATTTTCAGAAGCAGGAATTCTGAAAGACCATCTTACCCTGTCTTGGCAGAGTACAGTGGTCGCTTTCCTTGTGTCCCGCTTGTCCAGAAAGGACAGCATTGCATTAGTACTGTCAGCCATCGAGGCAAGGGCAGTTCTTTGCCCAGTAGGCCATTTTGTGCCAAGAAGACAAACTTCCAAATGGAAATGTCTTAGAAGCCCAACATTCTCTCGGGATCAAATTGGTGCAGCCAGGAGCAATTATGTCTCACATCAACAGAATTCTAAGTTATTTAAATGCCATATTCTCTAGGTCTATGAAGTGTTTGAAGATTACCTGTCCATCTGACCTATGTATCTGTAAATCTGGATAACCTAACTAACGTAACTATAGAGATGACAAGCATAGGTGACTATAAATCTATAAGTCTTATCTACCGAAATAACCTAAGGACTAAGGCTTCACGTAAACAAGGTAAACAGTCTATAAGCAAGTGTATGGTAAAGAACGATGACTTCAAAATTGTGACAATACACAAGATGTTATAACAGAGGTAGGAGTATATAGTGCAATATGCAATATGACAATAATCTTAAATATATATCGATATTTATAACAGAGGTAGGAGTATGTAGTGTGATATGCAATATGACAATAATCTTAAATACATATCAATATACCGAATATCCTAAACAGAAGTAGAACCTACATAAAGTATGACAGATATAAATTTACATTTGTATCAATATACAAGTATTTCAAATAAGAGTAGAAATATATGTACATTATAACAAATATAGTTCTGTATTTGTATCAATATACAAATTATCTTAGACAGGAATATAAAAATAGTTTACATTTGTATCAACATATAAGAATCCATAACAGTGCAAATTATTTAAGGCTGCTATTTTACTAAATTTGTTTACTAGTATACATAATAATCTACCATAATACCTTATACCTATCCATTCCATTTCTTCTTTTCATTTTTTTTTTTTAGAATACTGAGTTTAATATTTCCTTCCACCCCCAACCCTATAACCATCATCCATAACCCTGAGAATTATGAAACCTAAGGGAGAAGGGGCGTCGTTTTCTTAGAATTACTTCCTGCTGTTTAGGGGGTGATGTTATCTCTGTTGGGTACTGTGAGAAAGCTCAGATAGTTAAATCTCAGTTAGACTAACTGTAGGTTCTGCAGCAAGTCTTAGAGTAATGGGTAAGATTGTCTGAAATTCTGGTAAGAAGTGTAGTATGATGATGATTACCATGGCATCATTCTGGATTGGGTAGAGTTGTTGTTGGGGGCCCCGACTTCCTTCTGGAGACTTCTGAGATTGCTATTAGAAAAACTTATTTGTTATCAAAATGGAAGGTTTGGATTTAAAGAGGACATAGCATGTAAGAAAGGATTCTGAGAAATCAAGAGTAAGCATGGAGAGAGTTAGAATCTAGAAGACAATGGTCCTTTTTTATTGGTTTCCTTCTGTCCCACACCAGAGGGCTCTTCAGATATGGGACTGAAGAATCTCTCAAACTTCCTTTTAGCAATATGCTTGGGTTTAGAGAAGGAGTGAGCCAATTCCATCTCCAAAGTCAGCTTGGCTTATAATTGAATTGGAACCACAACTTTTCTAGATTGATAGAGAGATAGATATTAGACAGTGAGATTTTACCGTGTGTAGATTGGTACCAATAGATTCTTTCTTTCTGCTGTAAACATCCGGATATCCAAGGCCTTATGACTTCTGTAAGATGGGTATTTCCATCATCCTGGAAAGACAAAAACAGAACCCTACCCCAACCTTTGATTGTTAAATTTTTCTTACAACTTGTAGAGATGTCACATTGGTGGATGATCTTTTACTTCTCCTCATCAAGGGGTTTTTCCTGTTCGAATCGAATTTTTATTAATTTTGTTGGTATCCATAGCTTTTCCTCTCCTGCAGAAACAAAGGCAAAACCCCTTCCCCAACGTAGAACATATCCAGGTTTCCATTCTGAGGTCAGCACATCCTTGAAATAAACTGGTTGGTTTAGCTCAGGAGTTTTGTCTGTCGTCCAATGTCTCTCTGCAGCTGTTGTTCCTTTCTCATCAGCATTGAGAAAATTCAAGGTTAATAAAGCACTATGCAATCTATTTCTAGGAGTCATTGTTACCCGTTGCTGTTTATTTAGCATATCTTTTAAAGTTCGATTGGATCTTTCTATGACTGCTTGGCCTGTGGGATTGTGTGGTATACCTGTAACATGCTTTATATTGTAATAAGCAAAGAATTGTCTCATTTTATTGGAGACATATGCTGGGGCATTGTCTGTCTTAATTTGTACAGGTATTCCCATGATGGCCATAACTTCTAATAGGTGTGTAATCACAGAATCAGCCTTTTCAGAACTCATAGGAGTTGCCCACTGAAATCCTGAATAGGTGTCAATGGTATGATGTACATACTTTAATCTTCCAAATTCTGCAAAATGAAACACATCCATCTGCCAAATTTCATTTCTTTGTATACCTTTTGGATTGCTCCCTGCAGGTAATGGAAGTTGGTTATAGATGGAACAAGTAGGACATTTTTTCACAATATCCTTAGCCTGTTGCCAAGTGATGGAGAAATCCTTCTTCAAACCTTTGCTATTTACATGGCATTTCTTATGAAATTCTGAAGCTTCTAGCACATTACCTATTAGTAACTGATCAATCTCATCATTACCTTGTGCTAGAGGTCCTGGCAGACCTGTATGGGATCTGATATGTGTTATATATATAGGATGTTCCCTTTTTCTGATGATTTCCTGCAATTGTATGAATAATGAAGTTAATTCTGTATTATCAGGAATAAATTCAGCAGTTTCAATATGTAAAACAACTCTCTCTGCATATTGAGAGTCAGTGACTATATTGAGGGGTTCTGTGAAGTCCATCAGTACCATAAGAATGGCATACAGTTCTGCCTTTTGTACAGAGCTGTATGGACTTTGTACCACTTTACTTAAGTCTCCTGATTTATATCCTGCTTTCCCTGATTTATTTGCATCAGTATAGAAAGTGAGGACTCCAGAAATTGGCTTTTGTCGTACAATGTGAGGAAGGACCCATTCAGTCTTCTTTATGAATTCTATTCTCTTGCTTTTGGGATAGTGGTTGTTAATCTCTCCCAAAAAGTTACTGCAGGCTCTCTGCCAGTATTCATTATCTTTCCATAGTGATGAAATTTCTTCATTAGTTAAAGGTACTACAATTTCTGCTGGGTCCATTCCTGTCAACTGGCGAAGTCTTAGTTTACCTTTTTGAATCAAATCAGAGATCTTTTCTATATAAGTCTTTAATTTCTTATTTGGTTTACGTGGTAGGAATATCCATTCCAATATAATATCTTCCCTCTGCATCAAAATACCTGTTGGGGAATGTCTGGAGGGGAATATGACAAGAATGCATTTAAGTTCTGGATCCACACGATCCACATGTGCTTCTCGAATTGTCTTTTCTACTAGAGCCAATTCCTTCTCAGCTTCGGCTGATAATTCTCTTGGACTATTTAATTCTTTGTCCCCTTCTAGGGTATTAGCCAAATTTTGTAGTCCATCTTTGGGTATTCCCATGATGCCCAGTAAGTTGGAAATGCTTCCTAATAACTTTTGAAAATCATTAAGAGTCTTCAACCGATCTCTCCTTAGCTGTACCTTTTGGGGTCTAATTTTTTGTAGCTCTATCTTATATCCTAAGTAGTTAATAGAATCTCCTCTTTGTATTTTTTCAGGAGCAATTTGCAGTCCCCAGCGAGGCAAAACTTTTTTTACTTCTTCAAACATGCTTTCTAATGTATCTAACTTTGGATCAGCTAATAGGATATCATCCATATAGTGATAAATTATGGATTGTGGAAACTTTACACGAATTATCTCCAATGGTTTCTGCACAAAGTATTGGCACAAGGTAGGGCTGTTTAACATTCCCTGTGGGAGGACCTTCCATTGATATCTCTTGACTGACTGAGAATTGTTATAATTAGGTACTGTGAAGGCAAATTTTTCTCTATCATTTTCTTGTAAGGGTATGGTAAAGAAACAGTCTTTTAAGTCAATAACTATTATAGGCCATTCTTTAGGTAGCAGAGAGGGCAAGGGCATCCCAGTCTGTAGGGAGCCCATTGGCTGAATTACTTTATTAATAGCTCTCAGATCTGTCAGCATTCTCCAATTACCAGACTTTTTTTTAATAACAAATACAGGAGAATTCCAAGGGCTGGTAGATTCTTCAATGTGTTGAGCATTTAACTGCTCTTGAACCAGCTGTTCTAAAGCTTGTAGCTTGTCTTTTGTCAAAGGCCATTGTCCAACCCAGACAGGTTTATTAGTTAGCCATTTTAAAGGTAAGGCAGTTGGTACTTCTGAGGGTTCAATAGCAGTTGTGCTCTGTTTGTGAACAGCCTGAATGGTTGGTGCCTGATTTTTATAGCATGTGATGATATTATTCCTAGAAACATGCATTTGTCTGTATTCTTTTTCTGAAAGTGTAGGAATTTTAATCTGGGTATTCCACTGTTGTAACAGATCTCGGCCCCAAAGATTTACTGCTACATTTGCTACATATGGCTTCAGCCTTCCTCTCTGTCCTTCTGGCCCTATGCATTCAACCCATCTCGAACTCTGTTTTATCTGAGATAGGGTGCCAATCCCTAAAAGTTGGACATCTACCTCTTGAAGAGGTCAATTTGGATGCCATGATTTTGGTGTAATTATAGTCACATCTGCACCTGTGTCTACCAGTCCCTCCATAACCAGGCCATTAATTCGAATTCTAAGCTTTGGTCTTTGATCATTTATGGAAGTCTGCCAAAATATTTGTTTTATAGTGTTCTTTGTAAACTGTGATCCATCCATCAGAGCTGTTTTATCATCCATTGCAGTATCGGTTTTTACATTAAGCATTGGTTTATTCAGTTGTCTTGGAGAGGAATTTCTTCCACAGTGGCTGGGAATGTTCGTACTACATTGGATTTGGGGGCCTGCAAGAGGCCCCCTGAGGCGTTTCCCGCCAGTAAAGGGTTACCTCGTATATCTATTTTTGATCTGCACTCACTGGTCCAATGTCGGCCTTTGCCACACCTTCTACATAATCCGGGAGGTGGTTGGGGTCTCCTGTTTAGGCTATTCCTAAAAGGAATATTACTCCTAGGAGTACCCCACGTACAGTTTTTACTTATATGACCTGGTGTACCACATGTAAAACATTTGGTAACACGGGGCCTTCTTTCACCTCTGGGATTTGTCTCTCCTATCCAAGCCTCATTACTGTAGTTACGAGACTCAACACCATTAGTATACTGAATCCATTCTTCCAAAGGAGCTGATCTGATCTTTAATGGTGTAAGTATTCTTCTGCATTCTGTATTAGCATTGTCGAATGCCAAGGACTCAGTTAATACTTTTCTTAATTCTTTATCTGATACAGCTCTTGTTATAGCTGTGTTCAGTCTTTGTAAAAAATCAGTGAAGGGTTCGTGTGGTCCCTGAAATATCTTTGTGTATACCTCAGTTGGTTTTCCAGGTTCTGGAATTTTTTCCCAAGCGTTTAGAGCTGCTGTACGGCATAGGGATATTGTATGCTCATCATAAATGGCTTGTACATTCCTGTCAGCAAAACATCCCTCACCAAGTATTTGATCTTGGGAGATCACGAAACCTCTGAGTTTACCTTGTTGTTCTAAAATTTTTGCCTCTTCTCTCAACCAGCTTTTCCACTGTAGCTGCTGGCTATATTCTAGAACAGCTGAAATTAACTGATGCCAGTCATCTGGGATGATTCTATGTGAGGTAGACCACGAATTTAACATCTGTTTTACGTACGTGGAGTGTATCCCATATGTAACTACTGCTTCCTTTATATTTTTAAAGTCCCTTGTTGAAATTGGTTGTAATGTATATGTAGTATATGGCTCGGGGTGTGTGTCATCCGCTGGCTTCTCATGGATGATAACAGGATGAGCCATTGTGTGAGAGCCATTTGGAGATGTTACAACCTCTATTGTCTTGCCCTTCTGCTTATTAGGTCCCTTGTCATGTTTACTGAGAGTTTCTTCTAAGGCCTGCAAACGAGCACCTAGGGTCTGTTCTATGGAGTGAGCCTCCTCTCTGGCAAGGGACTCCAGATTCCTCATGGAATCATAGAAGTTTTTATGTTCCTCAGAAACACATGATTCCATGGACCTTATCTTATCAATTAATGATAATCTTTCTTCCTTATATAGTGTCTGGAGAGTTAGTGTTCTGTCCATTAAATATTCACATTTATTATCAATAAGATCAATTTTTGGTACAAGCCTGTTTTGTAAATCCTGATCAGCAGATTCCAGAGAAAGAATCTTTCTCTCTAAGGTCTCATTGCTATCCCTTAAAGCAGATTCCAGAGATAGAATCTTTTTCTGTAAGCCTTCATTGCTCTCGCTTAAAGCCTGTATCAGTCCCAATAATGACTCATCTTTGTTCTTGTTATTAAACCAGTGTTTGAACACTGTGTGGATTATTACAATGAATGCCAAAATGGTACAGGCCAGATATGCCTTAGGAAGGTCGTATATTTCCAGTAAGATGTCATTCATCATACAAGCAAAAAGGTTTTCGAATTCTTGTGAGGTAATGTTGTCAGCCATATTACAAGAATTACGCAAAATTTGTTAGTCAATTTTAAGGTGTAAAATTATCAGGTGCCTTTGCTTACCTTTCGTGGTTTTTGGGGGGTGTAGTAGTACTTTTCAGCCAGCAGGTGGCGTTGGTACAGCTCCAAAGCAGGGCCTGCTGGTGATCTTGGCTGGCTGAAGCTCCCTGGAGTCAAGATGGCGGGAGCCAGAGCAGGCACCAGCACTCGGGAAGCCGGGGAGTGCCTCTTTCGCTGGTCTCGGGGCTAAGCTAGGGAACTGAGACCGGACTAGCTGCTCCCTCTTTAGGGAATGGAACCCTGTAGGCGTTCCCTGGTTATATGGAACTTTGCAGGCAGGTTTAGGTACCCGCCAGCCGGGGAGGAGGCTGAGGGTGGGAGCCACCCAGGCCTTTGGAATTTGCCCCACGTTGGGCGCCAGATATTGGTGAAATTATTAAGGCCACTCCACGTAGATAAAAGGAGATTTATTTAATGGCGTAACTTACAAATTAAGGGATAGGTAGGTCGCGGAGTCTGGGGAAGGTGTATCGCAGTCCAGCGGTGTTCTCTGGAGCTCTGCTTGGTACACCTCTCCAGTCCAGGGTCCCGCAACAGAGAGAGAGCCCGCCGATCCAGATCTCAGGTCCCCAGGCGCCTCCTTTTGCCCCGCCTTGTAGGCGTGACAGTTGCTGAAGTCTCAATGGGGGTTGGAACTTCCAGATCAAAGCTGGAATGGCTACCCACTACACTCGGGAGGTAGAGGCAGGCAGATCTCTGTGAGTTTGAGGCTAGTCTGGTCTACAGAGTGAGATCCAGGAAAGGCACCAAAACTATATGGAGAAACCCTGTCTTGAAAAACCAAAAAAATAAAAATAAAAAACTATCCAGAACACCACATACCTTTAGGAGGTGGGGTCTAGCTGGAAGAAGTATGCTACTGGCAGCAGGTTATTGACGATTATAGCCACCCCTTCTTCGTCCCTGCCTCATTCTCTGCCTCCTAGTACGCCATGACGTGAAGAGCCCCATCACCTGCTCTCACTGACTTGCCCTCCTTACCATAGGTTGAAATCTTGTGGAACCTTGAGCCAAACAAGCCCATCCAAATTCCACAACAATGATAATATGACCAACACTGTGAACAGTTTCTATTTCTAAAGCTCTCCTCAGTAAGTACTCATGGGCACACACATGAGCTAGTCTTATTAATTCTCCCACTGCAAGGATACAGCCCCACAACCGGAATAGACAACAGAATATCAAGCGGAGCAAGCCTAAAGACAGTCTATGGTACACTTCCTTTCTGGGGACTGTATCTGTTATTTTTCTAATCACTGTAACTAAACGCCTGACAAAGTAATTTAAAGGAGAATAGACATGCTGGTTCACAATTCAGAGGTGGGAAAGAGATAGAGATGGGAACATGGTTCATGGTGCAACCAGACAGCAGAGAAAGCTGAATGCCAGAACCCAGCCTGCTTTCTCCCTTTCCCCTTCATTTGCATTCCAGGACTCCTGTCCACGGGGTGGTGGGGCAAATATGACATGTGGTTTGGAATCAAGGCCATGGCTTCCCTCTTGGCTGTGTTTCTGTCCAGGAGAAGCACAGAATGGCTCTGTGCCATTCATCTTCTGTCTAATGGGAGCTCCATGCTGAAGCTCATTTGGGATGCAGCTTCTGCCCACAGGAGCCCATAGTATGAGGCAGTTATGCACTCTGCCAGCATCCTTTGATGCTAATTTGCAAATGCTAGAGGGAGTTATAGGTGAAAACAACCCCAGGTCAGTGAGAGGGGTGGTGACGTAAGGGACCAGAACAAAGGTGCTCTGTCTGGCAAACGATCTACAGTAATTGTCCTCTTGTCTCTAATGAGTGGATTCACTAAGCACGTAGCAAGCAAAAGAACAAATAACAAATAGCAGGTAGACGAAAGAACATCAAATCGGGCGATCACAACATGGCAGAAATGACTAGGGAAGCCTTGCTGAAACTCATGCCAAAGTTCTCACTAAGAGATCTCTAGGTAGGGTGTTCTCTCTAGAGATGCGTTTCCCGGGTTTCCATTCCCATGGCACAGGTGCTTTTATATTGTAAACAATAGTAGCCTCTTTGGAATGGTTCTCCTTCTAGCTTTTCTCAAGGGAGCAATGGTCTTACTGTCCTTGATTGTTTATTGCTCTCTGTACTTCCTATTACAGGGTTGGGGGACCAGTCTGTCCCAGGACAAGAGGTCTCAGGGGACACTTGAAATGAACATGCTTGAGTCTTAAACAAAGGAACCCTTCTTGGCCTCAAAATGCACTCTCACAAATAGTACATGATGGTTTACTAATGTGTGATTGAATCTTCTCCTGAGGACAGAGAAGAATTTACAAAGGGTGCTTGGGTGGTCAATTAAGCTTTCTCTGGGGTCCTGGGTAGTGGGGGAGGGGGGTAAAAGATAAAAGGTGTGGTGGTGAAGACATTCAGAGAAGACCAGAGACAGAAGTTTAGATCAGAGCTAGGGACATAGCTCAACTGGTTGAATATTTGTCTAGCATGCACAAATCTCTGGGTTTAATACCTAGAACTATATAAAATTGGTTGTAATGATGCAGTGTCTTAATCCTAGCACTCAGTGGGTAAAGACAAAGTGATCAGAAGTTCAAGGTGATCCTCAACTACACAGAAAGTTCAAGGCCAGCCTTGGCTAAATAAGACCCTGACTCAGAGAGTAGGAAAGTAGTACATTGTTATACTCTTGTCAGATCCCCCTCAAAGACAGAGCTGAGGCAAGGACTTGGGAGCAGCTGGTCTACGCGGGTGGCTGTAAAGTGGGGGATTGGTGAAAGTGAGGCCAGGAAGGAAAAAATAGTAGTAAAGCGTGCACCCATGAGATGGAGACACATGTAAATAAGGAAGGTTCAGGTCCTACAGAACTCACCAAAGGAGCCACCCTCCTAGGAGAGAAGGAGGCTCCAGGGGCTGTGCTGAGACTCTCCCAGGGACCTTAATTAGCCTCATTGCACTGAATGTGTGTGCCTGCAACTGAGCAGCCTTTAAAAGGCCTGGAGGAAACAGAACCACCTGCACTCTGACCCTTGGTGTGTGGAACTGTCTGATACCTGGAAACTGTCCATCCTGGCTGTGCTGAGTCAGGTAGTGGACAGAAGGAACCTGCCACCAACAGGTGCGGCCTCCTCCGATCAGAGCCAAAGGCAGGAGAAAGAACAGAGGCTGAGAGCCACACAGGGGTAACGCTGCTCCGTCTGGTTAAGATGTGTTTGTGGGGAACTTGGGGACCATGGCCAGTCTCTCCTGAAGTCTTCTGAGAAAGGAGATGCTGTTTGCTGTGAGTTCCCATGTTCTTAGACAAGAACAGATCTTAGTCATTGAAAAAGTCCTCTAAAAAAAATAGCTTCACCAAGAAGTCCAGAATATTCATTTCCATATAATTTTTTAAAGTAGCAATCAAAATGTCACCTTCATGTAGTTTCAGGAATAAGAGAGACAAAACATAGGAAATTGCTCTAAGTTATAAATCTTGCTTTTGAGTACAAAGACACTCATGGCAGGAGCTGGGGTGGGGGCTGTGGGAAAGAGTGCTTGCCACACAAGCATGAGGCCCTGATATTGACCTCTCTACATACACATATACACATGCATACACACGCATGTGAGTGCCTACATGAACATGTATATATATACCACACAGACATACGCACAACTCATGCACACAAAAAAAAAATCACTAAGTGACTCCCCCTCAAATTACGAAAGCCATCCCTTATGTCTGTGTTGAGGATGAGAGTTTACAAACTGTGTCACCTATGAGATAACTACTAAACCCAGGACTGTGGACGAGCAAGTCAATCCATCATCATCCCTGTCACAGCTGCCAGCACTGTCATTATCAGACTTTGTCTCCATTGCCAGATGCCACCAACATGGCAGTTGCTGTTGTACTCCACACTGAGAACGAGTACAGGGTGCCCACAAGGGGCACAGGAGCCAAAGCCAGTCGTGCCAGCTCCAATACATACAGCATCAGTTCCCATCTACATGACCCTCAGATGCCTACCCTCCGGGTTTGTTTTTTTTTTTTTTTTTTTTTTGGTTTTTTTTTTTTGGTTTTTCGAGACAGGGTTTCTCTGTGTAGCTTTGCGCCTTTCCTGGATCTCGCGCTGTAGACCAGGCTGGCCTCGAACTCACAGAGATCCGCCTGCCTCTGCCTCCCGAGTGCTGGGATTAAAGGCGTGCGCCACCACCGCCCGGCTTCCGGGTTTGTTTTTTTATCTATTGTTCATCCACATGTTCTTTGCAGGGAATCCAGCACCGGATCAAGCACACACCACTATGTCCGGCATTTTACACAGGTATCAGGACTTGAACTCAGGTCCTCCAGCTTGCATAGCAATCGCTCTTCTCACTGAGCCATCATCCTGGCCAGTCCTTGGAGATTTAAACAGAACAGCTCCAAGTTTCATAGCCTTCTGAGCCAGTTCACTTTCCTAGAATATTTAACTCAAACTCACTTTAAGTAGAAGTGTGAGCCATCTCCTTTATGAAGGGGAAAAAAAATTCCCAGCACCTCCCAGGCCCCTCACATAAACGAAGCAATTTTAAAGATTCATGTCATAGGCAAGTAATCTGCAAAGCAAAGACCGTGTGTGATAATGACGCCTTGGAAGTTTTTTCAAAGTTGTGTCTTAAAAGTACGTTCTCTGAGCCAAAAAAATAATTGCACATTCATCCCAGCAGATTGAGAGAAAGTCAGGGATTTAGTCTGAGGAAATACATTTGTGGTGTGTGGAGAATGACATTTGGGAGGATATTAGGTTCTGCAATATGGAGGTTCAGGCATTAATAGCTACTTGTAAACAGAACCAAAATAACATGAAGGCTGATGGGAGATACAGCCCTCTGTCTCAGAAACACCAGCCTTCCCAAGTGGAATTTCATTCACCTGCCCAATTTTCAGGGGGTCAGATCCCAGCAGCTATTTTATAATTACCAATTCTCAGTCAGCCACACAACTGAGTCATAATGAAAGTCTGAAGTTCCCCAAACCCATCTTCTGTAACTCAATTCCCTCTTTCCTTCTCCATCTACTTCACACCCAGTCAAGAGCACTTCATCCACAGTAGCAATTTTGAAGGCCTACTGTGTGTGAGCATTTTCATGACAAGCTAAGATTGCAATCAAATGGATATTTAGGATTTCTAGGATAGTTAGAATATGAGGATTATGGGATTCTCACTGGTTAAGGTATTATGGAAGGAGATAGGTAATATAATCATTATAATATAATATAAGATATGAGGTAAGAGAAAGAGAGGTAGCTGTGCTCCAGGGATCAGTAGAAGAGAGCTAGGCAGGCGTAGAAAGTTCAGTTGCTCCTCAAAAGTGAAGGGCACCCCCAGACACTCCTAATGTTCAATGCACATTTGCTCACTAAAGCGGAGCATTTTGTATGTGTTCAACAGGAGCCATAATTATCCTCAGCAATAAAGTGGATGCATAGCTTACTTTTAAGATCACATATAGCATGGGTTAGTCCCATTTGTCAAAAGTCCACTCAACATGTGCAATGATTCATCTTCACAATCGATCAGATATAGAACCAGCCACTTAGGAGACATACTTCTGGGCATGTCTTTGAGGGGTTTTCAGATTATTTTAATTGAGGAAGAAGAACCATCTTAAATGTAGGAGGCACTATACCATGGGCTGGGATTCTGGCCAGCATGAAATGTAAAAAAGGAAGAAACCAGGGAGCATTAGTATTAATCTCCACCTGCTTTGTGACATGGTATATGCAATGTGACTAGCCACCTCACACTCCCAGTACCACACCTTTCCATTGTGACAGACCATACCCTCTGCAGTCATGAACCAAAACAAAGCCTTCCTTCTTTACATTGCTTTGATTGAATGTTTTGCCACAACATAAGGAAGCAGGTCTATGGTCCAAGTTTGAATTAAGCACAGCAAACACCCACAAAGAGGCTCAGCATGAGCAACCCTATGCTAAACACCAGGGAGTCCTTGTCTCTTGAAAAATATGAAACAAAAGCTCAGCCATCAGTTCACCTCTTGGGAAAATTTTTTAGCTTGTTTGTCATTCAACTAAAGCAGCATTCCCCATCCCGACTTTTTCTCAGACCTTAAATCAGATACGTCCTTGATGTCTACTCACTATACGCATGCATGAATGAGCACATGCATGCTATTTATTCCATCACCCTGTAAGAAACAATGCATCAAGAGAGATGGTGGCTTCTGGCTCTTCTGTACCCAAAAAGCACCCAGTCCAGAGATGGAAACATGACAGCTCTCCATGCCCAGTCTCTCTCTATAGAGCTCAGCTCACGACTAGCATAAAATAACTAAAGCATATTTGCCAAATTACTTCATCTTGAACGTTTGAAAAGGTCAGAAGTAATGGCAAAAATCATACTTTGTTAAAGCAGATTTCACATTACAAAATCACAATATATATACAATCACCTTGTGTGTGTGTGTGTGTGTGTGTGTGTGTGTGTGTGTGTGTGTGTGTGTACATATATACTGTGATTTGAACAATGCCAATTTGTTTTCTCTAATTCTGGAATCTGGAATTCAAGACTGAGCTACAGGTAGGCTTGCTTCTCCCAATGCCTCCCTCCCTCCCTCCCTCCCTCCCTCCCTCCCTCCCTCTCTCCCTCAACCACAGGGGGCATCTCATTGTGGCCCCACATGGCCTTTCTCTCCTGTTCCACTTCTTGCAAGGACACCACTTCTAATGAGATCGTGTAACCTGATAATAGCCATCTCTAAGTACAGTCAGTACTTCAACATGGGAAGGCTTGGGTGGGAGGACACACATGGACATACAATCTAGTTCACAACAGGAGCGACTGTAAAGCTAGTGAGAAAGATTCACTTTATGAGTCTAAATTGAACACAATGCTCAAAATAACTTGCGTCTTTACCAAACCCTTTGTCTGCAGAAATTGTGCATAAAATGTAGTTAATTGTTTATATAGGATTGTTTCTGTAAAAAGAATCCCATGACATAAACAAAACTATTTAAGTCTTTCTACTTCCCCGTGCCTTTTAGGATAGATGAGCCATGCCCACATGGGCCAGCAAACATACATTTAACAGTGAAAGGCACAGTAAAATCTCCATGTCACATGATGGCCTGGAGTGAGTGACATTTGACTCTCCATAACTTCCAGTAGTTCTCGAGACGTGAGTGCCAAATGATTCTAGGTTAAAAAAAAAAAAAAAAAAGTGTGCTTGCTACAAGTAAAATAGTCTCAGAATAATACCTCCTTCTTCTTTCAATTAGAACATATCTTCAGTGCTGACTTGTATAAAAATTTCAAGCCCCACTATTTCTGGTCTATTCAGAATGCCATAAGAGCCTTCTGTTCAAAGTAGAGGACACGAGGAATGGAATTTTCTCCCCCAACACTCCATTAACTGCCCAAGTACAACCCCAATGACTGTTACAAGGAAGTTAAAACACTAACAAATCCATATTAGCACTGAAAACAAGAGATGAGGACTACCTCCAAAGATGAAATGATTTTGAACCATGCATGAATATGGTGATATTTTAATTGCACTGAAATGTGATTTTATTTGTATGTTAATAAATAAAGTTGCCTGGGGGTCAGAGCTAATAGCAAGCCATAGCAGAAACTGGGCGGTGGTGGTGCACGCTTTTAATCCCAGCTCTTGGGAGGCAGATCTAGGCGGATCTCTGTGTGTTCAAGGATACAGCCAGCATGGAGACACACGCCTTTAATCTCAATACCAATCATAGAAGACCTGGAGGTCTGTATAGACAGACAGTGACGAGGAGGTCATGTGGTTGGGTTTACAACCAATGAGAAGCAGAATAGAAAGTCTATAAAAAGGACAAACAGACAGGAAGTAGGTCTCCTGCTGAGGAGGACAGAAGCGGCAGTGAAGGGTAAGGTTTTTAGCTCTTAGCTATTGCTCTGACCTCTTGGGCTTTCATCTTTGCATTGGCTCTGTTTCTTATTTAATAAGATGGTTACACCTACACATGTGCACAGCATAAGCTCATGTGCAGAAGAACCTCACTGCCTGCATACTCACCATCCTGCACCTTTGAGAGAAGCTTTCTGACTGCCAGAACTGCAGAACTTGAAAACAGCAAGAAGGTAAGAAATTTCCCCAAATTAGAGTAAGTCTTCCTGAATTTGGTGGCCACCAATGCCTGTAATCCCAGGACTTATTGAGAGATAGGCAAGTTCAAAGTCAGCCTGATCAGCATATTGCGTTCCAGGCCAGTCAAGGGTACATAATAAAACCTGATCATAAACTAAAGTGCATGTCATGTCCCTGATATAAACAAAATGAGAAAGATGTACCCTCATGAATGTGAGCCCAGGGAACAGGGTCATTCCTCTGGATGCACAGACTGCCCTCCTGACAGCAACGCCCTACCAAGATGGTACATGCAGGTTAAATCCAGCCAGGCGTTCCCTACCCAGCCAGACTCCCTGGAACAGGGTTGCAAGGATGCACCCACCCCAGAGGAAGAGCTCTATGTCCTTCATGTAACTATGACCTAAGAACAACCCTAATGCCAAGGGAAAGGAGGTGAACCAACAGAGAGAATAAAGTAGGTTAGCTAGCACAAATTGCTGCTGCACTGGGCACAGAGGTGGCCCTGGCCCCTTGAAGGAATGCTTGCTACCAAGATCTAGGGAGATGGCACAGTAAGTGGGTAAAGGTACTTCTTGTGCATAGGTAAGGACTTCAGTACAAATCCCCAGCACCCACTTAAAAATCCAGGCATGGATACATGTGCCTGTAACCCTCACATTGGAGGTGGGGTAGACATGTAGTTCCAGAAGCTCACGAGCCTATCAGCCTAGCCAAAATGAGAAACTGCCTCACGGCAATAAGGTGAAGAATGAGCATTGTTGTGTTACCTGGATAGTGGAACAGAGTAAATTCTAGCATGAACACCTTTTAGCTGTGTGACTGAGGACAGGCCACTCCCCTAATCCAGACCTTGGACTCCTCATCCACAAAGTGAGAGGAATGAAACAGATACTCTTTGGAGTCCATCAACAAGGAAAGGTAGTGTTATGGAAGGCTGTCTAGCCTGGCTTAGCTCCCTAGCTCAGCAGCATAGCCTCAGCAGATGAAGAAGGAAGCCACAGCACCTCCTCCACCATCAGCACCCTTAAGACCCTTGCTAAATCTGACCCCCAAACACAATATAGTGCTGCTGGCCTGTTCCGCCTCTGATCCTTAATGTCCTGGGTTTGCTTTGAATCTGCTTCTTGGACTCCATGCCCCAGGCTATCCATCCTTCCCTCTTCCCTTTGCCCAGGGCAAAAGTACAAATACCCACTTGCTGTTTACCCCACAGCCATGGCCCAGCTACAGGGTCACCCTGCAAGGATACTGACATCTTGAATAACCACAAAGTTAAATTAAATGAAAGCCATTTTCAAGCATTGTGAGCATCAGGAAAAGAAATCCAATGTAACTTGTAACACATGGTGAATAGTATCATTAAAAGTCAAAATCAACCATCAAAAAGGAATGGAATAATTGTATGGCACTAAATTTCCTGTTAGCCAATGAGAACCAAGCAAAGGAGCGTGATACACCATTGGGGTGTCATTTGGCCTAGAGAGCTCACTGCCCTGGCAAATGAGAATTAGATTCTAATTACCCCAATTGGCAGATTTCAGAAATTTTTAAAAATATACTTTCTACAACTGTCACAGTGTCAAAACAATTATTTGGCTGTGTGAGCAGGTGTCAGGCATTGTACGGTATGTATGTCCTGATAAATGAAATGGGAAGCTTCCTGCAAGGGGGGTCGTAAGCCGAGGACCTAATTATAGCATCTCAGATACCTCAGATTGCCTCAGAGTCAGGAGGCAAAGAGGAAGGGAAGCTGAGTCCCCCTTTCCTCTTTTGTGCCTGAGGCACTGACTTCTGAGCACAGGTGAAGGCAGAACCTGCCACCTCAGTGTCAGGAGGGGACTCTGAGCAGCTCTGTCTCCCAGGATTGGCGCTGAGCCACCACTGGTCCTGAAACACTGTTCACCTCTACTGCTCCTTTTGACCCTCCACAACGGTCTCGTAAATTTGGCCAGGCAGTGTCTTAATCCTGTTTTATAAAGGGACAAGCTTACTGGCAGTAACATTCCAAATACCCTTCTTCTGAAAGAATATCTTTGTCCTACGTGGTCCCTGTGAAATTGCATATCTTCCTCCTCTAGCAGTAAAACCCTGCTAGCATGACTCCACGCCGCCCTTTGAACTGGGGATGGGTGTAGCCGGAATTTTCTCCAGTCCTGCCCGGCCCGAGGTCAGGTGAATCTCTCCTACCCGCGTCCCTCAGCCGCTTGGCCCCAAGTAAACACACAGAGACCTATATTATTTACAAACTGTATGGCCTAATGGCTCAGGCTTCTCACTAGCTGGCTCTTACAACTTCACTCAGCCTATTTCTACTAATCTATGCATTGCCACATGGCTTCCTGGCTTACTGTTACTTTCACATCTTGCTTCTCCTGGTGGCAGCTCTCACAGCATCTCTTTTCCTTTCTTCTCTCCATATCTCTGCTTTGGTTTCCTGCCTGCTTCTAAGCTGCCGTGCCATAGGCCAATGCAGCTTTATTTATCAACCAATCAGAACAACACATATTCACAGCATACAGAAGGATATCCCACAGCAGACAGGAAGTGAAGCAGGCAGCTACCAGCACAGTGTCTCCCTAGCTGGTCATAAATCATGAATACATGGTTCACATTCACCCACAGACTGATTAAGGGATGATGTCAGGAAGAGCTCCCCAAATTCAAGATGCACCCAGGAGATGTTAGCCTCTTGAAGATAAGGCACTCTTCATAGTACAGAGGTATTTCATGCAGTATCAGACAAGGTTTCTGACTCCAGGAAACTCATATTTGACTAAATAAATAAATAAATAGCATATATGTTCTTATTTTCTGAATATAATGTTAGCACTTCTGAAGGCACAAACTACTCGATAGCCTAAGGGAGAGGAACTCATCATTTCTTGAGGTCAAGGGAGTGCTCCTGGATGAGACAAAACACAGCCTACCTCCCTGCCTCATATATTTATCTCCCAGTCACATGAGCTCCACGGGAGCGACCGCTATGCTAAACACAGCAGTTGGCACATACTGTAGTACTTTATCAACGATTTAGGGACAACGCCATGGGTCAGTTAGGCAGTGGATGCAGACAGAGGAAACATAGTAGCAACTAACACTCTTGGGGAAAGTCACTGCTGTATTTGAATGACAAGGACTTGGCTTCGTCAAAGCTAGGATGGGCAAAGGGTACCCATAAAAATGAGTCTGCTAAAGCAACTAATAATCACACGTAGTGATGGAAAACCAAGCAAACTGCCCTGCATCTGACCTCCGGGTTGAGAAAGAAATCCCCGGAAAGAGTGGGGTGAATGGTTCAGAGTAGCGATACCCAAAACAAGAGCAAGCTTCTGAAAGCCTTTCCAGAGAGTAGCCATGGGTCTGGCTGGAATCTCAAGAATGAAATGATGAGAGTAAGAGGCGGGGCTGTGTCTTCTTGCACATGAACCCAACATTGCTCAGGACAAGAAATGCAAAGGTTGGGGATAGGCACATCCAGACTCTAGTCTCTGTTCCACCTAACTCTTGTCTGCCAAATGTCCTAACTACTCTGAACATCAGATGAAGGATCACTGTCATCCCTGCTGTCATTGCTGCACTTAAAATTCTGAAACTTCTGTATCCACGAAAGCACATTTTCTTTATATAGCATACTCTGAAAAAACAGACAGATGTTTAGTGGTCACTAGTGTTATAATAAGTGGTTCCTCAGATGTGAAGTTCAATGGTATTCACCTTGGGAAGCTTTCTAAATACTGACCTGAGATAACCAGTCTCGTATGTTATAGAAATGGCAGCTGGTATTACTGTAAGTACAACCCTCTTTTCCTCTCTGACCTGACAGTCATTGGTGCTCTTGGCTATGAATTCTTCCATGGAAATCATATGATCTTTGCCTTGAATGCTACTTGGTTGTGAGCCTATTAGCAATGCTCCAGTAACAGCTCGATCTCATCAATAGTTATCTGCCATTGAGAAGGGGTGGCTCTTCCGTTTTTCCCTTGGTGGAGGCAGAAGAGGATGAGGGTGGATCTTAAAGAAAAGAGAGATGAGCATTAAATGGTGCAGAGAGAACTCTGCCCCTCCTAATCCTGCCAGCAGCTAGCCCACACAATCACAGCAGGTTCCCAATAGTGATGGCATGGCCCCAACTCCAGCTCCACAGAGCTGGTGTGAATGGCATTAGGAAACGCAGAGCTAAGCCCACACCTGAATCACCTATGACGTCTTCCCAAAATCAGTTACTCATTGTGTAGACACAAAAAGCACTGCTGTCACCTCAAAGGGGACAAGAGAGTTTATTCTGAAGTCAGATATGAGTAACTATGGCCTGGGAACACGGATTTAAGTTACTCTAAATTTCATGTTCCCATATGAAAAACAATTGCATAAAATTGTTTTTATAGTAACAGAACAAAAGAAGTCATAAGTCAAGACACTTTCTAAATACACTGATATAAATACACAGGTTACAGCAAGGCAGGAAACATCAGCTGCAGGCCTCAGATGCTCCCTGATGACATTCTGAGTCTACTGGTTAGTGGAAATTAGGCGTTTGCTATGTTAACACATATCTAAAGGTTTTGGTCACAGGATGTTAGCCCCAACACAGAAGTAGGCAAAAATGATGATGATGATGATGATGATGATGATGATGATGATGATGATTTTAAAGGCTATTTAGGAGTTAAAAACAGCCTAGGATAAATTTTAAGTAGACTGTAGACCTGCAACATTCCATCTTCCCCACAACCACCGATATTCTAATTCACTAATCAGCCTTGCAGAAGGCTCGTGGGATGGATGACTTCTTTCAGGAAATTGTATTCACAAATAAATCACGGTGTCCTGAGAGAGGCAGAGGAGATAGCTCAATGGTTAAAAACACTTGCTGATCTTGCAGAGAACCTGGGTTCGGTTCCCAGCACCCCTGTGGTAGGTCACAACCATCTGTAACTCCAGTTCCAAAGGATCTGACACCATCTTCTGGTCTCTGCAGGCACTGGACGTACATAGTATACATACATACATACATACATGCATGTGGGCAAAACACTCAAACACATTAAGATAAATAAATCTTTTAGCTTCTTGAGAATTTAGTGTAACTCTTAACCTCTCTCTCTCTCTCTCTCTCTCTCTCTCTCTCTCTCTCTCTCTCTCTCTCTCTCTCTCACACACACACACACACACACACACACACACACACAGCATGTGCATGTGTACAAGTACCTCTTTTAGAAACAGACAACAAAGAAAACAGGCTAGAAACATTTCCTGAGCCTTCCTAGACCTAGTAACACAGCAGGTGCCAACTCAGCACATGAATCCGCCCCCCTCCACATGTTATTATTAACCCCATTTTACAGACCAGGGTGACTGTAATTCTAATGAAAGGAACTGACTCTAAGCATGTTTTATGACCATTCTCCACAGTCCTCACAGCACTGGGAGAATGGAAAGGGTCTCCCTAGATCCTCCTGACCTCCCAGAGGGGAGAGGTTTAGACTGAATGTGGATTAGTGGATGCTGGTGATGCCCCTAACCCAGATGGCATATCTATTCCCCAGAGCATTAGCTATCATGAGCTCCCAATGATCCCTTCTTTCAGAGAATTGCCTTTGGCTAACAGAAACTGTAGCCTTCTTGGCAGGAATAAAGATATTCTAAAGAATGTGTCCCTCCCCTTGGCTATCTGACTACTGAAATGCTGCCCAAGAAATTGAAATTTCATTAAAAAAAAAAAAATCTCACAGTGGGAAAAGGGAAAGGCTGACACAGCCAGCCAGAGTGGGAACTTGTCTCCAGGGGAGCTCACAGTTCTGACAGCTTGTCAGACCACCATACAGGACAAAAGGAAGCTGAGCCGATGACAATGCGCGGTGACACACCTTGACCGGGACTGCTCAGCCATGCCCCTTGCCTTCTATTGAGACCTATGCCAGGACCTGAGGATGGATATGGGGTGGGGAATCACTGGACCTCTTCGCTCCTCTTCTACATGACTACAGTGAGCAATTCTCTCTCTGCTTTTCACCCTAATTTGTCTGTTTAATCGGCCCCTTCAGGACTGGGGCTGAGTACAGCTTGCCAGGCTTTGACCAAAGTAACCCAAGTAACAAAACTTCTGCCCTAAGGATGTATGACCTACCACCAGAGATGGCTCACAGCAAGTCACTGACAGGGCCCACCAGTGACCAGTGCGATGCTCCCTGCTGTGGGAGCCCTGCTCAGCCTGGGAGTCCCCTGCCTCACTGCTGAGTCTGCTGAGACGGCACTCCTGCCTCCCCATCCTTTCTTTCTCCCCACCCACCCCTTCCCTTCCTTTGCTTCCCTCTGATAAGGCCCTCCTAGGAATGAAGCCCATCCCCTGCTCTCTCTCACCGAGCTTCTTCTGGGTCCCAAGACTGATTCTCTGATTCTCTGCTATTTTGCTCACCTGTAAAGTCCTGGGATACGTCCTAAGTGGGTGTGAAAGCAGAAGTGAGATATGAGATATGACGCTGTTCCAGTTTGGCTCAGTGAGAAAGGACAAGATCTTCCCCTCTATCTGCATACAAAGGGGACCTCTGGTCTCTACAGTCGAGAACAAAGGGACCCCAGGTATCAGTACAGAGTGACAACATTCTTGCTGAGAGACCAAAAAGGACATCAAGTGTGCAAAGCAGGAAAAACCCTCCAGCCATGACACTGAGGGCCCAGTGGAGACTTGTGCTAACCAAGTGCGTTTTGTACCCAATTCCCCATGGCAGTGGGGGCAGGGATGAGCTGCAGCTTGCAGGAGAGGGATAGGTGGCACGGGCCAAGGAGACCATGAGAGGAATTTCAGTTCAGCGCCTTTGCAGTTGAGCCTCCTGTTCACCTTTAAACAGAAGGGCAAGCGGATCTCACCCACCGGATAAAACAGCTTTCTCCGCGATATTGCTTCCTGCCTCCTTGTTTCATCTCGGCTGGCTTCTGCCTCCCTCCACCCTCTTCTGGGCCCCTTTCCCACAGTCACAGCGGGGTGAACCCAAGCTGATGAGGGCACCTGGCTTTTGAGGTAGCTCTTCAAAGCTGGAGGTCAGGTGTGTTTCTTGGATTTAATTAAGCTGGAAATGAAATCCAGCCCTGGAGTAGCTCGTCCTCTTTATTATCGCATCTCTCACTGCTTGTCAGGCCACGGTGGCTTCCAGGTCTTGAAAAGGAAGATGTGGCATGATTCCCAGGCAGGACTCTGTTATCTGTTTCAAGGGACATTTCAAGTTCCTCCATGTTAGAATAGAAGGAGAAAAGGAGGAAGAGGAGGAGGAGGAGGAGGAGGAGGAGGAGGAGGAGGAGGAGGAGGAGGAGGAGGAGGAAGCATTTTCAGCGGCCCTCCTAGGGAAAAGAATTGCCCTACTCACGAATAAGGGGAAATATATTCTAAAAACATCATTTCCTGTGCATTTTCTCATTAAAACACAATATGTGTCGGCTAGAAAGAACCTAAAGAATTAAAAACTCATTTGTAATCTCACCAGCTAGAATAATTGATACTATGGTCTCTCTCTTGCCAGATGCAGGTGTGTGTGTGTGTGTGTGTGTGTGTGTGTGTGTGTTCAGAGACATGAAACTATGAATTGTAAAAAGAAAAAAGAGCTCTTTATTTCCTGTCTCTGTGTGACACGCGTGTGGAAGTCAGAGGGCAGACTGCTGGAGCCAGATCTCCCCTTCTTCCGTGTGGATCCAGCTCAAGTCATCAGACTTGGTGGCAGGAGCCTTTACCTGCTGAGCCGTCTCACCTGCCCTACATTTTTTACATATGCACCTACTCATTAATGATACTTCATATAAAACGCTCATTTACTAGGCTCAATGGGGTTCCTCCCATTTTTGTGCAATATGGAATCAGGAAAAAAAAAATCAGGCTTTAAAAGAACTTCCGTGCTTGTTAATGCCACTGATTTTCCTATTGCAGTGGTGTTTTCTGCATCTTGTAACATATTCTATAGTCTCTAGGATTAATCAAACGAGATGAGGGGATTTATATCCTGCTGTGAGCTGAGAAGGGAGCTTAACAGTCTCCCAAAATAATATCATTTGACATTCAGAGCCATTAGGCAGCAACAGCAAAGGGCGTTTGTGTTTTAGACTGATTTGTGTTCAGCGGGTGGCAGACCCCTTCCTGTCCCCTTGGCAGCTACAGGGTGCTGACCTTTCTCACTCCAGAGATATGATTGCCTTCACACCCCAAGTGCCTAGCAAACCTCACACTGTTAGCTCCATCCCACACTGGTCGTGCTGGCATTTTATGACTGTCTTGGCTTTATCCAGCTGATGACTCACTAAGACAGGGCTGCTTGCAGAATTAATCACTTCTGAGGTAGCCATTTAGTTGGTTTTCACAAAATTAATAAGTACCACTTTTGCCAATAGCAAAAGTCACAAAATCTGAGCTCAGAGGATAAAAAGGACTCTGATAGCTCCTGGTCCAGCCCCTTAGGTTTCTAAATAAAGGGAACTGAGGGGCCAGAGAGGAGAAGGGGCTTTGTTTCCAGGATCTGAGAGTTGGGCTGGAACTGTGGTTTTTCACAGTAGCAGCATCAGTGTGTAACAGGAATCCTGTGTGTGCAGCTACAATAGAGATGAAACAGCTGAGCAAGGAGCACCAGGGCTGAAGCAGGGGGAAGTGGGAGCTGCAGCTCCTGGTCTATCTCAGCTAGTACTGAAATATCCTGAGGAAGCCTCCATCCCTGGGAAACACAGATTAGTCATCTGATAACTACTAGGTCCTGGTACATATTTCACACTCCACTTTCCCTCATGTGAACAGGTAAGACCTTGTAACTGACAAAGGGTGAACAACTCTCCCAGCCTTTTCATTTGCAAAAGAAAAACAATGGTCTCTGCCACAGCAAATGTGATCTCAGCGACCAACCAGATCATGGAAGTGAGAGGGTCTCATGAGTCTCATACAGCATTTCATCCTTGCAGTAACATCGCTGTGTGGTTCAGGAAACTAACCCAAGCCCAACTTGAAAGAGGAATGATGTAATGGGCTTGGCCTAGGCCAGTAACTATATATAACTACTAAACGGAAAATGTCAAAAGTTGAGTCAAATTGATAGGTATAAATGATAGATGACACACAGATGATAAATAGCAAATAGATAAATAGGTGGTAGATAGATAGATAGATAGATAGATAGATAGATAGATAGATAGATAATAAATACTAGAAGACAGACATAATAGAAGATAGATGATAAATAGATAGGTATAAATGACAGGTGATAAATAGCAGATAAACAAATAGATGATGATAGATGATAGGCAGATAGATATAGATAGATACATAGATAGATAGATAGCAGATATACAAATAGATGATGATAGATAGATAGATAGATAGATAGATAGATAGATAGATATTGATTCTATATTTTGTTTCTTTGGAAAACGTTAATACAAAGAACAGGCACTAACCTTGGATCAAGCAAATCAAACAATAAGGTAACAACATACAGTAGAGAGGTCAACAGCATACTCTGGAGGAGTTAAAAGCCTTCAGTCACAAAATTTTTAACAGTAGACTCACAGTTACAAATGACAGACTAAGAGAGTAAGGTCACTGTCTAGACACTTGCCTCCTGAACTAGTCGGGCTGGAATGGCTGTGCAGGTTAGCTGGTCTGAGTGTGGGAAGTCCTGGAGCTCTGTTTCACATCCTGCTGTAGAACGGGAAGTGTCTGCCGTTAGTGCGTGTGTGTGAACACTTGGTTCTTAGCTAGTCTCTGTTCTGGAGGATTGTACAGCCTATAGGCAGTGAAGCCTCACTAAAGGAAGTCAGTATGGGACCTGGGGGTTTCATAACCTGGCCCCACTTCCTGTCTGCCCTCTGCTTCCTGGATGTAGATGAAATGTAACCAGATGCCTCACACTCATGCTACCGAGTCTTTTCCACCATGATGGGCTGTATCCCCTCAAACTGGAGCCAAAATAACCCCTTCTTCCCTTAAGTGGCTTCCTGTCAAGTTATTTGGTCATAGCAACAATAAAAGTAATCAATAAGAGTCACTTGCATGCCATTATTTCTGAGATTCTATGACATATAATATGACTAAGAAGAATGACTCAATCTAATACCCCTGACACAAAAATATTCTCATTTACCATCGCAGCTTCTCCAGATGAACAAATCTCTAAACTAAGGATTCTCAAACAATAGGCCTCAGTTACATAGGACTCCTTACATGTCAGGTTAAGATCCCATTAAACCCGCTACAGGGTAATTATAACTTACGGCCATGATTGGTTCAAAACTAGGCCTGTGACCTAAATGATCTAATCAGAAGAAATCTGGGAATTTTTATTAGACAGAACCAGAAAAGGCTTTTCTCCTGGGGTTAGGAAAAACAAATAGTTGGCAGCCTGCTCAATCAAATACTCACCTAAAGTTGGTGCTTTCAGAACTTCTGTTCTACATGCCAATAAATTCCCTTAGCACTTAACCCACAGCCAAGTGTATTTTGCAAAAGTCTTTTATCTCAATACTTCAATAATCCAACAACCCAAGAAAAGAAAGTAATTTGTACAGATTTTACATGCAACATTGCTAACTTAAAGACCTATTTGGAATAAAATACTCCCCATTTAGTGATGGCTGGCCCTTTCCACATATGCTTGCCTTTCATTTATATGTAATTCTGCCCTTTTCTTCCCCTTCTCCTCCAAAGCGGTGCCATACAGGTTGCTAGGCAATTTTCCCTGACAAAGTCTCAGTGTCTGTCAATAAAATGGAACATTCTAGATGCTCTGTATTCTCCATTCCCTTTTACTACTGAGTGGGGTGTCAATCAAAAAACGTCAGTGAATGCTGAGGGAAGGGAGAAAGGCCCTGACAGCTGGGAAATAAAAGATGACTATTTTTAAACTAGTAAGTTCTTTCTTAAAGTAAGGCCAAGTTGAGTAAGAGGAAGGCAAGTTTCATCACGTTTCCTGGAAGGTTGAGAGAGCTCCTATAGACCAAGCCATCATGCTGATGCGAGCCAATGTCATGTTTTTGATAGGGTTACTATTCTTTGTGAACAGAGGAGAAAAACATCACCATAAACATCCTAATAAACATTTAGAGGACTCTCAAAATCTCAGCCATTGCAATTAATTAAAGCAAGAAGTTCAGAGAATGGAGAATTGATATGCAAGGTGGGTGTCGTTAACTGGTATCAAACTCATCAACCCTTACTTATACTCAATAATACATATAAACCAAGTCTTTGCAGTCTTGCCTACACAATTGCTCAACTTAACTCACAACATTAGGCTGGGCAAACATATTGAAGATTAAAATACAGGGGTTTCTGATGCCCATTTTTCAACAGAGAATTAATATGTGAGGGGCTGGGAATGCAGCTCAGTGGTGGCATGCACAAGGCACAATACCAGTGAACAAAACAGACAAACCCCTACCCAGAAGAGTAGTCAGGCCACAGGGAGTGGGCACTGCAGGCTGAAATAATCGCCAGGCATACTGGTACACATAAATAATCTAAAGCCAGAAGATTAACAACTTGAGGCTAGCCTGGACTACAAGTGAGTCCCTGTTGAGAGAGAGAGGGATGCGGGGAGGAGGCTACAATAACTAATCAATCTTCCACTCATTCCTAAAAAAGAGAGACTTTCAAAACTTTGACTAGTCTTTCCAGTTGTTTTGTCCCAAATTGGGTTAGTTTCTCTCCAAATCTTCAGCTCCATTACATTAAGATGCACCCAGATGCTCCACAGCCTTCACCTGATTCATTTTTCTGAATAGACTCATTAACCTTTGCTCAAACATATGCATATGTTCCTAGCAGGTGGTAGCAGTCTCCAGTTCCCGGTAATATCAAGATAATTCTAGTGCAAATACAGAAATGTCAGTGTTGCTAAACTGTTTAATTGCACAGTCACATTACCTCACGATGACAGAGAATGAGTGCTGCAAAGTTTTACTTCCAATAGCCGGTCCTGAGAAGCAAAGGAAGGCAGGGGCCTCAACACAAGCGTGCAGGAAGAACTGGCTGTGGTGGTCCACACACGTGATCTCAGCACCCTGGAGGCTGAGGCAGGAGATGGAGTCCCAGAGGCAAGACCTGTCTCAAAATAAAACAAAACGTCATGAAACTGGAACAGAGGTGCTAAGGCCCGGTGTTGCTTTCTCCAACAGGGTGGCCACAAAGTATGCCGTTTCCATGGACACGCTAAAGCCGGCAAGATTTCGTGAGCCTCTGGGGAGCAACAGGCCTGGCACATGCTTCACACACTGGGAAGGTAGATACAGGAGGATCCCTAGTGCTTGCCAGCCGGCCTGTGTAGCCTAACAGACAGCTCCAGGTTCACTGAGAGACCTTGTCCTAAAAAATAAGACGGAAAAAGAGTAAAGTGGAGAGTAATTGAGAAAAACATCTGATGTCAACCTCTGCTCCATACACACACACACACACACACACACACACACACACACACACACACACACGAAAAACATCTGATGTCAACCTCTGCCCCCCCCCCACACACACACGCATGCACGCACACATGCATGCACATTCTCAGTATAGTTATTGGTAGTTTCTAATCTTCGTGATGATCAAGCACCCATCCCAGAATCCCAAATCCATCTCTCGAGCCCTATCTCCCTTCCAGCATACTTCCCAGCCACCAAACGCAGACAGGGTTTCAGACAGCACCCACACCCTTACAGCTGGTCTTAGTTGACACTTTAACACAAGTTCTCAAGTGGCTGGAGCCCCAAGGCTGCCTGGCTTCATGCCCAGTCCAAGCGCATGGCTTGAGTATCGGAGAACTATTAGTTCTGTTGTAGTGAGCTGTGAGCAGTGTGGCACAGGAGCAAGAGTGAGCCCTCTGAAGTCAGAGTCCAAGTCCAGGCTGCAGGCCTTTCTGAACCTAGACAAGCCTTCTACAAAGTAGGGGGTCCTGTCAGTGCAATGGAGCTTCGACGAGGAATAAACAACATGTCTAATGTGATATTCGCCACAAATAGGTGTTTAATAAATGCTAGCCTACTGCCTTTCAGTCGACTGTGAAGCAAGCGACTTATTCATCACGATGCCACCACCAGCACAGGATTTAATATACTCTCAGGTGCCCCCCACCCCCCTTTTTTAAAGAAAATCTTTTTGCATTTATTCCCATCAGACTCAGCCTGTCCCCAACCACTTCTGCTTTCAACATGACAGATAAAAACCTCAGCAAATGTAGTGGAGTGTTGCTAAGCAGCTAAGTGATGCTGGAAGGTAGTAATAAAAGGAATACATAGATAACTTTGTCCTTGACATTCAGAGGTGGAGATAGTGGTGGTATAATGTCACACACGTGAAAATATCAGGTCTCAGGGAATGCATATGCTTTAGAGACTATTCAAAATAAAGGGTCTGCAATGCCCACTAACTTTTGGTTTTAAAAACAAGCCAGGCTCGCTCTCAGTTAGTCCCCAGGATCCTTGGGTTACAGCTCTGTACAAAGAGGTGGGGGCACTGAAATGACGGAACAATGGGAAATAAAATACACAAATATCACGCAACAGGAGCTGCAGAGGTGGCTCTGTTGGGAAACCGCTTGCCACCCAAGCAGGAGGATCTGAGTTTGATCTCCATGTAAAAAGCCAGGTGCAGGTGCAGTGGGGCATGTCTGTAAGGAGAGAGCTGGGGCCTGGTGGGAACAAGTGGATCCCCGGGGCTTGTTGTCTTGGCAATCTAGCTGAATCAGTGTTCAGTGAGAGACCCTGTCTCAAAAAATAAGGTGGACAGTGAGTAAGGAAGAGACACAATGTTAACTTTGGCCTCTACACTCACATGCCTACACACACAGGTACCTGCAAACAAACATACACACATAAAAAATTTAGCAACACAAAAAACACCGTGCATGCTGTGTAGAATGTGAAGTACCTGCTTCCTTGCCCCTAATGTGCCTTTCCAATCTGCAATTTAACTACCTTGAGCTTCAGGGAGCATCAGCAGTTGCCTAGCAGAGACTCTTGTGTATTGATCATGGGAGGGAAGAGCCACGATTAGAAACACAAAACCGAAGATGAGGATTGCACATAGTTTCTCATGATCTCTCTTCATTCTTACAACTGCACATCAGGGCGGAGGTGGAAAGACACCGCTAAATGAGCCGTGGGTCCCTCACTCGGGTCTTGGCTCTGTGCTCCTGAAAGTGCTGCACTCACTCATTTATGAAGTGGAATCAGACCTCTAGTGTAAATACCTCCGCAAATTGAGAAGGGATGGAATGTCCGAGTTCCATCTTCAATAATGTCGTGAGTCCTGTAACCTGGAAACTCCAAAGTGCAAAGAAAAGTTTCCAAAAGAAGCAGAGGCGGGGGAAGCCATACACGGAAAATTTAAGAAACCAGGAGGGAGGTGAAAACACCACTTTAAAAGAGAAATCCATTCCTGAGGGAGGGTACTCTTCCTGGCAGAGCTGACACTAGTCCCCCATCCCCCACCCCACCCAGTCTTTCCCCCTCTCCCAAGTCTATCACCTCTCCTCTGTCACAATCAGGACCAGAAGGGGGTAAATAAGGCAGGTGGAGAAAAGTCCTCCTGGACCCAATTTGACTTGTGTAGCAGAGGAAATGAGACTAGTCTTTACATTTTTTTATTTTAAAAAGTTGCACTTATGAATAGGATTTGGAGAGGGAACTGTCTAGCAAAGATTTTAAAAGCCCATGAACTGCAAAGTCTTGAAACAAGCATGGGCATCCTATCATACCTACCTACCACCAGCAAGGCAATGACCCATAAAGAAATAAACCAGAGAAATAAAATGGATTAAAATAGGACTAGTAAAAAGATACAAGTAAAACACTGTTACTAACTTTACCAACAGAGAAAGATTGTTGACCAACATAAGGGGCCTAAGTTCAAAACTGGGGTCCAGTACCTACAGTCAATGTTAAGAAATTAGTTTCTTTGCACGAGGGCCCACATGCAGAAGGGCAGTCGTTCCAAGAATGGGGCAGTAAAACAAACGTCGTCATCCCTGTTAATGTTGTGAAATGGCCCGTAAGAGGTCTTGGCAGGTTTGGATGAGGGGCGAAGGGGTCAGCGTGGCCCAGTGGAAAGTTACTCACAGGGCAGATGCAACGTCCATGAGGCAAGTATATTTTGGGGGGAGAGTAGAGGGAACGAAAGGAAGGAGAAAGGAGAGAAAGAGAGATAAAAAGTGTGGAGGGCCCCAAAATAGCTTGACCACACAGAAGTCATGCCAGGCTTAGGGGCCGAGACACAGCTTCTGTGACAGGTTTACTGGCAGGTAATACCCAGATCCAGGAAAAGCCTTAAGCTGATACCACCCAGGGATCCACCCAGGGATGAGGAAGTACCTGACATCCCAAACATTCCAACCATTAGATAAGGTGGTCAGATGTCCTTGAGTCTAGCACACACCTATTTTTTGTTTTACAGATACCCCTAGACAATTGTCAGCCAATTAGGATCCTGAGCTCTGGAATCCCCTCACCCCAACTTCTGCTTTGATTAAAAACCCCATCCCACCTGAGCTCGGGGCTCTCTGCTCTCACTGCTGTGTTGGACAGACAGAGGGACCAAGCTCCGGAGCTTGAAATAAAGGCTCTTTGCTTTTACATGCGGGATTTGGTCTCTGTGGTGGTCTTTTGGGGGGTCCCCGTGATTTGGGAATAACAGAAAGAAAGAGAAGAGTGCTACCTCTGATGGGGGGGCTTGGAGGGAGGAAAGAGAGAGAGAGAGAGAGAGAGAGAGAGAGAGAGAGAGAGAGAGAGAGAGAGAGAGAGAGAAGGTGAGGAGTTTTTTCTTTAAAGGGCACTTCAGGATGGCATCAGGACTCCGGTCCCCAAGGGGCAGGTCAGAATACTAACAATGAAATACTAAGATGAAAACTAGGGAACAGAAACAGACACATTTAGAAGCCCAGAGAAGAAAGTATGTCTGGATTTTCTTGGCTAATGTTAAAGCAACAGATGAAAGAAAAAAGGATGTTTTAGGATACAGGGCCACACTGCCATGGCTTGAACATGTCCCCTCCAAGATTCAGAAGCTGAGGGCAGGAAGTGAGGTGTTCAGAGGCCATCAGGCCAGAGTTACCAGAATTATTAGGGTCAGAGTCTGGGCCCTAGAAGCCCTAAAAAGCCAGGCTTGGCCATCCATCCTCAATAGGCCAACTAAACAGACAAATCACAGTGGAAAAAAAAAAAAAAGGCAGAGAAAGGAGACTGTTTCCATGTGGCCACATAGGAGGAGGAACTAACTCACCATGGTCCCCCTGCCTCAAGAACTGTGAGAAAATTATTACTGTGCATCAATCGCTGACTCAGCTATAACAACACAAAACAGACAAGGATTTGATGCTAACTAAATTCTAACTCATATTTGGGGACTGTCATATGCGTAAAAATGTAGAAAGCCACAGGAAGTTATAATTACAGAAATAAAAAAATGTAGACCTTTATAAATTACAGGACCACAAAAAACAAAAGAAAATAAACATAAAAATTATGAAATGAAAGACTGTCCTAACAAGAAAAAACAAAACATGGAAATAATATAATTCAAGCCAAAGGTATCTGGTATCCGTTACATAAATTATATATATATATATATAATGCAGCTAAAAACAGATTTTTCATATTGTCTCTTGAAGCAAAACTTAATTCTGTGCCAAAATAAAGATGATATATCTCAAAAGTGATTTTGAGAAATTGAAAAGGAGGCTAAGAATTTATATTGTGCAATGCAAAGAAAAGCAATTTTTAAAGATTACAGTATCAATACTAAACGAGACAGAATTAAGGTTCCAAAGAATCAGATGAAAAAATATAGAACACTTGGTAACAGTAAATTTCCTGCTCAAATTGAAGATTTGAAGGGCTGTTAGTGTTGGCGTCTGCATGTAATTATAGCACTGAGAGGCTGAGGCAGGAAGACTGAGCCGTCAACCCAGCATGGACTATACAAGATCCCCCTTTCTCTCTCATTTGATAAGGGGGTGTGGTGATACTGTGTTCCCTAAAATGTTGTGCACCCTAATACACTTATCTGGGGTCAGAGAACAGAACAGCCACTAGATATAAAGGCCAGAAAATGGACGCACACACACCTTTAATCCTAGCACTCCAGAGGCAGAGATCTGCCTGGATCTCTGTGAGTTCAAGGTCACACTGGAAACAGCGAGGCATGGTAACAAGAGTCTTTAATCCCAGGAAGCGACGGAAGGAAGCAGAAAGGTATTTAAGGCGTGAGGACGAGGAACTAGAAGGCATGAGGATGAGGAACTAGAAGCTGGTTAAGCTTTTAGGCTTTTGAGCAGCACAGTTCAACTGAGAGGCATCTAGTCTGAGGAAATAGGATCAGCTGAGGAATTGGCAAGGTGAGGAAGCTGTAGCTTGTTCTGTTTCTCTGATCTTCCAGCATTCACCCCACTACCTAGCTCCAGGTTTGTTTTTATTAATAAGATTCTTTAAGATTCATGTTACAAGGGGGCTTAAGGGAGGTGATCTGAAGAAGCCTTGCATATAATTATAACTTGTTAAGGAAAGGAGGGCTGCACAGGAGTTTAGCCCTTTCCCTGTGAATGGGGTTGCCTGTGGGATTCCTAGAAAATCACAGGTTTCCATGTGGGAAGGGAGAGGAGACCTAAGCAGTTGGTAACTGAGCAGGAATCCTTGGTTCTCCATTGTGGTATGCTTCTCTCTCTTCTCATGTCCCCCAACCACTCCCTGCCTTTCTACCCAGCCTCATCATCATATATCTAGCTATATCATTCCTCGGAACATTCCCAAAGGAGTCTACATATGCTACAGAGACACCTGTTCATCTGCATTTATCATTCACAGTAACCTGAAAATGGAACCAACCTAGATGCACACCCTCCTCCCCAGGGGAAGCAAGATGCTAGGCTCCATCCTGGAAAAACAAAATAGTCTTTACCAGACAACGAAAGTTAGCACTTTGATTTTTATCTTCCTTACTTCCAGAGATGAATAGATAAAATGTGATGCATATACACAATGGAATTTCATTCAGCTGTGAAAAATTAAATAGTGGCATTTTCAGGAAAATGGGTGAAAATTAGAGATCCTCGTGTTAAGCAAAATAATCCAAATTCAGTAAGACAAATACTGCAAGTGTTCTCTCATGCAGAACACTTTATATGCTTAAATTTATATGCATGTAGAGCAGTACAAAGTGTACCACGAGACAAGGATAAGGTTTGAATGGAGGATGGAGGAGGGAGAGAGTGGCATATGCCTGTGACGTGAAAACATACGTGAGAGACGGGAGGGGACCAACAAGAGGTAGGGGAGGGAAGAGCAGTGAACAGGAATAAAGCACAACTGTATACGTCACAACGAAATCCTGCACATTGCTTGTGGATATGCAAATCTGTAACACGTGTAGACTGGAGTCTGGAGCTCACCCAGGGAAACCCCCGGGTTGTTCTGGATCAGAACAATGGATCAGCTCAGGACCACATATATAGTGACAGGAATACAGATGGTCTGTTTTTTTTTTTAATATTTTGTTTATTTATTTTATGTATGTTTTGCCTGCATGTATGTTCAAGCACCACTTGCATGCAGTGTCTGCAAAGGCCAAAAGAGGGCATTGGATCCCATGGGGCTAAAGTTACAGAAAGTTGTGAGCCCTGGGAATTGTGTGGGTGCTGGGAATTGAACCCTGGTCCTCTGAAAGAGAAGCCAGTGCTCTTAACCACTGAGCCATCTCTCCAGCCTCCAAGATAATTTATTAAGAAGGATAAGAAGGCACACTGAAGGGAAGAACTGGGCCACTGAGCTTGGAAGAAGTTCTGACATCCCTGTGCCATGTGAGTTCAAATCTTTTCCAGGTTACTTACTTAGCGCCAGCCTTCCCTAAGTTTGTAGAGCTGAGTTATTATTTTTTTTCACATGTTCTGTTTATTACACGTAGCCATACTGTTGCTAGAGTTTTCCTGCCTGGCCCACAGTCAGGACAAATCTCTCTCACCCGCCAGTCCCAAGCCGCTCAAACCCGATCAAGTAAACACAGAGACTTATATTGGTTACAAACTGTATGGCCGTGGCTGGCTTCTTGCTAACTGTTCTTACAGCTTAAATTAATCCATTTCTATTAATCTATACCTTGCCACGTGGCTTGTGGCTTACCGGTACTTTACATCTTCCTTATCCTGATGGCGGCTGACAGTGTCTCTCCCACCCAGCTTCCTGTTCTCTCAGTTCTCCTCTCTGTTAGTCCTGCCTATACTTCCTGCCTGGCCACTGCCAATCAGTGATTTATTCATTGACCAATCAGCAACACATTTGACATACAGACCATCCCACAGCAATATTGGAGGAGGGTTCCAGTTCTTCCAACCATTGGCTTTTTCATGTGTTAATCTTTTGTTTTGTTTTTTTTTCGAGACAGGGTTTCTCTGTGTAGCTTTGCGCCTTTCCTGGAACTCACTTGGTAGCCCAGGCTGGCCTCGAACTCACAGAGATCCACCTGGCTCTGCCTCCCAAGTGCTGGGATTAAAGACGTGCACCACCACTGCCCGGCTCATGTGTTAATCTTAATGCCTTTCTCCACACGCCAACTCTCCTACACAGTGATGTTGCTAATGCATATATACACACGTGTGATATATATAATATTCCATTCAAAAATGAGCTCAGTGGTACACCTGCAAAATATTTGAGATGATACGATGTGTATGAGGTTCATCATCAGAGTTTGGAAGTGGGGGCTGGAGAGATGGCTCAGAAGTTAAGAGCACTGGCTGCTCACCCAGAGGTCCTGAGTTCAATTCCCAGCAAACACATTGTGGCTTACAACCCTCTATAATGAGATCTGGTATCCTCTTCTGGAATGCAGTATACATGCAAGCAGAACACTGTGTAGATGATAAATAAATAAATCTTTTTTTTTTTTTTTAAAAAAAAGAATTTGGAAGCAACAAATGCCTCTTGAAGTTGATGAGTAAAGGAGGAGATAGTTTATCCCAACAATTGAATACTCTGTGGTCATAAAGCAAATTAGAAAACTCTTCACAAACTGATGGGGAAATGTCACTCAAGATAAAGAGCAAGGCGCATATGTCTACAGGCTAAAAACAAGGCATAGGGTCTGGAGAGATGGCTCAGCAGTGAGAGCACTGGGTGCTCTTCTAGACGACCTGGGTTTGATTCTACATGGCAACTCACAACCCTCTGTAACTCCAGCCCCAGGGGATCCAATGCCCTCCTCTTCCAGCCTCCGAGGGCACCAGGCATAGGTGCAAGCAAAATACCCAAACACATAAAATAAATACATTTTTAAAGAAAAAAATTAATGAGGCATATTTTTATTGTCATGAAAATGCCTAGTGATATTCTGGAGGGGAAGTCAAAGAAACTATTAACAGTATTTCCGAGCTGTGGTTCAGCATTGGGAAGGAGGAAATAGAAATTGAGTAGGAATTTTTGCTAGTTGCTTTTTCTATTACTTTTAACACAAAACTTAAATAATTAAAAATAATCCAGGTATGGTGGCACACATCTTTAATCTCAGCATGGAAGAGGCAGAGATGGGCAGATCTCTCAGAGTTCGAGGTATGTTCCAGACCAGTCAAAGCTATGTAGAATAAGACTCTGTCTCAAAACACAAAACAACAAAAAAGTGGATTATAAAGATTCTTAAAATAAGTTAGTTCATAATATTGGATTAATCCTTAAAACCCTAGATCTATTGGTAATTCATTACAGTAAAATTACATCCCTAACCCCCCCCATAAATGTATGTTTCCTTATAGTATTACATCATAGACCACATTGGTGATAAAATAAGGGTAATTCCTTTCCACAAACTTACTAAAACACATTGTCCTCAAGGTTCTTTTTATAAACATTCTCTCACTTGCATCATTTTCTCACAAGTTATTTTTTTTTCAAAAATCATAGGCAATTGAGATGTGATTCTTTGCCTTTGTCGAAAAAAAAACTCATTTCTAAAAGCATTTGTCACTCACAAATTTGTTTTATATTTCTCAAACTTCAATTTGGGTTATTTCCTAACAAAACATTCGCTGTAAATGAAATCTCTTGTGAGACTGTGTAGAACACCTGCTGAGTGAATGGAGTGGCACTGTGCAAATCACAGGATATGGAAGCAGAAGACACCGACTTGGCTATCAGTGTTTCCTGCCTTTCCTTTAGGAATCAGCCTAAGGGGCCCCAGATTGAAACATCCATGCTCTTTCATTATTTTTCTCTCCAGTCAAGTGTTACCACCTTGCATGCATCCTTGTCTTCGAGATCTACATGACAAGATCTGATGCTCCTTGGGTTGTGTGCTAAGAGCCTCTGCTGAAACCCTAACTCCTAAAGTGATGGTGTTAGGATGTAGGGTGCCAATGAGGATAATTAAGTCAAGAACGGGTCCTCACAAATGTGATTGGTACCATTATAAAGTAGGACCAAAGTCATGGGTTCTCCTCCTCCACTGTGTAAGAAGAAAACCAGTAATGAACCAGAAAGCATCCCTGACCAATCTAGTTCTGGTGTCTTGATCCTGAACCTCCCATAACTACAAGAAACCAACTTTTTGCTGTTAATAAGCTCCCAGTCTTTGGTATTTTGTTATAGTGGCCCCAAATGACTAATGTAACAACTTCTTCATCTTACAGTAAGATTTCCCAGCCTAGGCAGTACTGATATTTTGAGTCTTGTCATTCTTTTCAGTGAGAAGGAATCTGTCCTCTGTGTTATAGGATGTTCAGCACTTTCCATAAACTCTACACTCTCAATACTAGCAGTATCTTCTCTCATTGTGCAACAGGAAATATTTCCAATCATCATCAAATGCTCTCTCATAGAAAACACCTTCCCTAATTCAACCAATGTCTTAGGAATTTGGAGGTTGTAAACATCCCGTGGGTGGCCTACTGGATAGTAAGGTGTTTCTGAGAACTTGAGTGGGAAAGCATTCCATGAAGGTGTCTACCACTCCACTTTGCAGAATCCAATCCTGCCTTGGTAAGAGTCCAAAGCACTCAATAAGGATTCCCTTTCTTCATCCTTCTTAATCATGGAAATATCTAACCCATTGCTTGTATCCAGATGCCCTACCTCAAAAAAAGGAGCTCTTTTTTAAGAAATACAACCTGGCACTTAGGTGTTCTGTTTTGAGCCAGAACACATCTCTGTTACTATCTCATTGTTCAGGCCTACTCTAGAGGACATATTAAACATTCCAATGGTACTTCTGATCCAGCGTGTGTAAGCTGCTGTGAGCAAGCAATGAGTGAGATCACAGTGACTGGAGATCTTTATCCAAACTCTCACTGAAACAAATGAGATCTCACACTGAGAAAGGAGATTTCATTAAAATAGTTTTTCCAAGTCGCTCTACAGATAAGCAGACAAGAAGAAGCCCCATTGGGGGATGGGGTCTGTGTCCAGAGTTACTGCAATATGTTGTCTATAATGTCCTGTTTGGGGACTCACAATGAAGAGATGCCTTGCATATCAGAAAAGTCTTTGAATTTTGGACTTTTTTTTCTTTTTTATTTATTTTTTGTGTTTTCCACATCATGCATCTCTATCCCATTCATTTCCCCATCCTTTCATACCTACCCTCTCCCCTTGCAACCTCCCCCCCCCCAAAAAAAATAAAATAAAATTTAAGAGAAAAAAAAGGAAAAATCTCATCATGGAAGCTGTAGTATGACACACTGAGTCACACAGTAAACCTTTTTGTCCATATATATTTACTTGCAAGTGTTCATTGCAAAGAGTCATTGGTCTGGTTTGAAGCCAATGGTTTCTACTACACTACTGATGCTAGGCCCTCACTGGGAATCCTCTTGGATATCCTGTTGTTGGCCTGTGTCATGAAGATCCTACCACTTTGGGTCTGCAAGATTGGCCCCTTCTGCTCCAGCAGATCATGGATGGGATGGATGTTGGAGTGGACCAACTTTTAACCCTGGTTCTGGACCTAGGTAGTTACAGGGTTGGTCAACCTGCCAGTTCTCTCCTGTCCTCACCACCAGGGTGAGCTCTCCTGCATTGCCCTGGCTAGTTCACCCCTTGCAGCAGTGAGCAAGGGGCGGGGCCAGTTCTCCTGCTTTCATGCCCTCAGGGTTGGCTCTCCTACACCTGGGCCATCAGGGCCAGCTCTACTGTGTTGCACAGGAGAGGTGTAGGGGCCACTCTTCTGAGTGCTGCAGCTGGTGAGGGGCAGGGACAGCTCTCCCGCTCTTATGACCTCAGGCCAGCTCTTCCATCTAGCACAGGCCACACCACCATATGGCAGATGAGGGGTGGGGCCAGATCTCTCCAGCTCACATCTCAGGGCTGGCTCACTTATGCCCCATCCACAGGGTCAGCTCTGCTGTGCTGCCCAGACAAGGTGCAGTGCCTGATTTCCTGAGTGTTGCAGCTGATAAAAGGGAGGGTCAGCTCCCTCCCCAGCTGGAGGCAGTTGGGGTGAGGGGGGACGGACTTTGGACTTTTAAACAGTGTCAGAATCACTAAGATTTTGGGCACACTTAAAGAGACAAACATGAGACTTTGTAGGGCCAGGGATGGAATATTATCATTTAAAGTTATATGTTTGGGTGTTAAGTTGATGTGTAGATTATGATGATTATTTTTTATTGTCATTGATTAGATCAAGAAATATCTGGGGAATTGATGAAGCAAAGCTTTGGGTGTGTCTGTGAGAACATTTCTACACAGGATTAAAAGAGGAGCAAAGACCCACCCTAAATGTGGGCAGCATCATACCATGGGCTGAGGACCCAGAATGGGTAAAAAGGGAGAAGCAGACAAGCCAGGTGAATGCCAGCATTCCCCTTCTCTACTCCCTCATCAGTTGAGATGTGAACAAGCAGGTGGCACACAATACTGCTGTCATGGACCCCTCCAATGCCAAGAACCCATCCAATGCCATGGACCCATCCAATGCCATGGACTCATTCAATGCCATGGATTCATCCAATGCCATGGACCCATTCAATGCCATGGACCCATTCAATGCCATGGACCCATTCAATGCCTTCCCTGTCACAGTGGACTGTATCCCCAAACTGTGAGTCTAAATAAACTCCTCCCCACTTCCAAACACATGGGATCACACCTCTGATTTTATTTTCTTGTTTAACTTAGAATGTCTGTAAGACTAGAAAGCTAGAAATAGACCACAGAAGTGGGAGGCCTAAAGGATGGATCAATAGTAGAGCTCACGTGAAATTAAAGATAGCAGGGGAATACTGATGTGGTAAGGTTTACATGGGGAATAAGGGAGAAGAGGATATAAGGAGAAGGATTAGCCAAAGCTAAGCATATAGGAAGATAGAGGGAAGCCCACCACTCAAGAAGGTCATTTAAATACAATTTTTTTAACAATTCAAATGGTGGTACCCTGTAAGTGTGAATAAGGTCAATCCTAGAATCTATGGATGACCAGAGGAAAATTCAGTGCCAGATACAGGATACCTCCCAGTGTTGTTGGTCAGGAACCTCAGAGGCTCCCAACACAACACAGGCGATTACTGTTCTTGGGTGTTTATCAGAACTACATGGTAAGATTCTGTTACTGAAGACACCAGGCACTTGGTTATAGGGTATAGGGAAATCAAGCTGAAACTGGAAACTCACTCCCTGCTAGATAGCACCCATAGTGCCAGAAAAGTCCTCAGCAGTCTGTGCAGCTGTGAACCCTGAGAGCTGTAACACCCCGAGCAAAGACAAGCCCACTGGTACAATAGCGGCAGGCTGCTATGGGGCAGCCAACTGCTCTCTGGTTGTATTTGAGATCTGCTCTTGGGAAAGCACTCAAGCCTGGGGCTGTAAACCTGGTCAATAGCTCATGACAAGGGAGACCATGGGCTCTGGAGGAACTTACTTCTGTTGTTTAGGTAAACTGACATGCTATCAAGCTGCCTTCTAAGTATTTATTTATTCAGTAGTTTTGCCAGGGTATGTTATCACAGAACAGAAAAGTAATAACACAATGATCAACTTATTACCAATATTACCAATATTTCTTTCTTCTGCTCATACTACCACAAATTACAAGTAATCCCCCAAATTTACAGAGATTGGAGTGTTTTCAATGAGCATGGCTAGACTGTCTATGAGGTCACACATCTACTAGACTTTCATACCCCGCCCCAACTCTGCACCATCTGATAAAAGGCATTCTTGGGCTGGTGAGACAGTTCCAGGGTAAAGACACTTGCTGCCAAGTCTTACAGCCTGAGTTCAATTCCCTGACCCCCATGGTAGAAAGAGAGAACTGACTCCTACAAGTCGTTCCCTGACCTTAATGTGTGTACTGTGGAACTGGCTTCTGCGTGTACACATGTGCGCACACACACACACACACACACACACACACACACACACACACAGTGCTTTAAAATAGCATGCTTACAAATAAACATAATTAAATTTTTAAAGGCATTCTCAGGGTCCTTGCTCTCCACAGCCACCACAAGGTGCAGCCTATTACAACATCCCTCCACTTAAGCTCATGACTCCTTTGCTCTCTACTACAAAACATCGAGATAGTCATTATTATTCATTCACCAGCCTTTTGGTTTTGAAAAGAATATTTACATTTCAAAAGAGAGAATTAACTGCATACCCTCATCAAATACATCATGCACAATTTTTTTTGTCTCAGCTATGATTTTCATAATTTTTAGACAACTATAAATTATCAAAAGCACTCCTGGAAAGTACTTGAGTACAGACACCTGTGCTGGCATGCCGGTTCAGCACTGTGTCCCTGAGCAAGGTGGAAGACAACTGGAAACAGGAATCTGAATATTCCAGCAAGGGCTCTGGCCGGGAGGGAACCTTCACTCTGCTAGATGTAAATAGCACTGATTAATTTCAACTTGACGCCATGGTCCACCTTCATTGTCATCTTGACTGGACGCAGAATCACCCAGGAAACATACCTGGATGTGTGTCTGTGAGTGATTCCCAGAGATGTTGAACAGATGGGGAAGACTCAGCCTGAATGTGGGTAGCACTGTTCTGTGGGCTGTGGTCTCAGGCTGAATAAAAACGGGAAAAGGAGGAAGACAGGCGAGCATGGGAATTCCTTTCTTTGCTTCCTGACAGCTGGTGTGACAAAAGGACCACCTCACACACCAGCCGCTTCAGGTGGGAGCTGCCACCGCCACCATGCATTCCTACCATGATTGACACTGCCTTCTCAAACTGTGAGCCGAGATAAAGTCTCCTTCCTGTATAAGGCACCTTTTCTCGGGCACTTAGTCGCAGCAATGAGAAAAGGAAGAGTCCGTGTGAGTTAAAGCTACCTGTGGACCTCTAAGCTGTTGTGACAAACTCTCCCAGGGATAAGATCGGCTACCAGCTGGGTACAACCTTGGGCAGTAAATCACCTTTGTGTGAGTATTTCATAACGAGAGCTAAACCAAATGCTCAATAAAGGGAGAAATTATCTTATTCTGAAACTGTCTTTATTCTTAATGTTTGTTATATTTTGTTTTATTTTATTTATTTATCATTTATGTGTGGGGAAGGCTCTGCAAATCCCATAGCGTGCATACAGTAGACTGAGGGTAACTGGCCAGAGCTGATTCCCTCATTCCACAGATCAGACTCAGGTCAGCAGTCTTGGTGGCATGCTTTAATCACTGAGCCATCTTGCAGCCCTTATTCCATTTATTCTTAATAATGATAGCAATTAACTCTTACACAGCAAGTGCATATTAGATATCTCTCAAGTAGGTAAGAGAAACTATAATTGGAACAGACAGAATTCCACCCAGGCTATCTTATCATTAAATGATTTGAAAGAGACTTTTTAAACACTTCAAAATACCAGTGCTTCATTTCCATGGTCCTACATAGTATTTCTACTCTCAATAAAAACTATATATCACAACCACAGCTTCTCACCCAGGAGATACTTCTTCTAATGTTTTCTTTTAGCCAAAAGAAAATGCAATGCCAGCCCCTTCATTTTATGCCTCATTTTAACCAGTTTTTGTTTATAGAAATGTTTCCCCCCTGCAGCCCCTTCATTTTATGCCTCATTTTAACCAGTTTTTGTTTATAGAAATGTTTCCCCCCATGTATACCAAGTGTATTTCCCTACCAACTAATCTCTAGCCAATGATACTCCTAATTTTTAAAAAGTTCCTAGTTTCAGGTCAATCCTGAAGGTCAGGCTAGACTGTGTGAACTCTATTCTAGGGGATTTGTTTCTGCTGGTATTTTTCATAGGGTCTTATGTAGCCCAGGCTAGCCTTGAACTCACTATGCATCTGATCTTGTATCTCATCCTCTTGCCTCAGCCTCCCAAGAGCTGGGATTACAGGGATGCACCACCACACCCAGTTATGAAGTCCTTGAGATCAAGCCCAGGCCTGTTCTGGCGATGTGATATGAGTAGATAGGCCAGCTACAAGAAATAAACATCCAACTTTGGGAGAGCTGTAACATCTGAGACTTATATTAATGGAGGAGATGGGCAAAGGACAGGATTTTATGATGGACAGGTATGGCAATGTAATCTTAAAAGGGGGACTGCATATCCCAGGCCAGCCTGGGCTACACAGAGGGATCTGGCTCAAAAAAAAAAAAAAAAACAGTCTTTAGCAGGTCTGTCTTTCAAATTCAGGACATTAGCAAGAGAACAGGGCCATGTGATGATCCAGCAAAGGTAACCGGAATGTATTTTTATGATAATAATTTAGACAATCGTTAAATCTTTTTAAAAAGGAGTGAGAACTATTTGAAACTTAGGGGAATGTTGCTAAATAGCAAGAATGTTGTTGTCATGACCTGTCAGATGACAACAGCTGGTTGCTACAGTTGCATACTCCGGCAGTGACCTGCCAATCACTCAGTTCCATTCCTCCATCTACTCCTAACACACTGTCAGCCTACAAAGTCTGTCTTAGGACCTTGCATGGTTAGCACCATTATTTTCACAGTCCCGGGAAAGCAAAGCTTATACATTAGTAGCTGGGCACCCACTCTGAGCTTCAGTCAGTTCCCTAGGACTCAGCACACCTGGGTACTCATGCCAGGCTGAGAAGGAAACACCTTGGCTCACCCATCACGCTGCTAACACTACAAATCCTCTTCAGGAAGTGAGCCAGACTTCGTCACAGTCTCCTACCTATTGTCTTCAGTCTCCACATTCTGCATGGAAACACTGTGGCAGGTCCCATTCTCTATGCTGTTCTTGGTAATGAACTCAGTTCTTTCTAAGGGACCAAAGGAGCAAAGGAAGATGGACACTGGCCAACTTCAAACAAAAGTGTAGAACTGAAACTTTTCTTTTTTGGCTCACAGCTGCTCCTTTGTTTTATCACTTATATTTGGTTTTGAAGCAAAACATGTTCTGAGTTCAGTGCATCAATCTAGAGACCTGGTTGAGGAGAAGGAACACATTTAAAAGCTAAGGAGACACAGTAAGAAGACCAGATCGATGCTTGGCATGGAGGCAGATCTCTGTGAGTTCAAGGAAAGCCTGGTCTACATTAGGAGTTCCAGCCCAGACAGGGCTGCACAGTGAGACCTTGTCTCAAAAGAAAAAACAAAAAAACAAAACAAAACAAAAACCTAGAGTCACCATTTGTATTTCTTTACCTTCATGACCTCATCTGTGAAAATAGCAATACTCACATCACAAAATTATTATGGGCCGTTAAAAAGACAATGAATATTTAAGTATTAGCACTTAATGAGTATTCCAATAAATGCTCATTTTCTTTCACTGGACATAATCTTCTCTGGTTAATAGCTTTGGAATTTAGTGTTATTTTCACTGAGGAATCATTACAATTCTTATTTTAGCCACTATTTTCTCTTAAAGTTACATTCTAGAGTTTATTATCTTGTGACCAGTATTTGTTTTACCCCTACTATCAACTGTCACCCCAAAAGTTGGTTCTTTGCTGTATATCATAGAGACTGTCCCTGCTGTTCCTTTAAGAATATTTGGACTGATTACACGCAAAGTCTATGTCTAGATGTCTCATGCCTAGCCTGGTTCAAAGCCAACTACCCTGCTGTGGATATCACTCTGTATAAATAAAATGCTGATTGGCCAGTAGCCAGGCAGGAAGTATAGGCAGGACAAGCAGAGAAGAGAATTCAGGGAACAGGAAGGATGAAAGGAGACACTGGCTGCTGCCGCCATGAGTATCAACATGTAAGATACTGGTAAGCCATGAGCCACGTGTCAAAGTATAGATTAATAGAAATGGGTTAATTTAAGATAAAAGAACTAGGTAACAAGAAGCCTGCCACGACCATACAATTTGTAAGCAATATAAGCCTCTGTGTGTTTACTCGGTTGGGTCTGAGAAGCTGTGGAACTGGCGGGCCAGAGAGAGATTTGTCCTGACCGTGGGCCAGGCAGGACTGGAGAAAACTCCAGCTACACCACTCTTCTAATAACCATGGTGAGAAAGGTGGGCTGGAGGGATGGCTCATCACTTCAAAGCACTTACTGTTCTTGCAGAGGACCCAGGATTAGTTCACAGCACTGACCTGGTGACTCACAGCCATCTATAACTCTAGCTCCGTGGGATTTGGAGCCATCTTCCGGCCTCTGTGTTCACACAGTGCACAGAAACTCATGCAAGAGTGTGTGCGCGTGCGCGCGCACACACACACACACACAAGTAAACAAATAAATTTTAAAGAAAAGTAACAAATCATTGAATCTGTATAATTAAGCATAAGAGGAAACAAAGGCTTTGGTCATTTACTGGTATTTATTACGCTGTCTATTGGTTCTGTCCACCTGAAATTTGTTTTCTAACTCTGAATATAGTCCTTGCCAAGTTTTTTAAACAAATTCTAGAGTTTGACTTATTTCTTGTTTCCTAGAACAGAAAAAATAAAATCACCTAAGGTGAAATAATAACATCATTCAGATAGTCACAAACCCAAGATCTAAGGAGAAATTGGGTCAGTATGAAAAGAAATTATATTCTAGGTAAACAAATACATTTCTTACATTATTTTTTTATTTTATCAATCTTTCCTTGCCAATAATATTATTTCTGGAGAAAGTGCCAGGATTTGTGAGTAAAATCTCTGAAATTTTTACTAAGTAATAGAAATGCTCACAGGCCAAAAAGATTCTTTAACTTAGCTGAGAGGCCAAAGACTCAGGCTCAGTGGCTTTCTCGGTGATTTGACTCAATCAGTTGCTCCTGATGTGTTCTAGTTTTGTTTTTAAAGAGAAAGAGGGGGGAAGAGGAGGAGGGGGAAGAAGAAGAGGGAGGAAGGAGGGAAAAAACCTAGTCCTGAGATGGTCTTGCCACTCAGAGACTCAGTTCAACTGAGTGCCCTCCCAACACCCATGAGCTCAAAGATTCATTTCCTCTGTTTCTTCCTGGGCCTGTTGCTTCTCTATCCCCCGTTCTGATGCCCTGATACTTTCAGACCCTCATCGGCTTCCATAGGAAATTCTCCCATTCAGATGGAATATCTTGGACTCTAGAGAAGCTCCCTGAAGTCATGGGGATACACAAAAAAAGTGTGTCCAGAAATACTCTCTGTATTTCTGGAACCACCAACAGAATCCTCTTGTGTCACGCACAGTTAGGAAATAGCCTCACTCCTCAGGAACCACAGTACAACCCCATGTGCTTACAAAATGCTTTCAGGGAGGTGGAGGAAGCTGTGAGATGACTCAGTAGGTAGAAGTACTTGCTGACAAGCCTGATGACTTGAGTCCATGTGGTAGGAAAGAACTGATTCAATAAGCTGTCCTCTGACCTCTATGGATGTGTTGTAGTATGCATGTGTACATGTAAAATAAAGATATGTAATTTTTAAAGATGTGTTTACATTTTTATTTTATGAATATTTTGCCTGCATGTATGTGCACCACAAGCATGCCGTTCCCTCAGAAGCCAGAAGAGGGCATTGGGTTCTCTGGAATTGGAGTTACAGATGGGTGTGAGCCACCATGTGGGTGCTGGGAATAGAACCTAATCTTCTGCAAGAATAGCAAGTGCTCTTAAGCCCTGAGCAATCTCTCTAGGCATCATAAATGTAGTTTTTAAAAATGCATTCTCTAAAGATGCATTTTTCTTTCTCAGGAAAATTCCAGTAAACACCATTTTCTCCAGATCATTTCAAGTGGCATTAGAAATGATTTTAAGTGTAAGTAAAATCCAACAACTGTATTTATTATGTCATTCACTTTATATTTACCTATTATATCCCTGTGTAATGTCATGCATCATAGAGAGAAGAAATGGGTTAAAAGGGGTACAGTCACATCCCAGGAATGGGACCAGGGTGCTAATTTACCTAGATTAATAACACAACTTCCAATCTCTGCCTTTCACACTTGCTAGATCTTCAACCTGCCCAAGGTTAGTGCCTACCACTGTAGAACATGCTAAGGACCGGAAGTCCCAACCACATCAAGGAAGAGGGTTCCTTAAGTCTTCTCATTTTTTATGAAGAAATACCAAACTCCAGATGTGAAGATGATCTGTTTGCAACATCTGTCATGCCATTGGTCACCTGATATGACTGGCTAGGTAGGTGTCCCCTTCTTCTGCCATCGCATGTGCATCCAGAGTTGAGTGCTCAGTCACAGAAGATGACCTTCCCTAATGGAGGACCATTCTTTAGTCAAGGGTACACTAAAAGCTTCATTTATCTTTTAGAATCTCTAAACAGCCCCTCAAGAAATGCTGAGCTCCTGTGTCTCCCCTGAGTGACAATGCTACTGTCCTGTGAAAAGTATCCCGGCTGCTCCAACAGATAACATCAAGAGAAGCCTACAACTTACTGATTTTAACAGTGGTTTGCAAAAACAGTAGCAAAAGGCAGAAAGGGTAGCAGGGTGGAGCTCATAACTTTGGGGGTACCCTATCAAGTTTATGTATAAGCTGCAAAGAAAACCTGAAGTCCCAAACTAGAAGTACATATTCCTCATTATTCTAGGTACCTACCACAATATAGCAACCCCCTGCAAATTCAGTGGCCGGAACAACCACTTTATCATGAGTGTAGATGCTGTGGATCAGGAACGTGAGCAGAACACAGCAGGAGTGGCTTGTCTTAGACTCTCAGCAAGAGCTTCTCAGATGGCTAGGGAAACCTCCTGTATGTCCACCCCTGGGATCTGGGCCGAGATGGTTCTCTCATAGTGTGGCCTGGAGCAACTATGTGTGGTTCAGACTTCATACAGCATGTTGTTTGGGATTCCTGAGAATGAATATTCTAAGAGAACCAAGCAGAACCCACATGGCCTCTTATGACCCACCCTCAGAATTCAAGTAGCTTCATTCCATTATAGTTTATTGGTGAAAACGGTCATAAGGCTTTCTGAGTTCACAAGTGAACACATATCCAGACTCTATCTGTTGGGAGGAGGAATGTCATCAAGTTTCTGGCCATTTCTCCAAAATTGCTGCACAGAATCACTGGATCTGGAATGAAAAAGAAGAAAAACACAGAACGAGATTGAACTAGGGATCAGGGAAGCCACATAGAACATCCTGTCTTTCTTTAGTAAGTCATTGTCTCAGTTTTCAATTCCATTTCTCCCTCAGCAAGACAGAAATAGGAATTATAAGGCAGACCACATAAAATTGATTATACACAACCATTTCTAACCCAGAACAACTGTAATTTGTCCAATCTAATGCTTAATCTATATGTAATATAGAAATATAAGGCTAAAAAGAAGTTTTTAAAAGAGACTGTGTTCAGGGAGGGAAGGGGTTGATATTTCTATTTTATTTAGAATTCCTTCATGGAATTTTGTAATATTTTTAACTTTAAGAAAACTTGATACCTAACAATGGCTTTTTGCATTTAAATAATCATTTAATCAACTTCCTGGGCATATGCCCCGTGATTATGATTCTCCTTCATTTAACTCCTGATAAATATCATTTCTAAAACCTTCGTTAAGATGCCATTTGTGTAGTGTTGTGTAGCAGTTTCCTTTGAAATTAAAGCCTTCCATCATAGAAGGAAGCTCCTTAAGGCACAGGATTTTCTAAGGGGAGAGGAAATTTCCCTCCTGCCGGGAGCTCATTAAGCTCAGAAAGTAAACAACTCAATAGTTCAGGAAGTCCCTGAAACTGAACAGATTCACTCCATCCCTCCCTCCCAAACTTACATAAGCAGTAAGGACTGCTAAGAGATAGTCTCAGACCTAGCCAAGCTGCCTGAAGAAGCTTAGACAAACTCAGATGCATGGAAAAGACACTTTGTGACCTTTTGAACTGCCTATAAGGCATGAGTGAACTCCAGGGTCCCAGCTTTCATGATTGGCCACCCATGTTGGGATGGAATTTTGGTGAGTTGTCTTTGAGCCATTTCTGCTCCCGTAAGTAACCCCTGACCCATACTGCTGTGAGTAACATAAACAAAACAGATTGGTTCACCATGTTGGACTTTGGTGATATGCTTCCTTTTTGTCTATCATCGGGTCTCAATCTGCAGTGAGTAGACATTTGTTCACCTCCCCAGGAACAGTGTCACATAGGATGTGGTACTAAATAAAACATGCGTGCTTTCTATGAACCAAACTCTTGATTTTTGACTTTACACTGCTTTATGCAATGTTCTACCAAATGTTACACTCCACCCACATGCAGAGTCCTTGATACACAACAGATTAACTCCCCATCATTACTTACTAAAGCATGTTGCTAGTCACCCATCATCATCCACACTACCGGCCATCTGCTTCTTCACTGTTGCAGATACCTAACTGGTCAATCGAGTTTTATACAGACATAAAAGAGAAAGAGAGACAAGAAATTGAATTCTATCTAGCTGAACCTAGAAGTTAGAGAAATTACCCAAAAGTTGTTTTGTCATATAACTGCAAAATAATGAAGGGTTTAAACTTTCCCACTTTTACAATTGAATTTAGGTTTCAGTTCTCTGAGAGGGACAAAACAGGTTTCTCTCCCAACAAAGGGCCAGTAATCAACAACACCCTTTCATTCAGGGACAGGGACAGCACACACAAGGCCTGAGTCAGCTCCACAATGTCTCAAGAACAAATCCTGCAACCCCCACTTCTGAGTCATGTCCGGGCTTGCCCAAACTTGCTCAAGTATGTACAAAAATGGTAAAATTGAACCTCAGCCAATTAAAAGTATACTAGTATAACTGCTGCTTGCTTGACAAATTATGTTTGCGATGACCTCACTGTTCCTGAAACTCCCCGAGCTGTGCTTAAAAGGAGCCTGCACGCTCCTCTCAGGGTCGTCGCCATTTTGTACTGGAGTTCCACCCCACACGCTGGTAAATACTCTTTATTTCTTGCATACTATTTGAGTATGGGGTCTTCCTTCAGCATTTCCTCAGACCCTTACACTGTAAAACCTGGTTCTAATGATGAATCACAAGCTTTGGACTTTCCAGACATGTTTCTGAGCAACAGAATGCATACTCGACCTTGCATTTGATTTGTTCTCTGAGTTAGCTACATTACTTCACTGTGTGGTGATAGTTGGGATCCATGAGCACAACAATAGAACCCTAAATAAACCCAGTTGAAGCAATGCCTGCGTCTGAGGTGGTTAGAAGAAACATGCAGGAGTCCTGTCTTTGGTTCTGAAGATTCAGAATTGCACCCTTTTCTGATGGTGATCCTTTTGTCTTGGTTTGTGAAAGACTGTATTCATTTTATAACTAAAATGCCCATATCCCTGGAAGTCCACTGGACCCACGGAAGTACAAACAACCATCTATCTACTTACCACTGACACAAGACCTGTGCAAACACAAGCCTGGCCAGATCTCAGCATGGGTAAGGGAGGTGGACACAAAGTCCCAGCCTTAGCTAAGGAACTATTGGCAACCGACAGTTTCTGTGAAATGAGAGTCAGCTTTCTCTAAGAGTTTAACTCCTAGTACGTCAACTATGCTCCAGTAATTTCCATACATCCACGAATACATGGGCAACACAAACTGTACTTGTGTTTTCTTTTAAAGAACATGAAGTTGGATGGGTATGGAAAGAGGGGTGAATCCAGCAGGAGTTGGGGTGTGTGAATATGATGAAAACATGTTGTACAAAATTCTCAAAGAAATAATATTTTTAAAGAAATTAACTTATAAAACTGGGCCTGGTGGCACATGCCTATAATCCTATAACTCTGGAGGTGGAGGCAGGAGGATCAAAGGTTCAAGTTTATCCTCAGCTACATAGAGAGTTCAAAGGCTGACTGGAATACATGAGACCAGATCTCAAAAAACAAAAACAAAAACCCCCAGTAATTTCTAAACTTACTATGGAAACAATAAAAATAGACAACAAAAATAGCCTTCAGTGTCTATAGTCTTTTGTTGTCTGACTCAAGGGCACCTACATGGCTTTTCAGTACTGCAGAGACATCAGGATGCTGGCCACTAGGATTCTCCTATAAAAATCCCTAAGTAAGAGAAAGTTAATTTTTTTTCCTCTTCCTTCCCAAAGGCCTCTGAAGCTGCCCAGTGTCAGAGGGACTCTGTGCTGGGTATTTTTTCTTATCACTATGACTGAAGCCTGACAAAGCAACTGAAGGAACACGGGATTTATTTTAAAGTCACCACTCATCACCACAGGGATGGTATTAGGGAGAGTGGTTGTATCCATGGCAGAAGGAGCACAAGGCAGCTGGGCACATGGTGCCCGCAGTCAGGAAGCAGAGGGAGGCGAATGCTGGGGCTCAGCTCCATTTCTCCTTTACACTCTCTCTAAAACCTCAGGTATTGTGGTGGTGCCACCCAAACTCAGGGTAGATCTTCCCTTTTCAGTTAAACCTCCCTGCAAACATCATCATAGACACACCTTGAAGTGTGTCTCCTAGGTGACTGCAATCTAGTCAAGTTGACGATGAAAATGAACCACCACAATCCCATATAGCCCAGGTCCAGAAAAGAGACTTGCAGGAATCCCCTCATTGAAAACTGATCCTGATGAGATATAATTTCTCTTGCCAAATAAAAATCCCATTCTTAAAAGCCTCATCCACCCTCCCTCCTACCCATCCCCTAAAGGAATAAACAGCGGTGGGGAAGAGATATATAAATACTCTGTTAACGAATTTTGAAAGTATTTTATTTCCAAAAACTAGCAGACACATTTACTTTTCTTGGTATAAATTAGTAATCAAAGAAAGAAAATGCTTTCAAACAATTATACTAATAAAAAAATGTGTCTATAGTCAGAAAGCTGGGCAGTGATAATAATGGAACTTTTCCAGCCTATGGTTTAATTAAGGATTGCCAAAATTAGCATACATGTCCTTTATAGCACTGAGTCTCTCCCTTACTCTCCCCTACCTCCCACCCTCCCGTATCTAACCCACTAAGTCTCTAATCCTTTGTCTCACCAAAACCTGCCATCTCCCCTCCTTCTACCTCTCCCACACCTGGAGACCATAAGGATGGGCTGCTCCAAATAAGCAGAGGAAATAGGCATTGCCCTCCGAGAAGAAGGAAAGTGTGCTGACATCCCCCTTGTTCCAGGCCTTAAGAGACTGATTTAATTGCCTAAGAGAGGCTGTGGGCAGATGGCAGCCTCAGCAGCCTGGGCTTTTGGTCAGCAGGATGCCATGAGATGCTCTCCCTGACATTTTGCTCAAGATGTTCCCAATACACAAAGTTGGCAGCAGAGGATCCTGTGAAGTGTTTGCTAGCTTGAAATTATGGCCTTGTCATGATGCCTTGGCCCAATGAGTGTTGCCTCTCCTCAATTCCTCCGCCAAGTCTGTAGGCAAAGACCAGGGACAGGACAAGAGGGTCACATACCTGAAGGAGAAGTTGGAACACCAGCACAGGGTGGGACTGAGGCCAGCAGAAAGATGAGTGGACAGCAAACTGGCTGCACAGAAACAAGGACCTGAAATCAGGACCCCAAAAGCTACTTAAAAAGCCAAGTGTGGACACTTACCTATAATCCCAGCACTGGGAGGCAGAAACCTGAGAATCCCAGAAGCTCACTGGCCAGCCAGCCCAGCCAATTAATCAATGAGCCTCAGGTTCAGACCTTGTCTCAAAATACCAACCGGAGAAGCAACTGGAGAAGATACTTGACATCATCTTCTGGCCTGCAGATACACCCCCACACACATGCAGATGAGTGTGAACATTCGCAGACACACCGGTGGAGACTGGGCTGTCCCTGACTGTGTCCCTTAGACTTCGTCATTTTCATCTGTGAGGGGTATCTAAGAAGTCTGTGGGGGCTGTGAGCCTCTAGACAGAGAGCAAGAGACCTGATCACAGCAGAAACATGGAACTTCGGCCTCCCTTGAATGCTCATTTCATCCACACCCCACCTGGCGGGAAGTCTCTCTGTGTCCTCTAGAAGTCAGAATGTCACACTAAGCTGTCCCCAAATCTGATGGAGCTGGCATAGGAAGAGCAATTTCTCACAGGACAAGCCTGCATGTGGCAGATCACTGCTCCTCCAGAAGACCCAGGACTCTGTCTCTTGCATGTGACCCCCAGGACTCTGCTGGAGGAGAAGCAGGTGCACACACAATGGCACAGAGATCTGGAAAGTCCTTCAGCTATGAAAACACTACAAAAGCAGCTGGCCCCGTGTAGCTTAAGTTTTCCTGCCTGGCCCACAGTCAGGGCAAATCTCTCTCACCTGCCAGTCCCACAGCCGTCAGACCCGACCAAGTAAACACAGAGACTTGTATTGGTTTCAAACTGTATGGCCATGGCAGGCTTCTTGCTAACTGTTCTTTCAGCTTAAATTAATCCATTTTTATAAATCTATACCTTGCCACATGGCTCGTGGCTTACCGGCATCTTCACATGCTGTTTCTCATCGTGGCGGCTGGCAGTGTCTCTCTGACTCAGCCTTCCACTTCCCAGCTTTATTCTCCTCCTTGTCCTGCCTACACTTCCTGCCTAGCCAATGGCCAATCAGTGTTTTATTTATTAACTAATTAGCAACACATTTGCCATACAGAACATTCCACAGCAGGCCCGGACAAGAACAAACGAAGCCTCGTGCATTAGAGGCCAAGTGATGAGCTCTACACTAGACCTTCCCAGCTGGTGCCTTTTCTCTCTTTGTTTTGTTTTTGAGACAGAGCCTCCTATACGCCAGGCTAGCCTCCAGTTCTCTATGCCGGCAATAACAACCTTAAACTTCTGATTGTCCTGTCTTAGCCTCCTGAGTGCTGGGCTTACAGGCATCTGTCACCACGCCTGGCTACAGGATTTTGGGGACAAAATGCAGAACTCATCGCATGCCGGGCAGGTTCTCTATCCACTGAGCAACATCCCAGTCCCTACTTAAAAATGCTAAATATCTATTAATTAACTCTCCAGTCACAAGGAGTTTTTAATAATGGGGATGGATCTGGCTTACTGTTACCAGTAAATCACTCTTAGATGCAAACTGGGGTCTAGAGCACACAGACGACACATGCTGGGACATTCAGAGGTCGTCTAGATTGTGTAGATGGATGTCTTCAAGGCCCAGCCTCAAGATCCCACATATCACACCAGTATCTGAGAAGAGTCCTGTGGGTGGGGGATGACCTGGAAGGAACAGGCGATTCCTCCGGAGAGTGTTGCAGTTACAGAGGAGGATGGGGTAGGAAGTCCAAGTCCAGCCTGAAAGACAGTGGGATGGCCGAGCTTCCATCCCACCACTGCCTCCCTGACAGCGGCCTTTCTGGTTCCTACCCAGGGCTGCAAGGAGCTGAGGGAAATGGGAGAGAGAGCTCACAGGCAGCAGCTGGTAGAAGCAAACAGCAGACCAGATCTGACTGCAGGCAGGCAGCTCAAAGGCTTGCTAATGTACCCAGAATTAATAAACCCGTGGAAAAATCTTCCCTAGCAGTAACTTATATACAAATTACAATTACAAAGTATATAAAGAAATCTCCTTTCATGTCTTTGTGCATTCAACTGACTCATTAAACGCAAACAGCTCTGTTCCCAGAGCTGGAGTCAGTATTTTCCAGGTTCTTTTCAGGATTCTCAGCCTAGACCTGACTGCAAGAAGCATCTAGCTAGTGCTGGACGTTGAAAAAGGAGGACGAAGCAGAATGATGCAGACTGTCCTTAACTACAACGGGGAAGATGAGCATCACTCAGGCTCGGGGCCCAGTCGGTTGCCCCACAAGAGTGACGACCTAAGTTTGGTCCCTCGATGCAGTTAAAACGCTGAGCATGGTAGCATGTGCTTGAAATCCCCGTACTGGGGAGGCAGACAGGCATACCAGGGGAGCTCACTGGCCGGCCAGCTTAGAGCGCTCGAGTGAATTCGAGGCCAGTAAGAGGCCCTGTCTCAAAAAACAAGGTGGAGGCCGCCCAAGGAGCAACAGCTAAGGTTGAGCTCTCTCTCTCTCTCGCTCGCTCTCTCTCTCTCTCTCTCTCTCTCTGTGTGTGTGTGTGTGTGTGTGTATGAGAGAGAGAGAGAGAGAGAGAGAGAGAGAGAGAGAGAGAGAGAGAGAGAGAGAGAACAAGAAAAGAAAGCACTGCTAATCATTATGTTCAGAGAGGTAGAAAAAAAAATCAGTTTCACATAGCTGGAAAGTAGCCAAAGAAAAACAAACTTTGAACTTTCTGGAGTCTTCCTTCTAGACCTTGTGCCGTGTCAAGCATGCTGTCTTGTGCATGTGTTCACCCACTGTTTGTTGTATTTTGTTTTGCTCTTCTAGAGTTTAGTGTTACATTCCCTCCCCTCCACACACACACACACACACACACACACACACACACACACAGCCAAGTTCTGAAAGTTGCTCTCCCCTTGACAGAATGTCATGAGAACTAACAAGATCATGTCTTTAAACGCTTTGATCACACAGAAGACAAACTGAAGCAGAAGTTTGTATTGTTACAGTGACTCTAATGACTATAATTAATACTAGACAACACGATGATAAGAACGTGTTGTCGTTATAATGCCTAATTAGAGCTGTTTCATCATTATTTTCTTCCTGGGCCTAATGACCATGATCATCATTATTAATAACGGTTGGAACCACAGAGAGACAATGGCTGCATGAACAAGCAGTTTGGTGCCAGCTTGCCGTGGTACAAGGGAGAGTACTCCAGCGGTCTCTTGCTGGTCATGATGACTTTGCTAGCTGCGAATGACAGTTTAATCAGAAATGACAGACAGCACAAAACTCTAGAGTGGGGGAAAGGCAGCTCAGGTCACCAACGTTCCCCTGGGGCTGCACCTCTTCCCCCAGCACAACTGATATCCAAACGTGCACAGTTAATCTCCAGCACAGCCCCCCAAAAGGTCACCATCAATTGTTCTTATCCAAAAGCTCCTTGGTAGGAAGGCCTCACTCTGCTCTGAAAGCATGGACCAGCCACCTACTCTCAGTATCCCCCTAAGTATCAAGGATCAAATTTCAATCAAGAGAAAAGGATACAACCTCTATGAGGCTGTGGAGGCCAAAACTCATGCCACTCCACTTCCCTGAGAAGGTCTGCCTACCTCCAACCTGCAAGAAACAGTGTGAATGCTGAGAACATGAGAAGGACGATGTGCTAGAAAGACCACAGAAGGCCCTACCCACCCAACTGCTCACCTTCCTACTGCCACGTCTGTGACCAATGACGCTTCTGCATGTGGTCTTCCTCATCAAAGACATCGCCACTGCTGAGGCCTGACTTCAAAGGCTTTTCTTACAGGAAGTCCCTAATCCACTACCCTCATAAGCCAGGTTACATAGAGGAACATATATGGTAGATAATATTATCATAGTAACTCATAACATTTATTATTAAACTAACACATTGCAAAGTGTAGAAGTGGATAGCTGTCATGTTAGCCCTTGAGAGGTGGAGGCAGGAGGATAAGAAGTTCAAGTTATCCTCAGCTACAAAACTAGTTTGAAGCTAACCTGGGCTACATAAGACTCCATCTCAAAATAACAACAAATAATAGTAACATATATATATACCAACACATGTAGTGTATTATAACAGCATAAATATATAAAAGCACCATATATAAAAGCCTTATATTGAGAGTTTAGTATATACCAGATTTTGCGTGTATTTTTGCTCATGTAATTCTCAAAACCACTTTATCAATTTTACTGTTCTATTTAACTTGTGTGTATGTCCATATATATGACTATGGATGGGCACATGGATGTGTGTGTGTGTGTGTGTGTGTGTGTGTGTGTGTGTGTGTGCGTGTGTATGCATAGATGTGGAGACCTGAGGTCAGTTATCATCCTTCAGAATGTCCTCCACCCTATTTTTTTGAGAGTCTCTCATTGGTCTAGAATATACCCAGCAGGCTAGGCTGCTAGCCAGTAGGTTCCAGGGTTTTGCCTGTTTCCTCTTTCTTGGGATTCCAGCTGTGTGCCACACTGCTCAGCCTTTTAATGTAGGTGATGTGTCGATGGCACACGCTTTATATACTAAGCCATCTCCCAAGCTCTGGTGCACTTAGTATTATTATCAATCTTATTTTTTTCAGATGAAGCCCAGATAGGGAATTTTCCTGAGGTCATACATCCAACAAATACAATCTGTTAAACACTCGACACTCTGCCCTCTGTAATAGCAACTACAGAAGGTGGCTATTTATCATACAAACTTGGAGATGAACACAGGGCCACGTGACCTTCACTTCAATTTCTGGGCTCCATTCCATCACCATTAACAATACCCCCACTTCCTGCTCCTGCCCCAATAGGAAATGTGTAACGGAGCAGATGTTCAATAAATGTTGCTTCTAATTGAACTGAACTGAGACAGAGCAGCAAGAGGCAGAGTGCATAAGGATAAACACGGGGTCAAACCTCTGTCTTGAAAGTGGCACCTGGGTGCCTCACGCTATTTCCCCTGTTCTGTTGAAAAGAAAGAGAAATGTGGCTGAGGCTACATCGTACCAGGTACCCAGAGGGATGAAGACATCCCACACAGAAATGTGTACAAGATGCCAGCTTCACCAAGTCTCACTGCTCTGCTCCTCTTGGCAGAAAAAATTTACATAAGACATTGCTCCAGTTAGGTCTTCTGTTCTGTTTTGTTTCTTGAAACAAAAATCTTAGGTAGGTTAGGCTGGCTTTGAACCCCTGATCATCCTGCTTCTGCCTCCTAAGTCCTGAATTACAAGTATGTGCAACTCTACCCAGTTTTATGTTGTACCCAGAACCAAACCCAAGGCTTCTTACATACTAGGCAAGCACTCTGTGAACCAAGCCACATCCTCTACCTTAACTTTGAACTTCTGGTCCTCCTGTCTCACCTCCCAAGTGCTGGCATTATAGAGATGTGCCACCATGCCAAGTTTATGTGGTGTTAGGAGTCTAACCCAGGGTTCTATGCATCCTAGGCAAGCACTCCAGCTGCCTCCACAGCCCCTTGAATTAACTTTTTAAAGAACAGACTCCTGAAGTAATTTTCTATTGCTATGTGACAAATTTACCACAGACTCCAGTAGCTTTAAGTGATAGCCATGCATTCCCTGGCGATTTCAGTGCCCAGGAGCCAGAGACAGTTCAGCTGTATTTTCTTTTTTGGTTTTTTGAGACAGGGTTTCTCCGTGTAGTTTTGGTGCCCGTCCTAGATCTCGCTCTGTAGACCAGGCTGGCCTCGAACTCACAGAGATCCACCTGGCTCTGCCTCCTGAGCGCTGGGATTAAAGGTGTGCCAGCGCTGCCTGACTCAGCTGTGTTTTCTGACCAGTCTCCCAAAGCTAGAGTCAAATATTGGCCTGGATTCATACAGAGCTTAGCACCAGTGGAAACTGCCGCCAGGTGTTTTGGTATAGTTACCAAGAGTTATTTGCTTGGAGCTATCAGACTCAAGCCAACTTGCTTCTTCAGATAAAAGAGGGCCCCCGTTACAGGTGCAGAGCTGAGTCCAGAGGGCACCTGCAAGACCTCCTGTTCTTCTATCCCAGAACAAAGAGCTGGACCAGGGACACATGGTTAGAGATTGTTTAAGAAGGGAGAGAAAGGAACTCTGGAGAAGGGAAGTAAACTAAAGAACTCTGAGAGGCTCAGAAGCCCTGACCTGTGGCCATGACCCTCTGTAGGTCGTGTACACAATACCCTCCTTCTCTTCATTTGCATATCACCCACTTTTCTCAGGCACGCTCTGTGCCTAACACAAAGCCCTGGTGGGAAGGGGTTTCCAGGCATTCTGCAAACGGACTTTTTCACGTTAATGTTGATGCATGTCTCTTTACGCTCTACTGAGGAATCAGGACTCCTCCAGGAGATCATTATAGGCAGACAGACAGGGCGAAGAGGCCCTAAGTTGATTAACATAATTTTCACTTATACATTTAAGATGGCCAACTTCTGGGTTCTTCTCCCTCTGTAAGACAAAGGTTTGATGTGGGCTTCCCTCTCCACCCTAGGCAACTGTTAGGTGGGACTTTCACATCTACCACAGGAGGGCTCCTGCAACAGAATCAAATCAGCTTCCCTGTCTTTGTCTGGATTATCCAATTCCTTGCAATAACTCAAGCTGGCCAGTTCTGAGGGAGAAAGGCAACTCATCACATCCCCAGATGTAACCACCCTCCCTGACCTCAGCATTTGGGCACATTCTGGGTGTGTGTGTGTGTGTGTGTGTGTGTGTGTGTGTGTGTGTGTGTGCTTCCACTTTCAATAAACTTGGCTGAATGCTGAGACCTTGTATTTCTTGCCTTTTTATTCTTTATATCAGGAGAGAAAATAAGTTTCTGCAACCCTAGACATCACCATGAGGGTACCACAACTGCCTCCCTCTTGTTTGGAGTCTGTGTCTGAAGAAGGCTGTGTCCTCTTTTGAAGGACAGTTCCAATCAGGTTAAGGTCACCCACAAAATCACCCCGTAATCAACTCAGGGTCAACTGAAGAAGCTTGGTTACAACTGCGAAACCTTTGCCTTTGCCGTAGGATGAAGGATGCTGGTAGAAGCCTGTGAGACGATGGAGGATGCTGGGAGAAACCTGTGAGACGATGGAGGATGCTGGGAGAAACCTGTGAGACGATGGAGGATGCTGGGAGAAACCTGTGAGACGATGGAGGATGCTGGGAGAAACCTGTGAGACGATGGAGGATGCTGGGAGAAACCTGTGAGACGATGGAGGATGCTGGGAGAAACCTGTAAGAAGTGAGCCATGTTCCCACCTTCATGGTGAGGAAGAGGACCCAGTACCAGGGAGGAGAGGGAAGGCCATGGTGAGATTTTCTACCTCCTTCGCCTTCCCTCTACCTTCCCACAGAATGGCTTTTGTTGCCTCAGAATAAGAGAATTCACATTCAAGTCTGGGTCAGGCTAACATAACTTCATCTCTTTCAGGAAACTCAATTTTCAAGTTAAGGTATCTTCCCAATTACTGATCCCATCTCTCGGATACTAACTCTGCCCTATCCTGGCCATAAAGGCACAAAAGTGTTTACTTGGAGTCTGTATTTTCCTCTTCTTGGAAGACATTCCCATTACTATCCAGTAATGATTCGGGTCAGACTCCTGAACTCCCTCCCCCACCCTCCTGTTGTGTCTAACACAATCACAATAAGAACAGCAGCAGCTCAGTGATGACAATGTCAGGCAGTTCCGACAAAAGGGAGGCGCTCTCCCCCGCCTCCTACAGAGACTCCCACAATCGCACATCTGTCAGGGGCTGATGGGAAAAGAAACCAAATTAAGTTTAATGTCAGGTTGTATGGCTTCCTGTTTGGGAACTCTCTCTACTCCTTTGTCTCAGGATCTGTGAATGTGATGGACAGCCACAGACCCCCTGATTATCATATTCCCATCATCAATTCTGGTGAACAGATCTTCCTCACCAGGATTTGAGATTCTGGTCAGACTCTCAATTCCATCTGGCTAGTCATTCTCATTATTATGCAAATGTCAGCTTTACCTGAAGGCAAGGGCTTTCTTCTTAATATTTAAATTCCATCTCCTTTTCATTGATCTCTAAACAACAGTCCATCTTTGAACTTTTCTTGGGGAACTTTTTTAGGGATAAAATGTCCCCTAAGATTGTTTCCCTTTTTAAAAATAGATAGATCCAGATGGTGTGGAAAGATGTGTAAGTGGTGGGGAGAGCAGCAATCCCATCTTCTGCTTCTAGAAAAGGAGATCTGAGGCTGGTGGAGGGTCCTCTGCTGCTAGGGGAAAGCAGTTGAGAAGTCATCTGCTGCCAGAGATGAGACAAAGTGGACAGACCAGGAAAGTCTCTCTTTTGACAAGGTGACGAGAAGCAAGAGGGGCCAGCTGCCAAGGCAACAGTCCATGATGGGCTGGCAGCAAGAGGGCTCAATGCAAGGAAGCCATGCCAACAGGTGGGTAGGCTCAGACACTGGCTTAGAAACTGGAGGTGGACTATGGATTCCAACTTCCCTGGTCACTGTTTGTCCGGGGTCTAGAGTGTGAAGCTATATCAAGGTCCCAGCTGCTAGAGGTAGAGTTTGATATGATAAGGTAGTGACCAAGAGATGCTAGCCTTTGTCCCCACTCATCATGTCTTCCTCCTTTTGTGTCTTTTCACACAGACTCTCTACCCTCAACAGCAATGTCATCCAGCTGGGCCCCTTTGATTATTCTCCTGTGGACCCTGACCAAAGCTAAGTAGATCAGAGATTCCATCAGACAACCTGGAATTAGGGGTCGATCTCCCTCTATTTACCCTACCAACCATCTGCTTACTCCTTCCTCCCCTCCCCTTCTCAGAGCAAGGGGCACACAGTGTATGACTCCTGTGTTAGCAAGTCGAGTACATAGGGCATGACTCCTGGGGAAGACAGTGGATAGCTGTTGGCCACAAATCCCACAGTTAGGACCAGGTCTGACCTTTAGAACCCCAGGGCACAGACTGTTATGAAGCAGACAATTCTCAAAGCTCTAGAAGACAGTGGGGACCACTCTTCATGTACTTCCATCTACAAACTGGCTCAGAGAGCTTCAGTGACTCCCTCCAATGGTGATCTTCAAGCAATCCCTTCCTTTCCACTCTGCCATCAGCTCCTTAAGACAGACATTGGGAACTCAAAATAAAACCAAAGAATAAGGTTTTCTTGCCATTGTCCTATTTTATCTCCAAGGCCAAGGTTAGCATTGTAAACATTCTATCAAAAGAAAGAAATGATTTCAAATGTTTGAGATTACCTTTGACATCTTAATTTATCATCCAAAATCATCTGAAGCCAGCATTTCCCTCCATGTCATCACTATAGGGTATGGACACAGGAAGAAAGAGAGAAGGATTAGAAACAGGAAGAGAAGGAAGGAAGGAAGGGAAGAAAGGAGGGAAGGAGGGAAATGCCTGACTTAGCAGCACATGCACTGTTCTTAGAGCTTAGTGCACACTGTAATCTTTCCAACAGCTCCATGAAGTAGCGACAGATCGTCCATGTGGCAGAGTACAGGCACAGGCTCCAGAATGAACGCCGCTGTTTATTTAACCACTTGCTGCCTATTTCCTCATCTGTGAAATGGGATGACACTGGTGAACTCTAAATCCGTTGATATATGCCAAGCTCTTAGAACACCTGTCTCCATGAAGTGGACACCAGAGAAAATGTTGGCTGTAATTATTACGACCATTGCATAATTAAGTAAATAAGGCAGGGTTGGGGATAGAGCTCAGGTAGCGGGCTTGCCTAGCATGCAGGAAGCTCTAGGTTTGTTCTCTATCACCACATAGACTAGGTGTGATTGTGCACACCGGTAATCCCAGCTCTGGGGGTGAAGAGAAGAAGCCGAGAGTTCAAGGAAATCCTTGGTGATAGATCTGCGGTGTTGAGTACAGGCTAGAATAGGTGAGATGCTATGCCAAGAGAGAAAAAAAAGAGGGGAAAAAGGAGGGGGAAAAGGAGGCTAGGATAGGTGAGACACTATCCCAAGACAGAAAAAAAGGAGGGAAGACGGAGGAGGGAGGGAAGAGGAGAGATGCAGGAAAGGAGAGGAAAAGGGGAAGAAAGTTAAGGCGCAGAAGGAAGGTGATGTGTCTGTGCCCAGTGGGGGCAGAGGCAGATGTCCCCCTGCTCTGCTCTGTAACCCCCATGCTTCTTGTTCTCTCGGTTCTCACTCTGTGTCTTAGGAACCAGGAGAATCAAACTGAGCAGAAAGGAAAGCAGAAAATGGAAGTGGACACAATTATCTGGGCCTCCTGGATGTATGGACCTGTTTCATCTTCTCTAGGAAATCACTTTAATGTCAAAGATAATGGCGGGACTGGAGAGATGGCTCAGTGGTTCAACATGCATACTGCTTTTGCAGAGGACCCAAGTTCAGTTCCCAGCACCCACATCAGGTAGCTCACAACAGTCTGTAACTCCAGCTCCTGGGGATCCGATGCCTCTGGCCTCCAAGGGCTCCTGCACTCGTGTACACAGATACATGCACATAATTTAAAACAATAAAAATAAATCTTAAAATAAGATTAATAATAAAAATAAAGTTTAAAAAAGTAATGAGAAACAGCCAAGTTCCACCCTCAATATGACAGAAGAGAAGAGCTATAAAACCCTGGGAAGGAGCTCAGAAGGGCATCGTGGATACACATTGGATCAGACTGCCAGAGCACAGTTGTTCAAACAAGATGGTGCACCCCAGGGGTCAAATACCCTCTCGTTTGGAGGCCATCAGCAATCTGTGAAGGGAGAATGTTGCAGAGGAAAGCACTTCAGTGAAGCCAGACCCCGAATTTGCAAGAAGCAGTCTGTTACTGATACAAGTGGAAGACAGAAAGATTTCTGACTATAAATAACCCTGTGTGGATGACGTCTCTGGAGATCAAGCTAAAAGCACTGCCTCACCCAGGGGTCCGTGTAAGCCTACATCGTGAAGCAAAGCTTGTCATGGGAAAAGTATATTCATAAAGAACTTGCTTCATTCAAATGTGACCTAAAAAAAGAAAAAGGAAAGAAGAGAAACCAGCCAGCACAGATTTATATAAAAGCCCACATGCAACAAAAGGGAGCACTAATAGCAAAGAGCAGATGAGAACATTAGCCAGAAAATAAATTAATTATTGACAAAGAGCAGAGAAATGTTAACACCATCACCAAGCACACAAAAGCATTAGAGCATTTTCCTTTTTTAATCTTCAGTGTGGAAGGAATGGAAGGTGCTATTTTCTTAAACTGGATTTAGTAAGTATTTGCCTCTATAACAGGACACCAGAAGAACAGCCACAACGGGAAATAAATACACAGTGAGATAGAGGACATCAAAATTAAAAATTTGTGTGGACCAAATAATATAAAGTTGGAAGAGCAGGATCCAGAAGGGTAAAAACGTACTTCCAAAATATCTGATACTGAGTAAATATCCAAAATATTTAAGTCACTCCCCCAGTGCAAGAATAAAAATCAACTCAGGGCTGGAGAGATGACTCAGGGATTTAGAGTATCGCTCTTTCGCAGGACTCAGGTTCAGTTCCCAACACCCACACGGAGGACCACAACCACCTGTAATTCTAGTCCCTATGGATGAAAAGGACCTACTATATCATGAATAAAACTTACATGATAAACAACATCAAGATATAGCCTAGATATCCAGAGACAGTCTGTACTGTGAGCAGTCAGACAAAGGATCCGTTTATTTGAAAATTGAAAAAAAAAAACCTCCATGCCTCAAACTACCTCAGCAATATTAGAGATACTGGAGCTAGGGAGATGCCTAGGTGGTTAAGAAAACTTGATACTGTGGCAGAGGACTTTGGTTCCCATGGTGACTAACAGCCAGCTATAAGACCAGTACCAGGGGATTTAATGCTCTCTTCTGGTCTCTGCAGGCTCCTGCATTCACTTGGTTCATACAAACTCACACAGGCACACATACATACACATAAATTAATATATATGCATACATATATATGTATGTGTGCATTTAAAAATGATGCCACAAGAAAACGCTAATTAAATCCTCAAAAAAACAAAAAACAAAAACAAAAAAAACCCGTATGGGCTAGAGAACTTGACATCCACTCTTACCAGGAGCAACATTTCAAAACTGCAAGAGCTCAGGGACTGAACTCCCAAGCCTTCCTTTCAGTGACAGTCATAGGTGGAGGTCAAACTTGAACTGGCCAAGTAATCAGGAGACAAGTGGTCTGAAAAGGACCCTCAGTGGTGTGATGTTAATCTCCACAGGCAACTTGGCTGGCTGGAGTGATGCCTCGGGACCAGGTGGAGCATGTGTTGCTGCCTCAGTGAGGGGTTTCCAGAGGCAACAGCATGTCAGACTACAGCTGAGGAGGAAGGCATCCTCCTGCGGTGACAGAGCGTGACGGCACCTCAACAGCCTGGGAGCACAGCCAGGACACAAGCAGGAGGAACGGGAGGCCTGCTGGCATTGGCTCATCCTCAGTCTGCTTCCTGACCCCCGTGACATAAACCGCTCTGCCCCTCCGTGCTCTTTGGTGGTGCTCTCGCTCACCAAAGTCCCACAGTGGAGCCAGCTGTGGACTGAACTTCTGAAGCCATGTGCCAAATTAAACTTTCCTCCTAAATTGTTTCTCTTGGAAATCCTGCCGAGGCAATGGAAAAAGAAGTAAGGCGGATGGAGAACGGCCCACCTCACTGAAGGGTTATGATGGACAGCTACAGACCTACACTGCACATGTCACACACAGCGATGACGTAAAAATAACTGGAGGGAGAAGGGACAGCCATGGTGGAAGGTGACTCGAACAGGCTGGTTTCAGCTTTTCTTGGCTGGGGTCAAAGGTCTAAATTTGTGAAATGAACAGGATTTAAATGTATAAATTGAAACCCTAGATATTGGAACAGCAATAACCAAAAAGCCAACCATCGTTGCATACAAGATAAGGAAGGATGTGGAGCCAGAAGAGAGAAAACTAAATGAGGGGGCTGGAGAGATGGCTCAGAGGTTAAGAGCACTGGCTGTTCTTCCAGAGGACCTGAGTTCAATTCCCAGCAACCGCATGGTGGTTCACAACCATCTATAATGAGGTCTGATGCCCTCTTCTGGTGGGCAGGCATACATGCAGACAGAACACTGTATACATAATAAGTAAATAAATCTTTTTTTTTAATGTTAGAAGACTAAATAACTAGAACAAAGTCAATAGAGTCTATAGTTAGAAAGCCTGGATCCCACTGTCAGAAAGCAATACGGGAGAATCACCGGCAATAGCAAGAGCCCTCCAGCCCGCAGTTTGCTGCTACTCCGCTGCTATAACCAGGCCATTCCAGGCCCTGCGGACTCTGCCCACTTCAAGCATCCCACCCTGATGCTGACTGCTACCATCTTAAGCTAATCCAGAATTGGGTATTAGTCACAGGGAGGTGGGAGGAAAACTTCAAATGGCTGCTTTGGGTTGAGCTTTGTTTTAGGAATAGTTCTAGGGGGTGACATACACATTGGATTCAGATTACAAGTGTTTGGTCTCCAACTCTGCCACTTGCGACCTCAGTCCACGGGAGCATCATCTAACTTCTCTGGGCCTGTTTTATCATTATGTCTCCAAGCTAAGAGTGAGGCACTGTGGAGGGGTCCACAGTGAAGTGTCAGGATTAGAGATAATGGGCGTAAAGTGTCTACATGACACCTGACAAGAGACAGTGAATCTCTCTGTGGGTTGCCACTCTTACCCTCAAAGCCTGCCCTCCTGAAGGGCAGATCATAAAATTGCTGGCTGACCGTCAGAGGAAGATGGGAACAATGGCCACCTGTTCTGTCTGGCTTCTCCATTGTCTACTTATGGAAGTTGAGTGTGTACTGTCAACAGAGGCTTCAGACACACACACACACACACACACACACACACACACACACACACACGTATGCTCACACACACTCACACACGCATGCTCTTTCTCACACACATACTCTCATACTCAAACACACTCACACACATGCATGCACACACTCACACTCACTCACATATACTCTCACACATATGCATGCCCACTCTCACACATGCACACTCACACTCATGGACACACACTCACACACACCCCATATCCTTCTACCTTTATTCACTAAAAAGGGTATAGAACCAGAAGCTCTCCTGGGCTATCGGGACTTGTCTCTGAAAGAACACAGATGGCCTTCTCCAGGGAGTGACTGATCAGTCCATTCCTCCCCCGCTGTCTATTCCGTTTTTCACCTCCACAAGGTGCTATTGTCTCCATCTGCTCTTAAAAACTTCCATTTCCAGATGCTTCTCTGATGGCTAGTCGTGCCTTTGGACAATGGTCCTGCAAATAAATCTGAGCAGAAAGCTTGCCCAATAATCTAGAGCTTATTCAAATGCCTTCACACTGAGAAGGCAAATTATACAGGAATTAATACAGATGAATCATGTTGGTGTATTTGAGGCATGGATAATAGGAATGATTAGCATTTATTATTTACTGAAAGTTAAATGTTTATACAGTTTATCCCAGCAACCCCTTATGATTTAACACCAGCGAATTTAAAGAATCTCGCGACGGCAAGCATAGGTGGAGAAACTGAGGCTTGGAGAGGTCAGACACTGTACGGGTTAGCACGGTGAGTGGTAGAGCCTACCTCTGTTGGCCACTGTCTTAGTTACTCTAGCATCACTGTTACCAACATACCTAAGGGAAGAAACTTACGGGAGCAAAGGTTTACTTTAGCTCTCGAATTCAAAAGATTTACTCCGTCATCGTGGAGCAGGAACGGAGAAGTTCAGGGCGGTGGGAGCACTCTCGAATTCAAAAGATGTACTCCGTCATCATGGAGCAGGACCGGAGGAGTTCAGGGTGGTGGGAGCACTGTAGCAACAACCAGGAAGCAGAGACCATGACTGGGATCAGGGGCGGGGACAAGTTCTAAAGTCCCTCCCCCTAGTAACTGGGATGAGCTCCAAAGTCCCTCCCCTTAGTAACCACCTTCCACCAGTCAGGCGCTGCCTCCTAAAGGGTCTCAATTCTCAAAACAGTGTCACGTGCTGAGGGGCCTACTGTTAAAAAAATAAAAATAAAACCATGAGGATGTCAGGATGTTTCATATCAAACCATAACAACCCCTTACCTCTTCCTGCAATTTCACCTGTGAACGCAGAGGCCGCCGCCTGAGCCTGTTCTGACCCTTCAAGCGAAGGTCAAGATGCCTGCATAGGTTACTGGATGACGTTCTCCAACAGCATGGAGCAAGCTGTGCCCTGTCATGGCAAGGCTGGGCAGGCTGTGGCATACTCTAGGCTGGGGACCAGCACACCTTCTCACTTGGAGGGCTACTCCAAACCAGAGAATGAGCACACAAGGGCATTCCCAAGAAACAAAAGCCATCTGCAAAGCCTAAGAGAACTCAAGCAAACGCCCAAGGGAATTTGTGGCGAGAGGAGTCTACTGCCAACTCCTGGCTCACCAGCAATTCTCCTGCCTCCACCCTGAGCACCTAGCTTATCTCTACCACCATCTTTTTAATTCTTTTATTCTTTCCTCAGTTTTACTTTTCTCTTAAAAATAAAACCATTGTATATATACGAAATGTATGTATACAATGTGTATGTATACATAAGGGAGAAATCATTTTACACATGTGCATGAGAGAGAATTATGTGTGTATGTTGTATTTGTATATGTTTGTGTACATGCATGTTCGTGTGAGCACAGGCATACACATGCCATGAGGTGTGTGCAAAGGTCAGAGGACAACTGTGGATGTCCATCCTCACTTTACACCTTCAGACAGTCATGCTTGTATCATAAACAATTTTATCCACTGAGACATCTTCCAGGCCTCTTTCTTCCATTTCTGTTCCATGTGTGTGCATGTTCATGTGTACATGTGTGAGTGCATGTATGTGAGTGTGTGTGTAAGTATGGGCACTCTTGTGTATGTGTGTGTGTATAAGTGTGTGCTAGTATTGTGTGAGTGAGTATGTGTGTGCTAGTGTGTAAGTGTGGGCGTATATACATTTGTGTCAGTGTGGGCATGCATTCCTCTGTGTGTGTGTGTGTGTGTGTGTGTGTGTGTGTGTGTGTGTGTGTGTGTACCTGCGGAGGTCTGAGGACAACTGTAGGAGCTGGTTCTCTCCTTCCAGCATGTGGACTCTAAGGATGGAACACAGACCATCAGGCTCAGCAGCAAGAGCCTTTACTGAGCCATTTCCTCGGCCCCCTTTCTTCCATTCCTGAGACAGTTCTCACACTGTACCTGGGCTATGTTGTGAGATATTTGTACACAGTGTGATGATGTATTGCTGTGATTGGAAGAATAAGGAGATGAATGGCCAACAGCTAGGCAGGAGGAAGTTAAACAGGACTTCCAGGGACAGAGAGAACTCTGGGAAGAAGAAAAGTGGAGTCGCCAGCCAGATGCAGAGGAAGCAGGATGCACAGTGTGGAGATGAGGTATCAAGCCACGGGGCAGAACATAGATTAATAGAAACAGGTTAATTTGTTATAAGAGCTAGTTGGGAGAAAGCCTAAGCTAAGGCCAAGCTTTCATAATTAATAAGTCTCTGTGTCATGATTTGTGGGCTAGTGATCCCAACGAAAAACTACTGCTACAGGGCTAGCTCGTTTACTCAGAAGCCCAGGTTGGCCTCAAACCCATGACAATCCTGTCACCTCAGCCTCCTACCACATATAGCCTTAAAATGCTTTAAGGGAGTATTTCCCGATACCCACTTTCCTACATTTCTTCAACACATCACTGTAGCATGAATCTTAAAAGTTCTTATTAATAAAAACAAGCCCAGACCAGTTATTGAGGTGAATACTGGAAGATCAGAGAAGCAGAACAAGCCACAGCTTCCTCACCTCGCAATTCCTCAGCTGATCCTGTTTCCTCAGACCGGAAGCCTCTGAGTCTTCATCCAAAATGAATCTCAGCTGAACTGCTGCTCAAAAGCCTAAAAGCTTAACCAGGCTAGTTCTTGGTCCTCACGTCTTATATACCTTTCTGCTTTCTGCCATCATTTTCTGGGATTAAAGGTGTGAGTCACCATGCCTAGTTGTTTCCAGTGTGGTCTTGAACTCACAGAGATCCAGAAGAATCTCTGCCTCTGGAATGCTAGGATTAAAGGTGTGTGTGCCACCATTTTCTGGCCTCTGTATCTAGTGGCTGTTCTGTTCTCTGACCCCAGATAAGTTTATTAGGGTGCACAATATTTTGGGGAACACAATATCACCACACATCACTTGAGATGTAAATCCAATCCCCCAACCCACCAATCCACCCCCATCCCACCTCCCCTACCCCACCGATCCTCATCCTTCTTGGCCTGGAAGAAAAGTGGACCACAGCAGGCAAAACATCTGTCACATCTGGTCCTTCCCAGTTCCCATCTGACTTGCCAACTGAGGTCTTACTTGGCCACTCTGGCCCTCTCTCTGGCCCTCTAGTCCTCAGATTGCAATGTGTTCTTGCTCCAGCATATTATTCCAAAAGCCAAGACTATCTAACAACACTGGCTTCCCTTTCTTCGCCACAGACTCTTTAGGGCTCCTCATTTGAAGGACAGTTCTGAGTGCTTCCTCCCTCTAGCCTCCTTTTCACTGGGGACTGCCAGCCAGGGCATGAGCCAGCTGATGGTTCCAGGCTCCGAGTCCTCCTTCGGCAGCCCATGCTTTCTCCGTGGAAGACTGGCAGATGGAACCGATTCCCTTTACTCACACCCCACTGAAGAGCCCAACCTGATTGAGCAGACCAAGATTCAAAATACGAATTTCCTGTGTCTCATTGCTCCAACTGCCAAGCAATAATAATCTTGGCCATGATAAGGGCTGACATTTAGCAAGTGGAAGACAAGTAGCCAAGAGCATGATATGAGTTATCTCAGTGAGTGTGAACAGACAACTCGAATTCAGAGAAACTCTTCCAATCCTATAGAAAAAAAGAGAATAGTGACAACTCAAGACTCGGGAAGTAGGGAAGGAGCCAGACTTTCTGTGCCAGGCACTCGAGTGCAGTTAGCACATGAGTAATCGGTATCAGTGATCCACCACATAGTAGGTCAACAGTCTGCAAAAAGCTATAATCTATTTCAAAAAACCTAGAAAATAAGACACTAATGTTTCCCGGCACATAAAAACAGTGTGTTTTGGGAGGAGAAAATGCTAGTTCATTCAATTGTGTATCTATCGAATTATCATCCTGTGTCCCCACAGAACAGTACAGGTCATATTAGGTCAGGCATTGGGGAGGTGATTCAGTCACAAGTCTGAAGATCTGAGTTCCATTCTCCTAGAATTCACATAAGGAAGAACTGGGTGTGGAAGCATGTGCCTGTAATCCCAGTGCCATGGCGATGGAGACAGGAGGACCCCTGGCAAGATTAGTGAACTCCAGATTCGACAAGAGACTTTGTCTCAAAAAAATAAGAAGAAGATGGAAAGCAACTGAGAATTACACACAGTGCTGACCTCTGGCCTCCACATGTGCATGCACGTGAGCACGTGTGCACACGCACATATACACACACACACACACACACAAATATATTAATTAAAAAAAACTGTTTAAAGAATCATTTCCACAGCCATTAAGTTGATAAGAAAACAGGAGTCCTAAATCATGGCCGACTCCAAAATTTTAAATATGCATTTAAAATTTCATAATGCGAAACACGTATTTTTAATGTACAAGAAGGAAATTGCCCCTCTTTCTATTCAATCCTCACAGGAGAAAATCACATCCAGTTTTGTTTTCCTAATCTTAGGACATTTGTTTTTAAGTCATTTGGCTAAACGCCTTTTGGAAGCTGATTTCCCACCTAAGCAGGGCAACAGTGAAGTCTGTATCCTGCTGTTATCATTAGCACTGCACCACTAGAATGGTTTTTACGTTTGAATTCCGAACCAGAGTCTGCACTCTTCCAGGTGACTCTCCGTGTCCGCCATGACTGTCCACAGAAAGCACTCAGTACAGGTGTACTGGTGCCCGAGTACAAACCTGTAGCTAGAGTTTTCCTGCCTGGCCCACGGTCAGGACAAATCTCTCTCACCCGCCAGTCCCACAGCCGCTCAGACCCAACCAAGTAAACACAGAGACTTATATTGGTTACAAACTGTATGGCCGTGGCAGGCTTCTTGCTAACTGTTCTTACAGCTTAAATTAATCCATTTCTATAAATCTATACCTTGCCACATGGCTCATGGCTTACTGGTATCTTCACATGCTGCTTGTCATGGTGGCGGCTGGCAGTGTCTCACTCGGCCTTCCTCTTCTCTCAATTCTCCTCTCTGTTAGTCCCGCCTATACTTCCTGCCTGGCCACTGGCCAATCAGTGTTTTATTTATTGACAAATCAGAGCACATACAGACCATCCCACAGCACAAACCCAAGACAATGTCATGTCCCCAGTATCTGCAGGCTGGTTGTTCATTTCCTGAGTGCAGGAAAGGATGGGAGACAAGTCTGAGAGCTGTTAAGGGGGGCGGGGGAACCTTGACCAGAGAAGCAGCTTTCCCCTCCAATAGCTGTCTGAAGGAGGCCTGGAATTTTAGATGTGAGGAGGAAAGGAAAGCTGAAGCTTGAGGAAAACCTGGCACATTGCTAGTGCGCCAGAGGGGCCGGACTCATCCTCAGGACCTGTGTATGTACCTGATACCAAGTAGATGGTGGACTCACAAGGGGACTTGCTGCAGAAAGTATGGCAGATCCGATGAGTTCAGCTGATGCAGGTGCTCAGAGCCACCCTCTGAATCTCATTGGCTGCTTGTGCTCCTCAGTCAGAAGAGGCCCCAGTCTGTGGAGGAGAGAAGCAACAGCTGGTGAAGAGACCAAATTCCAGGAGGTATCTGCGCACAGAATAGAAAGAATAAAGAAATTCTAAAGGGATGTTTGTGGCCCTCCCTTTTGGCAGTCAGACATTGAGATAACATAACCCACAGAGCTGGAATTTCCCCAAATCTCACGCTGTGTGAAGGAAAGGGCTGATGTCAGCCAAAGGGAGAGTTTGCCTTTGGACGAGCTCTCACAAGGTGCTGACAAGCTGTCAAACCACTTTGCAGGAAAGGCTGGAATTACCAGGGTGATGGACATGACCACACCTTGACCAGGGTGGGTGGCTCCCCTGTTGACGTCTACTTAAACCTGAACCTCGTGTTAAGATCCTAAAGATGGAGGTCACTTTGGAGGTCACTGGACCTTTTGTTCCTCTTTGCAATGTGGCTGCATTGAATAAATCTCTTCCCCCACCCCCGCCCCTCCCCTGTTTTTCACCATTCTTGTGTTTCTTTCATCGACCAATGGAGGGGGTGGAACCAATCCTGATCTCTTAGGCTGCTGGGGCTCAGACTCTGATCCTGACTCCAATAACAAGAGGAGAGAGAGCATGAATTTCTACATCAGTGAGGTCGGGCTGCCTTGATAAAGCACAAATAGCCAGCATTCCTGAAGGTTAGCCACGGACTTCCTCCTGCCTCTATGGCAAATGCTTCCTGTGAGACACAGGCTAGAGGGTCCAGTATCCAAAATGTAACACACGGATCTCCAGTCCACAGGTCAGCAGTGAGGAGCACTTGCTGCTCTTGCAGGAGCCAGAGTTCAGTTCCTAGCACCCATATCTGGTAGTTCACAACTTCCTGTAATATCCAATTCAGGGGTTCTGACACCTTCTTCTGACCATCACAGGCACTCACACACATGTGTATACACACAGAGAGACACAAACATAAACAAACAATAAATCCTAAAAGCAAGAAAACTAGTATAGTTTTGAATACTAGATACCTATGTACACAGACAGAAAATCAAGCACTTGTTAGCGCTTCTTAGAACATAGAATTCTGAAGCTTTGCAAGATCCTGCAGGCTGGGATGATAATTAGCTCAAAGAGCAAAGGCATTCCAAAGTTAAAGGTCAAAAAGATCTCGTGCTTCCTAAATGCTACCCTAGAAACCACATTAAAAAGAAAAAAGGAAAAGAAAAAAAAGAAAACCGGGCCTGGGGAGAAGGGGCAGTCAGTCAGGCGCTTTGCAAGCACAAGGGCCTGAGTTTGATGCCCAGAGGCAATGTAAGAAGAAGCTAGGGAGGCAGAGGCCAGCAGATCCCTGGGGCTCGCTGGCCAGCTAGTGCAGCCTCCTTGGTGGGTTCCTAGCCAAGGACACCAAGAGTGTCCTCTGTCCTCCACAGGAACACAAAATGCATACACATGGGTACATTCATGCACACATATGCATACACACACAGGCACCTCCACACACAAACACGCGTACACATACACTCACATTTAAAAATATGAAACCTATAGAACTGAAAGTCAAAGATTGGATGACTTTTTGACCTTTACAAAGGATGTTTTGTTTTGTTGCTGGTTGTTTGGTTGGCTGGTTTTGGGTCTCATGTAGCCCAAGCTGGCCTCCAACTTGCTATGTAGCCTTAGATGATCTTGATCCTGTTGCCTCTGTCCCAAGCACTGAGATGATAAGCATGCTCCCCTGTACCTGGTTTTATACTGTAACTTTAAAAAATATCTGTCAGTTAGTAGACTAAGTTCAGTCCTCTCCCACTTCCCTGTTTCCCAACTATAGGAACTAGTACTCAAGAGACTGAGCTGCTTCCTCTCACCAGAGGCTGTACCAGGCCTCCCATCAGTGAGTTCTGAGGTTATCCTTCGTATCAAGAGCTGGCTTTCAACATGAATATCAGACTTAGAAGGAAGCAGATCCTCCCTGAAGTAGAAATTTATCAGTCATTTGTGGAGAAGGTCTGCACAGGGTTCCTAGGCAAAACTGTCTCTCAACCCCAGGCCCATATGTCACTTCCCTTTGCCAGGGCAGCCCACCGGGCTGCTGGGTGTCCTTCTGCTCAAGACACTGAGCAAAGTAGGTCACACATAGCATCAGCAGCCTTTGCTCAGCTCAGAAGGTCACCTCAGCACTCAGCATTTTTGCATCTTCTCGAATAAATAATGAACATGGAGGTTTCTCAATATGGTACAGCTGAACTGATTCCCTAGGAACAATATTCTCATCACACCACGTATTGCCAACATATGCTTCTCCTTGTAGAGTCGATGCCAAATTGATATTACATCAGGGAATATAGTTTCATAAGGAATTAAGGACATCAAGCAAGAGCTGGTTAGAAAAATATACTCAGGAAGAATGTGCATAAAGGAAAGTCCTGAGCACATTGACAACGTTTGGGGTGAATAGTTAGTAAATGGGATAGTGCTGTCAAAAATTATGAAATCAAACCTCAAAATGTCATCAGGTGACCTCCATGAAGACAAGACTGCACCGGAAACATAAATACAACACAGGAAGAGCAGGAGCGCTGATACCTCTTCACATATGTTTAACAGAATTCCAAGTGAAATTCCAGTGCTGTATAGGGTAGGCAGATTAGTGGCCCACCATCCTCGTCTCCAGAACCTGTGACTGATCACCTTGAGTGGCCAAAGGGACTTTGCAAAAGTGGTTAAGCTTGAGACTTTGGGCTAGGGAAACAGTCGAGTGTTGATATCAGGTGGTTCACAATTGCCTATAATCCCAGTCCCAGGGAATCTGGCACCCTCTCTGTCTGGCCTCTGTAAGTACCTGTACATGTACACACAGGAGACACACATGTAAATATGTAAATATACATATTTAAAATAGCTAAGTATGTGTGGTGACTGGCCTCTAACCCTAGTGTTCAGTGGGTGAAGCTAGATTATCCAGGGCAAGTTGGTTAGCTAAGACTAGCCAGGACTAGCAAACACAAGGCCCGGCTACAGACCCTGCCTCAATAGATGAGGTGAGGAGTTGAGGAAAACACATGACTTCCGTCTCTGGTCTCCACATGCACATGTATGCACATGGGTCCACACACACGTGACCATGCATACACACACCACACACATACATACACAAAAACATTTTTAGACAGGATCTTACTGTGCATCCCCAGATGACCTGGAACTTGCTATGTAGACCATGCCAGCCTCAACTTACAGAAAGCTATCTGCCTCTGCCTCTGGCATACTAGGATTGAGGTGCATGCCACCACACCCAGCTTGCAAAAACACTTTTAAAAGGTAGTTTGGTTCTATCTGTTTAGAAAATTTAAAGCCTGTTTGATTTACAGCATAAATCAAAATAAATTCTGTATGACCAAAAGAGTAAATATCTTTTAAATCTTATAAGACATGTCAAATAATAAGATTTAATGTGTTTAACTATGCTCAAACATTAAGTTTTCCTATTATTAAGGAAAGAAATCTAATGTAATGCTATAAAAAGTCAATTTTTAATACTCAAAATATAAAAATTAAGAGGAAAACAAATCATGAAATGGACTATATTGTATAAAGATGCACAATTATCTCATGAAAATAAGATGTTCCATAGATGGATGAGCAAAGAGTGTGATTCGATCGTCTGTGCAAAAGACACTGAGCTTAATAAACATATGCAAAAATGTTCCACCTTGCTGTGATCAAAGGAAAACAAATTAAAATACTCATTAAGCATCATTTTACACGTATTACATTAGCAAAAATAACGATAATTCTCAAGGCTAAACAGATTCTGATTAACTCTGTGTGTTTGCATGCTGGTTACAATTCGGTTGTGTTTGGAAGGTGACTTAACTGTATGTAACAAAGCCATAAAATAGTAATTTTCCTAGAACTGAGGATTCTGTCACTAGGAATCTATCCTGAAGAAGTAAGCTGTAAAGAGAGGAAAGTCTCAGCGAGAAGATGTTTACCATAGCAGAGAAAAAAAAGTAAGTCGCCTTTAACTTCATAAAACATTAGATACTTAGGAAAATAGCAAGAAGCTTGGGGAATGTTGATACCAGTAGTCTCCTTTCTTCCCCAGACAGCCTCTCCTCTACCTCTCTAAAACACACACACACACACACACACACACACACACACACACGCACGCACGCACGCACGCACGCACACACACACACACACACACACACACGCATGTACTTCCTATATGATCTATATACTTGCTTTTGTCCTATACCATGTTTTTTGTCAACACGATGGTCTCCAATTCTATTCTTGCAAGAGACAGTTTCTTCTTTATGACTGAAGAAAGCTCTGTCATGTACGTAGCATGTTTTATCAATCATCCGTGGTCAGACAGAGAGGCTGATTCTGTGACTTTGGCCACTAAGATGCACACTGCTCTAAGCACAAGGCTTCGGGTAAATTTGCTGTATGCTAACTTACATCTCTTTCTTTCTATCTTTTTTCTAGGCCTCTGATGGAAGCTGCACATGGACTTCCATAGCAGCTGGACTCATTGACGCTACCATCAGCAGTGTTTAAGGTTCCTTTTTGGACTCATCCTCAACAGCATCTGTTGAACTTGGGTTGGCATTGGGATACAAGTGCAAAACTATTGATAAAGTTTGTAAGTAGAGAATGGCATCACCCATTCGAAGATGGGGAGAAAGACAAGGAGAGAGATTATGGTCAAACCATAGGAATAGATATTACTGAAGGAGTGGAGGGAAGAAAAGTTATGAGGAAACAAAGTGAGCCCTACCTTACCTCAGTCCTGTCTACCAGTACAGCCTCCCTCTTCGAGTTCAAATCTCCAGCACTCATATAAAAATCTGGGTGTGAGTAGGAGTGCCAGCTCAGCATTTATGAGTGTGTGCTGGTGTGAAAGAAAATGGCCTCCAGAGGGAGTGGCACTTTCAGGAGGTGTGGCTTTGCTGCAATGAGTGTGGCCTTGTTGGAGGAAGTGTGTCACTGTGGAGACAGGCTTTGAGGTCTTATATATGTTCAAGCCATGCCCAGTGAGACAGACCACTTCCTGTTGCCTGTGAGATAAGATGTAGGTCACTCAGCTCCTTCTCCAGCACCATGTCTACCTGAACGCTACCATGTCTCACCACGATGATAAGGGACTGAACCGCTAAAAAGGTAAACCACACCAATTAAATGTTTTCCTTTATAAGAGTTGCTGTGGCCATGGTGTCTCTTAAGACAGAATGCATACTGCTTCTGTAGAGGACCCAAATTCAGTCCCCAGCACCCAGGATGGGTAGCTCACAACCAAGCTGGGGCATTGAATTCTGACTCCAGGAAATCCAGCTTCTGTGGACAATGCAAATACATGCACACACCCACACATAGATGTGTACATAAGTATAATTAAAAATAAAATAAATCTTGTAGCTGGGGTGATGGCTCCATGGTTAAGAACACTAGCCGCTTTTCCAGAAGACCTGTTTTCAATGTGTGTTGTGACCAGCACAGCTCACAACAGTCTGCAATTCCAACTCTAGAGGATCCAACACCCTCTTCTGGCCTCCATGGGCACTGCACACAGATATCCATGCAGGAAAAACACTCATATATATATAAAAGAAAAATAAATAAAATTGTATTAATTTAATTTTAATTTATATAAATTGCATAAGTAAACCTTTAAAAAAGAAGCTGGGCTTGGCCCAGACCTTGTAACCCTAGCATGGAAGACAGAGGAAGGAGCAGAGACAAGAGGATTGCTATATCTCCAGGTTCCAAGGAAGACCTTGTCTCAAGGGAATAAGGTGGATGGAGAGCATTAATCAGGACATCCAACATCCTCCTCTGGCTTCCACACATATGCACACAAAGTAGCCTCCCCAGTGGTTCCCAACTATTGACACCCTGATCTAGGGTCACTGGGACAAGATGAGGGGTCAGGAATCAACAACAGCAAACAGAAGAGATGTCTGATGCGTGAAAGTGCTTTCCACTTACCCTCCACCTTTTTCTCACTCTTTGGCTCTAAATAAGTCCCTTTCTTTCCACTTTGCTCCCTTGTGCATAAAATATCAACATCAACATTTTCTCCAACCACCTCCCAGGCCTGTCCAAACAGTGATGGGAGTTACTGGCTGACTTTCCAACTGTGAGTCACAGCCCAGGCTTACAACGCGGTTATCAGTCCTGAATCCCTGTTTGTTTCATTTCTTCCCGAAACAGGTCCATGGGCTGTCTTTCCCAGCTCCCCACTAGGTAGTAGATGGTACTGTCACCACCCAAACTCTATTGCCCTCTCCTTTCCAGGTCACTCCAAATCCTAGTCACAGCTAAGCAATTGGAATGCATTTTGCAGGTAGAGTTGGCAGGACGTGCTCCATTTGCTTTTTGGCCCAGTCCTTTAATTGCATTTGGAAGTAAACAGCACACTATAGGGTGTAGATGAGAGTGCAATTTGGAAAAAGACAGAAGAAAGGAAACTGAAATGGATCCAGTCAGAAAGAAAGGTACATCATACAAACTCAAAGTAATCTGGAACATGTGAGATTTCCTGAGGACATTTGGAAATTAAACTTACTTCATAGGTAGGTCTAACCCTCACTTTTGTGCCTGAGTTTTGTGACCTTTCGTCTAGTGAGCATATCTTTTACACCAACCATTTAAGTATCTCCTTTGCCCACTGCTGTGGCTATTTCAGCCTCTACACCTTCCCTCGTAAGGGGGCCTTCCATAGCAGCCCCTCCACACTTCCTGCTTTCCCAGTTCAAGCTTCCCGCTCATCGAGACTGCAGGAGCTCCTTTTCTGAACATCTCCTGAACTTAAGAGTCCAAACCAACAATAGGGTGCCTGTCCAGAATCTACCACGTGACACGGCAAAAGTGTCCACATTAAACAACTCTTTGGAGCCATTGTTTTATTTATTGTTGATACTGTCCCCTTTTCACATGTGAGGAAACTAAGTTTCGTAGATGTAAACTGCCTGAAGTTGGACAGTATTCAAACCTTATTGGGAATGATCCCGGTCCAGCCTCAAGTGTCTTTTTAAAGGCTACACCTGTTCCTTTGTCATCTCTATAGTCCCCACATATCACAGAAGAAATATGTTTATATTGGGGAAAGAGAAAGCTAAGGCAAGAAAAACCTGGTTGGACTGGGAATGTAGCTGAGTTTGCAGAGTGCTTACCGAGCAATCGTGAGGCAGTAGGTCCCATCTTCAGCACTGTCCAAGTCAGGTGTGGTGGAGCACACCTGCAATCCCAGCATTTGGGAAGTGGAGGCAGCAGGACCAAAAGTCCAAGGTCATCCTCAGGTATAGAGCACATTTTAGTGTGGGCTACAAGAAATCCTACCTCAAAAAGAAAAGAAATTATGACAAGTAAAGGCTCCATTATCAAATTTTCTCATATGGGTTATAGCCATGTTCTAGTTTGCTTCCCTTGCTGTTTAGACACCATGACCAAAAGCAACTTGGAAAGGAAAGGGCTTATTCCATCTGACACTTCTAGGTCACAATCCATCTTCAAGAGAAGTCAGGCAAGAACTCAAAGAGGCATTCAAACAGAAACCGAGTACAAACACTGCTCACAGTCTGATTACTGGTTTGTTTCTCACAATCAGCTGCCTTTCTTACGCAGCCCCAGCCACCTGCCTAGGGATGGCACCACCCACAGTGGACTGGGCCCTCCTACATCAAACAGCAATCAAAAAAACGCGCCCCCCAGACACAGGCTAATCCAAAGGGGGCAATCCCTCACTTGAGAGCTCCTCTTTCCATGTGTGTCAAATTGACAACCAAGATCAGTCACAGCAAGGCTCCACACGCTTTTCCTAAACCAGATTCTCAATGGCACTTTTCTAGGCACCTTTGGACAACGTTTAACTTGCTAATAATTCTGATGTTATTTTAATCAGTGCAGACTGATGAAAAATTTTTCACAGCTTTTCAAACACAGCTTTCCTAGCACTTTAGCCTACACAAGTGTTACTTGCCATTTCTGTGAGCTAACATAGGCCGATTGGGAAGCATTAGCTGTCACCATGGCAATCGTATGCCTTTTGTTTTCAGTTTTTGGTGAATGTGCTCATCAAAGAGATTGGAGCTTTATTGAGGAAACAAAATGTATCGTGTGCCTCCGGATTTAAGTGCATCAAATTTAAAGGAATGTTTTCAAGTCCTGACAACAGCCCATTTCTTCTCATTTCTCAGGAATAAACAACATGAGCTGTCTAGCAACAGGCCGACTGCTCTCTTTTCTCCTTCCTGAAGCTGGGACTGGTAGGACATCTAGCAAAGATCAAGGTTCTCAGCAGAAGCAAAGGCCCACTTCAACCCTCGAGGGCTTCGCCTGTTTTCGCGAACACCCCAACTGCTGCATGGCTAAGGTCAATGCCAACTTTGTGGCTGTGGGCTTCACTCTACGTCAAGCATTTGTCTCCACACGTAGTGGCAGTTGATTGTTGCAAAGGTGATAACTGCCAATCTATTCTCTCCAGTCTGCAATAGAGCCCAGTTCCCTATTATGAATCTCAGCTGTCCCTGTGACTTGTCCAATCTATAAAATATAACAAATACAGGGTCTTGGGAAACAGCTAGTTGGTAAGGCACTTTCTATGCATTCACAAGGATCTGAGGTCAATTCCCAAAACCCATGTAAAAAGAGCCAGGCAAAGAGACACACATTTGCCATCCTAGCACTGAAGAGGTAGAGACAGGAAGATCCGGAAGGCCAGCCAGCCTACCCTACTGCCGAGTTCCAGGCCAATGAGAGAGCCTGTCTACAAAGGTACAAGGTAGACAGCTCTTGAGAACACCACCATAAGGTTGAGCTCTGACCTCCTTATAGATGTGTCTACATGAGCACCCACGTTAACATGGGCATACACATACAAACACAGAAACTACATGCTCTATAGACTCTGGACTCTAAGCCAGAAACGACCCGACAGCTCCTGTATTCATTCTTTTAGGATCTAGCTGCTATCTAAAAATATAATGAGGAGCCAGCCAGAGAAAGAGGGAAGCCTAGCTAACTTCTGACTTTTCTAGATAACCTCATCTGAAGTACCTGATGTGTGTGTACTGGTGTCTTGAATTCTGTGGCCCCAACTGAGCTTTCAACTGAATGAAGACACATGGATGGCCTTAGCTGACACCATGTGGGACAGAAGAATCTCCTGGCTAAGACGAACAAGTCCAGAAAAATCACAAAATAAATAGTTGGTGTTTAAACTCACTTAAGGTGGCTGTGATCCGAAGTTGTCCTCTAGCCTGCACACACACACACACACACACACACACACACACACACACACACACACACAAAGGCAGTTTACTCAAGCTTCACACTTTTAGCAGTTTTCTACCCTAATAACTCCAAATCTTTGCTACCACTTAAAGCATCCCATGCTACTCCAAGAGACCCCTCTGATTTCCACAGTAATTGAACTGTAGGCTGTTTGGGAGCCGACTCTCATGGTTTTCTGCGCTGGGTGGTGCTGGGCAGATGGCTGCAGATACCTTCTCAGAAGAGTCTCACCTTCTAGGTGAACCCTCTCCAGTGCTACCCAGCTCCATCATTTATAGGAACACTTCCATCACTGTCCAAATGCAGCAGGCCAGACGGGGTGTTTTCTGCATATGAAACAATCCAGTGATTATCAAAGAGTGTTTTATGGTATTAATAAAATTGAGTGTTATGGGAAATGCCTTTTAAGTAGACAAGGTCTGAGGCCAAGGTTCTAGAGAGCTTCTAGTTAAAATGCAAAGTCACTGGAAGTATGAGCTGTGCCAGCGCTAAGGTCATATCCAGCTGAACACACAGGACCCGGCCTCGCTCCCCTCGTCCATGTGTCCCTGTGGTGCATTTCATCCCCAGAACTAAACGGAATCCAAAGGCTTGGGTATAGAGGTTGAGGGAAGTGGGGAAGGAAGCATGAAAGAAAACCCAAGAGAGCCAGTGCTTGCTTGGCATTGAACTCCATACAAGAAAGGCCCTAAGGTTAAAAAAAAAAAGAGTTGGGATATTTTTTCTTTTTCTTTCTTCTTTCCTGCATGTGTATGCACATTTGCATATGTAGAGGAACACTATGTGGTATGGGGTGGTGTGTGTGTGTGTGAGTGTGTGTGTGTGTGTGTGTGTGTGTGTGTGTGTGTGTGTGTGTGAAAGGTTGACATCAGATGTCTTTCTCAACTGCTCTCCATTTTGTTTATACAAGCAGGGTCTCTTGCTGAACCTGGAGCTCACTGATTTGGTTAGTCTAGCTAGCCAGCTTGCCCAGGAGATCCCTGTCCCTGACTGGGATTACAGGCAGCCCACCACAATGGCTTTTTATGTGGGCACTAGGGATCCAAATTCTGGTCCTCATGTTTGTGAGACAAGTGCTTTTTCTACTGAGATATCTCCCCAGCCCCTGGAATATTTTTTATACTGAGTTTGAAACTCAGACATCTGTGACTAGCTGGGTGACTTCAACAAGTCACCCTCCCCTTCCAAATTTGTGTATGCAGAGATGACGGGCTTGAATGGAGAACAGCTACAAAACACAGCTAGGAGGAGGCAGGTGGATGCTGGGATGGGCGTGGAGATGCTGCACAGAAGCCAGGTTTGTTCGCTTGCTCTTTTGAGACAGAGTTTCATGTGTCTAAGGCTGGCTTTGAACTCACTATGTCACCAAGGATGACTTTGAACTTCTGATCCTCTTCCCTCCATCTCCCATGTGCTGGGATTACAGGCATGTGGCACTACAGTGCTTGGGAGGGACCCCCGGGCATGATGCCCGCTAGGCAAGCTCTCCACCAACCGGGCTCCATCCTCAGCCCATTCAAGGTTTTGTTTCATTTTGTTTTGTTTTGTTTTTCACACGAAGCTGCTGCTGCACTGTGGCAACAGTACCCGAAACAGCAGCAAAAATCCACAGGACTCCCCCGCTGGAGTACCTTAGGGTCTGTCTTTAATTAGAAGACGCTGTCTGGCTTAACATAGTTCCTAAGAGTTAGAGATGAGGACACATCAGTTCAAGTCAAGAAACAGAAACCATGACGACGATTTTGACAGAGATTCATCCTAATTTATCATGTTTATCATGATATAAAATCATTAACAAGGTGCCCGAGGGAGCAGCCATGGGAGGCAGCTCTCTCAGCCTTAAGTGGCCAACCCTCCTTATTTGTGGGGACAAGGGATGTTCTGAATTTCAGGACACCTGAATTACAGTATTCTAAACCCAAAAAGTCCCAGGAAAACCAGAGAAGCCAGTCACCCTATACAAGTCTAAAGCTGTGAGAACGCTGAGAAAATACTAGAATTAATACATCTCAGAAGTGTAAAGATGAGGGGCTGGAGAGATGGTTCCATGGTAAGGAGCACTTGCTGGGGACCCGGGTTCAGTTCCCAGCATCCAAGTCAGGAAGCCCACAACTGCCTGTAACTCCAGCTCCAGAGGATCCAACACCCTCTTCCAGCCTCCTCAGGCACCCTCACACGTGTGGCATCTACTCTCACAGGTGAACACACATATACACAAATAAAACATTTGTTTTCTAGGTCTGAAGAGGAACACCTCAGGAATGGGACCTAGAGGATGAAGATGGCATCTTCCTGGGTAGTGACTTCTTCAAGCAAGTACCTCCAAGTGAGGCGGGCTTCAGGAGAGCCAATATGAAAATTTCCCAACCTGTGTGGGCTTAGCAAGCTCTGCTCGAGTGAGGAAGCGTTACCAGGGAGCTGCCTACTAGAGCATCCAAAATGCCTTCTTCTTGCGCCCCCTACTGCCAAGCTTCCCAAGGAACTAGCTGACAAGATAGAGTGCTGTTGGTCTGCTGAGTTGAGCCCCTGCATCCCAGGGCAGAATGCAAGATGCTGAGCTTGGGGCTGGGACACGACACAATTTAGTAACTGGAACATAGGGTATGAAGTGTGTGGTGAGGATGTTATCTGTGGTAAAGGATTTAATCGAAGAACATACTTTCAGAAATTATTCCTAGGACTGGAGGGAGATAGCTTAGTGGGGATCTGTTTTAGGTTTCCAGAACTCACATTAAAAAGAAAGCCAGGCATTACGGCTGTAATCCCAGTGCTGGGAAGGCAGAGACAGGTGGGTCCCTGGAGCTCGCTGGCCAGCCTAGCCTCCTTGGTGAGTTCCAGGCCACTGAGAGACCCTGTCTTATAAAGGTGAACATTGCCTGAGCATATGTCCTCTGACTTCCACATGCACACAAATGTATGCACACCCATACCTGCACAAAAGACATGCTTCCTAGGCTCCTGAGTCTGGTCTATGTAGGCATTCAGGAAAAAGGTAATTCCTGCAGGATGCTGTTCTCTGACCTTTGATTACCACCACCACCACCCTGGCTCTGCTGCTTCTACCATGGAACCACCTAAGGCACTGGCCATCACAATAGCTGCCTATGGACCTTAGGTCATGTCTCCTGACCTTCTCCTGGGAACCATGGCTCCTGCTTTGCAAACTTCTAGACACCTAAGCTGAAAGGAGCATTAGGCAGCTTTAAAAATTGATATGGTTCATTATTCTTTCATGAGGTACTGCAAATCCAACCTCACAAGGCCAAAGGTATGTATACAGGGGCCCAAGGGGGTCACCACAGCACTCTGACCTATTCCTTGTAGATATTGCACTATAAAAGGATACAGAAAGGGCTCTGCAAATACCACACACCACTATAGGTACTCAGACAACTGCCATGGCGGTGAGTGAGGGGCTCCTTCACAGGGCTCAAGACAGAAGCCAATAGTCCCCGAGCCCCCCGAGCCCAGCAGCCCACTATCCCTGCCTTTGCCATTGGGTCAGCCATGGGAGAAGAGATAAAGATCCATAGCTAGCATCCCAGTCTCCCTCCTGCTGCCCTGGGATGCAGAGTCTCTCTCCAGGCATTTCTGTTCTTTGTTTTCCCACTTAGGATATGGTTTGGCCGTGTTTCCTCTTCCTCCCCACCCTGTTTCCCAGTCTCTCTATTTACCTTCCCCTCTGTTCTCTCTCCTGTCTATCCATCTTCCATCTTCTGGGCCCAGCCTCTCTCAGTCTGTTGGTTTTCTCCCTTTTATTTTTTGCTCTTTCTGTACATAAGTGTGTGCGCACGTATGTGTCCCAACTCCTGTGGCTCCCAAGTCTCCTCTTTGTTACCACTTTCAAGCCTAATCTCACAAGGTTGAAGAAAAATAACAAGCCTGTTCCCCGGGGAGAGAGAAGACTCCCGTTTTGTCTCCTTCTTGCTACTGCTGATGAAAAGGGGGAGCCAGGACAAAGATGAGTTCAACCCAGGACATAGATGCTGAGTCCACCTGTGCTAAACAATGAGCCACAAACACCCGGTTCTGTCTGGAGCATTTGTTGAGGATGCCCAATCATGTGCTCATCTCTAGGACCTCAGAGAGAAGTAGATGGGGTCAATCCTAAACCCAGGAGTGCCACACAACCTGTGTGGTGGGGAAGGGAGAGCTGTGAGAGATGCAGTTTGAAGGTTATCCAAGTTAGCTGTCGTGGAGATAGAATGCTGAGCTTTGACAGATGTGTGATGTGGACTAGCACACCCGAGACTGCAGGTGCACTGAGGGCAACCTCATGGCAATAAACAGCAGATTGCTGTGCACAGGAACACACATGTAAGCCGAGAGGAGCCGCTGTGGTGAAGGAATAGAGCTGGGTAGTTGAAGGTCCATGAATCACATGGTGATGAGAGGGTAGGTTATGGGAGATGCTGCCACATCTCACCCCTTTAGTGCTTCCCCTTCACAGAAAGCTTCCCACGTGTGCCTGCCGCTCACCACCTGAAGGAGTCTTCTGACCGCTGACACTTGCCTGGTCCTCTATGCAGAAAGATCATAGTGGCAGGTAATTAACACCCCTGGGAATACACTTAGCCAATGACTAATGAGAGAGTTTTGTTTTGTTTTGTTTTTTTTCCTTTCAGAAACCTGGTTTATAACTCTTTGAGTAACATTGTATAAGCCCATCTATAGCACTGTCCTTCAGGACTTGGCTCCTACTGCCCATGGGGTAGTCTGCTCACCCACATGCCCCATGCTGCCTAGATGTTCTTCTCAGCTCCATCTGGCATTTTTTTCTTACCCCAGGTAAACTGCTTTCACTCGATTTTGTGTCCACTACTGGTAGAAGCCAACCTTCTGCAGACACAAGAGAGCACAGGAAAGCTTAAACGGAAGAGCGGAATCAGGTTCATGATGTAGAAGGACACACCCACTGGAGAGGCTGGTCTGGAGGACATATTAGAGGCAGAGTACAAAGGGAAATATTGAAGCTACTACAGAGCCACCAAGGTGGATCAGTGAGTAAAGAAAGGCACCTGCCACCAAGCCTGATGAGCTGAGTTCGATCCCCATAACCCACATGGTAGAAGGAGAGAATCAAGTATAATAAATTGTCTTCCAACCTCCACAGGTATGCCATGACACACATATATAGGTACAGCACACACATGCACACACACACACACACACACACACACACACACACACACACACACTAAATAAATAAATAAATATTTTGAAATAGCAATAAAATAAGCTACTACAACATTCTAGGCTGGAGATGAGAGAACCTCTGTGGGATAAGGACAGCAAAAGAAGAGAATGAACATCTGGCTCAGGAACACAGTGAAGGACAAGTGTTGGATTGATAGGTCACAAGCCCTTCCCTCAATGAGTCCACTAACTCCCACTGCAGTGTGCTGAAAACAAAAAAAAAAAAGAGGAGGAACAGCACCAAATGAGCTGCCTAACCTGGGCAGGAGCCTGGAGGAGATGTTGATGGTGCCCATGGGGTGGTAGAAGAAAACTAGGGAGAGTTAGCAGGAGATGGGAAGAGGGATTCAGACAGAATCAGAGATCTCTGTTGAGGAGCCAGGAAGAGTCAAGATTAGTTGGAGTGGAAATTGGAGAGATGGATCAGTGTTTAAGAGCACTGGCTGTTCTCCCAAAGGAACCAGGTTCAGTACTCAGCACCTCTGGCTGCTCACAATTGCCTGTGATTCCAGTTCCAGGGGATCCAAAGCCCTATGACTGCTGCAGACACCAGGCAGGCAAATGGTACACAGACATACATGCAAGCAAAACATCCATGCACATAAAATAAAAATAATTTTTAAAAACTAGTTGGGGTACGGAATAAAAGTAAAAGACCCCTAGAGAGGGCATAAGAAGATGCCCTCTGCCTCTCTTCCTGTGTTCTTACTGAACTTCCTCTAGACACAGACACTATTCTCAGAATTGATTACAGAGTCCACAGGTCAGACCCCCAAAAAGACCCCCAGAGACCCCACCTGGCTAAGAGTTGGCACTGAATCTTCCCTTCCTCTAAGTTAGCTGTCTATCTAGCACAGCCTATACCACTCCCAGGTTTATGGGATGTAGGTATCGGAAGGTATTATGGTTCAACTGGATTGTCAGCTGGAATCGACTAATGAAAATGGCCCCCATAGGCTCACATGGAGTAGCATTATTGGAAAAAACTGGACTTGTGGCCTTGCTGGAGGAAGTGTGTCACTAGGGGTAGGCTTTGAGGTTTTAAATGTTCAGACCAGGCCCAGTGTCATACTCTCCTGCTGCTGCCTGTCTATCCAGATGTAGATCTCTCTACTACTTCTCTAGCACCACGTCTGCCTGCACACTGCCATGCTTCCCACCATGACAATAATGGACTAAACCTCTGACCTGTAAGCCAGGCCTAATTACGTGTTTCCCTGTATAACAGTTTCTGTGGTTGTGGTGTCTCTTCACAGCAATAGAAACCCTAAGACACACACCAGTGGGAAGGTCTGAGAGGGCATTTCCTGGAAAGATTAGCTGAAAAGGGAAGGGGCACCCTCAGAGTGAGCAACACCCTGGATATGAAGAAGTCCAAAGGAAATCAATACTGTCCTGTTGTCCACCCGCCCACCTTCACTTCCTGCCGTCCACCTGCCCACCTTCACTTCCTGCCATCCACCCTCCCACCTTCACTTTCTGCCGTCCACCCGCCCACCTTCACTTCCTGCCGTCCACCCGCCCACCTTCACTTCCTGCCGTCCACCCGCCCACCTTCACTTCCTGTTGTTGCTGCTGCACTGCAGTAGATCCAAGTCTCTTTGGCCTACCAGTGTGGACTGAAGACCTGCAGCTCCCCAGGAATCCTCTAAACCCTCAATACCAGATTGTAACCACTGAAGGACACAGCCTCAAGGGCTGAGCAACTACCAGAAGGCAACAAACTCAAAGCAGAAATGATGTACTTCTTTTCTAATTCATTTTTTAATGTACTATTTTTATGTGGATGGGTGTTTTGCCTACATGAGTGTCTATGCACCACATGTGTGCCTAGAGCCTGCAGAGGCCTGAAGAGTGTGTCAGATCCCCTGGAACTAGAGTTACAGACAGCTTGGAGTTACCATGTGGGTGCTGGGAATTGAACCTGGGTCCTCTGGAAGAGCAGCCAGTGCTCTTCACCACTGAATGACCTCTCTAGCCCCCATAATGTACTTCTTGGTTGAATTGTCCAAAAGTTTAAGCTTTTAGGCCAGCTCTGTCTCACTGTGCCCAGAGTGTTTTGGATTCTGTCTGAGCTATCCAGCCCTCATTGTGTAACACTAATTGTGTGACACTAATTGTGTGACACTAATTGTGGAACACTAATTGTGTGACACACTAAGCAGATGTTGGCCTGGTGAAAGGGGATTCCCCTGTGCAGACACTGCCTATCTCCAGGGCTTACAGAATTGAAGAAATTAGCATGCTTTGGCTTAAAATAAGGGCAGAGGCATGGAGGGGCTAATGGAGAGGAGAACCTATAGAAATGCATTCTTCAGAAATGTCATAATGATATCTAATACCTTACATGCTAATTTAAAAAAGGAGGCTAGAGAGACAACGCAGCAGCTGAAAGCACTTGGTGCTCTTGCAGAAAACCCTGGTTTGGTTCCCAGCACCTTCGCTTTGGCTCAAAACCACCTACAACTCCAGTTCTAAGGGATCCAGTACTTCCTCTTGGCCTCCAAAGGCACAAAACACACACTTGGTCCACATGCAAACATGCAGACAAGCACTTATCCACATAAAATAATAATTAACTACATTTTCAAAAAGAGAATGAACCACTTCATTCTGTAGCAAACAGTAAAACCTAACAGGGAACATTTTCTTTGGGGAGTTGGCCAGATCCTCTGTGACTAAGTCATCAAAAGATGTGAGGTAAAAGCAGACAGAGAGAACAGGGGTGGCCTGAGTGCTGGTCTTGCTGTGGTGGGGAAAGATCAGTGAGGGGTCTAAGAGGGCTGAGCCCCTGTTGGAGGTGGGGCTGTGGATGGATATATCAAACTTACATAAAGTAAGGCTTTGAAACTCAGGTGAACCCAGAAAACTTCTGCACAAAAATGGCCCAAACTGGGGCTGTGGACACTTGCACACCATAGTGTAAAAGAGTTTCAAGGTCATGGTTAGCAGTCACGTTTTCCCGAACCTTGGTGTGGTGGTTTGAGTGAGAAAGTCCCCCACAGGCCCAAGCATTTGAACACTTGCCCCCCTTTCGTGGCACTGTTTGGGAAGGTTGTAGGAGCTTTAGGATGTGGAGTCCTGCTGCAGGAAGTGTGTTGCTGGGGGCGGGCTTTGTGATGTATAACCTCATCCCATTTCTAGTTTTCTCTCTTGTTTCTTTGTATGCTGAGGAAACGTCATCAGCCAGCTTCCTGTTGTGGCCACCTGCCACCAAGTTGTCCCCACCCCATGGACATCTAGTCCTCTGGAACCATAAGCTGAAATAAACATTTTCTTCTATCGTAGCATGAATCTTAACAGGTCTTGTTAATAAAAACAAACCTGGAGCCAGGTATTGGGGTGAACGCTGGAATATCAGAGAAGCAGAACAAGCCACAGCTTCCTCACCTTGACAGTTTCTCAGCTGATCCTGTTTCCTCAGACTGGAAGCCTCTGAGTTCTCATCCAAATGAATCTCAGCTGAACTGTTGCTCAAAAGCCTAAAAGCTTAACCAGGCTCTAGTTCCTGGTCCTCACGCCTTATATACCTTTCTGCTTTCTGCCATCAGTTCCTGGGATTAAAGGCGTGAGTCACCATGCCTGGCTGTTTCCAGTGTGGCCTTGAACTCACAGAGATTCGGATGGATCTCTGCCTCCAGAAGGCTAGGATTAAAGGTGTGAGTGCCACCATTTTCTAGCCTCTATGTCTGTCTAGTGGCTGTTCTGTTCTCTGACCCCAGATAAGTTTATTAGGGTGCACAATATTTTGGGGAACACAATATCACTACATTCTATAGGTTGCTTTTGGTCATGGTGCTTTATCATAGCGACAGAGAAGTGACTAATATGCTTGGGAACACCTGGATGGAGTCCAGATTGGGCAAGTAGGAAGGGCAGGGACCAATGCACTGCTGCTGTTCTTTTCATCTGTACTACTTATGACAGCTGGCCTGGTCCTCCTCTCAGCCTGGGTCCAGGTGAGGCAGGCAGGCTGCAGGTGGAGGCTGCCTCAGCTGATGTACAAGTTACGCTGACCTCGTGCTGTCCGCTTCCTTCTGCAGAGCCACGCCCCTCTGGGAAGGCAGCTCCGGCTGCACACTGCAGACTGCCGCGCCTAGCCCTCCGTGTGCCTCTATCATTGAAACAGAGAGGTGAATAGGAAGAGCCAAAATCAGGGAGCAGAAACAAGCCACTGAGAAGCAAGGAGAGCTTCATTCCGATCTCAGCCAAGCACCTCCATATGTGTAACCAGAGGTGGGACAGCTAGGGTGACCAATAAAAGACTAAGGGTGTCCTAGTGTGCAGAAAAGTCCTGGAGCTGGGCTGGGTTCCTTTCTCTCCTTTGTCCTGCAGGTATGTAAGGAGACTTAGCATCGACAGCGACTAGAGGACTGGTACCAGAAACACTCTGTGAATTCTGTGTGTGTGTGTGTGTGTGTGTGTGTGTGTGTGTGTGTGTGTGTGTGTGTTTGCTCATGTGCACATGTGAACAGGCACATATACATGTGCGTGCTTGCGTATGTGGAGGCCAGAAGTCTACCTCAACACTGTCCTTCAGGAATGCTATCCACTTTGAGACAGGTCCCTCATTGACCTGGAGTTTGACATCTGGGCCAGCAAGCCCCAGGGTTCTCCCCTGTCTCCACCTGGACTGGGATGACAAATGCATGTCTGACTTTTCTATGTGGGTTCTGGGAATCAGATCCAGGTCCTCCGACTTGCACCTATCCGTTTTTCTGACTGAGCTGTCTCCCCAGTGCCACTCTGTAAATTCTATCCCTGCATTCTGGGAATCATCATTTGTTTTGCTTGTTTGTTTGCTTGCTCATAAGAAAAAGTAATACTGAGGGGAAGGAAAAAAAGCAGCAAGACAGAAAAGCAGACAATGAGAGGAAGCGGGCGTGAGGGAGATGAGCAGAGACAGCAGCCTCACTGCTTGGGCTCCTGGGAACCTGCAGAAACCTGGCTCAGCATGACATGATTTCTGAGGCACGTGGCAGAATGACAGAGGGGAAATGGTCCCTTCTCTGGGCACTCAGATCAGATATCACCAGAAGCCATGCTTGGGGCACCGTCTGTTCCACGGCCTTCCTTTCATCCTGCTCCTAAATTCCGGCACGCTTCCTCTCCCTAGTGCCTTCTTAGGGGAGCCGGCAGGAAGGTGGGCTGTGTCCTGCCCACTTAGACAGACCTGGAGAAAGGACCTCTGAAGTGACAGCATATAAACCCCAGTGTCCTTGCAGGTGACATCCATGTGGCTTCTTCTTGCTCCCTGCCATGTATGACAGGCATAAGCTTTGCTGTGACTGTGCAGATGCCAGATCTGTCAGGTGGGGGTTTCCATGGCTCCCTTAGGAAAGAGACTGTTGTTGCTGCCCTGAGTGTGGTCCACATCTGTGTGCTGAAAAGTAAATGGGAAAACTGCCCTGTTTCAACAGGAAGTGGGCTCAGCCAAAGCAGGGTCAGAACAGGTGCCAGCAGCCAGAAGGATGGCTTTTATCTGCACTCCACAGGGTAGAGAGGTCCCACAAGATAGACAGTAGATGCTGAGACTCTCCGGGGACATGCTGGCAGGGATCTCAGGAAGACAGCTAGACCAGAAATCGAGAAGCCCATAGCCTAGCCCTGACCAGCCCTAGCCCTGACTCCTGTGGGCTATGGACAATTTCTCCTCTTTAAAATAAGCAACAGTGTACAAGTTCCTATCCTGTCTGTGGTGCAGGCTTCATATGAGGCAGAGAAATGAAAATCAGTCTACGGATGTTAAGCTCATTCTAAAAAATTTAAGGTGGACCCAAACTAAAAGCAATCAATGAGCAGAATGGGTAAGTTTGCAGAATATTCCTATAGCTAAAGACTATATATGCTCTCTTTTTTATGATTTTATTACATTTAAATTTATTCCATTAGAATATTAAGCTTTTCAAACATGCAAGTTTGACCTTTTATAAAAAATTTTTATATGTTTACACTTAAAAATGTTCTTTAAAATAATATGTTCATATACATATGTATTTTGGATTATCTAAAAAATTTTTCAACACTATGTGAAAAAAAATCTATTATGACAATGTTAAGTTTTATGTTTTTCTTCCAGTTACTTATTCAAGAATTTATGTCTTTTAAAATACTTTTTCTTCTATTGAAATAGATGTTTTTTTCAGACAATATGTCCTGGTTACTGTTTCCCTTCCTTACTCCCACATCCTCTCCCATCCGGATCCACCCTTATTCCATCTCTCATAGAAAACAATGGGCTTCTAAGGGGTAATAATAAAATATTATATAATAAGATTTAAAAATAACAAATCAGAACAGGACAAAAGAAACAAATGGAAGGAAAACAGCCCCCAAAAGGCACAAGAAACAGATACAGACACAGAGACCCACTATTGAACACTCAGGAATCCCATGAAAACACAAAACTGGAAGCCATAATATATATGCAAAGGAACTTTAGGGTAGAAAAAATAAAAATGAAAATAAAAGATTTTTTAAAAGTTACATTTAAAAAAAAAAAAGCCCTAAAACAATATTATGAGACAAGTTTGGCCACCCACTGCTTAAGCGTCATTTGTAACCTCAGTGAGACTCCCTTGGAGAAAACTAAATGTTCATTTGCAAGTAGTTATCAATTGGAGATTGCTTCAGGGCGGGGATGAATGGTGTGTGCCAACTTCTAGTCTCAGCTCTAGAACCCCGTCTGGTGCAGACCCATGCAGGCCCTGTGCATGATGCCTCAGTCTCTGTGAGGTCACATGTATGCCACCTCTGCTGTGTTTATCATTTCCCAGATGTCCTCCACCCCTCTGGCTCTTACATTCTTTCCTCCTCCTCTTCCACATGGTTCCCTGAGCCCTAAGGGGAGGGATTTGGTGGAGACAAATGGGATTTGAGTGTTCCAAGGTCACTCTCTGTTTATTGTCTGTCTGTGGGTCTCTGCAGTTCCTATCTGCTGCAGGAAGAAGCTTCTCTGGTGATGACTGAGCAAGGCCCTGATCTGTGAGTATAGCAATGTCATTAGGAGTCAAGTTATTGCTATCTCTTTTGAGACAAGGTTTCATGTATCTCAATATATCCTTAAACTATGCAACTGCAGATGACCTTGAACATCTGATCCTCCTGCCTCTACCTCTAATGTGTTGGGGTTACAGTTGGAGACCACCACACATGGTTTGTGTAGTCTGTACACTGCTGGAGATCAAACCTAGGACTTTGTGTATGCTAGGCAAGCACTCAAGGAACCACACTACATCTCCAGCCCACCACATAGAAACGTCTAAAGAACAAACTACTTCTAAGTCAGAAGATCTTGAGTAAAGTTCACAAACAAACTAATGAAAGAAGCAAGACACAAAATACTACATATTACCCAGTTCATATATGTGAAAATCAAAACCCTATATGAAAATCAAAACAGAAAAAAATGAATCTGTAGAGATAGAACAGGGGACGCTTGGGTTTTGGACAAGGATTGACTTGAGAACAGTCTAGAGTACTAGAAATGTTCTATACCTCAGTCTAGAGAGCAGTTATGGGGTATCCATACTTGTACAATGTAGACAGTTATAGGCCTGATATCCTGGTACCACACTGTACTTGGATAATACCACAGCTTAAGAGTATAAAAGAAGGTCTAAGGAGATGGCTTAGAGCAGCGGTTCTCAACCTTCCTAATGCTACGACCCTTTAATACAGTTCCTCATGTCATGGTGACCACCAACCATAAAATTACTTTTGTTGCTACTTCATAACTATAATTTTGCTACTGTTATGAATTGTAATGTAAATGTCTGTGTTTTCCAATGGTCTTAGGCGACCCCTGTGAAAAGGTGATTCTGCCACCAAAGGGGTCATGACTCATAGGTTGAGAACCACTGACTTAGAAGGTAAAATGCTTGCTGGATGGGGACTAGAATTTAGATTTGCAGAATGCATCTAAAGCTAGGTTGTCATGGTGGCTGACTTGTAATTCTAGCACATGAAAGACAGAGGCAGGGCACCCCGAGTAAGCTAAACTAGCCGTCCCAGTCTCTGCCAAGTACAACTGAATGGCCCTGGCTTGGTGGATAAAATGGAAAGCAATCAGTGAAGACTTTCAATGTCAGCCTCATGAGTCTATGCGCACATGTATACACTATGTGCATGTGCACCTGCCAACACATGCATACACACGTGCATGCACATTACACATAGATACATAAGCCAAATAAGAGGTATAAAAGATGGCCAGGGAGCCGGGCAGTGGTGGCACATGCCTTTAATCCCAGCACTCAGGAGGCAGAGGCAGGTAGATCTCTGTGAGTTCGAGGCCAGCCTGGACTACAGCATGAGTTCCAGGACAGGTTCCAAAGCTACACAGAGAAACCCTGTCTCGAAAAACAAACAAACAAAAAAGATGGCTGGGAAGAAAGCTTAGTAGGTAAACATGAGGCCCTGAGTTTGATCCCCAGCACCCACATAAAAATCCAGGCCTGGTGGTTATCTTAGTTCAGGTTTCTATTGCTGTGAAGAGACACCATGATCACCACAACTCTTATAAAGAAAAACATTTCATTGGTGCTTGCTTAGAGTTTCAAAGGCTCAGTTCATTATCATCATGGCAGGACATGGTGGCATGCAGGCAGACATGGTACTGGAGAAGGAGCTGAGAGTTCTACATCTTGATCCGCAGGCAGCAGAAAGAGAACTGTGTCTCACACTGGACAAAGCTTGAGCATATATGAAGCCTCAAAATCCACCCCCACAGTGACACGCTTCCTCCAACAAGGCCACGCCTCCTAATAGTGCCACTCTCTATGGGCCAAGCATTCAGACACATACATCTATGAAAGCCATTCCTATTCAAAACACCACAGTGGTGCACACCTGTAATCCCAGCACTGAGGAGGCAGGCAGAAACAGATGATAGCTGAGGCTCACTGACCAGGTAGTTTATCTAAATCAGTGAGCTCCTAGCTGATGAGAGACGCCATCTCAAAGGATGTGGACTGCATTTCTAAGGATGGTACCTGAGGTTGTTTTCTGGTCTCCATATGCACGGTCTCTCCATGTATGGGCACATACATACATACAAGCATGTACACACACACACACACACACACACATACACACACACACACACACACACACACACACACACACACACACAAACACACACACACACACACACACACACACACACACTTTAAGTACAGAAGAGGAAACAGAAGCCAGAACTGTTGTGCTGGGTAGATTGTCAATTAGAACTTCATTCTGTGATGATTTCTCCCTTTATCCATGACCTCAATCATTCTTGAAAATCAAAATGCAAAATATGCAGCCTTTCAAAACAGAAGGCAGGGTCAGCGACAATTCAAAAGCAAAGTGTGTGCACACACATTCACACACAAATACAAAAGATGCTGCCTGCCCCTGGCTACTAACGATGAAAATCTCTAAATGATCTACCACCAGGCTACATCACGCTGATTTGTTTCTGATCCGAGTGGAAGGCAAACCCTGAAGTAAGATTGAAAGTACTGCTTGGTTTGACAGAAGGAAGTATGATTAGAATGCACTGAGGTGGAAATAATGACTCGCCTCCCCCCAGGAAGAGCACGCCCTCCCGCCTGCACCCACAACAAGCCTTGCATTGCTAACCACGGGGTGCCGGGAGACCAGTGGCATCTCAAATCCATCCTGACTCATCATGCAGGCAAATAACACACAACCTGTAAAAACCAAATATTTCTGGAAGAATGACCCAAGAGGGCACATAGAACAAACATCTCTCTTCCCAAGTAACTAGAAAAGGCTTCCTTGCTAGGTTAGGGTCCCTAGAATAAAAGTCTGGAAGATTCTGGAAGGACTATGTGTGTGGAGGGGATGCTCTCGGGAGGAACGAATAGAGAGCAAAGTGAGCAGAGAGGCCAGGGAAAGAAAATATGTCTATGATTTCAACTTCAGGCAAGCCCCATCTCATTCCACGGAAAGTTCCGGACCAAGAGGACTGATAAGAGAGCCGGTCAGTAAAGGGCTCACTTTGCAAGCAAGAGGACCAGAGTTCAATCCCCAGAACCCACATTAAAAATAAAAAAGTTATGGCACAATGATTGTATCCCTGTTCTGGAGAGGTGGAGACAAGCAGGTCTTTGGGAACCCTGGGGCTTGCAGGTCAGCTAGCCTAGTCTGCTTGGCAAGTTCTGGGCTAAGTAAAGACTCTGTCTCAAAAAAAAAACACCCCAAGGTGGGTGATATCTAAGGTAGTCTTCAAGCCTCCTCTTGAACACACACACACACACACACACACACACACACACACACACTCAAAAATTGTTCTAGAACATTAATTGCCACAGTTAGTGTTTTAATGCGGACTCCCTGTAAGGGAGGGGGTGAGTAAGTCCTCTTATGTACCTGACCAAGTGGCTGCATTAGTGGAGCACAGCTCTGGGGAGAAGGCAGATGTGGCCCAGTACCAGCCCCACGCCCAGCAACTGGGGAACCAAACACCAGCCCGTCAAGGAGTCTTGGCTGAACACCAGTAGACCTTCATCATTACCTGCACGCACCCAAGTTCATGTCTCCAGCCAGACCTCTTCTCTGAATTCCAGACTCATCGATCCAGCTGGCTATCTGACCAACGTCAGCTGGGGATGATGGGTGCCGAATTTGCCCATCTAAGCTCCTGACAGTCACCCTGAAGCCTGTTCCTTCCCTCCACTGGGTCCTTTGCCCATGGCCAGTCCTGCTCTTCCAGCCATTCCCAATCTCTCTCTCTCTCTCTCTCTCTCTCTCTCTCTCTCTCTCTCTCTCTCTCTCTCTCTCTCCATCCCTCCACTCCATTCCATCAGCCACTCCTGTTGGATCTACCTCTCAAATTCAAGCCAGAGTTGAACTACTTTTCATCACCCACCATCACCCTTACCCAAGCCCACCATTGTATTTTACCTACAATTTCCCAGCAGCCTTCTCCTAACTTGATTTAACCTTATAAGCCCTGAAGCCTATACTCAGTAAACCTGAGAGATGTTGTTGAGGTAACCAAATGATTTCACCCCACTAGGCAAAGTCCTCCAGTGGCCCTTATGACATACAATGAAAAGTCCACTCCTACCCTGTGCCCCATTGACACTGGGTGACCTGCAATCTTACCTCAGAACCTCCAGCCACTCTGCCCTCTTGCTGTTCTTTGGACTCTGTAGCCATGGTCCATCCCCAGACCTTTCCACTCATTGTTTATCCTATGGAGTGGCCTTTACCAGCCTCATGACCCATGACCCATGCCTGTCTGCCTTGGGGTCTCCACCTGAAAATTCATCTTCTCAATAATGGGTCCTTTGTTATCCCTAACCCCTCTTCCCTCCCAGAATTCATATCCCCATTTCCTGGCCTAACACTTCCAGCTTTTTAGCATTTGACTTCTGGTATTTTATGTTCCTGTTTAAAATCCATTTCTCCCGCTAGTGTAAGAGTGGGCACTCTTGGTGTTTTCTCCCTGTTATTCTAATCCCAGTGCCTGGAAGAGTAAGGCACACAATAAATGCCAACTTAATGAATAGATGCATGCATGCATGAATGAATGCATGACATGCATGTATAAATATTTAGAGAAACAAACTCTGTGATTTTAGCTGGATTTTTTATTTTTTAGTTTCACTCCCTCAGAGTTTTCTAAATCTTTCATAATCAACTTTTACGACATACATAACTTCCATGTTTGTTCTTACGATGGTTTTTAAATCCCTGTTTCCAGAGTCCTCACCTCCTGATTCTTTCAGCAGCTGGCTGGGAGTGTCTGCTCTTAAAACAGCCCCTAACCTGCCAAAGACAGAGGAGCCTACTCCACGCCAGCTCTGGGGTGTCTAGACCAACAAATAAGCCGACAGACGGGGAAGGGGCCCTGGAGCAGAGAAGGTATCTCCTCTCCTGAGCCTTTGCAGGAATCCCTTCCCCCACCACGGGCCTCTGCATGTTGGAAAGAAAATGGTGTCCATCTCCAGCCAGCTGGATCAAACTGTGGGAAAGGAGCCATGCTCTAAAGAAATTCCCAGCTGTCAGTAAAGTGCTTGCTTGCTTCTAAAGCATGAGGGCCTGAGTTGGATCCACAGAACACGATGGCGGAAGGAGAGAACAGACTCCCCAAAGTTGTCCTCTGCCCTCTACCCGGGTGCTGTGGTACATGTGCCTACACACACATATATATAATGCACATATGCTCATAATAATAATAAAGAATAAAAATATACAGGCACCCAGTAAATTCTGAATTTTAGAGAAACTACAATTCTTAGTAGAAGCATGTCATAAATATTATACTGAAAAAAAAGTCATTCATTGTTCTCCCAGAATTCCAATATAACTGGGTGTCCTGAATTTAATTCACTGAGTTGAACAAGTCTAAAGTAGATTAATTCTCCCTTTTGAACAAACTAAGAAAAGATTCTCTTTAAAGTTTGAATGGAAAATGTCCCCCACAGACTTGTGTTTGGATATTTGGCTCCCCAGCAGGTGGCGCTGTTTTGAGAGGTTGTGCTACCTTTAGAAAGTATGACCTCACTAGAGGAAGTAGGTCACTGGGGGGCGGGTCTTGAGTTTTATAGCCTGGCCCTACTCCCAGCCCTCACTCTGCTTCCTGGTCCATGGCAATGTAGGCAAGCAGCCTCATGCTCCTGCCACCATAGCCCAAGCCTTCTGCTGCCATGGTGGATTATATCTATCCCTTCAGACTGGCCCCAAAATAAATCTCTCCTATACAAAGGTCTTTCAAAAGCAATGAAAAAAGTTTCTAATATAGCCTCCCTACATACCATTACTTGGGGGAACAATAAGGACTTGGCATCCCCTTTCTTCACACATGGAAGTGATGGCGTATCTCAAAAGCCACCATGTTCTGCTCATTTGGACAGGGGCTCACATTTTTCCTTCTATCCTAACCCCCAACTTCCCAACCCTTCAACCCTCCCTTCAACAATTATTACCTCCACACAGAAAACATTCTTGAGAATGCACATATAAATCAGACTTAAATCTTTCCCTTCGTATGTACAAGTAGCCCTAGAAATCACCACCCTGAGATGGGAAGTGCACATGGATACACCCACACGTCCCACCAAGCATGAAACTCTTGGAACAGGACTGTGGCCATTGGTATAGTCTCAGTGTTCTCCCTGGTAATGGCTTTTATAATGTGTTTGATAAGCCAAGCACAGTGGCCAACTCAACTATAACCCCAGCACTCAGGAGGCTACGGCAGGAGGATCAGGAGTTGGAAGCCAGTGTGGGCTAAATAGTGAGAACAGGATGGCACCAACGGACAAGCTAACAGGGAAGCTCATGGGGCTTCAACCCTAAACCGAGAACTATGGGCAGCTGGGACCTGCTGAGAGCAGGAGAGATGACCTTCCCTAGACAAGAAACCTCCATCTGGTTATCCAACACAAGCGGTCAACCCCAAGGCCATATACGTATAGGTGACAATACAGACTGAGCACGCTGAGTTTGTGCCCTTAGGAATACATCTATATCTGTGTGTTATATGTATACATGTAACAAAAATGAAGAAAAAGAGGCCACGATCTTGAGAGAGAATAGGTGAGTGTCTGGGAGGGGTTAGAGGGAGTAAAGGGGAGAGGGGAAATAATGTAATTATATTAAAATTTTCAAAAATTAAAAATGAATATTAAAACTGCAGAAGGAGTAGGGAGAGAATGAATGAGTGAGTGAATGAATGAGTGGATGAGTGCAGGAGTAGAGAGTATTCAAATCTTAGCAATCAATTAAAGGCAAATCAGAATCAGTAAGAGGGGTCCATATTTCTCTGGCCTTAGAAATCTCCCTTCCCCTGAACACATGAGTGTCCTCTCATCCAGGAAGAACCCACTCGGGAGGACGGACATGTCCCCCCAGCGCAGTGCAGAATCCAGCAAAGCACTTGGCAGGCAGACTAGATCAATCAGGCAAAGAACCTGAGATACAGCCTCCAATCCCGGCCATGCGCACTTGCCAGGCGCTTTCCCAGGGTGCTCTCAGAAACGCTTTTGAATGGGGTGTGGTCTTTCTTCCAGGTGCCACAGTTCACTCCAAATGTGTCCTAACAGAATGCCCATTCAATTCAGAGCCATTACATGCTTCACTCCGTCTCCTCTCAACTCCTAACCCTTGAGGACGTCTCTCCTGGATAAAGCTCGAATTTCCCTCGGAGCTACAGCGTGAGTCCTGAAAACCTGTTCTTTGTGTGAGCTCATAAAATGTCGCCAGTGAAAACCTGGGAGAAGAATGAAATTCAAAACCCATCTGCAAATGGAAAATCAGACGTTCAACCACAATTGCAACACGAGGTCACAGGCTGGGTCATTAAATCGCTGAATATACCCATCCAGTGTTGAAGAAAGCTTGCTTCTGACGCATATAGAGCTGAGATTTAGAACTACTGAAATTGAGACATTCAGAGGCAAGAGTCTCAGGACCACTCTCATTCCAGCCCCAGGCCTCAGCTCAGCCAGAAAGGTACTCTCTAGGTAACGCTGGGCAAGGAGTTTGTGTAAGAGGCAGAAGCAGTTTGTGTAAAACTAAGGTAAGACTAGGAAATTCAGACGATGTTTCAATGGGCATATTGCTTCATCTTTTAAACTTTGAGTGTTAACTCTAGTTTAAAAGGAAAATGAAGGGCCAACTTGTCAGTGAGGCCAGACTGCCACCGGCTTCTGTGTCTGCACAATGTCAGAATGCTGGATCAGAAGGACAGCAACTCCATGCAGATGAGAGCGCTGTCTGTACTCTCTGCAGGGGAAGGTTGGTCCCAAGACCGGACCTTCCCTTATTTCCAGAATCACTCTACCCTTTATTTTGTTATTGGCTGACATATGCAAACCATGTGAGCCCAAAATGTGCTAGCTTGAAGATACAGGGACAAGAGGTCGAAGCTAACCATAGGTGGAAAGATGTCCAGCAATGCTGAGCTGTGCAAACGAGGAGACTTGGAGCCTCTGTCTCCATCAAAAGCCTCTGCCCCTCCACAGTTGTCTTATTGCCGTGGATGCAGAGGGCCTGAAGGGTGTGGAACTCACAATTAAAGCAGCAAGAGACCAGTATCATTCACCAAATCCTGCCCAGTTGGTACAACTGGGGAGCCTGGCTGTGAAGAGCACACATCCTGGGTCCACTCACTGGTCCATTACGCTTCTAAGAATGATCTGGCTGCCTGGGTCCTTTCTTTCCTCTTCCTCCTTGGCCAACAAAAGGTCACATCTACTAAAGAAGGACATTGGTACCTTTTCTCCATATTTGTGAGTTGTGAGAGGAAAATCTTTTGAACCATGACCTGCCTGAAGAATCAGAAATTTCTGGCCATTCGGGAATGTTCCAAACCAAACAATGGCCAAGTAGTTTTTCACAGGAACATCCCTTTTCCAGCAAAAGCAAAATGGGAGATTGGAGGAACAGCTAAGAGATGTAAATGACTCAACCCCTCAAGCCAAAGACGATTCAGACACACAGGCCCTTTTGTCACCCCCAATTAACTCTAAATTACTTCTCAACTCCACTTCACTTTCTCCTTAGGGGTATTGGCTTCTTTAGCTCAAGGTTTGAGAGATGGAGGGTGAGTCTCCACACAGTAATAAGCTGTGAAGAGAGAAAAAAAAAGACCACTGTTCCATCATCTGCAAACACCCTCCACATTCCTCCTCTCTCTCTCTGCAGAGAAACAGACACACAATTGACTCCTCTGCTCGATTGGGGAAATGTTTATTCTATGTTCAGGAGCCAGAGGGATGCTCATCTCCACCGAGCTCGAACAACGTGCAAAGCTGTGTGCTCACACCTTGTACCTCTGCTACCGGTGCAATCCGAGTTCCAAGAGCACCCTCTGAAGTTTCCAGGTCCTTGTGTCCTGAGGGAAGAACTGCACCACAAACACGTGTTTTAAAAAATGATCTTTTATTAAGAAAGGAAACTCACTCAAGAACAGCAGTGGGCGAGCGAGCTGGGGAAGAGCACAGATCCACTGAAAAGCACTGAGCCAGAGGCTCTTGACACTTTATCTACCTTCTCTTGCTTTTCTCAAGCATGTTCTGCATGTTACAGGAAGCCCAGGTAAGGAAGAGTGTGGTGATACATTGTGTCCCCCAATATACTGTGCACCCTAATAATGCTTATCTGAGGATCAGAGGAAAAAGCCAGCCACTATATTAAACATAGAAGTCAGGCAATGGGACCACATGCCTTTAATCCTAGCATTAGGGAGGCAGAGATCCATCCTGATCTCTGTGAGTTCAAGGCCGCACTGGGAACAGAGCATGTTATCACGCACCTTCAGTTCCAACACTAGTTAACCATAAAGGTCCGGAGGTCTGTACAGACAGACAGGAAGTAACAGAGCTGGGCAGAGAGCGGAAGTGAGATAGCAGAACAGAAAGGCATATAGGCCTGGGTATACAGGAAGTAGCTCTCTTTGGCTGAGGATTTTCAAGTGGTAAGAACATGGCTGGCTTCTTTCTGCTTTTCTGATCTCTTTTAACCCCAATATCTGGCTCTGGGTTTTTTATTTATAAGACCGTTTAGCAATTCATCTTACAGAAGAGTTTCCAGTCTTTCTCTGTCAATTGACTTCTTTCATATGTTAATCTTGATGTTGGAGTTCCTTTCTCCAGCTTGATAAATTCCAAAGCAATATCAATAAAGAGGACTTGTGCCCCATTCACAGATAAGAAAATCTCGCTTTAGAGCTCTGTCTTCCTGGATGACTTAAACTCACCTTGCAATTTTCTAAAACTCACTTAAACTCTCCTTGGAGCTATTAATATTTTCAGTTTTCCAGGACGGGACTGTTTGTGTCTGCCCAACCCCTACCCCATCCTGCTTCCCTGTTCTGTGGTAACTCTGAATTAGATAATGCCTGCAGAGTTCTCTGTTCCTTGAAGGGAAGTTTCAATAAACACAAGTTATTAACCTTCATAGCACCCAGAATTTTGAATGAAGAAGTTATAAAAATTATCATGAAGTCCCGCTGGGGTTTGATAATGAAGAGATGCTTTCCTGCCTCTTCAAATGCTTCCTTTTCTTTCCGAGGGCAAAGGTGACCCCCTCCAGCTAGAACCTGCTTTCATTCGGATCCTGGCCCCAGTGCTTTTCTCTTCTGATACAAGAAAAGGTCAAGTGCCTCTTTCCAGAGCCTTCACAGTGTGTCCTATGGAGGTTCTGAGCAGCGGGTGCTCAGGCTGGGCACAGCCTGCCTCCACGTCCTGTGGCTGCCCTCGCCAGGTGTAGCTGAAATGAGGGTGTGAGGATGCCTGGGAGGAGCGAAGATGTGACTGCTGAGAAGTCCAGACACAGACACTTAGTGCTCAGAGGGGTGTCAAGGACCCCGCCTTTGTCCACCCAAGCCACGTGGGAAAGTGGGATCTAAGGAGAACACAAGAGAAGAAAGGATATAAGGGGAACATCTGCCTGCTCTGTGGGGTCTGGATCATCCTAATGTTGAGCTAGGGAGCAGAAATGAAGGAAAGGTCTTGGACTGGTTACTTCTGTCACAGAATAGCTGACAGAACAGCTTTTAAGAGGAAACTATATTTCTGCTCAGTTTCAGCGAGTTCCACTCATGGCTGTATGGCCCCATGCATTTTCATGATTGAAGCCAGCCAAAAGTCAGAAAATGTGGCAGTCTGTTCAGGTGGAAGAAGACAGGTGTCTTAATTAGGGTTTCTATTGCTGTGACAAAACACTATGACCAAGGAGTAAGTTGGAGAGGAAAGAGTTTATTTGACTTACACTTCAGCATTGCTGTTTATTACTGAAGGAAGTCAAGACAGGAACTCAAAACAGGGCAAGATCCTGGAGGCAGAAGCTGATGCAGAGGCCATGGAGGGGAGCTGCTTACTGGCTTGCTTCCCCTGGCCTGCTCAGCCCACCTTCTTACAGAACCCAGAACCACCTGCTCAGGGATGGCACCACCCACTACGGCCTGGGCCCTCCCTCAGTGATCACTAAATGAGAAAATGCCTTACAGCTGGATCTCATGGAGGCATCTCCTCAACTGAAGCTCCTTCCTCTCTGGTGACTCTAGCTTGTGTCCAGTTGGCACACAAAACCAGCCAGTGCAATAGGCTAGAAAAGGGAGGGCTAAGAAAAAGAAAGACAAACATTTGCTTACCAAAGATGAACTTTAAGGAGAGCACCTACAGTGATCTGGCTATGGCAGGCCATTGTAGGTTGATGACATCATTGCTGGAGAGTGGTGTACGTCCTGAGGTGTGAGGGCTCACTTCCATGGCATTGCCCCTCCATCACTCTCTCTTCCATCCTCCTGAGAGAGTCCTCAGAACACTGTGCTACCTACACTGTGAGTCATCCTGGAACAAGCAGATGCCCCTCTATGCTGCCATTGCCAGCAAGGACTTCTAGGTCAAGGACCAGAACTCCTAGCAGAATTCTGAGATATGAAATCCCTGAGTCACTGTTTGACCCCCAGGTGTCTTTTCTAGCTGCCAGTCCAGAAGTTAGGCCAATGCATGTTCTCTATAACCACAAGTGGACCTCGAGATTCAACTCCTGGAAAAGCAGCTCATTTTTCTCAGCCTCCAATCAAGGAAACATTTGCATATTAAGAGAAATGTCCCACAGATGGGAGCACTCCACAGGGGAGCACCTTGATTAAAGCAACTTGTTTTGCTAAGAAGTCTTGAATCTGCTCCCAGGATACAGGGCAGTTAGCACAGTGTAGAGGCGGCAGGCAACGTGAATTGTCTTATTTAATTGGAAAGCTCCTACTGAGCTTAGAAGTATTCATTTAGACAGGCAGATCAATAAAAGGGAATGGGGAGTGTATGGTGTCTGAGATGTTCTGGAGGCCAGCAGGTCCTATATCTTTCTGTTTAATAAAGACATACTGAGCCTGCTTCCAGGAGAAACCTGGAGCTCACTCCTATAGCTGAAGTTTTCCTGTGTCCCACCTGGCCTGTGATCAGAACAAATCTCTCTCACCCGCCAGTCCCGCAGCTGCTCAGACTCAAGTAAACACACAGAGGCTTATATTATTTACAAACTGGATGGCCATTAGCTCAAGCTTATTACTGACTAGCTCTTGGTACCTTTTTTCAGTTCTGCCTTCACATCTTGCTTCCTCTGTGTCTGGTTGCAACTCCTGACTCAGCCTTCTTCTTCCCAGAATTCTCCTTGTCTGCTTATCCCACCTATACTTCTAGCCTGGCTACTGGCCAATCAGCCTTTTATTTATCAACCAATCAGAACAACACATTTACAGCATACAGAGTGATATCACCTATCACACTCCTAACTCTAGGCTGCAACAGGGTCCATCAATTCAACATGCAGATATTTCTCAGGAGGGATGGAAGGCATATCTTCTTTCCTTACCTGAACTGGGTATTCTTGTGGCAGGGAGAAGAGAGTGAAGAATGAGCAGGTCTTAGGAATTTGACACAGGTTTTTCCTAGCCTCTCCTTCAAATAGTATTCACTTAACTCGGACTGAAATAGAAAGGTCCAATAGGCAAAGATGAAAAAAGAGGGGCTGACAAAGGGGGAGGCAGTGAAGGAGAGACAGCTGGCTTCCTCTCCTTTGCAAAAGTCACATCACAAGATTAGGAACACCACATTGGCTTATGGTGTAGCAATTCCCTCTGAATTGAAAAATCCCATCCTGGGGGAAGTTCAATGAGACTCAAGAAATAAATGACACTTAGAAGACTTAAGAAGTAAAACTAACAAGTGTCAGGAAGTTCCTAAAATTTACAAGCCTCACAAGGTCCCTCCCTAAGGTTATAATCAGTAGCAAGTGCTGGGAGCTGAGACTTTGACCAGCCAAACTGTCTTCAAGATATTTGGAGAGCTCCTTTAGTAATGTGGTTTTTGTGATTTGTTACCCATTCTGGGGTGAATTTTTTAGAATATATCTGCCTTTGAGTCATCTATGCTCCTGTGAGTAATGCCAATAACTCACTAATCCACTAAGCTAGACTTGTATGGGATGATTTCTGTGGTCTGGCATCAGCACCATCTGGGATGAGCAAACATTTGTTCATGTCTCACACAGCATGTCTTTAACAGCTCTCCAGTTGCAACCCTCATGTCTCCCTGTCTTTCTTACTCATCATTGAGATGGAGGTTTAAATTTTCTGCTTTAATTCCATGTTGTCACCATCCTATATACTTATCTTTACCACCCTTGAAAGTGTCCCTGCTCCCTCCCCTAGCCCCACCTTCTGCACCAGAGACCTAAACAGTAGAGCCCATCCTCACTGCAGACAGAAGCTTTTATTCCAGGTCACAGTATTATGTCTGATTTTTCTGAAAAGAGAAAATGCCCCATGGCTGTAGGTCTGAGCAGGTGTGGTGTGTGCATGAGTAGGCCCACAGGTGCATGCATACATGTGGTGGGTTAAGGGTGTTTCACTTACACTAGTTCAATTATGAGAAAACTAGGACCTGTTTGGTTCCTTGGTTCCCTCCTCTGAGTCTTCTGCAGAAATCCCTCTCTGGCAAGGGCTGTGGGAGGGGACCTGTTGGCATTTAGCTTCCACAAAGGCCTCTGCTCCCACAGTCTATAGTGAAGGCATGAAGCTTGGACTCATACCTGGGCCATGGGTTGGTTGCCATGGAAATGACGGCAGTCACAAATAAGGCAGTATTATGTTCTATCTGCAGGACCAGAGGAGAGCTAGAAGCTGGGGGAGGGGGGCAGGGATGGAGGCAGAAAGGAAAGGAGGGGAGGGAGAAGGAACGAGAGGGAGGGAGAGAGGGAGAGAGAGAGAGAGGGGGAGAGAGAGAGAGAGAGAGAGAGAGAGAGAGAGAGAGAGAGAGAATTAATATCTATCAATAGTGATCCCAAAAGGTAACACAAAGGAGATTTCACACCAGGTGAAGCAGGAGGGGGAGAAGGGGTTTGTTAGCTTTGAAGGGGGTTTTACTTACAGAGAGCCAGGGAGGGAAACCAACTCCAAGGGGCCCCTTGTGCACCCCTCCCCTCCACTGCCTTTGTGTCTCTCTCCCACTGAGCAGTGGTTCAAAAGCCTAATGAGGAAGGCTATGGGACACAGTTCAGTAGGTCGGGTGCCAGCAGAGGGTGAGAGGCCTGCTCTGAGGCCGGACAGACTACATGAAGCCTCTTGGTCCCTGGCTGCTTAGCAAGTTTCATTTGAAATTTATGCCCCTCAACAAACCATAAAACTGTGAGCCCAGACAGCCCAGCACTAGATTTTTAAAAGCCATGAACCCTCCAGAATCTTGAGGCTGCAGCGCCCTTGTTAAGACGTCCTCAAGAGACGAATGCTGCTAGAGGGGAAATGGCCACATTGTCTTCCTAGGTCATTTTTTCATTCAAAGCTTCATTGGTTTCCTCACTATGGACAGAAGTCTGGAAACCAAGACCGAGATTCACACTGTCTCAGCAAATAAAAAGCACAAAGTTTACTTTAACTAAGCTGTGAGTCTTTACATGGAACAAGAAATGCTTAAGTTCTTCCCATTCCAAGCGGGGGGTGATGTCTTCGAATAACACATAAAAAGTTTCTTGCAATATTCTACACTATCAAGATAATCAGATTCAAGATTATTACAGTCTCGCATGCTTCCTCCAACCACTACAAGGTGCGTGTGCGTGGGTGCATGTGGCCATAGATTGATTTCAGTTGTCAATCTTGAGAGGTCATCTATCTTGTTTTTTAAGACAGGGTCTCTCCTGGAGCTGGGTGGTCATCAATTAGGCTATATCGGTTCGCCAGTGAGCCACAGAGATCCACCTAGCTCCATCCCCTCAAAGCTGGGGTTGCAAGCATGCGCCATCACGCCGGGCTTTTTTATGTAGGTGCTGAGAATTGAACTTATGCACAGCAGGCTCTTTGACAGCAGACTCCTCCCACCCTTTGACCACCACAACTTTTACAGTGACCACTGCAGCTAGCTCAGCCTTAGCCAGTGTCTAGCAGCTTCCTGCATGATATGGTTAAAATAGCATTACCAGTCTTACCAACCTAAAATTTCTTGACCAGTTAACACCCATACACAAAACCCTACATGCCTGCTGTCCCCTTTTGTCCTGCCGAGAAACATCTACAAATAAAAAACAAACAAACAAACAAACAAACAAACAAAAACGGAGACATTAGTGCATGCTACCCTGACTTAGTAGGAATGTGCTTTCAACCACCAAATACTCTTAATTCTGTAAGATGTATTCAAGAGAATGATACCATTTCACCTTGGGACACAGAGCTGCTCAATCCTGGACATGAGCCTCAGCCAGAAGCATCCTCAACTTCCTCACAGCTGTAGTAGACAGATGTGAGGGTGTGAAGTTCTTTACTCACCTCTCTGATGATTCCTTGAGGTGGTGCCACTGTTCCGAATGCCCCCAGGTCCTGACCACAGTCTCTGCTTCCCTTCTTCCACCATGAGTATGGCTTGGAGAGATGAGCCTAGCGTTAACTCCAGAGGCCAGTGGTACAGTCTAGATGGTAAACCCGGCAGCAGCCAACCTGAGATCTCCACAGGTCCTCGGGGAAGAGAGAGAGGAAAGAAACTCTCATCATGACTGAGGCTGATAGCCTAAACCGATAGATTAATCAGAAGCTTGACTAACAGAGATGATCGTAAAAAATAAATGATATAATTATGATTTGGACATAAAATGTCCTCTATGCACCATGTCTTTAAACATTTGGTCCACCTGGGTGTTGGAACTGTTTAGGGAAGGTTGTTGAGGGGAAGGAAGACAATGACCAGAAAAAGTCGGTAGAGACGTTTACCTTCCCAAACCTAATTTAGGATGTTAACCTATAGACCCGGAGAACTCAATAACAACTCCAAATAGGATTGCAAAAATTGAGTTTCACACTCATTATTATTATTATTATTATTTACTATATTATTATCAAGTCAGTGAATTCCAAATGTAAATTTTGACAATATAAGCATAAACACTAAATTTGATCAAGTTCTGAAAACATAAAACCATCAACCAAGAATTTTACATTCATCAAAACTATCTTTCAAAAACAAGTGAAATAAACATTAA